>NW_026291482.1:0-655092 GCF_023091745.1 Budorcas taxicolor
TTTCCTCCCGAGCTGCAGCAGTAGTTTCACGCTTCTGTCACGTGGATCAAGGGATCTGTGGCTTTCCCTCGAGGCTGTCCCTCGAGGCTTTCCCACGAGGCTTTCCCACAGGCCTGTGCCACGTGCCACCTTGGTGTGAGTCGATCCTCGGCGTGAAAGACGAGCCGGTGAAGGGAAAAGAGGTTCCTCTGGAATGGACTGAGACATCTGGGGGACTCTTGGAATGGTGGCACGACCCTGGAGTTCCTCTCGCCGTTCCTGTTGAGAGGGCCTCCTCTTGAGATGGGACGGGAAAGCCGGGAACTCTTTCCCGACGAAGCAGGGAAAGGATCCCTCATCTCGAGCTACGAGGCGGAAACGGGGCTCCTCTGGATGTGGGCGGGACCCTCGTGATTCCTCTCGAGTGGAGACGGCTATGTCGGGGAACTTCTTGATTTGCACCAAGGGTGTGAAGGAGCCTTTCGAAGTTCCAGAGGTGAGGTGTGATCAGCCTCGAGACGCCTCAGCGGAAATGGGCCTCATCTCGCCTGGAGGGGAGAACCTCCTGGATTTTCTCGAGTTGCGGCAGGTCTTCTCGAGTTACGACGGGGACCTCAGGGACCCGCTCTTGTGGCCTCAGGAAAGGCCAGTCCCCATGCGAGTTGCTAGGGGACCTCTCGGGATTCCTCTCCCGTCCATGCCGGGGCCTCAGTCCTTGTGTGGAGTCGGGGCCGGAACCTGAGGATTCCTCTCCAGTGTTGCCATGGATCTTGGGGTGCTTCTGAGTCTCCCCAGGGGAGTCAGGCCTCGTCTCGAGTGGGGGCATGCACGTGCGCTTTCCTCCCGAGCTGCAGCAGTAGTGTCACGCTTCCTGTCACGTGGATCAAGCGATCTGTGGCTTTCCCACGAGGCTTTCCCACAGGGCTGTGCCACGTGCCACCTTGGTGTGAGTCGATCCTCCTCGTGAAAGACGAGCCGGTGAAGGGAAAAGAGGTTCCTCTGGAATGGACTGAGTCATCTGGGGAATCTTGGAATGGTGGCACGACCCTGGAGTTCCTCTCGCCGTTCCTGTTGAGAGGGCCCTCCTCTTGAGATGCGACGGGAACGCCGGGAACTCTTTTCCAACGAAGCAGGGAAAGGATCCCTCATCTCGAGCTACGAGGCGGAAACGGGGCTCCTCTGGATGTGGGCGGGACCCTCGTGATTCCTCTCGAGTGGAGACGGCTTGGTCGGGGAACTTTTTGATTTGCACCAAGGGTGTGAAGGACCCTTTCGAAGTTCCAGAGGTAAGGTGTGATCAGCCTCGAGACGCCTCAGCGGAAATGGGCCTCATCTCGCCTGGAGGGGAGAACCGCCTGGATTTTCTCGAGTTGCGGCAGGTCTTCTCGAGTTACGACGGGGACCTCAGGGACCCGCTCTGGTGGCCTCAGGAAAGGCCAGTCCCCATGCGAGTTGCTAGGGGACCTCTCGGGATTCCTCTCCCGTCCATGCCGGGGCCTCAGTCCTTGTGTGGAGTCGGGGCCGGAACCTGACAATTCCTCTCCAGTGTTGCCATGGATCTTGGGGTGCTTCTGAGTCTCCCCAGGGGAGTCAGGCCTCGTCTCGAGTGGGGGCATGCACGTGCGCTTTCCTCCCGACCTGCAGCAGTAGTGTCACGCTTCTTGTCACGTGGATCAAGGGATCTGTGGCTTTCCCTCGAGGCTGTCCCTTGAGGCTTTCCCACGAGGCTTTCCCACAGGGCTGTGCCACGTGCCACCCTGGTGTGAGTTGATCCTCGGCGTGAAAGACGACCCGGTGAAGGGAAAAGAGGTTCCTCTGGAATGGACTGAGACATCTGGGGGACTCTTGGAATGGTGGCACGACCCTGGAGTTCCTCTCGCAGTTCCTGTTGAGAGGGCCTCCTCTTGAGATTGACGGGAAGGCCGGGAACTCTTTCCCGACGAAGCAGGGAAAGGATCCCTCATCTCGAGCTACGAGGCGGAAACGGGGCTCCTCTGGATGTGGGCGGGACCCTCGTGATTCCTCTCGAGTGGAGACGGGTATGTCGGGGAACTTCTTGATTTGCACCAAGGGTGTGAAGGACCCTTTCGAAGTTCCAGAGGTGAGGTGTGATCAGCCTCGAGACGCCTCAGCGAAAATGGGCCTCATCTCGCCTGGAGGGGAGAACCTCCTGGATTTTCTCGAGTTGCGGCAGGTCTTCTCGAGTTACGACGGGGACCTCAGGGACCCGCTCTGGTGGCTTCAGGAAAGGCCAGTCCCCATGCCAGTTGCTAGAGGACCTCTCGGGATTCCTCTCCCGTCCATGCCGGGGCCTCAGTCCTTGTGTGGAGTCGGGACCGGAACCTGAGGATTCCTCTCCAGTGTTGCCATGGATCTTGGGGTGCTTCTGTGTCTCCCCAGGGGAGTCAGGCCTCGTCTCGAGTGGGGGCATGCACGTGCGCTTTCCTCCCGAGCTGCAGCAGTAGTGTCACGCTTCCTGTCACGTCGATCAAGTGATCTGTGGCTTTCCCTCGAGGCTGTCCCTCGAGGCTTTCCCACGAGGCTTTCCCACAGGGCTGTGCCACGTGCCACCTTGGTGTGAGTCGATCCTCGGCTTGAAAGACGAGCCGGTGAAGGGAAAAGAGGTTCCTCTGGAATGGACTGAGACATCTGGGGGACTCTTGGAATGGTGGCAGGACCCTGGAGTTCCTCTCGCCGTTCCTGTTGAGAGGGCCTCCTCTTGAGATGCGACGGGAACGCCGGGAACTCTTTCCCGACGAAGCAGGGAAAGGATCCCTCATCTCGAGCTACGAGGCGGAAACGGGGCTCCTCTGGATGTGGGCGGGACCCTCGTGATTCCTCTCGAGTGGAGACGGGTATGTCGGGGAACTTCTTGATTTGCACCAAGGGTGTGAAGGACCCTTTCGAAGTTACAGAGGTGAGGTGTGATCAGGCTCGAGACGCCTCAGCGGAAATGGGCCTCATCTCGCCTGGAGGGGAGAACCGCCTGGATTTTCTCGAGTTGCGGCAGGTCTTCTCGAGTTACGACGGGGACCTCAGGGACCCGCTCTTGTGGCCTCAGGAAAGGCCAGTCCCCATGCGAGTTGCTAGGGGACCTCTCGGGATTCCTCTCCCGTCCATGCTGGGGCCTCAGTCCTTGTGTGGAGTCGGGGCCGGAACCTGACGATTCCTCTCCAGTGTTGCCATGGATCTTGGGGTGCTTCTGAGTCTCCCCAGGGGAGTCAGGCCTCGTCTCGAGTGGGGGCATGCACGTGCGCTTTCCTCCCGAGCTGCAGCAGTAGTGTCACGCTTCTTGTCACGTGGATCAAATGATCTGTGGCTTTCCCTCGAGGCTGTCCCTTGAGGCTTTCCCACGAGGCTTTCCCACAGGGCTGTGCCACGTGCCACCCTGGTGTGAGTCGATCCTCGGCGTGAAAGACGAGCTGGTGAAGGGAAAAGAGGTTCCTCTGGAATGGACTGAGACATCTGGGGGACTCTTGGAATGGTGGCACGACCCTGGAGTTCCTCTCGCAGTTCCTGTTGAGAGGGCCTCCTCTTGAGATTGACGGAAGGCCGGGAACTCTTTCCCGACGAAGCAGGGAAAGGATCCCTCATCTCGAGCTACGAGGCGGAAACGGGGCTCCTCTGGATGTGGGCGGGACCCTCTTGATTCCTCTCGAGTGGAGACGGGTATGTCGGGGAACTTCTTGATTTGCACCAAGGGTGTGAAGGACCCTTTCGAAGTTACAGAGGTGAGGTGTGATCAGCCTCGAGACGCCTCAGCGGAAATGGGCCTCATCTCGCCTGGAGGGGAGAACCTCCTGGATTTTCTCGAGTTGCGGCAGGTCTTCTCGAGTTACGACGGGGACCTCAGGGACCCGCTCTGGTGGCCTCAGGAAAGGCCAGTCCCCATGCCAGTTGCTAGGGGACCTCTCGGGATTCCTCTCCCGTCCATGCCGGGGCCTCAGTCCTTGTGTGGAGTCGGGAACGGAACCTGAGGATTCCTCTCCAGTGTTGCCATGGATCTTGGGGTGCTTCTGAGTCTCCCCAGGGGAGTCAGGCCTCGTCTCGAGTGGGGGCATGCACGTGCGCTTTCCTCCCGAGCTGCAGCAGTAGTGTCACGCTTCCTGTCACGTCAATCAAGGGATCTGTGGCTTTCCCTCGAGGCTGTACCTCGAGGCTTTCCCACGAGGCTTTCCCACAGGGCTGTGCCACGTGCCACCTTGGTGTGAGTCGATCCTCGGCGTGAAAGACGAGCCGTTGAAGGGCAAAGAGGTTCCTCTGGAATGGACTGAGACATCTGGGGGACTATTGGAATGGTGGCACGACCCTGGAGTTTCTCTCGCCGTGCCTGTTGAGAGGGCCTCCTCTTGAGATGCGACAGGAACGCTGGGAACTCTTTCCCGAAGAAGCAGGGAAAGGATACCTCACCTCGAGCTACGAGGCGGAAACGGGGCTCCTCTGGATGTGGGCGGGACCCTCCTTATTCCTCTCAAGTGGAGACGGGTATGTCGGGGAACTTCTTGATTTGCACCAAGGGTGTGAAGGACCCTTTCGAAGTTACAGAGGTGAGGTGTGATCAGCCTCGAGACGCCTCAGCGGAAATGGGCCTCATCTCGCCTGGAGGGGAGAACCTCCTGGATTTTCTCGAGTTGCGGCAGGTCTTCTCGAGTTACGACGGGGACCTCAGGGACCCGCTCTGGTGGCCTCAGGAAAGGCCAGTCCCCATGCGAGTTGCTAGGGGACCTCTCGGGATTCCTCTCCCGTCCGTGCCGGGGCCTCAGTCCTTGTGTGGAGTTGGGGCCGGAACCTGAGGATTCCTCTCCAGTGTTGCCATGGATCTTGGGGTGCTTCTGAGTCTCCCCAGGTGAGTCAGGCCTCGTCTCGAGTTGGGGCATGCATGTGTGCTTTCCTCCCGAGTTGCAGCAGTAGTGTCACGCTTCCTGTCACGTGGATCAAGGGATCTGTGGCTTTCCCTCGAGGCTGTCCCTCGAGGCTTTCCCACGAGGCTTTCCACAGGGCTGTGCCACGTGCCACCTTGGTGTGAGTCGATCCTCGGCGTGAAAGACGAGCCGGTGAAGGGAAAAGAGGTTCCTCTGGAATGGACTGAGACATCTGGGGGACTCTTGGAATGGTGGCAGGACCCTGGAGTTCCTCTCGCCGTTCCTGTTGAGAGGGCCTCCTCTTGAGATGCGACGGGAACGCCGGGAACTCTTTCCCGACGAAGCAGGGAAAGGATCCCTCATCTCGAGCTACGAGGCGGAAACGGGGCTCCTCTGGATGTGGGCGGGACCCTCGTGATTCCTCTCGAGTGGAGACGGGTATGTCGGGGAACTTCTTGATTTGCACCAAGGGTGTGAAGGACCCTTTCGAAGTTACAGAGGTGAGGTGTGATCAGGCTCGAGACGCCTCAGCGGAAATGGGCCTCATCTCGCCTGGAGGGGAGAACCTCCTGGATTTTCTCGAGTTGCGGCAGGTCTTCTCGAGTTACGACGGGGACCTCAGGGACCCGCTCTGGTGGCCTCAGGAAAGGCCAGTCCCCATGCGAGTTGCTAGGGTACCTCTCGGGATTCCTCTCCCGTCCGTGCCGGGGCCTCAGTCCTTGTGCGGAGTTGGGGCCGGAACCTGAGGATTCCTCTCCAGTGTTGCCATGGATCTTGGGGTGCTTCTGAGTCTCCCCAGGGGAGTCAGGCCTCGTCTCGAGTTGGGGCATGCACGTGCGCTTTCCTCCCGAGCTGCAGCAGTAGTGTCACGCTTCCTGTCACGTCAATCAAGGGATCTGTGGCTTTCCCTCGAGGCTGTACCTCGAGGCTTTCCCACGAGGCTTTCCCACAGGGCTGTGCCACGTGCCACCTTGGTGTGAGTCGATCCTCGGCGTGAAAGACGAGCCGTTGAAGGGCAAAGAGGTTCCTCTGGAATGGACTGAGACATCTGGGGGACTATTGGAATGGTGGCACGACCCTGGAGTTTCTCTCGCCGTGCCTGTTGAGAGGGCCTCCTCTTGAGATGCGACAGGAACGCCGGGAACTCTTTCCCGAAGAAGCAGGGAAAGGATACCTCACCTCGAGCTACGAGGCGGAAACGGGGCTCCTCTGGATGTGGGCGGGACCCTCCTTATTCCTCTCAAGTGGAGACGGGTATGTCGGGGAACTTCTTGATTTGCACCAAGGGTGTGAAGGACCCTTTCGAAGTTACAGAGGTGAGGTGTGATCAGCCTCGAGACGCCTCAGCGGAAATGGGCCTCATCTCGCCTGGAGGGGAGAACCTCCTGGATTTTCTCGAGTTGCGGCAGGTCTTCTCGAGTTACGACGGGGACCTCAGGGACCCGCTCTGGTGGCCTCAGGAAAGGCCAGTCCCCATGCGAGTTGCTAGGGGACCTCTCGGGATTCCTCTCCCGTCCGTGCCGGGGCCTCAGTCCTTGTGTGGAGTTGGGGCCGGAACCTGAGGATTCCTCTCCAGTGTTGCCATGGATCTTGGGGTGCTTCTGAGTCTCCCCAGGTGAGTCAGGCCTCGTCTCGAGTTGGGGCATGCATGTGTGCTTTCCTCCCGAGTTGCAGCAGTAGTGTCACGCTTCCTGTCACGTGGATCAAGGGATCTGTGGCTTTCCCTCGAGGCTGTCCCTCGAGGCTTTCCCACGAGGCTTTCCACAGGGCTGTGCCACGTGCCACCTTGGTGTGAGTCGATCCTCGGCGTGAAAGACGAGCCGGTGAAGGGAAAAGAGGTTCCTCTGGAATGGACTGAGACATCTGGGGGACTCTTGGAATGGTGGCAGGACCCTGGAGTTCCTCTCGCCGTTCCTGTTGAGAGGGCCTCCTCTTGAGATGCGACGGGAACGCCGGGAACTCTTTCCCGACGAAGCAGGGAAAGGATCCCTCATCTCGAGCTACGAGGCGGAAACGGGGCTCCTCTGGATGTGGGCGGGACCCTCGTGATTCCTCTCGAGTGGAGACGGGTATGTCGGGGAACTTCTTGATTTGCACCAAGGGTGTGAAGGACCCTTTCGAAGTTACAGAGGTGAGGTGTGATCAGGCTCGAGACGCCTCAGCGGAAATGGGCCTCATCTCGCCTGGAGGGGAGAACCTCCTGGATTTTCTCGAGTTGCGGCAGGTCTTCTCGAGTTACGACGGGGACCTCAGGGACCCGCTCTGGTGGCCTCAGGAAAGGCCAGTCCCCATGCGAGTTGCTAGGGTACCTCTCGGGATTCCTCTCCCGTCCGTGCCGGGGCCTCAGTCCTTGTGCGGAGTTGGGGCCGGAACCTGAGGATTCCTCTCCAGTGTTGCCATGGATCTTGGGGTGCTTCTGAGTCTCCCCAGGGGAGTCAGGCCTCGTCTCGAGTTGGGGCATGCACGTGCGCTTTCCTCCCGAGCTGCAGCAGTAGTGTCACGCTTCCTGTCACGTGGATCAAGGGATCTGTGGCTTTCCCTCGAGGCTGTCCCTCGAGGCTTTCCCACGAGGCTTTCCCACAGGCCTGTGCCACGTGCCACCTTGGTGTGAGTCGATCCTCGGCGTGAAAGACGAGCCGGTGAAGGGAAAAGAGGTTCCTCTGGAATGGACTGAGACATCTGGGGGACTCTTGGAATGGTGGCACGACCCTGGAGTTCCTCTCGCCGTTCCTGTTGAGAGGGCCTCCTCTTGAGATGCGACGGGAACGCCGGGAACTCTTTCCCGACGAAGCAGGGAAAGGATCCCTCATCTCGAGCTACGAGGCGGAAACGGGGCTCCTCTGGATGTGGGCGGGACCCTCGTGATTCCTCTCGAGTGGAGACGGGTATGTCGGGGAACTTCTTGATTTGCACCAAGGGTGTGAACGACCCTTTCGAAGTTCCAGAGGTGAGGTGTGATCAGCCTTGAGACGCCTCAGCGGAAATGGGCCTCATCTCGCCTGCAGGGGAGAACCTCCTGGATTTTCTCGAGTTGCGGCAGGTCTTCTCGAGTTACGACGGGGACCACAGGGACCCGCTCTGGTGGCCTCAGGAAAGGCCAGTCCCCATGCGAGTTGCTAGGTGACCTCTCGGGATTCCTCTCCCGTCCATGCCGGGGCCTCAGTCCTTGTGTGGAGTCGGGGCCGGAACCTGAGTATCCCTCTCCAGTGTTGCCATGGATCTTGGGGTGCTTCTGAGTCTCCCCAGGGGAGTCAGGCCCTGTCTCGAGTGGGGGCATGCACGTGCGCTTTCCTCCCGAGCTGCAGCAGTAGTGTCACGCTTCCTGTCACGTGGATCAAGCGATCTGTGGCTTTCCCACGAGGCTTTCCCACAGGGCTGTGCCACGTGCCACCTTGGTGTGATTCGATCCTCAGCGTGAAAGACGAGCCGGTGAAGGGAAAAGAGGTTCCTCTGGAATGGACTGAGACATCTGGGGGACTCTTGGAATGGTGGCACGACCCTGGAGTTCCTCTCGCCGTTCCTGTTGAGAGGGCCTCCTCTTGAGATGCGACGGGAACGCCGGGAACTCTTTTCCAACGAAGCAGGGAAAGGATCCCTCATCTCGAGCTACGAGGCGGAAACGGGGCTCCTCTGGATGTGGGCGGGACCCTCGTGATTCCTCTCGAGTGGAGACGGCTTGGTCGGGGAACTTCTTGATTTGCACCAAGTGTGTGAAGGAGCCTTTCGAAGTTCCAGAGGTGAGGTGTGATCAGCCTCGAGACGCCTCAGCGGAAATGGGCCTCATCTCGCCTGGAGGGGAGAACCGCCTGGATTTTCTCGAGTTGCGGCAGGTCTTCTCGAGTTACGACGGGGACCTCAGGGACCCGCTCTTGTGGCCTCAGGAAAGGCCAGTCCCCATGCGAGTTGCTAGGGGACCTCTCGGGATTCCTCTCCCGTCCATGCTGGGGCCTCAGTCCTTGTGTGGAGTCGGGGCCGGAACCTGACAATTCCTCTCCAGGGTTGCCATGGATCTTGGGGTGCTTCTGAGTCTCCCCAGGGGAGTCAGGCCTCGTCTCGAGTGGGGGCATGCACGTGCGCTTTCCTCCCGAGCTGCAGCAGTAGTGTCACGCTTCTTGTCACGTGGATCAAGGGATCTGTGGCTTTCCTTCGAGGCTGTCCCTTGAGGCTTTCCCACGAGGCTTTCCCACAGGGCTGTGCCACGTGCCACCCTGGTGTGAGTCGATCCTCAGCGTGAAAGACGAGCCGGTGAAGGGAAAAGAGGTTCCTCTGGAATGGACTGAGACATCTGGGGGACTCTTGGAATGGTGGCACGACCCTGGAGTTCCTCTCGCAGTTCCTGTTGAGAGGACCTCCTCTTGAGATTGACGGGAAGGCCGGGAACTCTTTCCCGACGAAGCAGGGAAAGGATCCCTCATCTCGAGCTACGAGGCGGAAACGGGGCTCCTCTGGATGTGGGCGGGACCCTCTTGATTCCTCTCGAGTGGAGACGGGTATTTCGGGGAACTTCTTGATTTGCACCAAGGGTGTGAAGGACCCTTTCGAAGTTCCAGAGGTGAGGTGTGATCAGCCTCGAGACGCCTCAGCGAAAATGGGCCTCATCTCGCCTGGAGGGGAGAACCTCCTGGATTTTCTCGAGTTGCGGCAGGTCTTCTCGAGTTACGACGGGGACCTCAGGGACCCGCTCTGGTGGCTTCAGGAAAGGCCAGTCCCCATGCCAGTTGCTAGGGGACCTCTCGGGATTCCTCTCCCTTCCATGCCGGGGCCTCAGTCCTTGTGTGGAGTCGGGGCCGGAACCTGACAATTCCTCTCCAGTGTTGCCATGGATCTTGGGGTGCTTCTGAGTCTCCCCAGGGGAGTCAGGCCTCGTCTCGAGTGGGGGCATGCACGTGCGCTTTCCTCCCGAGCTGCAGCAGTAGTGTCACGCTTCTTGTCACGTGGATCAAGGGATCTGTGGCTTTCCCTCGAGGCTGTCCCTTGAGGCTTTCCCACGAGGCTTTCCCACAGGGCTGTGCCACGTGCCACCCTGGTGTGAGTCGATCCTCGGCGTGAAAGACGAGCCGGTGAAGGGAAAAGAGGTTCCTCTGGAATGGACTGAGACATCTGGGGGACTCTTGGAATGGTGGCACGACCCTGGAGTTCCTCTCGCAGTTCCTGTTGAGAGGGCCTCCTCTTGAGATTGACGGGAAGGCCGGGAACTCTTTCCCGACGAAGCAGGGAAAGGATCCCTCATCTCGAGCTACGAGGCAGAAACGGGGCTCCTCTGGATGTGGGCGGGACCCTCTTGATTCCTCTCGAGTGGAGACGGGTATTTCGGGGAACTTCTTGATTTGCACCAAGGGTGTGAAGGACCCTTTCGAAGTTCCAGAGGTGAGGTGTGATCAGCCTCGAGACGCCTCAGCGAAAATGGGCCTCATCTCGCCTGGAGGGGAGAACCTCCTGGATTTTCTCGAGTTGCGGCAGGTCTTCTCGAGTTACGACGGGGACCTCAGGGACCCGCTCTGGTGGCTTCAGGAAAGGCCAGTCCCCATGCCAGTTGCTAGGGGACCTCTCGGGATTCCTCTCCCTTCCATGCCGGGGCCTCAGTCCTTGTGTGGAGTCGGGACTGGAACCTGAGGATTCCTCTCCAGTGTTGCCATGGATCTTGGGGTGCTTCTGTGTCTCCCCAGGGGAGTCAGGCCTCGTCTCGAGTGGGGGCATGCACGTGCACTTTCCTCCCGAGCTGCAGCAGTAGTGTCACGCTTCCTGTCACGTCGATCAAGGGATCTGTGGCTTTCCCTCGAGGCTGTCCGTCGAGGCCTTCCCACGAGGCTTTCCCACAGGGCTGTGCCACGTGCCACCTTGGTGTGAGTCGATCCTCGGCGTGAAAGACGAGCCGGTGAAGGGAAAAGAGGTTCCTCTGGAATGGACTGAGACATCTGGGGGACTCTTGGAATGGTGGCACGACCCTGGAGTTTCTCTCGCCTTTCCTGTTGAGAGGGCCTCCTCTTGAGATGCGACGGGAACGCCGGGAACTCTTTCCCGACGAAGCAGGGAAAGGATCCCTCATCTCGAGCTACGAGGCGGAAACGGGGCTCCTCTGGATGTGGGCGGGACCCTCGTGATTCCTCTCGAGTGGAGACGGGTATGTCGGGGAACTTCTTGATTTGCACCAAGGGTGTGAAGGACCCTTTCGAAGTTACAGAGGTGAGGTGTGATCAGGCTCGAGACGCCTCAGCGGAAATGGGCCTCATCTCGCCTGGAGGGGAGAACCTCCTGGATTTTCTCGAGTTGCGGCAGGTCTTCTCGAGTTACGACGGGGACCTCAGGGACCCGCTCTGGTGGCCTCAGGAAAGGCCAGTCCCCATGCGAGTTGCTAGGGTACCTCTCGGGATTCCTCTCCCGTCCGTGCCGGGGCCTCAGTCCTTGTGCGGAGTTGGGGCCGGAACCTGAGGATTCCTCTCCAGTGTTGCCATGGATCTTGGGGTGCTTCTGAGTCTCCCCAGGGGAGTCAGGCCTCGTCTCGAGTTGGGGCATGCACGTGCGCTTTCCTCCCGAGCTGCAGCAGTAGTGTCACGCTTCCTGTCACGTCAATCAAGGGATCTGTGGCTTTCCCTCGAGGCTGTACCTCGAGGCTTTCCCACGAGGCTTTCCCACAGGGCTGTGCCACGTGCCACCTTGGTGTGAGTCGATCCTCGGCGTGAAAGACGAGCCGTTGAAGGGCAAAGAGGTTCCTCTGGAATGGACTGAGACATCTGGGGGACTATTGGAATGGTGGCACGACCCTGGAGTTTCTCTCGCCGTGCCTGTTGAGAGGGCCTCCTCTTGAGATGCGACAGGAACGCCGGGAACTCTTTCCCGAAGAAGCAGGGAAAGGATACCTCACCTCGAGCTACGAGGCGGAAACGGGGCTCCTCTGGATGTGGGCGGGACCCTCCTTATTCCTCTCAAGTGGAGACGGGTATGTCGGGGAACTTCTTGATTTGCACCAAGGGTGTGAAGGACCCTTTCGAAGTTACAGAGGTGAGGTGTGATCAGCCTCGAGACGCCTCAGCGGAAATGGGCCTCATCTCGCCTGGAGGGGAGAACCTCCTGGATTTTCTCGAGTTGCGGCAGGTCTTCTCGAGTTACGACGGGGACCTCAGGGACCCGCTCTGGTGGCCTCAGGAAAGGCCAGTCCCCATGCGAGTTGCTAGGGGACCTCTCGGGATTCCTCTCCCGTCCGTGCCGGGGCCTCAGTCCTTGTGTGGAGTTGGGGCCGGAACCTGAGGATTCCTCTCCAGTGTTGCCATGGATCTTGGGGTGCTTCTGAGTCTCCCCAGGTGAGTCAGGCCTCGTCTCGAGTTGGGGCATGCATGTGTGCTTTCCTCCCGAGTTGCAGCAGTAGTGTCACGCTTCCTGTCACGTGGATCAAGGGATCTGTGGCTTTCCCTCGAGGCTGTCCCTCGAGGCTTTCCCACGAGGCTTTCCACAGGGCTGTGCCACGTGCCACCTTGGTGTGAGTCGATCCTCGGCGTGAAAGACGAGCCGGTGAAGGGAAAAGAGGTTCCTCTGGAATGGACTGAGACATCTGGGGGACTCTTGGAATGGTGGCAGGACCCTGGAGTTCCTCTCGCCGTTCCTGTTGAGAGGGCCTCCTCTTGAGATGCGACGGGAACGCCGGGAACTCTTTCCCGACGAAGCAGGGAAAGGATCCCTCATCTCGAGCTACGAGGCGGAAACGGGGCTCCTCTGGATGTGGGCGGGACCCTCGTGATTCCTCTCGAGTGGAGACGGGTATGTCGGGGAACTTCTTGATTTGCACCAAGGGTGTGAAGGACCCTTTCGAAGTTACAGAGGTGAGGTGTGATCAGGCTCGAGACGCCTCAGCGGAAATGGGCCTCATCTCGCCTGGAGGGGAGAACCTCCTGGATTTTCTCGAGTTGCGGCAGGTCTTCTCGAGTTACGACGGGGACCTCAGGGACCCGCTCTGGTGGCCTCAGGAAAGGCCAGTCCCCATGCGAGTTGCTAGGGTACCTCTCGGGATTCCTCTCCCGTCCGTGCCGGGGCCTCAGTCCTTGTGCGGAGTTGGGGCCGGAACCTGAGGATTCCTCTCCAGTGTTGCCATGGATCTTGGGGTGCTTCTGAGTCTCCCCAGGGGAGTCAGGCCTCGTCTCGAGTTGGGGCATGCACGTGCGCTTTCCTCCCGAGCTGCAGCAGTAGTGTCACGCTTCCTGTCACGTGGATCAAGGGATCTGTGGCTTTCCCTCGAGGCTGTCCCTCGAGGCTTTCCCACGAGGCTTTCCCACAGGCCTGTGCCACGTGCCACCTTGGTGTGAGTCGATCCTCGGCGTGAAAGACGAGCCGGTGAAGGGAAAAGAGGTTCCTCTGGAATGGACTGAGACATCTGGGGGACTCTTGGAATGGTGGCACGACCCTGGAGTTCCTCTCGCCGTTCCTGTTGAGAGGGCCTCCTCTTGAGATGCGACGGGAACGCCGGGAACTCTTTCCCGACGAAGCAGGGAAAGGATCCCTCATCTCGAGCTACGAGGCGGAAACGGGGCTCCTCTGGATGTGGGCGGGACCCTCGTGATTCCTCTCGAGTGGAGACGGGTATGTCGGGGAACTTCTTGATTTGCACCAAGGGTGTGAACGACCCTTTCGAAGTTCCAGAGGTGAGGTGTGATCAGCCTTGAGACGCCTCAGCGGAAATGGGCCTCATCTCGCCTGCAGGGGAGAACCTCCTGGATTTTCTCGAGTTGCGGCAGGTCTTCTCGAGTTACGACGGGGACCACAGGGACCCGCTCTGGTGGCCTCAGGAAAGGCCAGTCCCCATGCGAGTTGCTAGGTGACCTCTCGGGATTCCTCTCCCGTCCATGCCGGGGCCTCAGTCCTTGTGTGGAGTCGGGGCCGGAACCTGAGTATCCCTCTCCAGTGTTGCCATGGATCTTGGGGTGCTTCTGAGTCTCCCCAGGGGAGTCAGGCCCTGTCTCGAGTGGGGGCATGCACGTGCGCTTTCCTCCCGAGCTGCAGCAGTAGTGTCACGCTTCCTGTCACGTGGATCAAGCGATCTGTGGCTTTCCCACGAGGCTTTCCCACAGGGCTGTGCCACGTGCCACCTTGGTGTGATTCGATCCTCAGCGTGAAAGACGAGCCGGTGAAGGGAAAAGAGGTTCCTCTGGAATGGACTGAGACATCTGGGGGACTCTTGGAATGGTGGCACGACCCTGGAGTTCCTCTCGCCGTTCCTGTTGAGAGGGCCTCCTCTTGAGATGCGACGGGAACGCCGGGAACTCTTTTCCAACGAAGCAGGGAAAGGATCCCTCATCTCGAGCTACGAGGCGGAAACGGGGCTCCTCTGGATGTGGGCGGGACCCTCGTGATTCCTCTCGAGTGGAGACGGCTTGGTCGGGGAACTTCTTGATTTGCACCAAGTGTGTGAAGGAGCCTTTCGAAGTTCCAGAGGTGAGGTGTGATCAGCCTCGAGACGCCTCAGCGGAAATGGGCCTCATCTCGCCTGGAGGGGAGAACCGCCTGGATTTTCTCGAGTTGCGGCAGGTCTTCTCGAGTTACGACGGGGACCTCAGGGACCCGCTCTTGTGGCCTCAGGAAAGGCCAGTCCCCATGCGAGTTGCTAGGGGACCTCTCGGGATTCCTCTCCCGTCCATGCTGGGGCCTCAGTCCTTGTGTGGAGTCGGGGCCGGAACCTGACAATTCCTCTCCAGGGTTGCCATGGATCTTGGGGTGCTTCTGAGTCTCCCCAGGGGAGTCAGGCCTCGTCTCGAGTGGGGGCATGCACGTGCGCTTTCCTCCCGAGCTGCAGCAGTAGTGTCACGCTTCTTGTCACGTGGATCAAGGGATCTGTGGCTTTCCTTCGAGGCTGTCCCTTGAGGCTTTCCCACGAGGCTTTCCCACAGGGCTGTGCCACGTGCCACCCTGGTGTGAGTCGATCCTCAGCGTGAAAGACGAGCCGGTGAAGGGAAAAGAGGTTCCTCTGGAATGGACTGAGACATCTGGGGGACTCTTGGAATGGTGGCACGACCCTGGAGTTCCTCTCGCAGTTCCTGTTGAGAGGACCTCCTCTTGAGATTGACGGGAAGGCCGGGAACTCTTTCCCGACGAAGCAGGGAAAGGATCCCTCATCTCGAGCTACGAGGCGGAAACGGGGCTCCTCTGGATGTGGGCGGGACCCTCTTGATTCCTCTCGAGTGGAGACGGGTATTTCGGGGAACTTCTTGATTTGCACCAAGGGTGTGAAGGACCCTTTCGAAGTTCCAGAGGTGAGGTGTGATCAGCCTCGAGACGCCTCAGCGAAAATGGGCCTCATCTCGCCTGGAGGGGAGAACCTCCTGGATTTTCTCGAGTTGCGGCAGGTCTTCTCGAGTTACGACGGGGACCTCAGGGACCCGCTCTGGTGGCTTCAGGAAAGGCCAGTCCCCATGCCAGTTGCTAGGGGACCTCTCGGGATTCCTCTCCCTTCCATGCCGGGGCCTCAGTCCTTGTGTGGAGTCGGGGCCGGAACCTGACAATTCCTCTCCAGTGTTGCCATGGATCTTGGGGTGCTTCTGAGTCTCCCCAGGGGAGTCAGGCCTCGTCTCGAGTGGGGGCATGCACGTGCGCTTTCCTCCCGAGCTGCAGCAGTAGTGTCACGCTTCTTGTCACGTGGATCAAGGGATCTGTGGCTTTCCCTCGAGGCTGTCCCTTGAGGCTTTCCCACGAGGCTTTCCCACAGGGCTGTGCCACGTGCCACCCTGGTGTGAGTCGATCCTCGGCGTGAAAGACGAGCCGGTGAAGGGAAAAGAGGTTCCTCTGGAATGGACTGAGACATCTGGGGGACTCTTGGAATGGTGGCACGACCCTGGAGTTCCTCTCGCAGTTCCTGTTGAGAGGGCCTCCTCTTGAGATTGACGGGAAGGCCGGGAACTCTTTCCCGACGAAGCAGGGAAAGGATCCCTCATCTCGAGCTACGAGGCAGAAACGGGGCTCCTCTGGATGTGGGCGGGACCCTCTTGATTCCTCTCGAGTGGAGACGGGTATTTCGGGGAACTTCTTGATTTGCACCAAGGGTGTGAAGGACCCTTTCGAAGTTCCAGAGGTGAGGTGTGATCAGCCTCGAGACGCCTCAGCGAAAATGGGCCTCATCTCGCCTGGAGGGGAGAACCTCCTGGATTTTCTCGAGTTGCGGCAGGTCTTCTCGAGTTACGACGGGGACCTCAGGGACCCGCTCTGGTGGCTTCAGGAAAGGCCAGTCCCCATGCCAGTTGCTAGGGGACCTCTCGGGATTCCTCTCCCTTCCATGCCGGGGCCTCAGTCCTTGTGTGGAGTCGGGACTGGAACCTGAGGATTCCTCTCCAGTGTTGCCATGGATCTTGGGGTGCTTCTGTGTCTCCCCAGGGGAGTCAGGCCTCGTCTCGAGTGGGGGCATGCACGTGCACTTTCCTCCCGAGCTGCAGCAGTAGTGTCACGCTTCCTGTCACGTCGATCAAGGGATCTGTGGCTTTCCCTCGAGGCTGTCCGTCGAGGCCTTCCCACGAGGCTTTCCCACAGGGCTGTGCCACGTGCCACCTTGGTGTGAGTCGATCCTCGGCGTGAAAGACGAGCCGGTGAAGGGAAAAGAGGTTCCTCTGGAATGGACTGAGACATCTGGGGGACTCTGGGAATGGTGGCACGACCCTGGAGTTTCTCTCGCCTTTCCTGTTGAGAGGGCCTCCTCTTGAGATGCGACGGGAACGCCGGGAACTCTTTCCCGACGAAGCAGGGAAAGGATCCCTCATCTCGAGCTACGAGGCGGAAACGGGGCTCCTCTGGATGTGGGCGGGACCCTCGTGATTCCTCTCGAGTGGAGACGGGTATTTCGGGGAACTTCTTGATTTGCACCAAGGGTGTGAAGGAGCCTTTCGAAGTTCCAGAGGTGAGGTGTGATCAGCCTCGAGACGCCTCAGCGGAAATGGGCCTCATCTCGCCTGGAGGGGAGAACCTCCTGGATTTTCTCGAGTTGCGGCAGGTCTTCTCGAGTTACGACGGGGACCTCAGGGACCCGCTCTGGTGGCCTCAGGAAAGGCCAGTCCCCATGCGAGTTGCTAGGGGACCTCTCGGGATTCCTCTCCCGTCCATGCCGGGGCCTCAGTCCTTGTGTGGAGTTGGGGCCGGAACCTGAGGATTCCTCTCCAGTGTTGCCATGGATCTTGGGGTGCTTCTGAGTCTCCCCAGGGGAGTCAGGCCTCGTCTCGAGTTGGGGCATGTACGTGCGCTTTCCTCCCGAGCTGCAGCAGTAGTTTCACGCTTCCTGTCACGTGGATCAAGGGATCTGTGGCTTTCCCTCGAGGCTGTCCCTCGAGGCTTTCCCACGAGGCTTTCCCACAGGCCTGTGCCACGTGCCACCTTGGTGTGAGTCGATCCTCGGCGTGAAAGACGAGCCGGTGAAGGGAAAAGAGGTTCCTCTGGAATGGACTGAGACATCTGGGGGACTCTTGGAATGGTGGCACGACCCTGGAGTTCCTCTCGCCGTTCCTGTTGAGAGGGCCTCCTCTTGAGATGCGACGGGAAAGCCGGGAACTCTTTCCCGACGAAGCAGGGAAAGGATCCCTCATCTCGAGCTACGAGGCGGAAACGGGGCTGCTCTGGATGTGGGCGGGACCCTCGTGATTCCTCTCGAGTGGAGACGGCTTGGTCGGGGAACTTTTTGATTTGCACCAAGGGTGTGAAGGACCCTTTCGAAGTTCCAGAGGTGAGGTGTGATCAGCCTCGAGACGCCTCAGCGGAAATGGGCCTCATCTCGCCTGGAGGGGAGAACCGCCTGGATTTTCTCGAGTTGCGGCAGGTCTTCTCGAGTTACGACGGGGACCTCAGGGACCCGCTCTGGTGGCCTCAGGAAAGGCCAGTCCCCATGCGAGTTGCTAGGGGACCTCTCGGGATTCCTCTCCCGTCCATGCCGGGGCCTCAGTCCTTGTGTGGAGTCGGGGCCGGAACCTGACAATTCCTCTCCAGTGTTGCCATGGATCTTGGGGTGCTTCTGAGTCTCCCCAGGGGAGTCAGGCCTCGTCTCGAGTGGGGGCATGCACGTGCGCTTTCCTCCCGAGCTGCAGCAGTAGTGTCACGCTTCTTGTCACGTGGATCAAGGGATCTGTGGCTTTCCCTCGAGGCTGTCCCTTGAGGCTTTCCCACGAGGCTTTCCCACAGGGCTGTGCCACGTGCCACCCTGGTGTGAGTCGATCCTCGGCGTGAAAGACGAGCCGGTGAAGGGAAAAGAGGTTCCTCTGGAATGGACTGAGACATCTGGGGGACTCTTGGAATGGTGGCACGACCCTGGAGTTCCTCTCGCAGTTCCTGTTGAGAGGGCCTCCTCTTGAGATTGACGGGAAGGCCGGGAACTCTTTCCCGACGAAGCAGGGAAAGGATCCCTCATCTCGAGCTACGAGGCAGAAACGGGGCTCCTCTGGATGTGGGCGGGACCCTCTTGATTCCTCTCGAGTGGAGACGGGTATTTCGGGGAACTTCTTGATTTGCACCAAGGGTGTGAAGGACCCTTTCGAAGTTCCAGAGGTGAGGTGTGATCAGCCTCGAGACGCCTCAGCGAAAATGGGCCTCATCTCGCCTGGAGGGGAGAACCTCCTGGATTTTCTCGAGTTGCGGCAGGTCTTCTCGAGTTACGACGGGGACCTCAGGGACCCGCTCTGGTGGCTTCAGGAAAGGCCAGTCCCCATGCCAGTTGCTAGGGGACCTCTCGGGATTCCTCTCCCTTCCATGCCGGGGCCTCAGTCCTTGTGTGGAGTCGGGACTGGAACCTGAGGATTCCTCTCCAGTGTTGCCATGGATCTTGGGGTGCTTCTGTGTCTCCCCAGGGGAGTCAGGCCTCGTCTCGAGTGGGGGCATGCACGTGCACTTTCCTCCCGAGCTGCAGCAGTAGTGTCACGCTTCCTGTCACGTCGATCAAGGGATCTGTGGCTTTCCCTCGAGGCTGTCCGTCGAGGCCTTCCCACGAGGCTTTCCCACAGGGCTGTGCCACGTGCCACCTTGGTGTGAGTCGATCCTCGGCGTGAAAGACGAGCCGGTGAAGGGAAAAGAGGTTCCTCTGGAATGGACTGAGACATCTGGGGGACTCTGGGAATGGTGGCACGACCCTGGAGTTTCTCTCGCCTTTCCTGTTGAGAGGGCCTCCTCTTGAGATGCGACGGGAACGCCGGGAACTCTTTCCCGACGAAGCAGGGAAAGGATCCCTCATCTCGAGCTACGAGGCGGAAACGGGGCTCCTCTGGATGTGGGCGGGACCCTCGTGATTCCTCTCGAGTGGAGACGGGTATTTCGGGGAACTTCTTGATTTGCACCAAGGGTGTGAAGGAGCCTTTCGAAGTTCCAGAGGTGAGGTGTGATCAGCCTCGAGACGCCTCAGCGGAAATGGGCCTCATCTCGCCTGGAGGGGAGAACCTCCTGGATTTTCTCGAGTTGCGGCAGGTCTTCTCGAGTTACGACGGGGACCTCAGGGACCCGCTCTGGTGGCCTCAGGAAAGGCCAGTCCCCATGCGAGTTGCTAGGGGACCTCTCGGGATTCCTCTCCCGTCCATGCCGGGGCCTCAGTCCTTGTGTGGAGTTGGGGCCGGAACCTGAGGATTCCTCTCCAGTGTTGCCATGGATCTTGGGGTGCTTCTGAGTCTCCCCAGGGGAGTCAGGCCTCGTCTCGAGTTGGGGCATGTACGTGCGCTTTCCTCCCGAGCTGCAGCAGTAGTTTCACGCTTCCTGTCACGTGGATCAAGGGATCTGTGGCTTTCCCTCGAGGCTGTCCCTCGAGGCTTTCCCACGAGGCTTTCCCACAGGCCTGTGCCACGTGCCACCTTGGTGTGAGTCGATCCTCGGCGTGAAAGACGAGCCGGTGAAGGGAAAAGAGGTTCCTCTGGAATGGACTGAGACATCTGGGGGACTCTTGGAATGGTGGCACGACCCTGGAGTTCCTCTCGCCGTTCCTGTTGAGAGGGCCTCCTCTTGAGATGCGACGGGAAAGCCGGGAACTCTTTCCCGACGAAGCAGGGAAAGGATCCCTCATCTCGAGCTACGAGGCGGAAACGGGGCTCCTCTGGATGTGGGCGGGACCCTCGTGATTCCTCTCGAGTGGAGACGGCTATGTCGGGGAACTTCTTGATTTGCACCAAGGGTGTGAAGGAGCCTTTCGAAGTTCCAGAGGTGAGGTGTGATCAGCCTCGAGACGCCTCAGCGGAAATGGGCCTCATCTCGCCTGGAGGGGAGAACCTCCTGGATTTTCTCGAGTTGCGGCAGGTCTTCTCGAGTTACGACGGGGACCTCAGGGACCCGCTCTGGTGGCCTCAGGAAGGGCCAGTCCCCATGCGAGTTGCTAGGGGACCTCTCGGGATTCCTCTCCCTTCCATGCCGGGGCCTCAGTCCTTGTGTGGAGTCGGGACCGGAACCTGAGGATTCCTCTCCAGTGTTGCCATGGATCTTGGGGTGCTTCTGTGTCTCCCCAGGGGAGTCAGGCCTCGTCTCGAGTGGGGGCATGCACGTGCACTTTCCTCCCGAGCTGCAGCAGTAGTGTCACGCTTCCTGTCACGTCGATCAAGGGATCTGTGGCTTTCCCTCGAGGCTGTCCGTCGAGGCTTTCCCACGAGGCTTTCCCACAGGGCTGTGCCACGTGCCACCTTGGTGTGAGTCGATCCTCGGCGTGAAAGACGAGCCGGTGAAGGGAAAAGAGGTTCCTCTGGAATGGACTGAGACATCTGGGGGACTCTTGGAATGGTGGCACGACCCTCGAGTTTCTCTCGCCTTTCCTGTTGAGAGGGCCTCCTCTTGAGATGCGACGGGAACGCCGGGAACTCTTTCCCGACGAAGCAGGGAAAGGATCCCTCATCTCGAGCTACGAGGCGGAAACGGGGCTCCTCTGGATGTGGGCGGGACCCTCGTGATTCCTCTCGAGTGGAGACGGGTATTTCGGGGAACTTCTTGATTTGCACCAAGGGTGTGAAGGAGCCTTTCGAAGTTCCAGAGGTGAGGTGTGATCAGCCTCGAGACGCCTCAGCGGAAATGGGCCTCATCTCGCCTGGAGGGGAGAACCTCCTGGATTTTCTCGAGTTGCGGCAGGTCTTCTCGAGTTACGACGGGGACCTCAGGGACCCGCTCTGGTGGCCTCAGGAAAGGCCAGTCCCCATGCGAGTTGCTAGGGGACCTCTCGGGATTCCTCTCCCGTCCATGCCGGGGCCTCAGTCCTTGTGTGGAGTTGGGGCCGGAACCTGAGGATTCCTCTCCAGTGTTGCCATGGATCTTGGGGTGCTTCTGAGTCTCCCCAGGGGAGTCAGGCCTCGTCTCGAGTTGGGGCATGTACGTGCGCTTTCCTCCCGAGCTGCAGCAGTAGTTTCACGCTTCCTGTCACGTGGATCAAGGGATCTGTGGCTTTCCCTCGAGGCTGTCCCTCGAGGCTTTCCCACGAGGCTTTCCCACAGGCCTGTGCCACGTGCCACCTTGGTGTGAGTCGATCCTCGGCGTGAAAGACGAGCCGGTGAAGGGAAAAGAGGTTCCTCTGGAATGGACTGAGACATCTGGGGGACTCTTGGAATGGTGGCACGACCCTGGAGTTCCTCTCGCCGTTCCTGTTGAGAGGGCCTCCTCTTGAGATGGGACGGGAAAGCCGGGAACTCTTTCCCGACGAAGCAGGGAAAGGATCCCTCATCTCGAGCTACGAGGCGGAAACGGGGCTCCTCTGGATGTGGGCGGGACCCTCGTGATTCCTCTCGAGTGGAGACGGCTATGTCGGGGAACTTCTTGATTTGCACCAAGGGTGTGAAGGAGCCTTTCGAAGTTCCAGAGGTGAGGTGTGATCAGCCTCGAGACGCCTCAGCGGAAATGGGCCTCATCTCGCCTGGAGGGGAGAACCTCCTGGATTTTCTCGAGTTGCGGCAGGTCTTCTCGAGTTACGACGGGGACCTCAGGGACCCGCTCTTGTGGCCTCAGGAAAGGCCAGTCCCCATGCGAGTTGCTAGGGGACCTCTCGGGATTCCTCTCCCGTCCATGCCGGGGCCTCAGTCCTTGTGTGGAGTCGGGGCCGGAACCTGAGGATTCCTCTCCAGTGTTGCCATGGATCTTGGGGTGCTTCTGAGTCTCCCCAGGGGAGTCAGGCCTCGTCTCGAGTGGGGGCATGCACGTGCGCTTTCCTCCCGAGCTGCAGCAGTAGTGTCACGCTTCCTGTCACGTGGATCAAGCGATCTGTGGCTTTACCACGAGGCTTTCCCACAGGGCTGTGCCACGTGCCACCTTGGTGTGAGTCGATCCTCCTCGTGAAAGACGAGCCGGTGAAGGGAAAAGAGGTTCCTCTGGAATGGACTGAGACATCTGGGGAATCTTGGAATGGTGGCACGACCCTGGAGTTCCTCTCGCCGTTCCTGTTGAGAGGGCCTCCTCTTGAGATGCGACGGGAACGCCGGGAACTCTTTTCCAACGAAGCAGGGAAAGGATCCCTCATCTCGAGCTACGAGGCGGAAACGGGGCTCCTCTGGATGTGGGCGGGACCCTCGTGATTCCTCTCGAGTGGAGACGGCTTGGTCGGGGAACTTTTTGATTTGCACCAAGGGTGTGAAGGACCCTTTCGAAGTTCCAGAGGTAAGGTGTGATCAGCCTCGAGACGCCTCAGCGGAAATGGGCCTCATCTCGCCTGGAGGGGAGAACCGCCTGGATTTTCTCGAGTTGCGGCAGGTCTTCTCGAGTTACGACGGGGACCTCAGGGACCCGCTCTGGTGGCCTCAGGAAAGGCCAGTCCCCATGCGAGTTGCTAGGGGACCTCTCGGGATTCCTCTCCCGTCCATGCCGGGGCCTCAGTCCTTGTGTGGAGTCGGGGCCGGAACCTGACAATTCCTCTCCAGTGTTGCCATGGATCTTGGGGTGCTTCTGAGTCTCCCCAGGGGAGTCAGGCCTCGTCTCGAGTGGGGGCATGCACGTGCGCTTTCCTCCCGACCTGCAGCAGTAGTGTCACGCTTCTTGTCACGTGGATCAAGGGATCTGTGGCTTTCCCTCGAGGCTGTCCCTTGAGGCTTTCCCACGAGGCTTTCCCACAGGGCTGTGCCACGTGCCACCCTGGTGTGAGTTGATCCTCGGCGTGAAAGACGACCCGGTGAAGGGAAAAGAGGTTCCTCTGGAATGGACTGAGACATCTGGGGGACTCTTGGAATGGTGGCACGACCCTGGAGTTCCTCTCGCAGTTCCTGTTGAGAGGGCCTCCTCTTGAGATTGACGGGAAGGCCGGGAACTCTTTCCCGACGAAGCAGGGAAAGGATCCCTCATCTCGAGCTACGAGGCGGAAACGGGGCTCCTCTGGATGTGGGCGGGACCCTATTGATTCCTCTCGAGTGGAGACGGGTATGTCGGGGAACTTCTTGATTTGCACCAAGGGTGTGAAGGACCCTTTCGAAGTTCCAGAGGTGAGGTGTGATCAGCCTCGAGACGCCTCAGCGAAAATGGGCCTCATCTCGCCTGGAGGGGAGAACCTCCTGGATTTTCTCGAGTTGCGGCAGGTCTTCTCGAGTTACGACGGGGACCTCAGGGACCCGCTCTGGTGGCTTCAGGAAAGGCCAGTCCCCATGCCAGTTGCTAGGGGACCTCTCGGGATTCCTCTCCCGTCCATGCCGGGGCCTCAGTCCTTGTGTGGAGTCGGGACCGGAACCTGAGGATTCCTCTCCAGTGTTGCCATGGATCTTGGGGTGCTTCTGTGTCTCCCCAGGGGAGTCAGGCCTCGTCTCGAGTGGGGGCATGCACGTGCGCTTTCCTCCCGAGCTGCAGCAGTAGTGTCACGCTTCCTGTCACGTCGATCAAGTGATCTGTGGCTTTCCCTCGAGGCTGTCCCTCGAGGCTTTCCCACGAGGCTTTCCCACAGGGCTGTGCCACGTGCCACCTTGGTGTGAGTCGATCCTCGGCCTGAAAGACGAGCCGGTGAAGGGAAAAGAGGTTCCTCTGGAATGGACTGAGACATCTGGGGGACTCTTGGAATGGTGGCAGGACCCTGGAGTTCCTCTCGCCGTTCCTGTTGAGAGGGCCTCCTCTTGAGATGCGACGGGAACGCCGGGAACTCTTTCCCGACGAAGCAGGGAAAGGATCCCTCATCTCGAGCTACGAGGCGGAAACGGGGCTCCTCTGGATGTGGGCGGGACCCTCGTGATTCCTCTCGAGTGGAGACGGGTATGTCGGGGAACTTCTTGATTTGCACCAAGGGTGTGAAGGACCCTTTCGAAGTTACAGAGGTGAGGTGTGATCAGGCTCGAGACGCCTCAGCGGAAATGGGCCTCATCTCGCCTGGAGGGGAGAACCGCCTGGATTTTCTCGAGTTGCGGCAGGTCTTCTCGAGTTACGACGGGGACCTCAGGGACCCGCTCTTGTGGCCTCAGGAAAGGCCAGTCCCCATGCGAGTTGCTAGGGGACCTCTCGGGATTCCTCTCCCGTCCATGCTGGGGCCTCAGTCCTTGTGTGGAGTCGGGGCCGGAACCTGACGATTCCTCTCCAGTGTTGCCATGGATCTTGGGGTGCTTCTGAGTCTCCCCAGGGGAGTCAGGCCTCGTCTCGAGTGGGGGCATGCACGTGCGCTTTCCTCCCGAGCTGCAGCAGTAGTGTCACGCTTCTTGTCACGTGGATCAAATGATCTGTGGCTTTCCCTCGAGGCTGTCCCTTGAGGCTTTCCCACGAGGCTTTCCCACAGGGCTGTGCCACGTGCCACCCTGGTGTGAGTCGATCCTCGGCGTGAAAGACGAGCTGGTGAAGGGAAAAGAGGTTCCTCTGGAATGGACTGAGACATCTGGGGGACTCTTGGAATGGTGGCACGACCCTGGAGTTCCTCTCGCAGTTCCTGTTGAGAGGGCCTCCTCTTGAGATTGACGGGAAGGCCGGGAACTCTTTCCCGACGAAGCAGGGAAAGGATCCCTCATCTCGAGCTACGAGGCGGAAACGGGGCTCCTCTGGATGTGGGCGGGACCCTCTTGATTCCTCTCGAGTGGAGACGGGTATGTCGGGGAACTTCTTGATTTGCACCAAGGGTGTGAAGGAGCCTTTCGAAGTTCCAGAGGTGAGGTGTGATCAGCCTCGAGACGCCTCAGCGGAAATGGGCCTCATCTCGCCTGGAGGGGAGAACCTCCTGGATTTTCTCGAGTTGCGGCAGGTCTTCTCGAGTTACGACGGGGACCTCAGGGACCCGCTCTGGTGGCCTCAGGAAAGGCCAGTCCCCATGCGAGTTGCTAGGGGACCTCTCGGGATTCCTCTCCCGTCCGTGCCGGGGCCTCAGTCCTTGTGTGGAGTTGGGGCCGGAACCTGAGGATTCCTCTCCAGTGTTGCCATGGATCTTGGGGTGCTTCTGAGTCTCCCCAGGTGAGTCAGGCCTCGTCTCGAGTTGGGGCATGCATGTGTGCTTTCCTCCCGAGTTGCAGCAGTAGTGTCACGCTTCCTGTCACGTGGATCAAGGGATCTGTGGCTTTCCCTCGAGGCTGTCCCTCGAGGCTTTCCCACGAGGCTTTCCCACAGGGCTGTGCCACGTGCCACCTTGGTGTGAGTCGATCCTCGGCGTGAAAGACGAGCCGGTGAAGGGAAAAGAGGTTCCTCTGGAATGGACTGAGACATCTGGGGGACTCTTGGAATGGTGGCAGGACCCTGGAGTTCCTCTCGCCGTTCCTGTTGAGAGGGCCTCCTCTTGAGATGCGACGGGAACGCCGGGAACTCTTTCCCGACGAAGCAGGGAAAGGATCCCTCATCTCGAGCTACGAGGCGGAAACGGGGCTCCTCTGGATGTGGGCGGGACCCTCGTGATTCCTCTCGAGTGGAGACGGGTATGTCGGGGAACTTCTTGATTTGCACCAAGGGTGTGAAGGACCCTTTCGAAGTTACAGAGGTGAGGTGTGATCAGGCTCGAGACGCCTCAGCGGAAATGGGCCTCATCTCGCCTGGAGGGGAGAACCTCCTGGATTTTCTCGAGTTGCGGCAGGTCTTCTCGAGTTACGACGGGGACCTCAGGGACCCGCTCTGGTGGCCTCAGGAAAGGCCAGTCCCCATGCGAGTTGCTAGGGGACCTCTCGGGATTCCTCTCCCGTCCGTGCCGGGGCCTCAGTCCTTGTGCGGAGTTGGGGCCGGAACCTGAGGATTCCTCTCCAGTGTTGCCATGGATCTTGGGGTGCTTCTGAGTCTCCCCAGGGGAGTCAGGCCTCGTCTCGAGTTGGGGCATGCACGTGCGCTTTCCTCCCGAGCTGCAGCAGTAGTGTCACGCTTCCTGTCACGTGGATCAAGGGATCTGTGGCTTTCCCTCGAGGCTGTCCCTCGAGGCTTTCCCACGAGGCTTTCCCACAGGCCTGTGCCACGTGCCACCTTGGTGTGAGTCGATCCTCGGCGTGAAAGACGAGCCGGTGAAGGGAAAAGAGGTTCCTCTGGAATGGACTGAGACATCTGGGGGACTCTTGGAATGGTGGCACGACCCTGGAGTTCCTCTCGCCGTTCCTGTTGAGAGGGCCTCCTCTTGAGATGCGACGGGAACGCCGGGAACTCTTTCCCGACGAAGCAGGGAAAGGATCCCTCATCTCGAGCTACGAGGCGGAAACGGGGCTCCTCTGGATGTGGGCGGGACCCTCGTGATTCCTCTCGAGTGGAGACGGGTATGTCGGGGAACTTCTTGATTTGCACCAAGGGTGTGAACGACCCTTTCGAAGTTCCAGAGGTGAGGTGTGATCAGCCTTGAGACGCCTCAGCGGAAATGGGCCTCATCTCGCCTGCAGGGGAGAACCTCCTGGATTTTCTCGAGTTGCGGCAGGTCTTCTCGAGTTACGACGGGGACCACAGGGACCCGCTCTGGTGGCCTCAGGAAAGGCCAGTCCCCATGCGAGTTGCTAGGGGACCTCTCGGGATTCCTCTCCCGTCCATGCCGGGGCCTCAGTCCTTGTGTGGAGTCGGGGCCGGAACCTGAGTATCCCTCTCCAGTGTTGCCATGGATCTTGGGGTGCTTCTGAGTCTCCCCAGGGGAGTCAGGCCCTGTCTCGAGTGGGGGCATGCACGTGCGCTTTCCTCCCGAGCTGCAGCAGTAGTGTCACGCTTCCTGTCACGTGGATCAAGCGATCTGTGGCTTTCCCACGAGGCTTTCCCACAGGGCTGTGCCACGTGCCACCTTGGTGTGATTCGATCCTCAGCGTGAAAGACGAGCCGGTGAAGGGAAAAGAGGTTCCTCTGGAATGGACTGAGACATCTGGGGGACTCTTGGAATGGTGGCACGACCCTGGAGTTCCTCTCGCCGTTCCTGTTGAGAGGGCCTCCTCTTGAGATGCGACGGGAACGCCGGGAACTCTTTTCCAACGAAGCAGGGAAAGGATCCCTCATCTCGAGCTACGAGGCCGAAACGGGGCTCCTCTGGATGTGGGCGGGACCCTCGTGATTCCTCTCGAGTGGAGACGGCTTGGTCGGGGAACTTCTTGATTTGCACCAAGTGTGTGAAGGAGCCTTTCGAAGTTCCAGAGGTGAGGTGTGATCAGCCTCGAGACGCCTCAGCGGAAATGGGCCTCATCTCGCCTGGAGGGGAGAACCGCCTGGATTTTCTCGAGTTGCGGCAGGTCTTCTCGAGTTACGACGGGGACCTCAGGGACCCGCTCTGGTGGCCTCAGGAAAGGCCAGTCCCCATGCCAGTTGCTAGGGGACCTCTCGGGATTCCTCTCCCGTCCATGCCGGGGCCTCAGTCCTTGTGTGGAGTCGGGACCGGAACCTGAGGATTCCTCTCCAGTGTTGCCATGGATCTTGGGGTGCTTCTGTGTCTCCCCAGGGGAGTCAGGCCTCGTCTCGTGTGGGGGCATGCACGTGCGCTTTCCTCCCGACCTTCAGCAGTAGTGTCACGCTTCGTGTCACGTCGATCAAGGGATCTGTGGCTTTCCCTCGAGGCTGTCCCTCGAGGCTTTCCCACGAGGCTTTCCCACAGGGCTGTGCCACGTGCCACCTTGGTGTGAGTCGTTCTCGGCGTGAAAGACAAGCCGGTGAAGGGAAAAGAGGTTCCTCTGGAATGGACTGAGACATCTGGGGGACTCTTGGAATGGTGGCATGACCCTGGAGTTCCTCTCGCCGTTCCTGTTGAGAGGGCCTCCTCTTGAGATGCGACGGGAACCCCGGGAACTCTTTCCCGACGAAGCAGGGAAAGGATCCCTCATCTCGAGCTACGAGGCGGAAACGGGGCTCCTCTGGATGTGGGCGGGACCCTCGTGATTCCTCTCGAGTGGAGACGGGTATGTCGGGGAACTTCTTGATTTGCACCAAGGGTGTGAAGGACCCTTTCGAAGTTACAGAGGTGAGGTGTGATCAGGCTCGAGACGCCTCAGCGGAAATGGGCCTCATCTCGCCTGGAGGGGAGAACCGCCTGGATTTTCTCGAGTTGCGGCAGGTCTTCTCGAGTTACGACGGGGACCTCAGGGACCCGCTCTTGTGGCCTCAGGAAAGGCCAGTCCCCATGCGAGATGCTAGGGGACCTCTCGGGATTCCTCTCCCGTCCATGCTGGGGCCTCAGTCCTTGTGTGGAGTCGGGGCCGGAACCTGACGATTCCTCTCCAGTGTTGCCATGGAACTTGGGGTGCTTCTGAGTCTCCCCAGGGGAGTCAGGCCTCGTCTCGAGTGGGGGCATGCACGTGCGCTTTCCTCCCGAGCTGCAGCAGTAGTGTCACGCTTCTTGTCACGTGGATCAAGGGATCTGTTGCTTTCCCTCGAGGCTGTCCCTTGAGGCTTTCCCACGAGGCTTTCCCACAGGGCTGTGCCACGTGCCACCCTGGTGTGAGTCGATCCTCGGCGTGAAAGACGAGCTGGTGAAGGGCAAAGAGGTTCCTCTGGAATGGACTGAGACATCTGGGGGACTCTTGGAATGGTGGCACGACCCTGGAGTTTCTCTCGCCGTTCCTGTTGAGAGGGCCTCCTCTTGAGATACGACGGGAACGCCGGGAACTCTTTCCCGACGAAGCAGGGAAAGGATCCCTCATCTCGAGCTATGAGGCGGAAACGGGGCTCCTCTGGATGTGGGCGGGACCCTCTTGATTCCTCTCGAGTGGAGACGGGTATGTCGGGGAACTTCTTGATTTGCACCAAGGGTGTGAAGGAGCCTTTCGAAGTTGCAGAGGTGAGGTGTGATCAGCCTCGAGACGCCTCAGCGGAAATGGGCCTCATCTCGCCTGGAGGGGAGAACCTCCTGGATTTTCTCGAGTTGCGGCAGGGCTTCTCGAGTTACGACGGGGACCTCAGGGACCCGCTCTGGTGGCCTCAGGAAAGGCCAGTCCCCATGCCAGTTGCTAGGGGACCTCTCGGGATCCTCTCCGTCCATGCCGGGGCCTCAGTCCTTGTGTGGAGTCGGGAACGGAACCTGAGGATTCCTCTCCAGTGTTGCCATGGATCTTGGGGTGCTTCTGAGTCTCCCCAGGGGAGTCAGGCCTCGTCTCGAGTGGGGGCATGCACGTGCGCTTTCCTCCCGAGCTGCAGCAGTAGTGTCACGCTTCCTGTCACGTGGATCAAGGGATCTGTGGCTTTCCCTCGAGGCTGTCCCTCGAGGCTTTCCCACGAGGCTTTCCCACAGGCCTGTGCCACGTGCCACCTTGGTGTGAGTCGATCCTCGGCGTGAAAGACGAGCCGGTGAAGGGAAAAGAGGTTCCTCTGGAATGGACTTAGACATCTGGGGGACTCTTGGAATGGTGGCACGACCCTGGAGTTCCTCTCGCCGTTCCTGTTGAGAGGGTCTCCTCTTGAGATGCGACGGGAAAGCCGGGAACTCTTTCCCGACGAAGCAGGGAAAGGATCCCTCATCTCGAGCTACGAGGCGGAAACGGGGCTCCTCTGGATGTGGGCGGGACCCTCGTGATTCCTCTCGAGTGGAGACGGCTATGTCGGGGAACTTCTTGATTTGCACCAAGGGTGTGAAGGACCCTTTCGAAGTTACAGAGGTGAGGTGTGATCAGGCTCGAGACGCCTCAGCGGAAATGGGCCTCATCTCGCCTGGAGGGGAGAACCTCCTGGATTTTCTCGAGTTGCGGCAGGTCTTCTCGAGTTACGACGGGGACCTCAGGGACCCGCTCTGGTGTCCTCAGGAAAGGGCCAGTCCCCATGCCAGTTGCTAGGGGACCTCTCGGGATTCCTCTCCCGTCCATGCCGGGGCCTCAGTCCTTGTGTGGAGTCGGGAACGGAACCTGAGGATTCCTCTCCAGTGTTGCCATGGATCTTGGGGTGCTTCTGAGTTTCCCAGGGGAGTCAGGCCTCGTCTCGAGTGGGGGCATGCACGTGCGCTTTCCTCCCGAGCTGCAGCAGTAGTGTCACGCTTCCTGTCACGTGGATCAAGGGATCTGTGGCTTTCCCTCGAGGCTGTCCCTCGAGGCTTTCCCACGAGGCTTTCCCACAGGGCTGTGCCACGTGCCACCTTGGTGTGAGTCGATCCTCGGCGTGAAAGACGAGCCGGTGAAGGGCAAAGAGGGGTTCCTCTGGAATGGAATGAGACATCTGGGGGACTCTTGGAATGGTGGCACGACCCTGGAGTTTCTCTCGCCGTGCCTGTTGAGAGGGCCTCCTCTTGAGATGCGACAGGAATGCCGGGAACTCTTTCCCGAAGAAGCAGGGAAAGGATCCCTCATCTCGAGCTACGAGGCGGAAACGGGGCTCCTCTGGATGTGGGCGGGACCCTCCTTATTCCTCTCAAGTGGAGACGGGTATGTCGGGGAACTTCTTGATTTGCACCAAGGGTGTGAAGGACCCTTTCGAAGTTCCAGAGGTGAGGTGTGATCAGCCTCGAGACGCCTCAGCGGAAATGGGCCTCATCTCGCCTGGAGGGGAGAACCTCCTGGATTTTCTCGAGTTGCGGCAGGTCTTCTCGAGTTACGACGGGGACCTCAGGGACCCGCTCTTTTGGCCTCAGGAAAGGCCAGTCCCCATGCGAGTTGCTAGGGGACCTCTCGGGATTCCTCTCCCGTCCATGCCGGGGCCTCAGTCCTTGTGTGGAGTCGGGGCCGGAACCTGAGGATTCCTCTCCAGTGTTGCCATGGATCTTGGGGTGCTTCTGAGTCTCCCCAAGGGAGTCAGGCCTCGTCTCGAGTGGGGGCATGCACGTGCGCTTTCCTCCCGAGTTGCAGCAGTAGTGTCACGCTTCCTGTCACGTGGATCAAGGGATCTGTGGCTTTCCCTCGAGGCTGTCCCTCGAGGCTTTCCCACGAGGCTTTCCCACAGGGCTGTGCCACGTGCCACCTTGGTGTGATTCGATCCTCGGCCTGAAAGACGAGCCGGTGAAGGGAAAAGAGGTTCCTCTGGAATGGACTGAGACATCTGGGGGACTCTTGGAATGGTGGCACGACCCTGGAGTTTCTCTCGCCGTTCCTGTTGAGAGGGCCTCCTCTTGAGATGCGACAGGAACGCCGGGAACTCTTTCCCGAAGAAGCAGGGAAAGGATCCCTCACCTCGAGCTACGAGGCGGAAACGGGGCTCCTCTGGATGTGGGCGGGACCCTCGTGATTCCTCTCGAGTGGAGACGGGTATGTCGGGGAACTTCTTGATTTGCACCAAGGGTGTGAAGGACCCTTTCGAAGTTACAGATGTTTGGTGTGATCAGGCTCGTGACGCCTCAGCGGAAATGGGCCTCATCTCGCCTGGAGGGGAGAACCTCCTGGATTTTCTCGAGTTGCGGCAGGTCTTCTCGAGTTACGACGGGGACCTCAGGGACCCGCTCTGGTGGCCTCAGGAAAGGCCAGTCCCCATGCCAGTAGCTAGGGGACCTCTCGGGATTCCTCTCCCGTCCGTGCCGGGGCCTCAGTCCTTGTGTGGAGTTGGGGCCGGAACCTGAGGATTCCTCTCCAGTGTTGCCATGGATCTTAGGGTGCTTCTGAGTCTCCCCAGGGGAGTCAGGCCTCGTCTCGAGTGGGGGCATGCACGTGCGCTTTCCTCCCGAGCTGCAGCAGTAGTGTCACGCTTCCTGTCACGTGGATCAAGGGATCTGTGGCTTTCCCTCGAGGCTGTCCCTCGAGGCTTTCCCACGAGGCTTTCCCACAGGCCTGTGCCACGTGCCACCTTGGTGTGAGTCGATCCTCGGCGTGAAAGACGAGCCGGTGAAGGGCAAAGAGGTTCCTCTGGAATGGACTGAGACATCTGGGGGACTCTTGGAATGGTGGCACGACCCTGGAGTTCCTCTCGCCGTTCCTGTTGAGAGGGCCTCCTCTTGAGTTGCGACGGGAAAGCCGGGAAATCTTTCCCGACGAAGCAGGGAAAGGATCCCTCATCTCGAGCTACGAGGCGGAAACGGGGCTCCTCTGGATGTGGGCGGGACCCTCGTGATTCCTCTCGAGTGGAGACGGCTATGTCGGGGAACTTCTTGATTTGCACCAAGGGTGTGAAGGAGCCTTTCGAAGTTCCAGAGGTGAGGTGTGATCAGCCTCGAGACGCCTCAGCGGAAATGGGCCTCATCTCGCCTGGAGGGGAGAACCTCCTGGATTTTCTCGAGTTGCGGCAGGTCTTCTCGAGTTACGACGGGGACCTCAGGGACCCGCTCTGGTGGCCTCAGGAAAGGCCAGTCCCCATGCGAGTTGCTAGGGGACCTCTCGGGATTCCTCTCCCGTCCATGCCGGGGCCTCAGTCCTTGTGTGGAGTCGGGGCCGGAACCTGAGGATTCCTCTCCAGTGTTGCCATGGATCTTGGGGTGCTTCTGAGTCTCCCCAAGGGAGTCAGGCCTCGTCTCGAGTGGGGGCATGCACGTGCGCTTTCCTCCCGAGTTGCAGCAGTAGTGTCACGCTTCCTGTCACGTGGATCAAGGGATCTGTGGCTTTCCCTCGAGGCTGTCCCTCGAGGCTTTCCCACGAGGATTTCCCACAGGGCTGTGCCACGTGCCACCTTGGTGTGATTCGATCCTCGGCGTGAAAGAGGAGCCGGTGAAGGGAAAAGAGTTTCCTCTGGAATGGACTGAGACATCTGGGGGACTCTTGGAATGGTGGCACGACCCTGGAGTTCCTCTCGCCGTTCCTGTTGAGAGGGCCTCCTCTTGAGATGCGACGCGAACGCCGGGAACTCTTTTCCAACGAAGCAGGGAAAGGATCCCTCATCTCGAGCTACGAGGCGGAAACGGGGCTACTCTGGATGTGGGCGGGACCCTCGTGATTCCTCTCGAGTGGAGACGGCTTGGTCGGGGAACTTTTTGATTTGCACCAAAGGTGTGAAGGACCCTTTCGAAGTTCCAGAGGTGAGGTGTGATCAGCCTCGAGACGCCTCAGCGGAAATGGGCCTCATCTCGCCTGGAGGGGAGAACCGCCTGGATTTTCTCGAGTTGCGGCAGGTCTTCTCGAGTTACGACGGGGACCTCAGGGACCCGCTCTGGTGGCCTCAGGAAAGGCCAGTCCCCATGCGAGTTGCTAGGGGACCTTTCGGGATTCCTCTCCCGTCCATGCTGGGGCCTCAGTCCTTGTGTGGAGTCGGGGCCGGAACCTGACAATTCCTCTCCAGTGTTGCCATGGATCTTGGGGTGCTTCTGAGTCTCCCCAGGGGAGTCAGGCCTCGTCTCGAGTGGGGGCATGCACGTGCGCTTTCCTCCCGAGCTGCAGCAGTAGTGTCACGCTTCTTGTCACGTGGATCAAGGGATCTGTGGCTTTCCCTCGAGGCTGTCCCTTGAGGCTTTCCCACGAGGCTTTCCCACAGGGCTGTGCCACGTGCCACCCTGGTGTGAGTCGATCCTCGGCGTGAAAGACGAGCCGGTGAAGGGAAAAGAGGTTCCTCTGGAATGGACTGAGACATCTGGGGGACTCTTGGAATGGTGGCACGACCCTGGAGTTCCTCTCGCAGTTCCTGTTGAGAGGGCCTCCTCTTGAGATTGACGGGAAGGCCGGGAACTCTTTCCCGACGAAGCAGGGAAAGGATCCCTCATCTCGAGCTACGAGGCGGAAACGGGGCTCCTCTGGATGTGGGCGGGACCCTCTTGATTCCTCTCGAGTGGAGACGGGTATTTCGGGAACTTGTTGATTTGCACCAAGGGTGTGAAGGACCCTTTCGAAGTTCCAGAGGTGAGGTGTGATCAGCCTCGAGACTCCTCAGAGAAAATGGGCCTCATCTCGCCTGGAGGGGAGAACCTCCTGGATTTTCTCGAGTTGCGGCAGGTCTTCTCGAGTTACGACGGGGACCTCAGGGACCCGCTCTGGTGGCCTCAGGAAAGGCCAGTCCCCATGCCAGTTGCTAGGGGACCTCTCGGGATTCCTCTCCCGTCCATGCCGGGGCCTCAGTCCTTGTGTGGAGTCGGGCCGGAACCTGAGGATTCCTCTCCAGTGTTGCCATGGATCTTGGGGTGCTTCTGAGTCTCCCCAGGGGAGTCAGGCCTCGTCTCGAGTTGGGGCATGCACGTGCGCTTTCCTCCCGAGCTGCAGCAGTAGTGTCACGCTTCCTGTCACGTGGATCAAGGGATCTGTGGCTTTCCTCGAGGCTGTCCATCGAGGCTTTCCCACGAGGCTTTCCCACAGGGCTGTGCCACGTGCCACCCTGGTGTGAGTCGATCCTCGGCGTGAAAGACGAGCCGGTGAAGGGAAAAGAGGTTCCTCTGGAATGGACTGAGACATCTGGGGACTCTTGGAATGGTGGCACGACCCTAGAGTTCCTCTCGCAGTTCCTGTTGAGAGGGCCTCCTCTTGAGATTGACGGGAAGGCCGGGAACTCTTTCCCGACGAAGCAGGGAAAGGATCCCTCATCTCGAGCTACGAGGCGGAAACGGGGCTCCTCTGGATGTGGGCGGGACCCTCGTGATTCCTCTCGAGTGGAGACGGCTATGTCGGGGAACTTCTTGATTTGCACCAAGGGTGTGAAGGAGCCTTTCGAAGTTCCAGAGGTGAGGTGTGATCAGCCTCGAGACGCCTCAGCGGAAATGGGCCTCATCTCGCCTGGAGGGGAGAACCTCCTGGATTTTCTCGAGTTGCGGCAGGTCTTCTCGAGTTACGACGGGGACCTCAGGGACCCGCTCTTGTGGCCTCAGGAAAGGCCAGTCCCCATGCGAGTTGCTAGGGGACCTCTCGGGATTCCTCTCCCGTCATGCCGGGGCCTCAGTCCTTGTGTGGAGTTGGGGCCGGAACCTGAGGATTCCTCTCCAGTGTTGCCATGGATCTTGGGGTGCTTCTGAGTCTCCCCAGGGGAGTCAGGCCTCGTCTCGAGTGGGGGCATGCACGTGCGCTTTCCTCCCGAGTTGCAGCAGTAGTGTCACGCTTCCTGTCACGTGGATCAAGGGTTCTGTGGCTTTCCCTCGAGACTGTCCCTCGAGGCTTTCCAAAGAGGCTTTCCCACAGGGCTGTGCCACGTGCCACCCTGGTGTGAGTCGATCCTCGGCGTGAAAGACGAGCCGGTGAAGGGAAAAGTGGTTCCTCTGGAATGGACTGAGACATCTGGGGGACTCTTGGAATGGTGGCACGACCCTGGAGTTCCTCTCGCCGTTCCTGTTGAGAGGGCCTCCTCTTGAGATGCGACGGGAACGCCGGGAACTCTTTCCCGACGAAGCAGGGAAAGGATCCCTCATCTCGAGCTACGAGGCGGAAACGGGGCTCCTCTGGATGTGGGCGGGACCCTCGTGATTCCTCTCGAATGGAGACGGGTATGTCGGGGAACTTCTTGATTTGCACCAAGGGTGTGAAGGACCCTTTCGAAGTTCCAGAGGTGAGGTGTGATCAGCCTTGAGACGCCTCAGCGGAAATGGGCCTCATCTCGCCTGGAGGGGAGAACCTCCTGGATTTTCTCGAGTTGCGGCAGGTCTTCTCGAGTTACGACGGGGACCACAGGGACCCGCTCTGGTGGCCTCAGGAAAGGCCAGTCCCCATGCGAGTTGCTAGGGGACCTCTCGGGATTCCTCTCCCGTCCATGCCGGGGCCTCAGTCCTTGTGTGGAGTCGGGGCCGGAACCTGAGGATTCCTCTCCAGTGTTGCCATGGATCTTGGGGTGCTTCTGAGTCTCCCCAGTGGAGTCAGGCCTCGTCTCGAGTGGGGGCATGCACGTGCGCTTTCCTCCCGAGCTGCAGCAGTAGTGTCACGCTTCCTGTCACGTGGATCAAGCGATCTGTGGCTTTCCCACGAGGCTTTCCCACAGGGCTGTGCCACGTGCCACCTTGGTGTGATTCGATCCTCAGCGTGAAAGACGAGCCGGTGAAGGGAAAAGAGGTTCCTCTGGAATGGACTGAGACATCTGGGGGACTCTTGGAATGGTGGCACGACCCTGGAGTTCCTCTCGCCGTTCCTGTTGAGAGGGCCTCCTCTTGAGATGCGACGGGAACGCCGGGAACTCTTTTCCAACGAAGCAGGGAAAGGATCCCTCATCTCGAGCTACGAGGCGGAAACGGGGCTCCTCTGGATGTGGGCGGGACCCTCGTGATTCCTCTCGAGTGGAGACGGCTTGGTCGGGGAACTTTTTGATTTGCACCAAGGGTGTGAAGGAGCCTTTCGAAGTTCCAGAGGTGAGGTGTGATCAGCCTCGAGACGCCTCAGCGGAAATGGGCCTCATCTCGCCTGGAGGGGAGAACCGCCTGGATTTTCTCGAGTTGCGGCAGGTCTTCTCGAGTTACGACGGGGACCTCAGGGACCCGCTCTGGTGGCCTCAGGAAAGGCCAGTCCCCATGCGAGTTGCTAGGGGACCTCTCGGGATTCCTCTCCCGTCCATGCTGGGGACTCAGTCCTTGTGTGGAGTCGGGGCCGGAACCTGACAATTCCTCTCCAGTGTTGCCATGGATCTTGGGGTGCTTCTGATTCTCCCCAGGGGAGTCAGGCCTCGTCTCGAGTGGGGGCATGCACGTGCGCTTTCCTCCCGAGCTGCAGCAGTAGTGTCACGCTTCCTGTCACGTGGATCAAGCGATCTGTGGCTTTCCCACGAGGCTTTCCCACAGGGCTGTGCCACGTGCCACCTTGGTGTGATTCGATCCTCAGCGTGAAAGACGAGCCGGTGAAGGGAAAAGAGGTTCCTCTGGAATGGACTGAGACATCTGGGGGACTCTTGGAATGGTGGCACGACCCTGGAGTTCCTCTCGCCGTTCCTGTTGAGAGGGCCTCCTCTTGAGATGCGACGGGAACGCCGGGAACTCTTTTCCAACGAAGCAGGGAAAGGATCCCTCATCTCGAGCTACGAGGCCGAAACGGGGCTCCTCTGGATGTGGGCGGGACCCTCGTGATTCCTCTCGAGTGGAGACGGCTTGGTCGGGAAACTTTTTGATTTGCACCAAGGGTGTGAAGGACCCTTTCGAAGTTCCAGAGGTGAGGTGTGATCAGCCTCGAGACGCCTCAGCGGAAATGGGCCTCATCTCGCCTGGAGGGGAGAACCGCCTGGATTTTCTCGAGTTGCGGCAGGTCTTCTCGAGTTACGACGGGGACCTCAGGGACCCGCTCTGGTGGCCTCAGGAAAGGCCAGTCCCCATGCGAGTTGCTAGGGGACCTCTCGGGATTCCTCTCCCGTCCATGCCGGGGCCTCAGTCCTTGTGTGGAGTCGGGGCCGGAACCTGACAATTCCTCTCCAGTGTTGCCATGGATCTTGGGGTGCTTCTGAGTCTCCCCAGGGGAGTCAGGCCTCGTCTCGAGTGGGGGCATGCACGTGCGCTTTCCTCCCGAGCTGCAGCAGTAGTGTCACGCTTCCTGTCACGTGGATCAAGGGATCTGTGGCTTTCCCTCGAGGCTGTCCCTTGAGGCTTTCCCACGAGGCTTTCCCACAGGGCTGTGCCACGTGCCACCCTGGTGTGAGTCGATCCTCGGCGTGAAAGACGAGCCGGTGAAGGGAAAAGAGGTTCCTCTGGAATGGACTGAGACATCTGGGGGACTCTTGGAATGGTGGCACGACCCTGGAGTTCCTCTCGCAGTTCCTGTTGAGAGGGCCTCCTCTTGAGATTGACGGGAAGGCCGGGAACTCTTTCCCGATGAAGCAGGGAAAGGATCCCTCATCTCGAGCTACGAGGCCGAAACGGGGCTCCTCTGGATGTGGGCGGGACCCTCTTGATTCCTCTCGAGTGGAGACGGGTATTTCGCGGAACTTCTTGATTTGCACCAAGGGTGTGAAGGATCCTTTCGAAGTTCCAGAGGTGAGGTGTGATCAGCCTCGAGACTCCTCAGCGAAAATGGGCCTCATCTCGCCTGGAGGGGAGAACCTCCTGGATTTTCTCGAGTTGCGGCAGGTCTTCTCGAGTTACGACGGGGACCTCAGGGACCCGCTCTGGTGGCCTCAGGAAAGGCCAGTCCCCATGCCAGTTGCTAGGGGACCTCTCGGGATTCCTCTCCCGTCCATGCCGGGGCCTCAGTCCTTGTGTGGAGTCGGGGCCGGAACCTGAGGATTCCTCTCCAGTGTTGCCATGGATCTTGGGGTGCTTCTGAGTCTCCCCAGGGGAGTCAGGCCTCGTCTCGAGTTTGGGCATGCACGTGCGCTTTCCTCCCGAGCTGCAGCAGTAGTGTCACGCTTCCTGTCACGTGGATCAAGGGATCTGTGGCTTTCCCTCGAGGCTGTCCCTCGAGGCTTTCCCACGAGGCTTTCCCACAGGGCTGTGCCACGTGCCACCCTGGTGTGAGTCGATCCTCGGCGTGAAAGACGAGCCGGTGAAGGGAAAAGAGGTTCCTCTGGAATGGACTGAGACATCTGGGGCACTCTTGGAATGGTGGCACGACCCTAGAGTTCCTCTCGCAGTTCCTGTTGAGAGGGCCTCCTCTTGAGATTGACGGGAAGGCCGGGAACTCTTTCCCGACGAAGCAGGGAAAGGATCCCTCATCTCGAGCTACGAGGCGGAAACGGGGCTCCTCTGGATGTGGGCGGGACCCTCGTGATTCCTCTCGAGTGGAGACGGCTATGTCGGGGAACTTCTTGATTTGCACCAAGGGTGTGAAGGAGCCTTTCGAAGTTCCAGAGGTGAGGTGTGATCAGCCTCGAGACGCCTCAGCGGAAATGGGCCTCATCTCGCCTGGAGGGGAGAACCTCCTGGATTTTCTCGAGTTGCGGCAGGTCTTCTCGAGTTACGACGGGGACCTCAGGGACCCGCTCTTGTGGCCTCAGGAAAGGCCAGTCCCCATGCGAGTTGCTAGGGGACCTCTCGGGATTCCTCTCCCGTCATGCCGGGGCCTCAGTCCTTGTGTGGAGTCGGGGCCGGAACCTGAGGATTCCTCTCCAGTGTTGCCATGGATCTTGGGGTGCTTCTGAGTCTCCCCAGGGGAGTCAGGCGTCGTCTCGAGTGGGGGCATGCACGTGCGCTTTCCTCCCGAGCTGCAGCAGTAGTGTCACGCTTCCTGTCACGTGGATCAAGGGATCTGTGGCTTTCCCTCGAGGCTGTCCCTCGAGGCTTTCCCACGAGGCTTTCCCACAGGGCTGTGCCACGTGCCACCCTGGTGTGAGTCGATCCTCGGCGTGAAAGACGAGCCGGTGAAGGGAAAAGTGGTTCCTCTGGAATGGACTGAGACATCTGGGGGACTCTTGGAATGGTGGCACGACCCTGGAGTTCCTCTCGCCGTTCCTGTTGAGAGGGCCTCCTCTTGAGATGCGACGGGAACGCCGGGAACTCTTTCCCGACGAAGCAGGGAAAGGATCCCTCATCTCGAGCTACGAGGCGGAAACGGGGCTCCTCTGGATGTGGGCGGGACCCTCGTGATTCCTCTCGAGTGGAGCCGGGTATGTCGGGGAACTTCTTGATTTGCACCAAGGGTGTGAAGGACCCTTTCGAAGTTCCAGAGGTGAGGTGTGATCAGCCTTGAGACGCCTCAGCGGAAATGGGCCTCATCTCGCCTGGAGGGGAGAACCTCCTGGATTTTCTCGAGTTGCGGCAGGTCTTCTCGAGTTACGACGGGGACCACAGGGACCCGCTCTGGTGGCCTCAGGAAAGGCCAGTCCCCATGCGAGTTGCTAGGGGACCTGTCGGGATTCCTCTCCCGTCCATGCCGGGGCCTCAGTCCTTGTGTGGAGTCGGGGCCGGAACCTGAGGATTCCTCTCCAGTGTTGCCATGGATCTTGGGGTGCTTCTGAGTCTCCCCAGGGGAGTCAGGCCTCGTCTCGAGTGGGGGCATGCACGTGCGCTTTCCTCCCGAGCTGCAGCAGTAGTGTCACGCTTCCTGTCACGTGGATCAAGCGATCTGTGGCTTTCCCACGAGGCTTTCCCACAGGGCTGTGCCACGTGCCACCTTGGTGTGATTCGATCCTCAGCGTGAAAGACGAGCCGGTGAAGGGAAAAGAGGTTCCTCTGGAATGGACTGAGACATCTGGGGGACTCTTGGAATGGTGGCACGACCCTGGAGTTCCTCTCGCCGTTCCTGTTGAGAGGGCCTCCTCTTGAGATGCGACGGGAACGCCGGGAACTCTTTTCCAACGAAGCAGGGAAAGGATCCCTCATCTCGAGCTACGAGGCGGAAACGGGGCTCCTCTGGATGTGGGCGGGACCCTCGTGATTCCTCTCGAGTGGAGACGGCTTGGTCGGGGAACTTTTTGATTTGCACCAAGGGTGTGAAGGACCCTTTCGAAGTTCCAGAGGTGAGGTGTGATCAGCCTGGAGACGCCTCAGCGGAAATGGGCCTCATCTCGCCTGGAGGGGAGAACCTCCTGGATTTTCTCGAGTTGCGGCAGGTCTTCTCGAGTTACGACGGGGACCTCAGGGACCCGCTCTGGTGGCCTCAGGAAAGGCCAGTCCCCATGCCAGTTGCTAGGGGACCTCTCGGGATTCCTCTCCCGTCCATGCCGGGGCCTCAGTCCTTGTGTGGAGTTGGGGCCGGAACCTGAGGATTCCTCTCCAGTGTTGCCATGGATCTTGGGGTGCTTCTGAGTCTCCCCAGGGGAGTCAGGCCTCGTCTCGAGTTGGGGCATGCACGTGCGCTTTCCTCCCGAGCTGCAGCAGTAGTGTCACGCTTCCTGTCACGTGGATCAAGGGATCTGTGGCTTTCCCTCGAGGCTGTCCCTCGAGGCTTTCCCACGAGGCTTTCCCACAGGGCTGTGCCACGTGCCACCCTGGTGTGAGTCGATCCTCGGCGTGAAAGACGAGCCGGTGAAGGGAAAAGAGGTTCCTCTGGAATGGACTGAGATATCTGGGGGACTCTTGGAATGGTGGCACGACCCTAGAGTTCCTCTCGCAGTTCCTGTTGAGAGGGCCTCCTCTTGAGATTGACGGGAAGGCCGGGAACTCTTTCCCGACGAAGCAGGGAAAGGATCCCTCATCTCGAGCTACGAGGCGGAAACGGGGCTCCTCTGGATGTGGGCGGGACCCTCGTGATTCCTCTCGAGTGGAGACGGCTATGTCGGGGAACTTCTTGATTTGCACCAAGGGTGTGAAGGAGCCTTTCGAAGTTCCAGAGGTGAGGTGTGATCAGCCTCGAGACGCCTCAGCGGAAATGGGCCTCATCTCGCCTGGAGGGGAGAACCTCCTGGATTTCCTCGAGTTGCGGCAGGTCTTCTCGAGTTACGACGGGGACCTCAGGGACCCGCTCTTGTGGCCTCAGGAAAGGCCAGTCCCCATGCGAGTTGCTAGGGGACCTCTCGGGATTCCTCTCCCGTCATGCCGGGGCCTCAGTCCTTGTGTGGAGTCGGGGCCGGAACCTCAGGATTCCTCTCCAGTGTTGCCATGGATCTTGGGGTGCTTCTGAGTCTCCCCAGGGGAGTCAGGCCTCGTCTCGAGTGGGGGCAGGCACGTGCGCTTTCCTCCCGAGCTGCAGCAGTAGTGTCACGCTTCCTGTCACGTGGATCAAGGGATCTGTGGCTTTCCCTCGAGGCTGTCCCTCGAGGCTTTCCCACGAGGCTTTCCCACAGGGCTGTGCCACGTGCCACCCTGGTGTGAGTCGATCCTCGGCGTGAAAGACGAGCCGGTGAAGGGAAAAGTGGTTCCTCTGGAATGGACTGAGACATCTGGGGGACTCTTGGAATGGTGGCACGACCCTGGAGTTCCTCTCGCCGTTCCTGTTGAGAGGGCCTCCTCTTGAGATGCGACGGGAACGCCGGGAACTCTTTCCCGACGAAGCAGGGAAAGGATCCCTCATCTCGAGCTACGAGGCGGAAACGGGGCTCCTCTGGATGTGGGCGGGACCCTCGTGATTCCTCTCGAGTGGAGACGGGTATGTCGGGGAACTTCTTGATTTGCACCAAGGGTGTGAAGGACCCTTTCGAAGTTCCAGAGGTGAGGTGTGATCAGCCTTGAGACGCCTCAGCGGAAATGGGCCTCATCTCGCCTGGAGGGGAGAACCTCCTGGATTTTCTCGAGTTGCGGCAGGTCTTCTCGAGTTACGACGGGGACCACAGGGACCCGCTCTGGTGGCCTCAGGAAAGGCCAGTCCCCATGCGAGTTGCTAGGGGACCTCTCGGGATTCCTCTCCCGTCCATGCCGGGGCCTCAGTCCTTGTGTGGAGTCGGGGCCGGAACCTGAGGATTCCTCTCCAGTGTTGCTATGGATCTTGGGGTGCTTCTGAGTCTCCCCAGGGGAGTCAGGCCTCGTCTCGAGTGGGGGCATGCACGTGCGCTTTCCTCCCGAGCTGCAGCAGTAGTGTCACGCTTCCTGTCACGTGGATCAAGCGATCTGTGGCTTTCCCACGAGGCTTTCCCACACGGCTGTGCCACGTGCCACCTTGGTGTGATTCGATCCTCAGCGTGAAAGACGAGCCGGTGAAGGGAAAAGAGGTTCCTCTGGAATGGACTGAGACATCTGGGGGACTCTTGGAATGGTGGCACGACCCTGGAGTTCCTCTCGCCGTTCCTGTTGAGAGGGCCTCCTCTTGAGATGCGACGGGAACGCCGGGAACTCTTTTCCAACGAAGCAGGGAAAGGATCCCTCATCTCGAGCTACGAGGCCGAAACGGGGCTCCTCTGGATGTGGGCGGGACCCTCGTGTTTCCTCTCGAGTGGAGACGGCTTGGTCGGGGAACTTTTTGATTTGCACCAAGGGTGTGAAGGACCCTTTCGAAGTTCCAGAGGTGAGGTGTGATCAGCCTCGAGACGCCTCAGCGGAAATGGGCCTCATCTCGACTGGAGGGGAGAACCGCCTGGATTTTCTCGAGTTGCGGCAGGTCTTCTCGAGTTACGACGGGGACCTCAGGGACCCGCTCTGGTGGCCTCAGGAAAGGCCAGTCCCCATGCGAGTTGCTAGGGGACCTCTCGGGATTCCTCTCCCGTCAATGCTGGGGACTCAGTCCTTGTGTGGAGTCGGGGCCGGAACCTGACAATTCCTCTCCAGTGTTGCCATGGATCTTGGGGTGCTTCTGAGTCTCCCCAGGGGAGTCAGGCCTCGTCTCGAGTGGGGGCATGCACGTGCGCTTTCCCCCCGAGCTGCAGCAGTAGTGTCACGCTTCTTGTCACGTGGATCAAGCGATCTGTGGCTTTCCCACGAGGCTTTCCCACAGGGCTGTGCCACGTGCCACCTTGGTGTGATTCGATCCTCAGCGTGAAAGACGAGCCGGTGAAGGGAAAAGAGGTTCCTCTGGAATGGACTGAGACATCTGGGGGACTCTTGGAATGGTGGCACGACCCTGGAGTTCCTCTCGCAGTTCCTGTTGAGAGGGCCTCCTCTTGAGATGCGACGGGAACGCCGGGAACTCTTTTCCAACGAAGCAGGGAAAGGATCCCTCATCTCGAGCTACGAGGCCGAAACGGGGCTCCTCTGGATGTGGGCGGGACCCTCGTGATTCCTCTCGAGTGGAGACGGCTTGGTCGGGAAACTTTTTGATTTGCACCAAGGGTGTGAGGGACCCTTTCGAAGTTCCAGAGGTGAGGTGTGATCAGCCTCGAGACGCCTCAGCGGAAATGGGCCTCATCTCGCCTGGAGGGGAGAACCGCCTGGATTTTCTCGAGTTGCGGCAGGTCTTCTCGAGTTACGACGGGGACCTCAGGGACCCGCACTGGTGGCCTCAGGAAAGGCCAGTCCCCATGCGAGTTGCTAGGGGACCTCTCGGGATTCCTCTCCCGTCCATGCTGGGGACTCAGTCCTTGTGTGGAGTCGGGGCCGGAACCTGACAATTACTCTCCAGTGTTGCCATGGATCTTGGGGTGCTTCTGAGTCTCCCCAGGGGAGTCAGGCCTCGTCTCGAGTGGGGGCATGCACGTGCGCTTTCCTCCCGAGCTGCAGCAGTAGTGTCACGCTTCTTGTCACGTGGATCAAGGGATCTGTGGCTTTCCCTCGAGGCTGTCCCTTGAGGCTTTCCCACGAGGCTTTCCCACAGGGCTGTGCCACGTGCCACCCTGGTGTGAGTCGATCCTCGGCGTGAAAGACGAGCCGGTGAAGGGAAAAGAGGTTCCTCTGGAATGGACTGAGACATCTGGGGGACTCTTGGAATGGTGGCACGACCCTGGAGTTCCTCTCGCAGTTCCTGTTGAGAGGGCCTCCTCTTGAGATTGACGGGAAATCCGGGAACTCTTTCCCGACGAAGCAGGGAAAGGATCCCTCATCTCGAGCTACGAGGCGGAAACGGGGCTCCTCTGGATGTGGGCGGGACCCTCTTGATTCCTCTCGAGTGGAGACGGGTATTTCGGGGAACTTCTTGATTTGCACCAAGGGTGTGAAGGACCCTTTCGAAGTTCCAGAGGTGAGGTGTGATCAGCCTCGAGACGCCTCAGCGAAAATGGGCCTCATCTCGCCTGGAGGGGAGAACCTCCTGGATTTTCTCGAGTTGCGGCAGGTCTTCTCGAGTTACGATGGGGACCTCAGGGACCCGCTCTGGTGGCCTCAGGAAAGGCCAGTCCCCATGCCAGTTGCTAGGGGACCTCTCGGGATTCCTCTCCCGTCCATGCCGGGGCCTCAGTCCTTGTGTGGAGTTGGGGCCGGAACCTGAGGATTCCTCTCCAGTGTTGCCATGGATCTTGGGGTGCTTCTGAGTCTCCCCAGGGGAGTCAGGCCTCGTCTCGAGTGGGGGCATGCACGTGCGCTTTCCTCCCGAGTTGCAGCAGTAGTGTCACGCTTCCTGTCACGTGGATCAAGGGATCTGTGGCTTTCCCTCGAGGCTGTCCCTCGAGGCTTTCCCACGAGGCTTTCCCACAGGGCTGTGCCACGTGCCACCCTGGTGTGAGTCGATCCTCGGCGTGAAAGACGAGCCGGTGAAGGGAAAAGTGGTTCCTCTGGAATGGACTGAGACATCTGGGGGACTCTTGGAATGGTGGCACGACCCTGGAGTTCCTCTCGCCGTTCCTGTTGAGAGCGGCTCCTCTTGAGATGCGACGGGAACGCCGGGAAATCTTTCCCGACGAAGCAGGGAAAGGATCCCTCATCTCGAGCTACGAGGCGGAAACGGGGCTCCTCTGGATGTGGGCGGGACCCTCGTGATTCCTCTCGAGTGGAGACGGGTATGTCGGGGAACTTCTTGATTTGCACCAAGGGTGTGAAGGACCCTTTCGAAGTTCCAGAGGTGAGGTGTGATCAGCCTTGAGACGCCTCAGCGGAAATGGGCCTCATCTCGCCTGGAGGGGAGAACCTCCTGGATTTTCTCGAGTTGCGGCAGGTCTTCTCGAGTTACGACGGGGACCACAGGGACCCGCTCTGGTGGCCTCAGGAAAGGCCAGTCCCCATGCGAGTTGCTAGGGGACCTCTCGGGATTCCTCTCCCATCCATGCCGGGGCCTCAGTCCTTGTGTGGAGTCGGGGCCGGAACCTGAGGATTCCTCTCCAGTGTTGCCATGGATCTTGGGGTGCTTCTGAGTCTCCACAGGGGAGTCAGGCCTCGTCTCGAGTGGGGGCATGCACGTGCGCTTTCCTCCCGAGCTGCAGCAGTAGTGTCACGCTTCCTGTCACGTGGATCAAGCGATCTGTGGCTTTCCCACGAGGCTTTCCCACAGGGCTGTGCCACGTGCCACCTTGGTGTGATTCGATCCTCAGCGTGAAAGACGAGCCGGTGAAGGGAAAAGAGGTTCCTCTGGAATGGACTGAGACATCTGGGGGACACTTGGAATGGTGGCACGACCCTGGAGATCCTCTCGCCGTTCCTGTTGAGAGGGCCTCCTCTTGAGATGCGACGGGAACGCCGGGAACTCTTTTCCAACGAAGCAGGGAAAGGATCCCTCATCTCGAGCTACGAGGCCGAAACGGGGCTCCTCTGGATGTGGGCGGGACCCTCGTGATTCCTCTCGATTGGAGACGGCTTGGTCGGGGAACTTTTTGATTTGCACCAAGGGTGTGAAGGACCCTTTCGAAGTTCCAGAGGTGAGGTGTGATCAGCCTCGAGACGCCTCAGCGGAAATGGGCCTCATCTCGCCTGGAGGGGAGAACCGCCTGGATTTTCTCGAGTTGCGGCAGGTCTTCTCGAGTTACGACGGGGACCTCAGGGACCCGCTCTGGTGGCCTCAGGAAAGGCCAGTCCCCATGCGAGTTGCTAGGGGACCTCTCGGGATTCCTCTCCCGTCCATGCTGGGGACTCAGTCCTTGTGTGGAGTCGGGGCCGGAACCTGACAATTCCTCTCCAGTGTTGCCATGGATCTTGGGGTGCTTCTGAGTCTCCCCAGGGGAGTCAGGCCTCGTCTCGAGTGGGGGCATGCACGTGCGCTTTCCTCCCGAGCTGCAGCAGTAGTGTCACGCTTCTTGTCACGTGGATCAAGGGATCTGTGGCTTTCCCTCGAGGCTGTCCCTTGAGGCTTTCCCACGAGGCTTTCCCACAGGGCTGTGCCACGTGCCACCCTGGTGTGAGTCGATCCTCGGCGTGAAAGACGAGCCGGTGAAGGGAAAAGAGGTTCCTCTGGAATGGACTGAGACATCTGGGGGACTCTTGGAATGGTGGCACGACCCTGGAGTTCCTCTCGCAGTTCCTGTTGAGAGGGCCTCCTCTTGAGATTGACGGGAAGGCCGGGAACTCTTTCCCGACGAAGCAGGGAAAGGATCCCTCATCTCGAGCTACGAGGCGGAAACGGGGCTCCTCTGGATGTGGGCGGGACCCTCTTGATTCCTCTCGAGTGGAGACGGGTATTTCGGGGAACTTCTTGATTTGCACCAAGGGTGTGAAGGACCCTTTCGAAGTTCCAGAGGTGAGGTGTGATCAGCCTCGAGACTCCTCAGCGAAAATGGGCCTCATCTCGCCTGGAGGGGAGAACCTCCTGGATTTTCTCGAGTTGCGGCAGGTCTTCTCGAGTTACGACGGGGACCTCAGGGACCCGCTCTGGTGGCCTCAGGAAAGGCCAGTCCCCATGCCAGTTGCTAGGGGATCTCTCGGGATTCCTCTCCCATCCATGCCGGGGCCTCAGTCCTTGTGTGGAGTCGGGGCCGGAACCTGAGGATTCCTCTCCAGTGTTGCCATGGATCTTGGGGTGCTTCTGAGTCTCCCCAGGGGAGTCAGGCCTCGTCTCGAGTGGGGGCATGCACGTGCGCTTTCCTCCCGAGCTGCAGCAGTAGTGTCACGCTTCCTGTCACGTGGATCAAGCGATCTGTGGCTTTCACACGAGGCTTTCCCACAGGGCTGTGCCACGTGCCACCTTCGTGTGATTCGATCCTCAGCGTGAAAGACGAGCCGGTGAAGGGAAAGAGGTTCCTCTGGAATGGACTGAGACATCTGGGGGACTCTTGGAATGGTGGCACAACCCTGGAGTTCCTCTCGCCGTTCCTGTTGAGAGGGCCTCCTCTAGAGATGCGACGGGAACGCCGGGAACTCTTTTCCAACGAAGCAGGGAAAGGATCCCTCATCTCGAGCTACGAGGCGGAAACGGGGCTCCTCTGGATGTGGGCGGGACCCTCGTGATTCCTCTCGAGTGGAGACGGCTTGGTCGGGGAACTTTTTGATTTGCACCAAGGGTGTGAAGGACCCTTTCGAAGTTCCAGAGGTGAGGTGTGATCAGCCTCGAGACGCCTCAGCGGAAATGGGCCTCATCTCGCCTGGAGGGGAGAACCGCCTGGATTTTCTCGAGTTGCGGCAGGTCTTCTCGAGTTACGACGGGGACCTCAGGGACCCGCTCTGGTGGCCTCAGGAAAGGCCAGTCCCCATGCGAGTTGCTAGGGGACCACTCGGGATTCCTCTCCCGTCCATGCTGGGGACTCAGTCCTTGTGTGGAGTCGGGGCCGGAACCTGACAATTCCTCTCCAGTGTTGCCATGGATCTTGGGGTGCTTCTGAGTCTCCCCAGGGGAGTCAGGCGTCGTCTCGAGTGGGGGCATGCACGTGCGCTTTCCTCCCGAGCTGCAGCAGTAGTGTCATGCTTCTTGTCACGTGGATCAAGGGATCTGTGGCTTTCCCTCGAGGCTGTCCCTTGAGGCTTTCCCAAGAGGCTTTCCCACAGGGCTGTGCCACGTGCCACCCTGGTGTGAGTCGATCCTCGGCGTGAAAGACGAGCCGGTGAAGGGAAAAGAGGTTCCTCTGGAATGGACTGAGACATCTGGGGGACTCTTGGAATGGTGGCACGACCATAGAGTTCCTCTCGCAGTTCCTGTTGAGAGGGCCTCCTCTTGAGATTGACGGGAAGGCCGGGAACTCTTTCCCGACGAAGCAGGGAAAGGATCCCTCATCTCGAGCTACGAGGCGGAAACGGGGCTCCTCTGGATGTGGGCGGGACACTCGTGATTCCTCTCGAGTGGAGACGGCTATGTCGGGGAACTTCTTGATTTGCACCAAGGGTGTGAAGGAGCCTTTCGAAGTTCCAGAGGTGAGGTGTGATCAGCCTCGAGACGCCTCAGCGGAAATGGGCCTCATCTCGCCTGGAGGGGAGAACCTCCTGGATTTTCTCGAGTTGCGGCAGGTCTTCTCGAGTTACGACGGGGACCTCAGGGACCCGCTCTTGTGGCCTCAGGAAAGGCCAGTCCCCATGCGAGTTGCTAGGGGACCTCTCGGGATTCCTCTCCCGTCATGCCGGGGCCTCAGTCCTTGTGTGGAGTCGGGGCCGGAACCTGAGGATTCCTCTCCAGTGTTGCCATGGATCTTGGGGTGCTTCTGAGTCTCCCCAGGGGAGTCAGGCCTCGTCGCGAGTGGGGGCATGCACGTGCGCTTTCCTCCCGAGTTGCAGCAGTAGTGTCACGCTTCCTGTCACGTGGATCAAGGGATCTGTGGCTTTCCCTCGAGGCTGTCCCTCGAGGCTTTCCCACGAGGCTTTCCCACAGGGCTGTGCCACGTGCCACCCTGGTGTGAGTCGATCCTCGGCGTGAAAGACGAGCCGGTGAAGGGAAAAGAGGTTCCTCTGGAATGGACTGAGACATCAGGGGGACTCTTGGAATGGTGGCACGACCCTGGAGTTCCTCTCGCCGTTCCTGTTGAGAGGGCCTCCTCTTGAGATGCGACGGGAACGCCGGGAACTCTTTCCCGACGAAGCAGGGAAAGGATCCCTCATCTCGAGCTACGAGGCGGAAACGGGGCTCCTCTGGATGTGGGCGGGACCCTCGTGATTCCTCTCGAGTGGAGACGGGTATGTCGCGGAACTTCTTGATTTGCACCAAGGGTGTGAAGGACCCTTTCGAAGTTCCAGAGGTGAGGTGTGATCAGCCTTGTGACGCCTCAGCGGAAATGGGCCTCATCTCGCCTGGAGGGGAGAACCTCCTGGATTTTCTCGAGTTGCGGCAGGTCTTCTCGAGTTACGACGGGGACCACAGGGACCCGCTCTGGTGGCCTCAGGAAAGGCCAGTCCCCATGCGAGTTGCTAGGGGACCTCTCGGGATTCCTCTCCCGTCCATGCCGGGGCCTCAGTCCTTGTGTGGAGTCGGGGCCGGAACCTGAGGATTCCTCTCCAGTGTTGCCATGGATCTTGGGGTGCTTCTGAGTCTCCCCAGGGGAGTCAGGCCTCGTCTCGAGTGGGGGCATGCACGTGCGCTTTCCTCCCGAGCTGCAGCAGTAGTGTCACGCTTCCTGTCACGTGGATCAAGCGATCTGTGGCTTTCCCACGAGGCTTTCCCACAGGGTTGTGCCACGTGCCACCTTGGTGTGATTCGATCCTCAGCGTGAAAGACGAGCCGGTGAAGGGAAAAGAGGTTCCTCTGGAATGGACTGAGACATCTGGGTGACTCTTGGAATGGTGGCACGACCCTGGAGTTCCTCTCGCCGTTCCTGTTGAGAGGGCCTCCTCTTGAGATGCGACGGGAACGCCGGGAACTCTTTTCCAACGAAGCAGGGAAAGGATCCCTCATCTCGAGCTGCGAGGCCGAAACGGGGCTCCTCTGGATGTGGGCGGGACCCTCGTGATTCCTCTCGAGTGGAGACGGCTTGGTCGGGGAACTTTTTGATTTGCACCAAGGGTGTGAAGGACCCTTTCGAAGTTCCAGAGGTGAGGTGTGATCAGCCTCGAGACGCCTCAGCGGAAATGGGCCTCATCTCGCCTGGAGGGGAGAACCGCCTGGATTTTCTCGAGTTGCGGCAGGTCTTCTCGAGTTACGACGGGGACCTCAGGGACCCGCTCTTGTGGCCTCAGGAAAGGCCAGTCCCCATGCGAGTTGCTAGGGGACCTCTCGGGATTCCTCTCCCGTCATGCCGGGGCCTCAGTCCTTGTGTGGAGTCGGGGCCGGAACCTGAGGATTCCTCTCCAGTGTTGCCATGGATCTTGGGGTGCTTCTGAGTCTCCCCAGGGGAGTCAGGCCTCGTCTCGAGTGGGGGCATGCACGTGCGCTTTCCTCCCGAGTTGCAGCAGTAGTGTCACGCTTCCTGTCACGTGGATCAAGGGATCTGTGGCTTTCCCTCGAGGCTGTCCCTCGAGGCTTTCCCACGAGGCTTTCCCACAGGGCTGTGCCACGTGCCACCCTGGTGTGAGTCGATCCTCGGCGTGAAAGACGAGCCGGTGAAGGGAAAAGTGGTTCCTCTGGAATGGACTGAGACATCTGGGGGACTCTTGGAATGGTGGCACGACCCTGGAGTTCCTCTCGCCGTTCCTGTTGAGAGGGCCTCCTCTTGAGATGCGACGGGAACGCCGGGAACTCTTTCCCGACGAAGCAGGGAAAGGATCCCTCATCTCGAGCTACGAGGCGGAAACGGGGCTCCTCTGGATGTGGGCGGGACCCTCGTGATTCCTCTCGAGTGGAGACGGCTATGTCGTGGAACTTCTTGATTTGCACCAAGGGTGTGAAGGAGCCTTTCGAAGTTCCAGAGGTGAGGTGTGATCAGCCTCGAGACGCCTCAACGGAAATGGGCCTCATCTCGCCTGGAGGGGAGAACCTCCTGGATTTTCTCGAGTTGCGGCAGGTCTTCTCGAGTTACGACGGGGACCTCAGGGACCCGCTCTTTTGGCCTCAGGAAAGGCCAGTCCCCATGCGAGTTGCTAGGGGACCTCTCGGGATTCCTCTCCCGTCATGCCGGGGCCTCAGTCCTTGTGTGGAGTCGGGGCCGGAACCTGAGGATTCCTCTCCAGTGTTGCCATGGATCTTGGGGTGCTTCTGAGTCTCCCCAGGGGAGTCAGGCCTCGTCGCGAGTGGGGGCATGCACGTGCGCTTTCCTCCCGAGTTGCAGCAGTAGTGTCACGCTTCCTGTCACGTGGATCAAGGGATCTGTGGCTTTCCCTCGAGGCTGTCCCTCGAGGCTTTCCCACGAGGCTTTCCCACAGGGCTGTGCCACGTGCCACCCTGGTGTGAGTCGATCCTCGGCGTGAAAGAGGAGCCGGTGAAGGGAAAAGTGGTTCCTCTGGAATGGACTGAGACATCTGGGGGACTCTTGGAATGGTGGCACGACCCTGGAGTTCCTCTCGCCGTTCCTGTTGAGAGGGCCTCCTCTTGAGATGCGACGGGAACGCCGGGAACTCTTTCCCGACGAAGCAGGGAAAGGATCCCTCATCTCGAGCTACGAGGCGGAAACGGGGCTCCTCTGGATGTGGGCGGGACCCTCGTGATTCCTCTCGAGTGGAGACGGGTATGTCGCGGAACTTCTTGATTTGCACCAAGGGTGTGAAGGACCCTTTCGAAGTTCCAGAGGTGAGGTGTGATCAGCCTTGTGACGCCTCAGCGGAAATGGGCCTCATCTCGCCTGGAGGGGAGAACCTCCTGGATTTTCTCGAGTTGCGGCAGGTCTTCTCGAGTTACGACGGGGACCACAGGGACCCGCTCTGGTGGCCTCAGGAAAGGCCAGTCCCCATGCGAGTTGCTAGGGGACCTCTCGGGATTCCTCTCCCGTCCATGCCGGGGCCTCAGTCCTTGTGTGGAGTCGGGGCCGGAACCTGAGGATTCCTCTCCAGTGTTGCCATGGATCTTGGGGTGCTTCTGAGTCTCCCCAGGGGAGTCAGGCCTCGTCTCGAGTGGGGGCATGCACGTGCGCTTTCCTCCCGAGCTGCAGCAGTAGTGTCACGCTTCCTGTCACGTGGATCAAGCGATCTGTGGCTTTCCCACGAGGCTTTCCCACAGGGTTGTGCCACGTGCCACCTTGGTGTGATTCGATCCTCAGCGTGAAAGACGAGCCGGTGAAGGGAAAAGAGGTTCCTCTGGAATGGACTGAGACATCTGGGGGACTCTTGGAATGGTGGCACGACCCTGGAGTTCCTCTCGCCGTTCCTGTTGAGAGGGCCTCCTCTTGAGATGCGACGGGAACGCCGGGAACTCTTTTCCAACGAAGCAGGGAAAGGATCCCTCATCTCGAGCTGCGAGGCCGAAACGGGGCTCCTCTGGATGTGGGCGGGACCCTCGTGATTCCTCTCGAGTGGAGACGGCTTGGTCGGGGAACTTTTTGATTTGCACCAAGGGTGTGAAGGACCCTTTCGAAGTTCCAGAGGTGAGGTGTGATCAGCCTCGAGACGCCTCAGCGGAAATGGGCCTCATCTCGCCTGGAGGGGAGAACCGCCTGGATTTTCTCGAGTTGCGGCAGGTCTTCTCGAGTTACGACGGGGACCACAGGGACCCGCTCTGGTGGCCTCAGGAAAGGCCAGTCCCCATGCGAGTTGCTAGGGGACCTCTCGGAATTCCTCTCCCGTCCATGCTGGGGACTCAGTCCTTGTGTGGAGTCGGGGCCGGAACCTGACAATTCCTCTCCAGTGTTGCCATGGATCTTGGGGTGCTTCTGAGTCTCCCCAGGGGAGTCAGGCCTCGTCTCGAGTGGGGGCATGCACGTGCGCTTTCCTCCCGAGCTGCAGCAGTAGTGTCACGCTTCTTGTCACGTGGATCAAGGGATCTGTGGCTTTCCCTCGAGGCTGTCCCTTGAGGCTTTCCCACGAGGCTTTCCCACAGGGCTGTGCCACGTGCCACCCTGGTGTGAGTCGATCCTCGGCGTGAAAGACGAGCCGGTGAAGGGAAAAGAGGTTCCTCTGGAATGGACTGAGACATCTGGGGGACTCTTGGAATGGTGGCACGACCCTGGAGTTCCTCTCGCAGTTCCTGTTGAGAGGGCCTCCTCTTGAGATTGACGGGAAGGCAAGGAACTCTTTCCCGACGAAGCAGGGAAAGGATCCCTCATCTCGAGCTACGAGGCGGAAACGGGGCTCCTCTGGATGTGGGCGGGACCCTCTTGATTCCTCTCGGGTGGAGACGGGTATTTCGGGGAACTTCTTGATTTGCACCAAGGGTGTGAAGGACCCTTTCGAAGTTCCAGAGGTGAGGTGTGATCAGCCTCGAGACGCCTCAGTGAAAATGGGCCTCATCTCGCCTGGAGGGGAGAACCTCCTGGATTTTCTCGAGTTGCGGCAGGTCTTCTCGAGTTACGACGGGGACCTCAGGGACCCGCTCTGGTGGCCTCAGGAAATGCCAGTCCCCATGCCAGTTGCTAGGGGACCTCTCGGGATTCCTCTCCCGTCCATGCCGGGGCCTCAGTCCTTGTGTGGAGTCGGGACCGGAACCTGAGGATTCCTCTCCAGTGTTGCCATGGATCTTGGGGTGCTTCTGTGTCTCCCCAGGGGAGTCAGGCCTCGTCTCGAGTGGGGGCATGCACGTGCGCTTTCCTCCCGAGCTGCAGAAGTAGTGTCACGCTTCCTGTCACGTCGATCAAGGGATCTGTGGCTTTCCCTCGAGGCTGTCCCTCGAGGCTTTCCCACGAGGCTTTCCCACAGGGCTGTGCCACGTGCCACCTTGGTGTGAGTCGATCCTCGGCGTGAAAGATGAGCCGGTGAAGGGCAAAGAGGTTCCTCTGGAATGGACTGAGACATCTGGGGGACTCTTGGAATGGTGGCACGACCCTGGAGTTCCTCTCGCCGTTCCTGTTGAGAGGGCCTCCTCTTGAGATGCGACGGGAACGCCGGGAACTCTTTCCCGACGAAGCAGGGAAAGGATCCCTCATCTCGAGCTTCGAGGCGGAAACGGGGCTCCTCTGGATGTGGGCGGGACCCTCCTGATTCCTCTCGAGTGGAGACGGGTATGTCGGGGAACTTCTTGATTTGCACCAAGGGTGTGAAGGACCCTTTCGAAGTTACAGAGGTGAGGTGTGATCAGGCTCGAGACGCCTCAGCGGAAATGGGCCTCATCTCGCCTGGAGGGGAGAACCGCCTGGATTTTCTCGAGTTGCGGCAGGTCTTCTCGAGTTACGACGGGGACCTCAGGGACCCGCTCTGGTGGCCTCAGGAAAGGCCAGTCCCCATGCGAGTTGCTAGGGGACCTCTCGGGATTACTCTCCCGTCCATGCTGGGGCCTCAGTACTTGTGTGGAGTCGGGGCCGGAACCTGACGATTCCTCTCCAGTGTTGCCATGGATCTTGGGGTGCTTCTGAGTCTCCCCAGGGGAGTCAGGCCTCGTCTCGAGTGGGGGCATGCACGTGCGCTTTCCTCCCGAGCTGCAGCAGTAGTGTCACGCTTCTTGTCACGTGGATCAAGGGATCTGTGGCTTTCCCTCGAGGCTGTCCCTTGAGGCTTTCCCACGAGGCTTTCCCACAGGGCTGTGCCACGTGCCACCCTGGTGTGAGTCGATCCTCGGCGTGAAAGACGAGCTGGTGAAGGGCAAAGAGGTTCCTCTGGAATGGACTGAGACATCTGGGGGACTCTTGGAATGGTGGCACGACCCTGGAGTTTCTCTCGCCGTTCCTGTTGAGAGGGCCTCCTCTTGAGATGCGACGGGAACGCCGGGAACTCTTTCCCGACGAAGCAGGGAAAGGATCCCTCATCTCGAGCTATGAGGCGGAAACGGGGCTCCTCTGGATGTGGGCGGGACCCTCCTGATTCCTCTCGAGTGGAGACGGGTATGTCGGGGAACTTCTTGATTTGCACCAAGGGTGTGAAGGACCCTTTCGAAGTTACAGAGGTGAGGTGTGATCAGGCTCGAGACGCCTCAGCGGAAATGGGCCTCATCTCGCCTGGAGGGGAGAACCGCCTGGATTTTCTCGAGTTGCGGCAGGTCTTCTCGAGTTACGACGGGGACCTCAGGGACCCGCTCTGGTGGCCTCAGGAAAGGCCAGTCCCCATGCCAGTTGCTAGGGGACCTCTCGGGATTCCTCTCCCGTCCATGCTGGGGCCTCAGTCCTTGTGTGGAGTTGGGGCCGGAACCTGAGGATTCCTCTCCAGTGTTGCCATGGATCTTGGGGTGCTTCTGAGTCTCCCCAGGGGAGTCAGGCCTCGTCTCGAGTTGGGGCATGCACGTGCGCTTTCCTCCCGAGCTGCAGCAGTAGTGTCACGCTTCCTGTCACGTGGATCAAGCGATCTGTGGCTTTCCCACGAGGCTTTCCCACAGGGCTGTGCCACGTGCCACCTTGGTGTGATTCGATCCTCAGCGTGAAAGACGAGCCTGTGAAGGGAAAAGAGGTTCCTCTGGAATGGACTGAGACATCTGGGGGACTCTTGGAATGGTGGCACGACTCTGGAGTTCCTCTCGCCGTTCCTGTTGAGAGGGCCTCCTCTTGAGATGCGACGGGAACGCCGGGAACTCTTTTCCAACGAAGCAGGGAAAGGATCCCTCATCTCGAGCTACGAGGCGGAAACGGGGCTCCTCTGGATGTGGGCGGGACCCTCGTGATTCCTCTCGAGTGGAGACGGCTTGGTCGGGGAACTTTTTGATTTGCACCAAGGGTGTGAAGGACCCTTTCGAAGTTCCAGAGGTGAGGTGTGATCAGCCTTGAGACGCCTCAGCGGAAATGGGCCTCATCTCGCCTGGAGGGGAGAACCGCCTGGATTTTCTCGATTTGCGGCAGGTCTTCTCGAGTTACGACGGGGACCTCAGGGACCCGCTCTGGTGGCCTCAGGAAAGGCCAGTCCCCATGCGAGTTGCTAGGGGACCTCTCGGGATTCCTCTCCCGTCCATGCCGGGGCCTCAGTCCTTGTGTGGAGTCGGGGCCGGAACCTGAGGATTCCTCTCCAGTGTTGCCATGGATCTTGGGGTGCTTCTGAGTCTCCCCAGGGGAGTCAGGCCTCGTCTCGAGTGGGGGCATGCACGTGCGCTTTCCTCCCGAGCTGCAGCAGTAGTGTCACGCTTCCTGTCACGTGGATCAAGCGATCTGTGGCTTTCCCACGAGGCTTTCCCACAGGGTTGTGCCACGTGCCACCTTGGTGTGATTCGATCCTCAGCGTGAAAGACGAGCCGGTGAAGGGAAAAGAGGTTCCTCTGGAATGGACTGAGACATCTGGGGGACTCTTGGAATGGTGGCACGACCCTGGAGTTCCTCTCGCCGTTCCTGTTGAGAGGGCCTCCTCTTGAGATTGACGGGAAGGCAAGGAACACTTTCCCGACGAAGCAGGGAAAGGATCCCTCATCTCGAGCTACGAGGCGGAAACGGGGCTCCTCTGGATGTGGGCGGGACCCTCCTGATTCCTCTCGAGTGGAGACGGGTATGTCGGGGAACTTCTTGATTTGCACCAAGGGTGTGAAGGACCCTTTCGAAGTTACAGAGGTGAGGTGTGATCAGGCTCGAGACGCCTCAGCGGAAATGGGCCTCATCTCGCCTGGTGGGGAGAACCTCCTGGATTTTCTCGAGTTGCGGCAGGTCTTCTCGAGTTACGACGGGGACCTCAGGGACCCGCTCTGGTGGCCTCAGGAAAGGCCAGTCCCCATGCGAGTTGCTAGGGGACCTCTCGGGATTCCTCTCCCGTCCATGCTGGGGCCTCAGTACTTGTGTGGAGTCGGGGCCGGAACCTGACGATTCCTCTCCAGTGTTGCCATGGATCTTGGGGTGCTTCTGAGTCTCCCCAGGGGAGTCAGGCCTCGTCTCGAGTGGGGGCATGCACGTGCGCTTTCCTCCCGAGCTGCAGCAGTAGTGTCACGCTTGTTGTCACGTGGATCAAGGGATCTGTGGCTTTCCCTCGAGGCTGTCCCTTGAGGCTTTCCCACGAGGCTTTCCCACAGGGCTGTGCCACGTGCCACCCTGGTGTGAGTCGATCCTCGGCGTGAAAGACGAGCTGGTGAAGGGCAAAGAGGTTCCTCTGGAATGGACTGAGACATCTGGGGGACTCTTGGAATGGTGGCACGACCCTGGAGTTTCTCTCGCCGTTCCTGTTGAGAGGGCCTCCTCTTGAGATGCGACGGGAACGCCGGGAACTCTTTCCCGACGAAGCAGGGAAAGGATCCCTCATCTCGGGCTATGAGGCGGAAACGGGGCTCCTCTGGATGTGGGCGGGACCCTCCTGATTCCTCTCGAGTGGAGACGGGTATGTCGGGGAACTTCTTGATTTGCACCAAGGGTGTGAAGGACCCTTTCGAAGTTACAGAGGTGAGGTGTGATCAGGCTCGAGACGCCTCAGCGGAAATGGGCCTCATCTCGCCTGGAGGGGAGAACCGCCTGGATTTTCTCGAGTTGCGGCAGGTCTTCTCGAGTTACGACGGGGACCACAGGGACCCGCTCTGGTGGCCTCAGGAAAGGCCAGTCCCCATGCGAGTTGCTAGGGGACCTCTCGGGATTTCTCTCCCGTCCATGCCGGGGCCTCAGTCCTTGTGTGGATTCGGGGCCGGAACCTGAGGATTCCTCTCCAGTGTTGCCATGGATCTTGGGGTGCTTCTGAGTCTCCCCAGGGGAGTCAGGCCTCGTCTCGAGTGGGGGCATGCACGTGCGCTTTCCTCCCGAGCTGCAGCAGTAGTGTCACGCTTCCTGTCACGTGGATCAAGCGATCTGTGGCTTTCCCACGAGGCTTTCCCACAGGGCTGTGCCACGTGCCACCTTGGTGTGATTCGATCCTCGGCGTGAAAGACGAGCCGGTGAAGGGAAAAGAGGTTCCTCTGGAATGGACTGAGACATCTGGGGGACTCTTGGAATGGTGGCACGACTCTGGAGTTCCTCTCGCCGTTCCTGTTGAGAGGGCCTCCTCTTGAGATGCGACGGGAACGCCGGGAACTCTTTTCCGACGAAGCAGGGAAAGGATCCCTCATCTCGAGCTACGAGGCGGAAACGGGGCTCCTCTGGATGTGGGCGGGACCCTCGTGATTCCTGTCGAGTGGAGACGGCTTGGTCGGGGAACTTTTTGATTTGCACCAAGGGTGTGAAGGACCCTTTCGAAGTTCCAGAGGTGAGGTGTGATCAGCCTCGAGACGCCTCAGCGGAAATGGGCCTCATGTCGCCTGGAGGGGAGAACCTCCTGGATTTTCTCGAGTTGCGGCAGGTCTTCTCGAGTTACGACGGGGACCTCAGGGACCCGCTCTTGTGGCCTCAGGAAAGGCCAGTCCCCATGCGAGTTGCTAGGGGACCTCTCGGGATTCCTCTCCCGTCCATGCCGGGGCCTCAGTCCTTGTGTGGAGTCGGGGCCGGAACCTGAGGATTCCTCTCCAGTGTTGCCATGGATCTTGGGGTGCTTCTGAGTCTCCCCAGGGGAGTCAGGCCTCGTCTCGAGTGGGGGCATGCACGTGCGCTTTCCTCCCGAGTTGCAGCAGTAGTGTCACGATTCCTGTCACGTGGATCAAGGGATCTGTGGCTTTCCCTCGAGGCTGTCCCTCGAGGCTTTCCCACGAGGCTTTCCCACAGGGCTGTGCCACGTGCCACCCTGGTGTGAGTCGATCCTCGGCGTGAAAGACGAGCCGGTGAAGGGAAAAGTGGTTCCTCTGGAATGGACTGAGACATCTGGGGGACTCTTGGAATGGTGGCACGACCCTGGAGTTCCTCTCGCAGTTCCTGTTGAGAGGGCCTCCTCTTGAGATTGACGGGAAGGCAAGGAACTCTTTCCCGACGAAGCACGGAAAGGATCCCTCATCTCGAGCTACGAGGCGGAAACGGGGCTCCTCTGGATGTGGGCGGGACCCTCTTGATTCCTCTCGAGTGGAAACGGGTATTTCGGGGAACTTCTTGATTTGCACCAAGGGTGTGAAGGACCCTTTCGAAGTTCCAGAGGTGAGGTGTGATCAGCCTCGAGACGCCTCAGCGAAAATGGGCCTCATCTCGCCTGGAGGGGAGAACCTCCTGGATTTTCTCGAGTTGCGGCAGGTCTTCTCGAGTTACGACCGGGACCTCAGGGACCCGCTCTGGTGGCCTCAGGAAAGGCCAGTCCCCATGCCAGTTGCTAGGGGACCTCTCGGGATTCCTCTCCCGTCCATGCCGGGGCCTCAGTCCTTGTGTGGAGTCGGGACCGGAACCTGAGGATTCCTCTCCAGTGTTGCCATGGATCTTGGGGTGCTTCTGTGTCTCCCCAGGGGAGTCAGGCCTCGTCTCGAGTGGGGGCATGCACGTGCGCTTTCCTCCCGAGCTGCAGCAGTAGTGTCACGCTTCCTGTCACGTCGATCAAGGGATCTGTGGCTTTCCCTCGAGGCTGTCCCTCGAGACTTTCCCACGAGGCTTTCCCACAGGGCTGTGCCACGTGCCACCTTGGTGTGAGTCGATCCTCGGCGTGAAAGACGAGCCGTTGAAGGGAAAAGAGGTTCCTCTGGAATGGACTGAGACATCTGGGGGACTCTTGGAATGGTGGCACGACCCTGGAGTTCCTCTCGCCGTTCCTGTTGAGAGGGCCTCCTCTTGAGATGCGACGGGAACGCCGGGAACTCTTTCCCGACGAAGCAGGGAAAGGATCCCTCATCTCGAGCTACGAGGCGGAAACGGGGCTCCTCTGGATGTGGGCGGGACCCTCGTGATTCCTCTCGAGTGGAGACGGGTATGTCGGGGAACTTCTTGATTTGCACCAAGGGTGTGAAGGACCCTTTCGAAGTTACAGAGGTGAGGTGTGATCAGGCTCGAGACGCCTCAGCGGAAATGGGCCTCATCTCGCCTGGAGGGGAGAACCTCCTGGATTTTCTCGAGTTGCGCCAGGTCTTCTCGAGTTACGACGGGGACCTCAGGGACCCGCTCTGGTGGCCTCAGGAAAGGCCAGTCCCCATGCGAGTTGCTAGGGGACCTCTCGGGATTCCTCTCCCGTCCATGCCGGGGCCTCAGTCCTTGTGTGGAGTTCGGGCCGGAACCTGAGGATTCCTCTCCAGTGTTGCCATGGATCTTGGGGTGCTTCTGAGTCTCCCCAGGGGAGTCAGGCCTCGTCTCGAGTTGGGGCATGCACGTGCGCTTTCCTCCCGAGCTGCAGCAGTAGTGTCACGCTTCCTGTCACGTGGATCAAGGGATCTGTGGCTTTCCCTCGAGGCTGTCCCTCGAGGCTTTCCCACGAGGCTTTCCCACAGGCCTGTGCCACGTGCCACCTTGGTGTGAGTCGATCCTCGGCGTGAAAGACGAGCCGGTGAAGGGAAAAGAGGTTCCTCTGGAATGGACTGAGACATCTGGGGGACTCTTGGAATGGTGGCACGACCCTGGAGTTCCTCTCGCAGTTCCTGTTGAGAGGGCCTCCTCTTGAGATTGACGGGAAGGCCGGGAACTCTTTCCCGACGAAGCAGGGAAAGGATCCCTCATCTCGAGCTACGAGGCGGAAACGGGGCTCCTCTGGATGTGGGCGGGACCCTCGTGATTCCTCTCGAGTGGAGACGGCTATGTCGGGGAACTTCTTGATTTGCACCAAGGGTGTGAAGGAGCCTTTCGAAGTTCCAGAGGTGAGGTGTGATCAGCCTCGAGACGCCTCAGCGGAAATGGGCCTCATCTCACCTGGAGGGGAAAACCTCCTGGATTTTCTCGAGTTGCGGCAGGTCTTCTCGAGTTACGACGGGGACCTCAGGGACCCGCTCTGGTGGCCTCAGGAAAGGCCAGTCCCCATGCCAGTTGATAGGGGACCTCTCGGGATTCCTCTCCCGTCCATGCCGGGGCCTCAGTCCTTGTGTGGAGTCGGGACCGGAACCTGAGGATTCCTCTCCAGTGTTGCCATGGATCTTGGGGTGCTTCTGTGTCTCCCCAGGGGAGTCAGGCCTCGTCTCGAGTGGGGGCATGCACGTGCGCTTTCCTCCCGAGCTGCAGCAGTAGTGTCACGCTTCCTGTCACGTCGATCAAGGGATCTGTGGCTTTCCATCGAGGCTGTCACTCGAGGCTTTCCCACGAGGCTTTCCCACAGGGCTGTGCCACGTGCCACCTTGGTGTGAGTCGATCCTCGGCGTTAAAGACGAGCCGGTGAAGGGAAAAGAGGTTCCTCTGGAATGGACTGAGACATCTGGGGGACTCTTGGAATGGTGGCACGACCCTTGAGTTTCTCTCGCCGTTCCTGTTGAGAGGGCCTCCTCTTGAGATGCGACGGGAACGCCGGGAAATCTTTCCCGACGAAGCAGGGAAAGGATCCCTCATCTCGAGCTACGAGGCGGAAACGGGGCTCCTCTGGATGTGGGCGGGACCCTCCTGATTCCTCTCGAGTGGAGACGGGTATGTCGGGGAGCTTCTTGATTTGCACCAAGGGTGTGAAGGACCCTTTCGAAGTTACAGAGGTGAGGTGTGATCAGGCTCGAGACGCCTCAGCGGAAATGGGCCTCATCTCGCCTGGATGGGAGAACCTCCTGGATTTTCTCGAGTTGCGGCAGGTCTTCTCGAGTTACGACGGGGACCTCAGGGACCCGCTCTGGTGGCCTCAGGAAAGGCCAGTCCCCATGCGAGTTGCTAGGGGACCTCTCGGGATTCCTCTCCCGTCCATGCCGGGGCCTCAGTCCTTGTGTGGAGTTGGGGCCGGAACCTGAGGATTCCTCTCCAGTGTTGCCATGGATCTTGGGGTGCTTCTGAGTCTCCCCAGGGGAGTCAGGCCTCGTCTCGAGTTGGGGCATGCACGTGCGCTTTCCTCCCGAGCTGCAGCAGTAGTGTCACGCTTCCTGTCACGTGGATCAAGGGATCTGTGGCTTTCCCTCGAGGCTGTCCCTCGAGGCTTTCCCACGAGGCTTTCCCACAGGCCTGTGCCACGTGCCACCTTGGTGTGAGTCGATCCTCGGCGTGAAAGACGAGCCGGTGTAGGGAAAAGAGGTTCCTCTGGAATGGACTGAGACATCTGGGGGACTCTTGGAATGGTGGCACGACCCTGGAGTTCCTCTCGCCGTTCCTGTTGAGAGGGCCTCCTCTTGAGATGCGACGGGAACGCCGGGAACTCTTTCCCGACGAAGCAGGGAAAGGATCCCTCATCTCGAGCTACGAGGCGGAAACGGGGCTCCTCTGGATGTGGGCGGGACCCTCGTGATTCCTCTCGAGTGGAGACGGCTATGTCGGGGAACTTCTTGATTTGCACCAAGGGTGTGAAGGAGCCTTTCGAAGTTCCAGAGGTGAGGTGTGATCAGCCTCGAGACGCCTCAGCGGAAATGGGCCTCATCTCGCCTGGAGGGAGAACCTCCTGGATTTTCTCGAGTTGCGGCAGGTCTTCTAGAGTTACGACGGGGACCTCAGGGACCCGCTCTTGCGGCCTCAGGAAAGGCCCGTCCCCATGCGAGTTGCTAGGGGACCTCTCGGGATTCCTCTCCCGTCCATGCCGGGGCCTCAGTCCTTGTGTGGAGTCGGGGCCGGAACCTGAGGATTCCTCTCCAGTGTTGCCATGGATCTTGGGGTGCTTCTGAGTCTCCCCAGGGGAGTCAGGCCTCGTCTCGAGTGGGGGCATGCACGTGCGCTTTCCTCCCGAGCTGCAGCAGTAGTGTCACGCTTCCTGTCACGTGGATCAAGGGATCTGTGGCTTTCCCTCGAGGCTGTCCCTCAAGGCTTTCCCACGAGGCTTTCCCACAGGGCTGTGCCACGTGCCACCTTGGTGTGAGTCGATCCTCGGCGTGAAAGACGAGCCGGTGAAGGGAAAAGAGTTTCCTCTGGAATGGACTGAGACATCTGGGGGACTCTTGGAATGGTGGCACGACCCTGGAGTTCCTCTCGCCGTTCCTGTTGAGAGGGCCTCCTCTTGAGATGCGACGGGAACGCCGGGAACTCTTTCCCGACGAAGCAGGGAAAGGATGCCTCATCTCGAGCTACGAGGCGGAAACGGGGCTCCTCTGGATGTGGGCGGGACCCTCGTGATTCCTCTCGAGTGGAGACGGCTATGTCGGGGAACTTCTTGATTTGCACCAAGGGTGTGAAGGACCCTTTCGAAGTTCCAGAGGTGAGGTGTGATCAGCCTCGAGACGCCTCAGCGGAAATGGGCCTCATCACGCCTGGAGGGGAGAACCTCCTGGATTTTCTCGAGTTGCGGCAGGTCTTCTCGAGTTACGACGGGGACCTCAGGGACCCGCTCTGGTGGCCTCAGGAAAGGCCAGTCCCCATGCGAGTTGCTAGGGGACCTCTCGGGATTCCTCTCCCGTCCATGCCGGGGCCTCAGTCCTTGTGTGGAGTCGGAGCCGGAACCTGAGGATTCCTCTCCACTGTTGCCATGGATCTTGGGGTGCTTCTGAGTCTCCCCAGGGGAGTCAGGCCTCGTCTCGAGTGGGAGCATGCACGTGCGCTTTCCTCCCGTGCTGCAGCAGTAGTGTCACGCTTCCTGTCACGTGGATCAAGGGATCTGTGGCTTTCCATCGAGGCTGTCCCTCGAGGCTTTCCCACGAGGATTTCCCACAGGCCTGTGCCACGTGCCACCTTGGTGTGATTCGATCCTCGGCGTGAAAGACGAGCCGGTGAAGGGAAAAGAGGTTCCTCTGGAATGGACTGAGACATCTGGGGGACTCTTGGAATGGTGGCACGACCCTGGAGTTCCTCTCGCCGTTCCTGTTGAGAGGGCCTCCTCTTGAGATGCGACGGGAACGCCGGGAACTCTTTCCCGAAGAAGCAGGGAAAGGATCCCTCATCTCGAGCTACGAGGCGGAAACGGGGCTCCTCTGGATGTGGGCGGGACCCACGTGATTCCTCTCGAGTGGAGACGGCTAGGTCGGGGAACTTCTTGATTTGCAGCAAGGGTGTGAAGGACCCTTTCGAAGTTCCAGAGGTGAGGTGTGATCAGCGTCGGGACGCCTCAGCGGAAATGGGCCTCATCTCGCCTGGAGGGGAGAACCTCCTGGATTTTCTCGAGTTGCGGCAGGTCTTCTCGAGTTACGACGGGGACCTCAGGGACCCGCTCTGGTGGCCTCAGGAAAGGCCAGTCCCCATGCGAGTTGCTAGGGGACCTCTCGGGATTCCTCTCCCGTCCATGCCGGGGCCTCAGTCCTTGTGTGGAGTCGGAGCCGGAACCTGAGGATTCCTCTCCACTGTTGCCATGGATCTTGGGGTGCTTCTGAGTCTCCCCAGGGGAGTCAGGCCTCGTCTCGAGTGGGAGCATGCACGTGCGCTTTCCTCCCGTGCTGCAGCAGTAGTGTCACGCTTCCTGTCACGTGGATCAAGGGATCTGTGGCTTTCCATCGAGGCTGTCCCTCGAGGCTTTCCCACGAGGATTTCCCACAGGCCTGTGCCACGTGCCACCTTGGTGTGATTCGATCCTCGGCGTGAAAGACGAGCCGGTGAAGGGAAAAGAGGTTCCTCTGGAATGGACTGAGACATCTGGGGGACTCTTGGAATGGTGGCACGACCCTGGAGTTCCTCTCGCCGTTCCTGTTGAGAGGGCCTCCTCTTGAGATGCGACGGGAACGCCGGGAACTCTTTCCCGAAGAAGCAGGGAAAGGATGCCTCATCTCGAGCTACGAGGCGGAAACGGGGCTCCTCTGGATGTGGGCGGGACCCTCGTGATTCCTCTCGAGTGGAGACGGGTATGTCGGGGTACTTCTTGATTTGCAGCAAGGGTGTGAAGGACCCTTTCGAAGTTCCAGAGGTGAGTTGTGATCAGCCTCGAGACGCCTCAGCGGAAATGGGCCTCATCTCGCCTGGAGGGGAGAACCTCCTCGATTTTCTCGAGTTGCGGCAGGTCTTCTCGAGTTACGACGGGGACCTCAGGGACCCGCTCTGGTGGCCTCAGGAAAGGCCAGTCCCCATGCGAGTTGCTAAGGGACCTCTCGGGATTCCTCTGCCGTCCATGCCGGGGCCTCAGTCCTTGTGTGGAGTCGGGGCCGGAACCTGAGGATTCCTCTCCAGTGTTGCCATGGATCTTGGGGTGCTTCTGAGTCTCCCCAGGGCAGTCAGGCCTCGTCTCGAGTGGGGGCATGCACGTGCGCTTTCCTCCCGAGCTGCAGCAGTAGTGTCACGCTTCCTGTCACGTGGATCAAGGGATCTGTGGCTTTCCCTCGAGGCTGTCCCTCGAGGCTTTCCAAAGAGGCTTTCCCACAGGGCTGTGCCACGTGCCACCTTGGTGTGAGTCGATCCTCGGCGTGAAAGACGAGCCGGTGAAGGGAAAAGAGGTTCCTCTGGAATGGACTGAGACATCTGGGGGACTCTTGGAATGGTGGCACGACCCTGGAGTTCCTCTCGCCGTTCCTGTTGAGAGGGCCTCCTCTTGAGATGCGACAGGAACGCCGGGAACTCTTTCCTGATGAAGCAGGGAAAGGATACCTCATCTCGAGCTACGAGGCGGGAAACGGGGCTCCACTGGATGTGGGCGGGACCTTCGTGATTCCTCTCGTGTGGAGACGGGTATGTCGGGGAACTTCTTGATTTGCACCAAGGGTGTGAAGGACCCTTTCGAAGTTCCAGAGGTGAGGTGTGATCAGCCTAGAGACGCCTCAGCGGAAATGGGCCTCATCTCGCCTGGAGGGGAGAACCTCCTGGATTTTCTCGAGTTGCGGCAGGTCTTCTCGAGTTACGACGGGGACCTCAGGGACCCGCTCTGGTGGCCTCAGGAAAGGCCAGTCCCCATGCGAGTTGCTAGGGGACCTCTCGGGATTCCTCTCCCGTCCATCCCGGGGCCTCAGTCCTTGTGTGGAGTCGGAGCCGGAACCTGAGGATTCCTCTCCACTGTTGCCATGGATCTTGGGGTAGTTCTGAGTCTCCCCAGGGGAGTCAGGCCTCGTCTCGAGTGGGGGCATGCACGTGCGCTTTCCTCCCGAGCTGCAGCAGTAGTGTCACGCTTCCTGTCACGTGGATCAAAGGATCTGTGGCTTTCCCTCGAGGCTGTCCCTCTAGGCTTTCCCACGAGGCTTTCCCACAGGCCTGTGCCACGTGCCACCTTGGTGTGAGTCGATCCTCGGCGTGAAAGACGAGCCGGTGAAGAGAAAAGAGGTTCCTCTGGAATGGACTGAGACATCTGGGGTCTCTTGGAATGGTGGCACGACCCTGGAGTTCCTCTCGCTGTTCCTGTTGAGAGGGCCTCCTCTTGAGATGCGACGGGAACGCCGGGAACTCTTTCCCGACGAAGCAGGGAAGGATCCCTCATCTCGAGCTACGAGGCGGAAACGGGGCTCCTCTGGATGTGGGCGGGACCCTCGTGATTCCTCTCGAGTGGAGACGGCTAGGTCGGGGAACTTCTTGATTTGCACCAAGGGTGTGAAGGACACTTTCGAAGTTCCAGAGGTGAGGTGTGATCAGCCTCGAGACGCCTCAGCGGAAATGGGCCTCATCTCGCCTGGAGGGGAGAACCTCCTGGATTTTCTCGAGTTGCGGCAGGTCTTCTCGAGTTACGACGGGGACCTCAGGGACCCGCTCTGGTGGCCTCAGGAAAGGCCAGTCCACATGCGAGTTGCTAGGGGACCTCTCGGGATTCCTCTCCCGTCCATGCCGGGGCCTCAGTCCTTGTGTGGAGTCGGGGCCGGAACCTGAGGATTCCTCTCCAGTGTTGCCATGGATCTTGGGGTGCTTCTGAGTCTCCCCAGGGGAGTCAGGCCTCGTCTCGAGTGGGAGCATGCACGTGCGCTTTCCTCCCGAGCTGCAGCAGTAGTGTCACGCTTCCTGTCACGTGGATCAAGGGATCTGTGGCTTTCCCTCGAGGCTGTCCCTCGAGGCTTTCCCACGAGGATTTCCCACAGGGCTGTGCCACGTGCCACCTTGGTGTGAGTCGATCCTCGGCGTGAAATACGAGCCGGTGAAGGGAAAAGAGGTTCCTCTGGAATGGACTGAGACATCTGGGGGACTCTTGGAATGGTGGCACGACCCTGGAGTTCCTCTCGCCGTTCCTGTTGAGAGGGCCTCCTCTTGAGATGCGACGGGAACGCCGGGAACTCTTTCCCGACGAAGCAGGGAAAGGATCCCTCATCTCGAGCTACGAGGCGGAAACGGGGCTCCTCTGGATGTGGACGGGACCCACGTGATTCCTCTCGAGTGGAGACGGGTATGTCGGGGAACTTCTTGATTGGCACCAAGGGTGTGAAGGTCCCTTTCGAAGTTCCAGAGGGGAGGTGTGATCAGCCTCGAGACGCCTCAGCGGAAATGGGCCTCATCTCGCCTGGAGGGGAGAACCTCCTGGATTTTCTCGAGTTGCGGCAGGTCTTCTCGAGTTACGACGGGGACCTCAGGGACCCGCTCTGGTGGCCTCAGGAAAGGCCAGTCCCCATGCGAGTTGCTAGGGGACCTCTCGGGATTCCTCTCCCGTCCATGCCGGGGCCTCAGTCCTTGTGTGGAGTCGGGGCCGGAACCTGAGGATTCCTCTCCAGTGTTGCCATGGATCTTGGGGTGCTTCTGGGTCTCCCCAGGCGAATCAGGTCTCGTCTCGTGTGGGGGCATGCACGTGCGCTTTCCTCCCGAGCTGCAGCAGTAGTGTCACGCTTCCTGTCACGTGGATCAAGGGATCTGTGGCTTTCCCTCGAGGCTGTCCCTCGAGGCTTTCCCACGAGGCTTTCCCACAGGGCTGTGCCACGTGCCACCTTGGGGTGAGTCGATCCTCGGCGTGAAAGACGAGCCGGTGAAGGGAAAAGAGGTTCCTCTGGAATGGACTGAGACATCTGGGGGACTCTTGGAATGGTGGCACGACCCTGGAGTTCCTCTCGTCATTCCTGTTGAGAGGGCCTCCTCTTGAGATGCGACGGGAACGCCGGGAACTCTTTCCCGACGAAGCAGGGAAAGGATCCCTCATCTCGAGCTACGAGGCGGAAACGGGGCTCCTCTGGATGTGGGCGGGACCCACGTGATTCCACTCGAGTGGAGACGGGTATGTCGGGGAACTTCTTGATTTGCACCAAGGGTGTGAAGGACCCTTTCGAAGTTCCAGAGGGGAGGTGTGATCAGCCTCGAGATGCCTCAGCAGAAATGGGCCTCATCTCGCCTGGAGGGGAGAACCTCCTGGATTTTCTCGAGTTGCGGCAGGTCTTCTCGAGTTACGACGGGGACCTCAGGGACCCGCTCTGGTGGCTTCAGGAAAGGCCAGTCCCCATGCGAGTTGCTAGGGGACCTCTCGGGATTCCTCTCCCATCCATGCCGGGGCCTCAGTCCTTGTGTGGAGTCGGGGCCGGAACCTGAGGATTCCTCTCCAGTGTTGCCGTGGATCTTGGGGTGCTTCTGAGTCTCCCCAGGGGAGTCAGGCCTCGTCTCGAGTGGGGGCATGCACGTGCGCTTTCCTCCCGAGCTGCAGCAGTAGTGTCACGCTTCCTGTCACGTGGATCAAGGGATCTGTGGCTTTCCCTCGAGGCTGTCCCTCGAGGCTTTCCCACGAGGCTTTCCCACAGGGCTGTGCCACGTGCCACCTTGGTGTGAGTCGACCCTGGCCTGAAAGACGAGCCGGTGAAGGGAAAAGAGTTTCCTCTGGAATGGACTGAGACATCTGGGGGACTCTTGGAATGGTGGCACGACCCTGGAGTTCCTCTCGCCGTTCCTGTTGAGAGGGCCTCCTCTTGAGATTCGCCGGGAATGCCGGGAACTCTTTCCCGACGAAGCAGGGAAAGGATCCCTCATCTCGAGCTACGAGGCGGAAACGGGGCTCTTCTGGATGTGGGCGGGACCCACGTGATTCCACTCGAGTGGAGACGGGTATGTCGGGGAAATTCTTGATTCGCACCAAGGGTGTGAAGGACCCTTTCGAAGTTCCAGAGGTGAGGTGTGATCAGCCTCGAGACGCCTCAGCGGAAATGGGCCTCATCTCGCCTGGAGGGGAGAACCTCCTGGATTTTCTCGAGTTGCGGCAGGTCTTCTCGAGTTACGACGGGGACCTCAGGGACCCGCTCTGGTGGCCTCAGAAAAGGCCAGTCCCCATGCGAGTTGCTAGGGGACCTCTCGGGATTCCTCTCCCGTCCATGCCGGGGCCTCAGTCCTTGTGTGGAGTCGGGGCCGGAACCTGAGGATTCCTCTCCAGTGTTGCCATGGATCTTGGGGTGCTTCTGAGTCTCCCCAGGGGAGTCAGGCCTCGTCTCGAGTGGGGGCATGCACGTGCGCTTTCCTCCCGAGCTGCAGCAGTAGTGTCACGTTTCCTGTCACGTGGATCAAGGGATCTGTGGCTTTCCCTCGAGGCTGTCCCTCGAGGCTTTCCCACGAGGCTTTCCCACAGGGCTGTGCCACGTGCCACCTTGGTGTGAGTCGACCCTGGCGTGAAAGACGAGCCGGTGAAGGGAAAAGAGGTTCCTCTGGAATGGACTGAGACATCTGGGGGACACTTGGAATGGTGGCACGACCCTGGAGTTCCTCTCGCCATTCCTGTTGAGAGGGCCTCCTCTTGAGATGCGACGGGAACGCCGGGAACTCGTTCCCGACGAAGCAGGGAAAGGATCCCTCATCTCGAGCTACGAGGCGGAAACGGGGCTCCTCTGGATGTGGGTGGGACCCTCGTGATTCCTCTCGAGTGGAGACGGCTATGTCGGGGAACTTCTTGATTTGCACCAAGGGTGTGAAGGACCCTTTCGAAGTTCCAGAGGTGAGGTGTGATCAGCCTCGGGACGCCTCAGCGGAAATGGGCCTCATCTCGCCTGGAGGGGACAACCTCCTGGATTTTCTCGAGTTGCGGCAGGTCTTCTCGAGTTACGACGGGGACCACAGGGACCCGCTCTGGTGGCCTCAGGAAAGGCCAGTCCCCATGCGAGTTGCTAGGGGACCTCTCGGGATTCCTCTCCCGTCCATGCCGGGGCCTCAGTCCTTGTGTGGAGTCGGGGCCGGAACCTGAGGATTCCTCTCCAGTGTTCCAATGGATCTTGGGGTGCTTCTGAGTCTCCCCAGGGGAATCAGGCCTCGTCTCGAGTGGGGGCATGCACGTGCGCTTTCCTCCCGAGCTGCAGCAGTAGTGTCACGCTTCCTGTCACGTGGATCAAGGGATCTGTGGCTTTCCCTCGAGGCTGTCCCTCGAGGCTTTCCCACGAGGCTTTCCCACAGGGCTGTGCCACGTGCCACCTTGGTGTGAGTCGACCCTGGCGTGAAAGACGAGCCGGTGAATGGAAAAGAGTTTCCTCTGGAATGGACTGAGACATCTGGGGGACTCTTGGAATGGTGGCACGACCCTGGAGTTCCTCTCGCCGTTCCTGTTGAGAGGGCCTCCTCTTGAGATGCGAAGGGAACGCCGGGAACTCTTTCCCGACGAAGCAGGGAAAGGATCCCTCATCTCGAGCTACGAGGCGGAAACGGGGGCTCCTCTGGATGTGGGCGGGACCCACGTGATTCCACTGGAGTGGAGACGGGTATGTCGGGGAACTTCTTGATTTGCACCAAGGGTGTGAAGGACCCTTTCGAAGTTCCAGAGGTGAGGTGTGATCAGCCTCGAGACGCCTCAGCGGAAATGGGCCTCATCTCGCCTGGAGGGGAGAACCTCCTGGATTTTCTCGAGTTGCGGCAGGTCTTCTCGAGTTACGACGGGGACCTCAGGGACCCGCTCTGGTGGCCTCAGAAAAGGCCAGTCCCCATGCGAGTTGCTAGGGGACCACTCGGGATACCTCTCCCGTCCATGCCGGGGCCTCAGTCCTTGTGTGGAGTCGGGGCCGGAACCTGAGGATTCCTCTCCAGTGTTGCCATGGATCTTGGGGTGCTTCTGAGTCTCCCCAGGGGAGTCAGGCCTCGTCTCGAGTGGGGGCATGCACGTGCGCTTTCCTCCCGAGCTGCAGCAGTAGTGTCACGCTTCCTGTCACGTCGATCAAGGGATCTGTGGCTTTCCCTCGAGGCTGTCCCTCGAGGCTTTCCCACGAGGCTTTCCCACAGGGCTGTGCCACGTGCCACCTTGGTGTGAGTCGATCCTCGGCGTGAAAGACGAGCCGGTGAAGGGAAAAGAGGTTCCTCTGGAATGGACTGAGACATCTGGGGGACTCTTGGAATGGTGGCACGACCCTGGAGTTCCTCTCGCCGTTCCTGTTGAGAGGGCCTCCCCTTGAGATGCGACGGGAACGCCGGGAACTCTTTCCCGACGAAGCAGGGAAAGGATGCCTCATCTCGAGCTACGAGGCGGAAACGGGGCTCCTCTGGATGTGGGCGGGACCCTCGTGATTCCTCTCGAGTGGAGACGGCTATGTCGGGGAACTTCTTGATTTGCACCAAGGGTGTGAAGGACCCTTTCGAAGTTCCAGAGGTGAGGTGTGATCAGCCTCGAGACGCCTCAGCGGAAATGGGCCTCATCACGCCTGGAGGGGAGAACCTCCTGGATTTTCTCGAGTTGCGGCAGGTCTTCTCGAGTTACGACGGGGACCTCAGGGACATGCTCTGGTGGCCTCAGGAAAGGCCAGTCCCCATGCGAGTTGCTAGGGGACCTCTCGGGATTCCTCTCCCGTCCATGCCGGGGCCTCAGTCCTTGTGTGGAGTCGGAGCCGGAACCTGAGGATTCCTCTCCACTGTTGCCATGGATCTTGGGGTGCTTCTGAGGCTCCCCAGGGGAGTCAGGCCTCGTCTCGAGTGGGAGCATGCACGTGCGCTTTCCTCCCGTGCTGCAGCAGTAGTGTCACGCTTCCTGTCACGTGGATCAAGGGATCTGTGGCTTTCCCTCGAGGCTGTCCCTCGAGGCTTTCCCACGAGGATTTCCCACAGGCCTGTGCCACGTGCCACCTTGGTGTGATTCGATCCTCGGCGTGAAAGACGAGCCGGTGAAGGGAAAAGAGGTTCCTCTGGAATGGACTGAGACATCTGGGGGACTCTTGGAATGGTGGCACGACCCTGGAGTTCCTCTCGCCGTTCCTGTTGAGAGGGCCTCCTCTTGAGATGCGACGGGAACGCCGGGAACTCGTTCCCGACGAAGCAGGGAAAGGATCCCTCATCTCGAGCTACGAGGCGGAAACGGGGCTCCTCTGGATGTGGGTGGGACCCTCGTGATTCCTCTCGAGTGGAGACGGCTATGTCGGGGAACTTCTTGATTTGCACCAAGGGTGTGAAGGACCCTTTCGAAGTTCCAGAGGTGAGGTGTGATCAGCCTCGGGACGCCTCAGCGGAAATGGGCCTCATCTCGCCTGGAGGGGACAACCTCCTGGATTTTCTCGAGTTGCGGCAGGTCTTCTCGAGTTACGACGGGGACCACAGGGACCCGCTCTGGTGGCCTCAGGAAAGGCCAGTCCCCATGCGAGTTGCTAGGGGACCTCTCGGGATTCCTCTCCCGTCCATGCCGGGGCCTCAGTCCTTGTGTGGAGTCGGGGCCGGAACCTGAGGATTCCTCTCCAGTGTTCCAATGGATCTTGGGGTGCTTCTGAGTCTCCCCAGGGGAATCAGGCCTCGTCTCGAGTGGGGGCATGCACGTGCGCTTTCCTCCCGAGCTGCAGCAGTAGTGTCACGCTTCCTGTCACGTGGATCAAGGGATCTGTGGCTTTCCCTCGAGGCTGTCCCTCGAGGCTTTCCCACGAGGCTTTCCCACAGGGCTGTGCCACGTGCCACCTTGGTGTGAGTCGACCCTGGCGTGAAAGACGAGCCGGTGAAGGGAAAAGAGTTTCCTCTGGAATGGACTGAGACATCTGGGGGACTCTTGGAATGGTGGCACGACCCTGGAGTTCCTCTCGCCGTTCCTGTTGAGAGGGCCTCCTCTTGAGATGCGAAGGGAACGCCGGGAACTCTTTCCCGACGAAGCAGGGAAAGGATCCCTCATCTCGAGCTACGAGGCGGAAACGGGGCTCCTCTGGATGTGGGCGGGACCCACGTGATTCCACTGGAGTGTAGACGGGTATGTCGGGGAACTTCTTGATTTGCACCAAGGGTGTGAAGGACCCTTTCGAAGTTCCAGAGGTGAGGTGTGATCAGCCTCGAGACGCCTCAGCGGAAATGGGCCTCATCTCGCCTGGAGGGGAGAACCTCCTGGATTTTCTCGAGTTGCGGCAGGTCTTCTCGAGTTACGACGGGGACCTCAGGGACCCGCTCTGGTGGCCTCAGAAAAGGCCAGTCCCCATGCGAGTTGCTAGGGGACCACTCGGGATACCTCTCCCGTCCATGCCGGGGCCTCAGTCCTTGTGTGGAGTCGGGGCCGGAACCTGAGGATTCCTCTCCAGTGTTGCCATGGATCTTGGGGTGCTTCTGAGTCTCCCCAGGGGAGTCAGGCCTCGTCTCGAGTGGGGGCATGCACGTGCGCTTTCCTCCCGAGCTGCAGCAGTAGTGTCACGCTTCCTGTCACGTCGATCAAGGGATCTGTGGCTTTCCCTCGAGGCTGTCCCTCGAGGCTTTCCCACGAGGCTTTCCCACAGGGCTGTGCCACGTGCCACCTTGGTGTGAGTCGATCCTCGGCGTGAAAGACGAGCCGGTGAAGGGAAAAGAGGTTCCTCTGGAATGGACTGAGACATCTGGGGGACTCTTGGAATGGTGGCACGACCCTGGAGTTCCTCTCGCCGTTCCTGTTGAGAGGGCCTCCTCTTGAGATGCGACGGGAACGCCGGGAACTCTTTCCCGACGAAGCAGGGAAAGGATGCCTCATCTCGAGCTACGAGGCGGAAACGGGGCTCCTCTGGATGTGGGCGGGACCCTCGTGATTCCTCTCGAGTGGAGACGGCTATGTCGGGGAACTTCTTGATTTGCACCAAGGGTGTGAAGGACCCTTTCGAAGTTCCAGAGGTGAGGTGTGATCAGCCTCGAGACGCCTCAGCGGAAATGGGCCTCATCACGCCTGGAGGGGAGAACCTCCTGGATTTTCTCGAGTTGCGGCAGGTCTTCTCGAGTTACGACGGGGACCTCAGGGACATGCTCTGGTGGCCTCAGGAAAGGCCAGTCCCCATGCGAGTTGCTAGGGGACCTCTCGGGATTCCTCTCCCGTCCATGCCGGGGCCTCAGTCCTTGTGTGGAGTCGGAGCCGGAACCTGAGGATTCCTCTCCACTGTTGCCATGGATCTTGGGGTGCTTCTGAGTCTCCCCAGGGGAGTCAGGCCTCATCTCGAGTGGGAGCATGCACGTGCGCTTTCCTCCCGTGCTGCAGCAGTAGTGTCACGCTTCCTGTCACGTGGATCAAGGGATCTGTGGCTTTCCCTCGAGGCTGTCCCTCGAGGCTTTCCCACGAGGATTTCCCACAGGCCTGTGCCACGTGCCACCTTGGTGTGATTCGATCCTCGGCGTGAAAGACGAGCCGGTGAAGGGAAAAGAGGTTCCTCTGGAATGGACTGAGACATCTGGGGGACTCTTGGAATGGTGGCACGACCCTGGAGTTCCTCTCGCCGTTCCTGTTGAGAGGGCCTCCTCTTGAGATGCGACGGGAACGCCGGGAACTCGTTCCCGACGAAGCAGGGAAAGGATCCCTCATCTCGAGCTACGAGGCGGAAACGGGGCTCCTCTGGATGTGGGTGGGACCCTCGTGATTCCTCTCGAGTGGAGACGGCTATGTCGGGGAACTTCTTGATTTGCACCAAGGGTGTGAAGGACCCTTTCGAAGTTCCAGAGGTGAGGTGTGATCAGCCTCGGGACGCCTCAGCGGAAATGGGCCTCATCTCGCCTGGAGGGGACAACCTCCTGGATTTTCTCGAGTTGCGGCAGGTCTTCTCGAGTTACGACGGGGACCACAGGGACCCGCTCTGGTGGCCTCAGGAAAGGCCAGTCCCCATGCGAGTTGCTAGGGGACCTCTCGGGATTCCTCTCCCGTCCATGCCGGGGCCTCAGTCCTTGTGTGGAGTCGGGGCCGGAACCTGAGGATTCCTCTCCAGTGTTGCCATGGATCTTGGGGTGCTTCTGAGTCTCCCCAGGGGAATCAGGCCTCGTCTCGAGTGGGGGCATGCACGTGCGCTTTCCTCCCGAGCTGCAGCAGTAGTGTCACGCTTCCTGTCACGTGGATCAAGGGATCTGTGGCTTTCCCTCGAGGCTGTCCCTCGAGGCTTTCCCACGAGGCTTTCCCACAGGGCTGTGCCACGTGCCACCTTGGTGTGAGTCGACCCTGGCGTGAAAGACGAGCCGGTGAAGGGAAAAGAGTTTCCTCTGGAATGGACTGAGACATCTGGGGGACTCTTGGAATGGTGGCACGACCCTGGAGTTCCTCTCGCCGTTCCTGTTGAGAGGGCCTCCTCTTGAGATGCGAAGGGAACGCCGGGAACTCTTTCCCGACGAAGCAGGGAAAGGATCCCTCATCTCGAGCTACGAGGCGGAAACGGGGCTCCTCTGGATGTGGGCGGGACCCACGTGATTCCACTGGAGTGGAGACGGGTATGTCGGGGAACTTCTTGATTTGCACCAAGGGTGTGAAGGACCCTTTCGAAGTTCCAGAGGTGAGGTGTGATCAGCCTCGAGACGCCTCAGCGGAAATGGGCCTCATCTCGCCTGGAGGGGAGAACCTCCTGGATTTTCTCGAGTTGCGGCAGGTCTTCTCGAGTTACGACGGGGACCTCAGGGACCCGCTCTGGTGGCCTCAGAAAAGGCCAGTCCCCATGCGAGTTGCTAGGGGACCACTCGGGATACCTCTCCCGTCCATGCCGGGGCCTCAGTCCTTGTGTGGAGTCGGGGCCGGAACCTGAGGATTCCTCTCCAGTGTTGCCATGGATCTTGGGGTGCTTCTGAGTCTCCCCAGGGGAGTCAGGCCTCGTCTCGAGTGGGGGCATGCACGTGCGCTTTCCTCCCGAGCTGCAGCAGTAGTGTCACGCTTCCTGTCACGTCGATCAAGGGATCTGTGGCTTTCCCTCGAGGCTGTCCCTCGAGGCTTTCCCACGAGGCTTTCCCACAGGGCTGTGCCACGTGCCACCTTGGTGTGAGTCGATCCTCGGCGTGAAAGACGAGCCGGTGAAGGGAAAAGAGGTTCCTCTGGAATGGACTGAGACATCTGGGGGACTCTTGGAATGGTGGCACGACCCTGGAGTTCCTCTCGCCGTTCCTGTTGAGAGGGCCTCCTCTTGAGATGCGACGGGAACGCCGGGAACTCTTTCCCGACGAAGCAGGGAAAGGATGCCTCATCTCGAGCTACGAGGCGGAAACGGGGCTCCTCTGGATGTGGGCGGGACCCTCGTGATTCCTCTCGAGTGGAGACGGCTATGTCGGGGAACTTCTTGATTTGCACCAAGGGTGTGAAGGACCCTTTCGAAGTTCCAGAGGTGAGGTGTGATCAGCCTCGAGACGCCTCAGCGGAAATGGGCCTCATCACGCCTGGAGGGGAGAACCTCCTGGATTTTCTCGAGTTGCGGCAGGTCTTCTCGAGTTACGACGGGGACCTCAGGGACCCGCTCTGGTGGCCTCAGAAAAGGCCAGTCCCCATGCGAGTTGCTAGGGGACCTCTCGGGATTCCTCTCCCGTCCATGCCGGGGCCTCAGTCCTTGTGTGGAGTCGGGGCCGGAACCTGAGGATTCCTCTCCAGTGTTGCCATGGATCTTGGGGTGCTTCTGAGTCTCCCCAGGGGAGTCAGGCCTCGTCTCGAGTGGGGGCATGCACGTGCGCTTTCCTCCCGAGCTGCAGCAGTAGTGTCACGCTTCCTGTCACGTGGATCAAGGGATCTGTGGCTTTCCCTCGAGGCTGTCCCTCGAGGCTTTCCCACGAGGCTTTCCCACAGGGCTGTGCCACGTGCCACCTTGGTGTGAGTCGACCCTGGCGTGAAAGACGAGCCGGTGAAGGGAAAAGAGGTTCCTCTGGAATGGACTGAGACATCTGGGGGACACTTGGAATGGTGGCACGACCCTGGAGTTCCTCTCGCCGTTCCTGTTGAGAGGGCCTCCTCTTGAGATGCGACGGGAACGCCGGGAACTCGTTCCCGACGAAGCAGGGAAAGGATCCCTCATCTCGAGCTACGAGGCGGAAACGGGGCTCCTCTGGATGTGGGTGGGACCCTCGTGATTCCTCTCGAGTGGAGACGGCTATGTCGGGGAACTTCTTGATTTGCACCAAGGGTGTGAAGGACCCTTTCGAAGTTCCAGAGGTGAGGTGTGATCAGCCTCGGGACGCCTCAGCGGAAATGGGCCTCATCTCGCCTGGAGGGGACAACCTCCTGGATTTTCTCGAGTTGCGGCAGGTCTTCTCGAGTTACGACGGGGACCTCAGGGACCCGCTCTGGTGGCCTCAGGAAAGGCCAGTCCCCATGCGAGTTGCTAGGGGACCTCTCGGGATTCCTCTCCCGTCCATGCCGGGGCCTCAGTCCTTGTGTGGAGTCGGAGCCGGAACCTGAGGATTCCTCTCCACTGTTGCCATGGATCTTGGGGTGCTTCTGAGTCTCCCCAGGGGAGTCAGGCCTCGTCTCGAGTGGGAGCATGCACGTGCGCTTTCCTCCCGTGCTGCAGCAGTAGTGTCACGCTTCCTGTCACGTGGATCAAGGGATCTGTGGCTTTCCATCGAGGCTGTCCCTCGAGGCTTTCCCACGAGGATTTCCCACAGGCCTGTGCCACGTGCCACCTTGGTGTGATTCGATCCTCGGCGTGAAAGACGAGCCGGTGAAGGGAAAAGAGGTTCCTCTGGAATGGACTGAGACATCTGGGGGACTCTTGGAATGGTGGCACGACCCTGGAGTTCCTCTCGCCGTTCCTGTTGAGAGGGCCTCCTCTTGAGATGCGACGGGAACGCCGGGAACTCTTTCCCGAAGAAGCAGGGAAGGGATCCCTCATCTCGAGCTACGAGGCGGAAACGGGGCTCCTCTGGATGTGGGCGGGACCCACGTGATTCCTCTCGAGTGGAGACGGCTAGGTCGGGGAACTTCTTGATTTGCAGCAAGGGTGTGAAGGACCCTTTCGAAGTTCCAGAGGTGAGGTGTGATCAGCATCGGGACGCCTCAGCGGAAATGGGCCTCATCTCGCCTGGAGGGGAGAACTTCCTGGATTTTCTCGAGTTGCGGCAGGTCTTCTCGAGTTACGACGGGGACCTCAGGGACCCGCTCTGGTGGCCTCAGGAAAGGCCAGTCCCCATGCGAGTTGCTAGGGGACCTCTCGGGATTCCTCTCCCGTCCATGCCGGGGCCTCAGTCCTTGTGTGGAGTCGGAGCCGGAACCTGAGGATTCCTCTCCACTGTTGCCATGGATCTTGGGGTGCTTCTGAGTCTCCCCAGGGGAGTCAGGCCTCGTCTCGAGTGGGAGCATGCACGTGCGCTTTCCTCCCGTGCTGCAGCAGTAGTGTCACGCTTCCTGTCACGTGGATCAAGGGATCTGTGGCTTTCCATCGAGGCTGTCCCTCGAGGCTTTCCCACGAGGATTTCCCACAGGCCTGTGCCACGTGCCACCTTGGTGTGATTCGATCCTCGGCGTGAAAGACGAGCCGGTGAAGGGAAAAGAGGTTCCTCTGGAATGGACTGAGACATCTGGGGGACTCTTGGAATGGTGGCACGACCCTGGAGTTCCTCTCGCCGTTCCTGTTGAGAGGGCCTCCTCTTGAGATGCGACGGGAACGCCGGGAACTCTTTCCCGAAGAAGCAGGGAAAGGATGCCTCATCTCGAGCTACGAGGCGGAAACGGGGCTCCTCTGGATGTGGGCGGGACCCACGTGATTCCACTGGAGTGGAGACGGGTATGTCGGGGTACTTCTTGATTTGCAGCAAGGGTGTGAAGGACCCTTTCGAAGTTCCAGAGGTGAGTTGTGATCAGCCTCGAGACGCCTCAGCGGAAATGGGCCTCATCTCGCCTGGAGGGGAGAACCTCCTCGATTTTCTCGAGTTGCGGCAGGTCTTCTCGAGTTACGACGGGGACCTCAGGGACCCGCTCTGGTGGCCTCAGGAAAGGCCAGTCCCCATGCGAGTTGCTAAGGGACCTCTCGGGATTCCTCTGCCGTCCATGCCGGGGCCTCAGTCCTTGTGTGGAGTCGGGGCCGGAACCTGAGGATTCCTCTCCAGTGTTGCCATGGATCTTGGGGTGCTTCTGAGTCTCCCCAGGGCAGTCAGGCCTCGTCTCGAGTGGGGGCATGCACGTGCGCTTTCCTCCCGAGCTGCAGCAGTAGTGTCACGCTTCCTGTCACGTGGATCAAGGGATCTGTGGCTTTCCCTCGAGGCTGTCCCTCGAGGCTTTCCAAAGAGGCTTTCCCACAGGGCTGTGCCACGTGCCACCTTGGTGTGAGTCGATCCTCGGCGTGAAAGACGAGCCGGTGAAGGGAAAAGAGGTTCCTCTGGAATGGACTGAGACATCTGGGGGACTCTTGGAATGGTGGCACGACCCTGGAGTTCCTCTCGCCGTTCCTGTTGAGAGGGCCTCCTCTTGAGATGCGACAGGAACGCCGGGAACTCTTTCCTGATGAAGCAGGGAAAGGATACCTCATCTCGAGCTACGAGGCGGAAACGGGGCTCCACTGGATGTGGGCGGGACCTTCGTGATTCCTCTCGTGTGGAGACGGGTATGTCGGGGAACTTCTTGATTTGCACCAAGGGTGTGAAGGACCCTTTCGAAGTTCCAGAGGTGAGGTGTGATCAGCCTAGAGACGCCTCAGCGGAAATGGGCCTCATCTCGCCTGGAGGGGAGAACCTCCTGGATTTTCTCGAGTTGCGGCAGGTCTTCTCGAGTTACGACGGGGACCTCAGGGACCCGCTCTGGTGGCCTCAGGAAAGGCCAGTCCCCATGCGAGTTGCTAGGGGACCTCTCGGGATTCCTCTCCCGTCCATCCCGGGGCCTCAGTCCTTGTGTGGAGTCGGAGCCGGAACCTGAGGATTCCTCTCCACTGTTGCCATGGATCTTGGGGTAGTTCTGAGTCTCCCCAGGGGAGTCAGGCCTCGTCTCGAGTGGGGGCATGCACGTGCGCTTTCCTCCCGAGCTGCAGCAGTAGTGTCACGCTTCCTGTCACGTGGATCAAAGGATCTGTGGCTTTCCCTCGAGGCTGTCCCTCTAGGCTTTCCCACGAGGCTTTCCCACAGGCCTGTGCCACGTGCCACCTTGGTGTGAGTCGATCCTCGGCGTGAAAGACGAGCCGGTGAAGAGAAAAGAGGTTCCTCTGGAATGGACTGAGACATCTGGGGTCTCTTGGAATGGTGGCACGACCCTGGAGTTCCTCTCGCCGTTCCTGTTGAGAGGGCCTCCTCTTGAGATGCGACGGGAACGCCGGGAACTCTTTCCCGACGAAGCAGGGAAGGATCCCTCATCTCGAGCTACGAGGCGGAAACGGGGCTCCTCTGGATGTGGGCGGGACCCTCGTGATTCCTCTCGAGTGGAGACGGCTAGGTCGGGGAACTTCTTGATTTGCACCAAGGGTGTGAAGGACACTTTCGAAGTTCCAGAGGTGAGGTGTGATCAGCCTCGAGACGCCTCAGCGGAAATGGGCCTCATCTCGCCTGGAGGGGAGAACCTCCTGGATTTTCTCGAGTTGCGGCAGGTCTTCTCGAGTTACGACGGGGACCTCAGGGACCCGCTCTGGTGGCCTCAGGAAAGGCCAGTCCACATGCGAGTTGCTAGGGGACCTCTCGGGATTCCTCTCCCGTCCATGCCGGGGCCTCAGTCCTTGTGTGGAGTCGGGGCCGGAACCTGAGGATTCCTCTCCAGTGTTGCCATGGATCTTGGGGTGCTTCTGAGTCTCCCCAGGGGAGTCAGGCCTCGTCTCGAGTGGGAGCATGCACGTGCGCTTTCCTCCCGAGCTGCAGCAGTAGTGTCACGCTTCCTGTCACGTGGATCAAGGGATCTGTGGCTTTCCCTCGAGGCTGTCCCTCGAGGCTTTCCCACGAGGATTTCCCACAGGGCTGTGCCACGTGCCACCTTGGTGTGAGTCGATCCTCGGCGTGAAATACGAGCCGGTGAAGGGAAAAGAGGTTCCTCTGGAATGGACTGAGACATCTGGGGGACTCTTGGAATGGTGGCACGACCCTGGAGTTCCTCTCGCCGTTCCTGTTGAGAGGGCCTCCTCTTGAGATGCGACGGGAACGCCGGGAACTCTTTCCCGACGAAGCAGGGAAAGGATCCCTCATCTCGAGCTACGAGGCGGAAACGGGGCTCCTCTGGATGTGGACGGGACCCACGTGATTCCTCTCGAGTGGAGACGGGTATGTCGGGGAACTTCTTGATTGGCACCAAGGGTGTGAAGGTCCCTTTCGAAGTTCCAGAGGGGAGGTGTGATCAGCCTCGAGACGCCTCAGCGGAAATGGGCCTCATCTCGCCTGGAGGGGAGAACCTCCTGGATTTTCTCGAGTTGCGGCAGGTCTTCTCGAGTTACGACGGGGACCTCAGGGACCCGCTCTGGTGGCCTCAGGAAAGGCCAGTCCCCATGCGAGTTGCTAGGGGACCTCTCGGGATTCCTCTCCCGTCCATGCCGGGGCCTCAGTCCTTGTGTGGAGTCGGGGCCGGAACCTGAGGATTCCTCTCCAGTGTTGCCATGGATCTTGGGGTGCTTCTGGGTCTCCCCAGGCGAATCAGGTCTCGTCTCGTGTGGGGGCATGCACGTGCGCTTTCCTCCCGAGCTGCAGCAGTAGTGTCACGCTTCCTGTCACGTGGATCAAGGGATCTGTGGCTTTCCCTCGAGGCTGTCCCTCGAGGCTTTCCCACGAGGCTTTCCCACAGGGCTGTGCCACGTGCCACCTTGGGGTGAGTCGATCCTCGGCGTGAAAGACGAGCCGGTGAAGGGAAAAGAGGTTCCTCTGGAATGGACTGAGACATCTGGGGGACTCTTGGAATGGTGGCACGACCCTGGAGTTCCTCTCGTCATTCCTGTTGAGAGGGCCTCCTCTTGAGATGCGACGGGAACGCCGGGAACTCTTTCCCGACGAAGCAGGGAAAGGATCCCTCATCTCGAGCTACGAGGCGGAAACGGGGCTCCTCTGGATGTGGGCGGGACCCACGTGATTCCACTCGAGTGGAGACGGGTATGTCGGGGAACTTCTTGATTTGCACCAAGGGTGTGAAGGACCCTTTCGAAGTTCCAGAGGGGAGGTGTGATCAGCCTCGAGATGCCTCAGCAGAAATGGGCCTCATCTCGCCTGGAGGGGAGAACCTCCTGGATTTTCTCGAGTTGCGGCAGGTCTTCTCGAGTTACGACGGGGACCTCAGGGACCCGCTCTGGTGGCTTCAGGAAAGGCCAGTCCCCATGCGAGTTGCTAGGGGACCTCTCGGGATTCCTCTCCCATCCATGCCGGGGCCTCAGTCCTTGTGTGGAGTCGGGGCCGGAACCTGAGGATTCCTCTCCAGTGTTGCCGTGGATCTTGGGGTGCTTCTGAGTCTCCCCAGGGGAGTCAGGCCTCGTCTCGAGTGGGGGCATGCACGTGCGCTTTCCTCCCGAGCTGCAGCAGTAGTGTCACGCTTCCTGTCACGTGGATCAAGGGATCTGTGGCTTTCCCTCGAGGCTGTCCCTCGAGGCTTTCCCACGAGGCTTTCCCACAGGGCTGTGCCACGTGCCACCTTGGTGTGAGTCGACCCTGGCCTGAAAGACGAGCCGGTGAAGGGAAAAGAGTTTCCTCTGGAATGGACTGAGACATCTGGGGGACTCTTGGAATGGTGGCACGACCCTGGAGTTCCTCTCGCCGTTCCTGTTGAGAGGGCCTCCTCTTGAGATTCGCCGGGAATGCCGGGAACTCTTTCCCGACGAAGCAGGGAAAGGATCCCTCATCTCGAGCTACGAGGCGGAAACGGGGCTCTTCTGGATGTGGGCGGGACCCACGTGATTCCACTCGAGTGGAGACGGGTATGTCGGGGAAATTCTTGATTCGCACCAAGGGTGTGAAGGACCCTTTCGAAGTTCCAGAGGTGAGGTGTGATCAGCCTCGAGACGCCTCAGCGGAAATGGGCCTCATCTCGCCTGGAGGGGAGAACCTCCTGGATTTTCTCGAGTTGCGGCAGGTCTTCTCGAGTTACGACGGGGACCTCAGGGACCCGCTCTGGTGGCCTCAGAAAAGGCCAGTCCCCATGCGAGTTGCTAGGGGACCTCTCGGGATTCCTCTCCCGTCCATGCCGGGGCCTCAGTCCTTGTGTGGAGTCGGGGCCGGAACCTGAGGATTCCTCTCCAGTGTTGCCATGGATCTTGGGGTGCTTCTGAGTCTCCCCAGGGGAGTCAGGCCTCGTCTCGAGTGGGGGCATGCACGTGCGCTTTCCTCCCGAGCTGCAGCAGTAGTGTCACGTTTCCTGTCACGTGGATCAAGGGATCTGTGGCTTTCCCTCGAGGCTGTCCCTCGAGGCTTTCCCACGAGGCTTTCCCACAGGGCTGTGCCACGTGCCACCTTGGTGTGAGTCGACCCTGGCGTGAAAGACGAGCCGGTGAAGGGAAAAGAGGTTCCTCTGGAATGGACTGAGACATCTGGGGGACACTTGGAATGGTGGCACGACCCTGGAGTTCCTCTCGCCATTCCTGTTGAGAGGGCCTCCTCTTGAGATGCGACGGGAACGCCGGGAACTCGTTCCCGACGAAGCAGGGAAAGGATCCCTCATCTCGAGCTACGAGGCGGAAACGGGGCTCCTCTGGATGTGGGTGGGACCCTCGTGATTCCTCTCGAGTGGAGACGGCTATGTCGGGGAACTTCTTGATTTGCACCAAGGGTGTGAAGGACCCTTTCGAAGTTCCAGAGGTGAGGTGTGATCAGCCTCGGGACGCCTCAGCGGAAATGGGCCTCATCTCGCCTGGAGGGGACAACCTCCTGGATTTTCTCGAGTTGCGGCAGGTCTTCTCGAGTTACGACGGGGACCACAGGGACCCGCTCTGGTGGCCTCAGGAAAGGCCAGTCCCCATGCGAGTTGCTAGGGGACCTCTCGGGATTCCTCTCCCGTCCATGCCGGGGCCTCAGTCCTTGTGTGGAGTCGGGGCCGGAACCTGAGGATTCCTCTCCAGTGTTCCAATGGATCTTGGGGTGCTTCTGAGTCTCCCCAGGGGAATCAGGCCTCGTCTCGAGTGGGGGCATGCACGTGCGCTTTCCTCCCGAGCTGCAGCAGTAGTGTCACGCTTCCTGTCACGTGGATCAAGGGATCTGTGGCTTTCCCTCGAGGCTGTCCCTCGAGGCTTTCCCACGAGGCTTTCCCACAGGGCTGTGCCACGTGCCACCTTGGTGTGAGTCGACCCTGGCGTGAAAGACGAGCCGGTGAATGGAAAAGAGTTTCCTCTGGAATGGACTGAGACATCTGGGGGACTCTTGGAATGGTGGCACGACCCTGGAGTTCCTCTCGCCGTTCCTGTTGAGAGGGCCTCCTCTTGAGATGCGAAGGGAACGCCGGGAACTCTTTCCCGACGAAGCAGGGAAAGGATCCCTCATCTCGAGCTACGAGGCGGAAACGGGGCTCCTCTGGATGTGGGCGGGACCCACGTGATTCCACTGGAGTGGAGACGGGTATGTCGGGGAACTTCTTGATTTGCACCAAGGGTGTGAAGGACCCTTTCGAAGTTCCAGAGGTGAGGTGTGATCAGCCTCGAGACGCCTCAGCGGAAATGGGCCTCATCTCGCCTGGAGGGGAGAACCTCCTGGATTTTCTCGAGTTGCGGCAGGTCTTCTCGAGTTACGACGGGGACCTCAGGGACCCGCTCTGGTGGCCTCAGAAAAGGCCAGTCCCCATGCGAGTTGCTAGGGGACCACTCGGGATACCTCTCCCGTCCATGCCGGGGCCTCAGTCCTTGTGTGGAGTCGGGGCCGGAACCTGAGGATTCCTCTCCAGTGTTGCCATGGATCTTGGGGTGCTTCTGAGTCTCCCCAGGGGAGTCAGGCCTCGTCTCGAGTGGGGGCATGCACGTGCGCTTTCCTCCCGAGCTGCAGCAGTAGTGTCACGCTTCCTGTCACGTCGATCAAGGGATCTGTGGCTTTCCCTCGAGGCTGTCCCTCGAGGCTTTCCCACGAGGCTTTCCCACAGGGCTGTGCCACGTGCCACCTTGGTGTGAGTCGATCCTCGGCGTGAAAGACGAGCCGGTGAAGGGAAAAGAGGTTCCTCTGGAATGGACTGAGACATCTGGGGGACTCTTGGAATGGTGGCACGACCCTGGAGTTCCTCTCGCCGTTCCTGTTGAGAGGGCCTCCCATTGAGATGCGACGGGAACGCCGGGAACTCTTTCCCGACGAAGCAGGGAAAGGATGCCTCATCTCGAGCTACGAGGCGGAAACGGGGCTCCTCTGGATGTGGGCGGGACCCTCGTGATTCCTCTCGAGTGGAGACGGCTATGTCGGGGAACTTCTTGATTTGCACCAAGGGTGTGAAGGACCCTTTCAAAGTTCCAGAGGTGAGGTGTGATCAGCCTCGAGACGCCTCAGCGGAAATGGGCCTCATCACGCCTGGAGGGGAGAACCTCCTGGATTTTCTCGAGTTGCGGCAGGTCTTCTCGAGTTACGACGGGGACCTCAGGGACATGCTCTGGTGGCCTCAGGAAAGGCCAGTCCCCATGCGAGTTGCTAGGGGACCTCTCGGGATTCCTCTCCCGTCCATGCCGGGGCCTCAGTCCTTGTGTGGAGTCGGAGCCGGAACCTGAGGATTCCTCTCCACTGTTGCCATGGATCTTGGGGTGCTTCTGAGGCTCCCCAGGGGAGTCAGGCCTCGTCTCGAGTGGGAGCATGCACGTGCGCTTTCCTCCCGTGCTGCAGCAGTAGTGTCACGCTTCCTGTCACGTGGATCAAGGGATCTGTGGCTTTCCCTCGAGGCTGTCCCTCGAGGCTTTCCCACGAGGATTTCCCACAGGCCTGTGCCACGTGCCACCTTGGTGTGATTCGATCCTCGGCGTGAAAGACGAGCCGGTGAAGGGAAAAGAGGTTCCTCTGGAATGGACTGAGACATCTGGGGGACTCTTGGAATGGTGGCACGACCCTGGAGTTCCTCTCGCCGTTCCTGTTGAGAGGGCCTCCTCTTGAGATGCGACGGGAACGCCGGGAACTCGTTCCCGACGAAGCAGGGAAAGGATCCCTCATCTCGAGCTACGAGGCGGAAACGGGGCTCCTCTGGATGTGGGTGGGACCCTCGTGATTCCTCTCGAGTGGAGACGGCTATGTCGGGGAACTTCTTGATTTGCACCAAGGGTGTGAAGGACCCTTTCGAAGTTCCAGAGGTGAGGTGTGATCAGCCTCGGGACGCCTCAGCGGAAATGGGCCTCATCTCGCCTGGAGGGGACAACCTCCTGGATTTTCTCGAGTTGCGGCAGGTCTTCTCGAGTTACGACGGGGACCACAGGGACCCGCTCTGGTGGCCTCAGGAAAGGCCAGTCCCCATGCGAGTTGCTAGGGGACCTCTCGGGATTCCTCTCCCGTCCATGCCGGGGCCTCAGTCCTTGTGTGGAGTCGGGGCCGGAACCTGAGGATTCCTCTCCAGTGTTCCAATGGATCTTGGGGTGCTTCTGAGTCTCCCCAGGGGAATCAGGCCTCGTCTCGAGTGGGGGCATGCACGTGCGCTTTCCTCCCGAGCTGCAGCAGTAGTGTCACGCTTCCTGTCACGTGGATCAAGGGATCTGTGGCTTTCCCTCGAGGCTGTCCCTCGAGGCTTTCCCACGAGGCTTTCCCACAGGGCTGTGCCACGTGCCACCTTGGTGTGAGTCGACCCTGGCGTGAAAGACGAGCCGGTGAAGGGAAAAGAGTTTCCTCTGGAATGGACTGAGACATCTGGGGGACTCTTGGAATGGTGGCACGACCCTGGAGTTCCTCTCGCCGTTCCTGTTGAGAGGGCCTCCTCTTGAGATGCGAAGGGAACGCCGGGAACTCTTTCCCGACGAAGCAGGGAAAGGATCCCTCATCTCGAGCTACGAGGCGGAAACGGGGCTCCTCTGGATGTGGGCGGGACCCACGTGATTCCACTGGAGTGGAGACGGGTATGTCGGGGAACTTCTTGATTTGCACCAAGGGTGTGAAGGACCCTTTCGAAGTTCCAGAGGTGAGGTGTGATCAGCCTCGAGACGCCTCAGCGGAAATGGGCCTCATCTCGCCTGGAGGGGAGAACCTCCTGGATTTTCTCGAGTTGCGGCAGGTCTTCTCGAGTTACGACGGGGACCTCAGGGACCCGCTCTGGTGGCCTCAGAAAAGGCCAGTCCCCATGCGAGTTGCTAGGGGACCACTCGGGATACCTCTCCCGTCCATGCCGGGGCCTCAGTCCTTGTGTGGAGTCGGGGCCGGAACCTGAGGATTCCTCTCCAGTGTTGCCATGGATCTTGGGGTGCTTCTGAGTCTCCCCAGGGGAGTCAGGCCTCGTCTCGAGTGGGGGCATGCACGTGCGCTTTCCTCCCGAGCTGCAGCAGTAGTGTCACGCTTCCTGTCACGTCGATCAAGGGATCTGTGGCTTTCCCTCGAGGCTGTCCCTCGAGGCTTTCCCACGAGGCTTTCCCACAGGGCTGTGCCACGTGCCACCTTGGTGTGAGTCGATCCTCGGCGTGAAAGACGAGCCGGTGAAGGGAAAAGAGGTTCCTCTGGAATGGACTGAGACATCTGGGGGACTCTTGGAATGGTGGCACGACCCTGGAGTTCCTCTCGCCGTTCCTGTTGAGAGGGCCTCCTCTTGAGATGCGACGGGAACGCCGGGAACTCTTTCCCGACGAAGCAGGGAAAGGATGCCTCATCTCGAGCTACGAGGCGGAAACGGGGCTCCTCTGGATGTGGGCGGGACCCTCGTGATTCCTCTCGAGTGGAGACGGCTAGGTCGGGGAACTTCTTGATTTGCACCAAGGGTGTGAAGGACCCTTTCGAAGTTCCAGAGGTGAGGTGTGATCAGCCTCGAGACGCCTCAGCGGAAATGGGCCTCATCACGCCTGGAGGGGAGAACCTCCTGGATTTTCTCGAGTTGCGGCAGGTCTTCTCGAGTTACGACGGGGACCTCAGGGACATGCTCTGGTGGCCTCAGGAAAGGCCAGTCCCCTTGCGAGTTGCTAGGGGACCTCTCGGGATTCCTCTCCCGTCCATGCCGGGGCCTCAGTCCTTGTGTGGAGTCGGAGCCGGAACCTGAGGATTCCTCTCCACTGTTGCCATGGATCTTGGGGTGCTTCTGAGTCTCCCCAGGGGAGTCAGGCCTCGTCTCGAGTGGGAGCATGCACGTGCGCTTTCCTCCCGTGCTGCAGCAGTAGTGTCACGCTTCCTGTCACGTGGATCAAGGGATCTGTGGCTTTCCCTCGAGGCTGTCCCTCGAGGCTTTCCCACGAGGCTTTCCCACAGGGCTGTGCCACGTGCCACCTTGGTGTGAGTCGACCCTGGCGTGAAAGACGAGCCGGTGAAGGGAAAAGCGTTTCCTCTGGAATGGACTGAGACATCTGGGGGACTCTTGGAATGGTGGCACGACCCTGGAGTTCCTCTCGCCGTTCCTGTTGAGAGGGCCTCCTCTTGAGATGCGACGGGAACGCCGGGAACTCTTTCCCGACGAAGCAGGGAAAGGATCCCTCATCTCGAGCTACGAGGTGGAAACGGGGCTCCTCTGGATGTGGGCGGGACCCACGTGATTCCAGTCGAGTGGAGACGGGTATGTCGGGGAACTTCTTGATTTGCACCAAGGGTGTGAAGGACCCTTTCGAAGTTCCAGAGGTGAGGTGTGATCAGCCTCGAGACGCCTCAGCGGAAATGGGCCTCATCTCACCTGGAGGGGAGAACCTCCTGGAATTTCTCGAGTTGCGGCAGGTCTTCTCGAGTTACGACGGGGACCTCAGGGACCCGCTCTGGTGGCCTCAGGAAAGGCCAGTCCCCATGCCAGTTGCTAGGGGACCTCTCGGTATTCCTCTCCCGTCCATGCCGGGGCCTCAGTCCTTGTGTGCAGTCGGGGCTGGAACCTGAGGATTCCTCTCCAGTGTTGCCATGGATCTTGGGGTGCTTCTGAGTCTCCCCAGGGGAGTCAGGCCTCGTCTCGAGTGGGGGCATGCACATGCGCTTTCCTCCCGAACTGCAGCAGTAGTGTCACGCTTCCTGTCACGTGGATCAAGGGATCTGTGGCTTTCCCTCGAGGCTGTCCCTCGAGGCTTTCCCACGAGGCTTTCCCACAGGGCTGTGCCACGTGCCACCTTGGTGTGAGTCGATCCTCGGCGTGAAAGACGAGCCGGTGAAGGGAAAAGACGTTCCTATGGAATGGACTGAGACATCTGGGGGACTCTTGGAATGGTGGCACGACCCTGGAGTTCCTCTCGCCGTTCCTGTTGAGAGGGCCTCCTCTTGAGATGCGACGGGAACGCCGGGAACTCTTTCCCGACGAAGCAGGGAAAGGATGCCTCATCTCGAGCTACGAGGCGGAAACGGGGCTCCTCTGGATGTGGGCGGGACCCTCGTGATTCCTCTCGAGTGGAGACGGGTATGTCGGGGTACTTCTTGATTTGCACCAAGGGTGTGAAGGACCCTTTCGAAGTTCCAGAGGTGAGGTGTGATCAGACTCGAGATGCCTCAGCGGAAATGGGCCTCATCTCGCCTGGAGGGGAGATCCTCCTGGATTTTCTCGAGTTGCGGCAGGTCTTCTCGAGTTACGACGGGGACCTCAGGGACCCGCTCTGGTGGCCTCAGGAAAGGCCAGTCCCCATGCGAGTTGCTAGGGGACCTCTCGGGATTCCTCTCCCGTCCATGCCGGGGCCTCAGTCCTTGTGTGGAGTCGGGGCCGGAACCTGAGGATTCCTCTCCAGTGTTGCCATGGATCTTGGGGTGCTTCTGAGTCTCCCCAGGGGAGTCAGGCCTCGTCTCGAGTGGGGGCATGCACGTGCGCTTTCCTCCCGAGCTGCAGCAGTAGTGTCACGCTTCCTGTCACGTGGATCAAGGGATCTGTGGCTTTCCCTCGAGGCTGTCCCTCGAGGCTTTCCCACGAGGCTTTCCCACAGGGCTGTGCCACGTGCCACCTTGGTGTGAGTCGATCCTCGGCGTGAAAGACGAGCCGGTGAAGGGAAAAGAGGTTCCTCTGGAATGGACTGAGACATCTGGGGGACTCTTGGAATGGTGGCACGACCCTGGAGTTACTCTCGCCGTTCCTGTTGAGAGGGCATCCTCTTGAGATGCGACGGGAAGGCCGGGAACTCTTTCCTGACGAAGCAGGGAAAGAATACCTCATCTCGAGCTACGAGGCGGAAACGGGGCTCCTCTGGATGTGGGCGGGTCCCTCGTGATTCCTCTCGAGTGGAGAACGGTATGTCGGGGAACTTCTTGATTTGCACCAAGGGTGTGAAGGACCCTTTCGAAGTTCCAGAGGTGAGGTGTGATCAGCCTAGAGACGCCTCAGCGGAAATGGGCCTCATCACGCCTGGAGGGGAGAACCTCCTGGATTTTCTCGAGTTGCGGCAGGTCTTCTCGAGTTACGATGGGGACCTCAGGGACCCGCTCTGGTGGCCTCAGGAAAGGCCAGTCCCCATGCGAGTTGCTAGGGGACCTCTCGGGATTCCTCTCCCGTCCATGCCGGGGCCTCAGTCCTTGTGTGGAGTCGGAGCCGGAACCTGAGGATTCCTCTCCAGTGTTGCCATGGATCTTGGGGTGCTTCTGAGTCTCCCCAGGGGAGTCAGGCCTCGTCTCGAGTGGGAGCATGCACGTGCGCTTTCCTCCCGTGCTGCAGCAGTAGTGTCACGCTTCCTGTCACGTGGATCAAGGGATCTGTGGCTTTCCCTCGAGGCTGTCTCTCGAGGCTTTCCCACGAGGATTTCCCACAGGCCTGTGCCACGTGCCACCTTGGTGTGATTCGATCCTCGGCGTGAAAGACGAGCCGGTGAAGGGAAAAGAGGTTCCTCTGGAATGGACTGAGACATCTGGGGGACTCTTGGAATGGTGGCACGACCCTGGAGTTCCTCTCGCCGTTCCTGTTGAGAGGGCCTCCTCTTGAGATGCGACGGGAACGCCGGGAACTCTTTCCCGACGAAGCAGGGAAAGGATGCCTCATCTCGAGCTACGAGGCGGAAACGGGGCTCCTCTGGATGTGGGCGGGACCCTCGTGATTCCTCTCGAGTGGAGACGGGTATGTCGGGGAACTTCTTGATTTGCAGCAAGGGTGTGAAGGACCCTTTCGAAGTTCCAGAGGTGAGGTGTGATCAGCCTCGAGACGCCTCAGCGAAAATGGGCCTCATCTCGCCTGGAGGGGAGAACTTCCTGGATTTTCTCGAGTTGCGGCAGGTCTTCTCGAGTTACGACGGGGACCTCAGGGACCCGCTCTGGTGACCTCAGGAAAGGCCAGTCCCCATGCGAGTTGCTAGGGGACCTCTCGGGATTCCTCTCCCGTCCATGCCGGGGCCTCAGTCCTTGTGTGGAGTCGGGGCCGGAACCTGAGGATTCCTCTCCAGTGTTGCCATGGATCTTGGGGTGCTTCTGAGTCTCCCCAGGGGAGTCAGGCCTCGTCTCGAGTGGGGGCATGCACGTGCGCTTTCCTCCCGAGCTGCAGCAGTAGTGTCACGCTTCCTGTCACGTGGATCAAGGGATCTGTGGCTTTCCCTCGAGGCTGTCCCTCGAGGCTTTCCCACGAGGCTTTCCCACAGGGCTGTGCCACATGCCACCTTGGTGTGAGTCGATCCTCGGCGTGAAAGACGAGCCGGTGAAGGGAAATGAGGGTCCTCTGGAATGGACTGAGACATCTGGGGGACTCTTGGAATGGTGGCACGACCCTGGAGTTCCTCTCGCCAGTCTTGTTGAGAGGGCCTCCTCTTGAGATGCGACGGGAACGCCGGGAACTCTTTCCCGACGAAGCAGGGAAGGATCCCTCATCTCGAGCTACGAGGCGCAAACGGGGCTCCTCTGGATGTGAGCGGGACCCTCGTGATTCCTCTCGAGTGGAGACGGCTAGGTCGGGGAACTTCTTGATTTGCACCAAGGGTGTGAAGGACCCTTTCGAAGTTCCAGAGGTGAGGTGTGATCAGCCTCGAGACGCCTCAGCGGAAATGGGCCTCATCTCGCCTGGAGGGGAGAACCTCCTGGATTTTCTCGAGTTGCGGCAGGTCTTCTCGAGTTACGACGGGGACCTCAGGGACCCGCTCTGGTGGCCTCAGGAAAGGCCAGTCCCCATGCGAGTTGCTAGGGGACCTCTCGGGATTCCTCTCCCGTCCATGCCGCGGCCTCAGTCCTTGTGTGGAGTCGGGGCCGGAACCTGAGGATTCCTCTCCAGTGTTGCCATGGATCTTGGGGTGCTTCTGAGTCTCCCCAGGGGAGTCAGGCCTCGTCTCGAGTGTTGGCATGCCCGTGCGCTTTCCTCCCGAGCTGCAGCAGTAGTGTCACGCTTCCTGTCACGTGGATCAAGGGATCTGTGGCTTTCCCTCGAGGCTGTCCCTCGAGGCTTTCCCACGAGGCTTTCCCACAGGGCTGTGCCACGTGCCACCTTGGTGTGAGTCGATCCTCGGCGTGAAAGACGAGCCGGTGAAGGGAAAGGAGGTTCCTCTGGAATGGACTGAGACATCTGGGGGACTCTTGGAATGGTGGCACGACCCTGGAGTTCCTCTCGCCGTTCCTGTTGAGAGGGCCTCCTCTTGAGATGCGACGGGAACGCCGGGAACTCTTTCCCGACGAAGCAGGGAAAGGATCCCTCATCTCGAGCTACGAGGCGGTAACGGGGCTCCTCTGGATGTGGGCGGGACCCACGTGATTCCTCTCGAGTGGAGACGGGTATGTCGGGGAACTTCGTGATTGGCACCAAGGGTGTGAAGGTCCCTTTCGAAGTTCCAGAGGGGAGGTGTGATCAGCCTCGAGACGCCTCAGCGGAAATGGGCCTCATCTCGCCTGGAGGGGAGAACCTCCTGGATTTTCTCGAGTTGCGGCAGGTCTTCTCGACTTACGACGGGGACCTCAGGGACCCGCTCTGGTGGCCTCAGGAAAGGCCAGTCCCCATGCGAGTTGCTAGGGGACCTCTCGGGATTCCTCTCCCGTCCATGCCGGGGCCTCAGTCCTTGTGTGGAGTCGGGGCCGGAACCTGAGGATTCCTCTCCAGTGTTGCCATGGATCTTGGGGTGCTTCTGAGTCTCCCCAGGGGAATCAGGCCTCGTCTCGAGTGGGGGCATGCACGTGCGATTTCCTCCCGAGCTGCAGCAGTAGTGTCACGCTTCCTGTCACGTGGATCAAGGGATCTGTGGCTTTCCCTCGAGGCTGTCCCTCGAGGCTTTCCCACGAGGCTTTCCCACAGGGCTGTGCCACGTGCCACCTTGGTGTGAGTCGACCCTGGCGAGAAAGACGACCCGGTGAAGGGAAAAGCGTTTCCTCTGGAATGGACTGAGACATCTGGGGGACTCTTGGAATGGTGGCACGACCCTGGAGTTCCTCTCGCCGTTCCTGTTGAGAGGGCGTCCTCTTGAGATGCGACGGGAACGCCGGGAACTCTTTCCCGACGAAGCAGGGAAAGGATCCCTCATCTCGAGCTACGAGGTGGAAACGGGGCTCCTCTGGATGTGGGCGGGACCCTCGTGATTCCACTCGAGTGGAGACGGGTATGTCGGGGAACTTCTTGATTTGCACCAAGGGTGTGAAGGACCCTTTCGAAGTTCCAGAGGTGAGGTGTGATCAGCCTCGAGACGCCTCAGCGGAAATGGGCCTCATCTCGCCTGGAGGGGAGAACCTCCTGGATTTTCTCGAGTTGCGGCAGGTCTTCTCGAGTTACAACGGGGACCTCAGGGACCCGCTCTGGTGGCCTCAGGAAAGGCCAGTCCCCATGCGAGTTGCTAGGGGACCTCTCGGTATTCCTCTCCCGTCCATGCCGGGGCCTCAGTCCTTGTGTGGAGTCGGGGCTGGAACCTGAGGATTCCTCTCCAGTGTTGCCATGGATCTTGGGGTGCTTCTGAGTCTCCCCAGGGGAGTCAGGCCTCGTCTCGAGTGGGGGCATGCACATGCGCTTTCCTCCCGAACTGCAGCAGTAGTGTCACGCTTCCTGTCACGTGGATCAAGGGATCTGTGGCTTTCCCTCGAGGCTGTCCCTCGAGGCTTTCCCACGAGGCTTTCCCACAGGGCTGTGCCACGTGCCACCTTGGTGTGAGTCGATCCTCGGCGTGAAAGACGAGCCGGTGAAGGGAAAAGAGGTTCCTCTGGAATTTACTGAGACATCTGGGGGACTCTTGGAATGGTGGCACGACCCTGGAGTTACTCTCGCCGTTCCTGTTGAGAGGGCCTCCTCTTGAGATGCGACGGGAACGCCGGGAACTCTTTCCCGACGAAGCAGTGAAAGGATGCCTCATCTCGAGCTACGAGGCGGAAACGGGGCTCCTCTGGATGTGGGCGGGACCCTCGTGATTCCTCTCGAGTGGAGACGGGTATGTCGGGGTACTTCTTGATTTGCAGCAAGGGTGTGAAGGACCCTTTCGAAGTTCCAGAGGTGAGGTGTGATCAGCCTCGAGACGCCTCAGCGGAAATGGGCCTCATCTCGCCTGGAGGGGAGAACCTCCTCGATTTTCTCGAGTTGCGGCAGGTCTTCTCGAGTTACGACGGGGACCTCAGGGACCCGCTCTGGTGGCCTCAGGAAAGGCCAGTCCCCATGCGAGTTGCTAAGGGACCTCTCGGGATTCCTCTCCCGTCCATGCCGGGGCCTCAGTCCTTGTGTGGAGTCGGGGCCGGAACCTGATGATTCCTCTCCAGTGTTGCCATGGATCTTGGGGTGCTTCTGAGTCTCCCCAGGGGAGTCAGGCCTCGTCTCGAGTGGGGGCATGCACGTGCGCTTTCCTCCCGAGCTGCAGCAGTAGTGTCACGCTTCCTGTCACGTGGATCAAGGGATCTGTGGCTTTCCCTCGAGGCTGTCCCTCGAGGCTTTCCAAAGAGGCTTTCCCACAGGGCTGTGCCACGTGCCACCTTGGTGTGAGTCGATCCTCGGCGTGAAAGACGAGCCGGTGAAGGGAAAAGAGGTTCCTCTGGAATGGACTGAGACATCTGGGGTCTCTTGGAATGGTGGCACGACCCTGGAGTTCCTCTCGCCGTTCCTGTTGAGAGGGCCTCCTCTTGAGATGCGACGGGAACGCCGGGAACTCTTTCCCGACGAAGCAGGGAAGGATCCCTCATCTCGAGCTACGAGGCGGAAACGGGGCTCCTCTGGATGTGGGCGGGACCCTCGTGATTCCTCTCGAGTGGAGACGGGTATGTCGGGGAACTTCTTGATTTGCACCAAGGGTGTGAAGGACCCTTTCGAAGTTCCAGAGGTGAGGTGTGATCAGCCTCGAGACGCCTCAGCGGAAATGGGCCTCATCTCGCCTGGAGGGGAGAACCTCCTGGATTTTCTCGAGTTGCGGCAGGTCTTCTCGAGTTACGACGGGGACCTCAGGGACCCGCTCTGGTGGCCTCAGGAAAGGCCAGTCCCCATGCGAGTTGCTAGGGGACCTCTCGGGATTCCTCTCCCGTCCATGCCGGGGCCTCAGTCCTTGTGTGGAGTCGGGGCCGGAACCTGAGGATTCCTCTCCAGTGTTGCCATGGATCTTGGGGTGCTTCTGAGTCTCCCCAGGGGAGTCAGGCCTCGTCTCGAGTGGGAGCATGCACGTGCGCTTTCCTCCCGAGCTGCAGCAGTAGTGTCACGCTTCCTGTCACGTGGATCAAGGGATCTGTGGCTTTCCCTCGAGGCTGTCCCTCGAGGCTTTCCCACGAGGATTTCCCACAGGGCTGTGCCACGTGCCACCTTGGTGTGAGTCGATCCTCGGCGTGAAAGACGAGCGGGTGAAGGGAAAAGACGTTCCTCTGGAATGGACTGAGACATCTGGGGGACTCTTGGAATGGTGGCACGACCCTGGAGTTCCTCTCGCCGTTCCTGTTGAGAGGGCCTCCTCTTGAGATGCGACGGGAACGCCGGGAACTCTTTCCCGACGAAGCAGGGAAAGGATGCCTCATCTCGAGCTACGAGGCGGAAACGGGGCTCCTCTGGATGTGGGCGGGACCCTCGTGATTCCTCTCGAGTGGAGACGGGTATGTCGGGGTACTTCTTGATTTGCAGCAAGGGTGTGAAGGACCCTTTCGAAGTTCCAGAGGTGAGGTGTGATCAGCCTCGAGACGCCTCAGCGGAAATGGGCCTCATCTCGCCTGGAGGGGAGAACCTCCTCGATTTTCTCGAGTTGCGGCAGGTCTTCTCGAGTTACGACGAGGACCTCAGGGACCCGCTCTGGTGGCCTCAGGAAAGGCCAGTCCCCATGCGAGTTGCTAAGGGACCTCTCGGGATTCCTCTGCCGTCCATTTCGGGGCCTCAGTCCTTGTGTGGAGTCGGGGCCGGAACCTGAGGATTCCTCTCCAGTGTTGCCATGGATCTTGGGGTGCTTCTGAGTCTCCCCAGGGGAGTCAGGCCTCGTCTCGAGTGGGGGCATGCACGTGCGCTTTCCTCCCGAGCTGCAGCAGTAGTGTCACGCTTCCTGTCACGTGGATCAAGGGATCTGTGGCTTTCCCTCGAGGCTGTCCCTCGAGGCTTTCCAAAGAGGCTTTCCCACAGGGCTGTGCCACGTGCCACCTTGGTGTGAGTCGATCCTCGGCGTGAAAGACGAGCCGGTGAAGGGAAAAGAGGTTCCTCTGGAATGGACTGAGACATCTGGGGTCTCTTGGAATGGTGGCACGACCCTGGAGTTCCTCTCGCCGTTCCTGTTGAGAGGGCCTCCTCTTGAGATGCGACGGGAACGCCGGGAACTCTTTCCCGACGAAGCAGGGAAGGATCCCTCATCTCGAGCTACGAGGCGGAAACGGGGCTCCTCTGGATGTGGGCGGGACCCTCGTGATTCCTCTCGAGTGGAGACGGCTAGGTCGGGGAACTTCTTGATTTGCACCAAGGGTGTGAAGGACCCTTTCGAAGTTCCAGAGGTGAGGTGTGATCAGCCTCGAGACGCCTCAGCGGAAATGGGCCTCATCTCGCCTGGAGGGGAGAACCTCCTGGATTTTCTCGAGTTGCGGCAGGTCTTCTCGAGTTACGACGGGGACCTCAGGGACCCGCTCTGGTGGCCTCAGGAAAGGCCAGTCCCCATGCGAGTTGCTAGGGGACCTCTCGGGATTCCTCTCCCGTCCATGCCGGGGCCTCAGTCCTTGTGTGGAGTCGGGGCCGGAACCTGAGGATTCCTCTCCAGTGTTGCCATGGATCTTGGGGTGCTTCTGAGTCTCCCCAGGGGAGTCAGGCCTCGTCTCGAGTGGGAGCATGCACGTGCGCTTTCCTCCCGAGCTGCAGCAGTAGTGTCACGCTTCCTGTCACGTGGATCAAGGGATCTGTGGCTTTCCCTCGAGGCTGTCCCTCGAGGCTTTCCCACGAGGATTTCCCACAGGGCTTTGGCACGTGCCACCTTGGTGTGAGTCGATCCTCGGCGTGAAAGATGAGCCGGTGAAGGGCAAAGAGTTTCCTCTGGAATGGACTGAGACATCTGGGGGACTCTTGGAATGGTGGCACGACCCTGGAGTTCCTCTCGCCGTTCCTGTTCAGAGGGCCTCCTCTTGAGATGCGACGGGAACGCCGGGAACTCTTTCCCGACGAAGCAGGGAAAGGATCCCTCATCTCGAGCTACGAGGCGGAAACGGGGCTCCTCTGGATGTGGGCGGGACCCACGTGATTCGTCTCGAGTGGAGACGGCTAGGTCGGGGAACTTCTTGATTTGCACCAAGGGTGTGAAGGACCCTTTCGAAGTTCCAGAGGTGAGGTGTGATCAGACTCGAGACGCCTCAGCGGAAATTGGCCTCATCTCGCCTGGAGGGGACAACCTCCTGGATTTTCTCGAGTTGCGGCAGGTCTTCTCGAGTTACGACGGGGACCTCAGGGACCCGCTCTGGTGGCCTCAGAAAAGGCCAGTCCCCATGCGAGTTGCTAGGGGACCTCTCCGGATTCCTCTCCCGTCCTTGCCGGGGCCTCAGTCCTTGTGTGGAGTCGGGGCCGGAACCTGAGGATTCCTCTCCAGTGTTGCCATGGATCTTGGGGTGCTTCTGAGTCTCCCCAGGGGAGTCAGGCCTCGTCTCGAGTGGGGGCATGCACGTGCGCTTTCCTCCCGAGCTGCAGCAGTAGTGTCACGCTTCCTGTCACGTGGATCAAGGGATCTTTGGCTTTCCCTCGAGGCTGTCCCTCGAGGCTTTCCCACGAGGCTTTCGCACAGGGCTGTGCCACGTGCCACCTTGGTGTGAGTCGATCCTCGGCGTGAAAGACGAGCCGGTGAAGGGAAAAGAGGTTCCTCTGGAATGGACTGAGACATCTGGGGGACTCTTGGAATGGTGGCACGACCCTGGAGTTCCTCTCGCCGTTCCTGTTGAGAGGGCCTCCTCTTGAGATGCGACGGGAACGCCGGGAACTCTTTCCCGACGAAGCAGGGAAAGGATACCTCATCTCGAGCTACGAGGCGGAAACGGGGCTCCTCTGGATGTGGGCGGGACCCTCGTGATTCCTCTCGAGTGGAGACGGGTATGTCGGGGAACTTCTTGATTTGCACCAAGGGTGTGAAGGACCCTTTCGAAGTTCCAGAGGTGAGGTGTGATCAGCCTCGAGACGCCTCAGCGGAAATTGGCCTCATCTCGCCTGGAGGGGAGAACCTCCTGGATTTTCTCGAGTTGCGGCAGGTCTTCTCGAGTTACGACGGGGACCTCAGGGACCCGCTCTGGTGGCCTCAGGAAAGGCCAGTCCCCATGCGAGTTGCTAGGGGACCTCTCGGGATTCCTCTCCCGTCCATGCCGGGGCCTCAGTCCTTGTGTGGAGTCGGGGCCGGAACCTGAGGATTCCTCTCCAGTGTTGCCATGGATCTTGGGGTGCTTCTGAGTCTCCCCAGGGGAGTCAGGCCTCGTCTCGAGTGGGAGCATGCACGTGCGCTTTCCTCCCGAGCTGCAGCAGTAGTGTCACGCTTCCTGTCACGTGGATCAAGGGATCTGTGGCTTTCCCTCGAGGCTGTCCCTCGAGGCTTTCCCACGAGGATTTCCCACAGGGCTGTGCCACGTGCCACCTTGGTGTGAGTCGATCCTCGGCGTGAAAGACGAGCCGGTGAAGGGAAAAGAGGTTCCTCTGGAATGGACTGAGACATCTGGGGGACTCTTGGAATGGTGGCACGACCCTGGAGTTCCTCTCGACGTTCCTATTCAGAGGGCCTCCTCTTGAGATGCGACGGGAACGCCGGGAACTCTTTCCCGACGAAGCAGGGAAAGGATCCCTCATCTCGAGCTACGAGGCGGAAACGGGGCTCCTCTGGATGTGGGCGGGACCCACGTGATTCCTCTCGAGTGGAGACGGCTAGGTCGGGGAACTTCTTGATTTGCACCAAGGGTGTGAAGGACCCTTTCGAAGTTCCAGAGGTGAGGTGTGATCAGCCTCGAGACGCCTCAGCGGAAATGGGCCTCATCTCGCCTGGAGGGGAGAACCTCCTGGATTTTCTCGAGTTGCGGCAGGTCTTCTCGAGTTACGACGGGGACCTCAGGGACCCGCTCTGGTGGCCTCAGGAAAGGCCAGTCCCCATGCGAGTTGCTAGGGGACCTCTCGGGATTCCTCTCCCGTCCATGCCGGGGCCTCAGTCCTTGTGTGGAGTCGGGGCCGGAACCTGAGGATTCCTCTCCAGTGTTGCCATGGATCTTGGGGTGCTTCTGAGTCTCCCCAGGGGAGTCAGGCCTCGTCTCGAGTGGGGGCTTGCACGTGCGCTTTCCTCCCGAGCTGCAGCAGTAGTGTCATGCTTCCTGTCACGTGGATCAAGGGATCTGTGGCTTTCCCTCGAGGCTGTCCCTCGAGGCTTTCCAAAGAGGCTTTCCCACAGGGCTGTGCCACGTGCCACCTTGGTGTGAGTCGATCCTCGTCGTGAAAGACGAGCCGGTGAAGGGAAAAGAGGTTCCTCTGGAATGGACTGAGACATCTGGGGGACTCTTGGAATGGTGGCACGACCCTGGAGTTCCTCTCGCCGTTCCTGTTGAGAGGGCCTCCTCTTGAGATGCGACGGGAACGCCGGGAACTCTTTCCCGACGAAGCAGGGAAAGGATACCTCATCTCGAGCTACGAGGCGGAAACGGGGCTCCTCTGGATGTGGGCGGGACCCTCGTGATTCCTCTCGAGTGGAGACGGCTAGGTCGGGGAACTTCTTGATTTGCACCAAGGGTGTGAAGGACCCTTTCGAAGTTCCAGAGGTGAGGTGTGATCAGCCTCGAGACGCCTCAGCGGAAATTGGCCTCATCTCGCCTGGAGGGGAGAACCTCCTGGATTTTCTCGAGTTGCGGCAGGTCTTCTCAAGTTACGACGGGGACCTCAGGGACCCGCTCTGGTGGCCTCAGGAAAGGCCAGTCCCCATGCGAGTTGCTAGGGGACCTCTCGGGATTCCTCTCCCGTCCATGCCGGGGCCTCAGTCCTTGTGTGGAGTCGGGGCTGGAACCTGAGGATTCCTCTCCAGTGTTGCCATGGATCTTGGGGTGCTTCTGAGTCTCCCCAGGGGAGTCAGGCCTCGTCTCGCGTGGGGGCATGCACATGCGCTTTCCTCCCGAACTGCAGCAGTAGTGTCACGCTTCCTGTCACGTGGATCAAGGGATCTGTGGCTTTCCCTCGAGGCTGTCCCTCGAGGCTTTCCCACGAGGCTTTCCCACAGGGCTGTGCCACGTGCCACCTTGGTGTGAGTCGATCCTCGGCGTGAAAGACGAGCCGGTGAAGGGAAAAGACGTTCCTATGGAATGGACTGAGACATCTGGGGGACTCTTGGAATGGTGGCACGACCCTGGAGTTCCTCTCGCCGTTCCTGTTGAGAGGGCCTCCTCTTGAGATGCGACGGGAACGCCGGGAACTCTTGCCCGACGAAGCAGGGAAAGGATGCCTCATCTCGAGCTACGAGGCGGAAACGGGGCTCCTCTGTATGTGGGCGGGACCCTCGTGATTCCTCTCGAGTGGAGACGGGTATGTCGGGGTACTTCTTGATTTGCAGCAAGGGTGTGAAGGACCCTTTCGAAGTTCCAGAGGTGAGGTGTGATCAGCCTCGAGACGCCTCAGCGGAAATGGGCCTCATCTCGCCTGGAGGGGAGAACCTCCTGGATTTTCTCGAGTTGCGGCAGGTCTTCTCGAGTTACGACGGGGACCTCAGGGACCCGCTCTGGTGGCCTCAGGAAAGGCCAGTCCCCATGCGAGTTGCTAGGGGACCTCTCGGGATTCCTCTCCCGTCCTTGCCGGGGCCTCAGTCCTTGTGTGGAGTCGAGGCCGGAACCTGAGGATTCCTCTCCAGTGTTGCCATGGATCTTGGGGTGCTTCTGAGTCTCCCCAGTGGAGTCAGGCCTCGTCTCGAGTGGGGGCATGCACGTGCGCTTTCCTCCCGAGCTGCAGCAGTAGTGTCACGCTTCCTGTCACGTGGATCAAGGGATCTTTGGCTTTCCCTCGAGGCTGTCCCTCGAGGCTTTCCCACGAGGCTTTCGCACAGGGCTGTGCCACGTGCCACCTTGGTGTGAGTCGATCCTCGGCGTGAAAGACGAGCCGGTGAAGGGAAAAGAGGTTCCTCTGGAATGGACTGAGACATCTGGGGGACTCTTGGAATGGTGGCACGACCCTGGAGTTCCTCTCGCCGTTCCTGTTGAGAGGGCCTCCTCTTGAGATGCGACGGGAACGCCGGGAACTCTTTCCCGACGAAGCAGGGAAAGGATACCTCATCTCGAGCTACGAGGCGGAAACGGGGCTCCTCTGGATGTGGGCGGGACCCTCGTGATTCCTCTCGAGTGGAGACGGGTATGTCGGGGAACTTCTTGATTTGCACCAAGGGTGTGAAGGACCCTTTCGAAGTTCCAGAGCTGAGGTGTGATCAGCCTCGAGACGCCTCAGCGGAAATTGGCCTCATCTCGCCTGGAGGGGAGAACCTCCTGGATTTTCTCGAGTTGCGGCAGGTCTTCTCGAGTTACGACGGGGACCTCAGGGACCCGCTCTGGTGGCCACAGGAAAGGCCAGTCCCCATGCGAGTTGCTAGGGGACCTCTCGGGATTCCTCTCCCGTCCATGCCGGGGCCTCAGTCCTTGTGTGGAGTCGGGGCCGGAACCTGAGGATTCCTCTCCAGTGTTGCCATGGATCTTGGGGTGCTTCTGAGTCTCCCCAGGGGAGTCAGGCCTCGTCTCGAGTGGGAGCATGCACGTGCGCTTTCCTCCCGTGCTGCAGCAGTAGTGTCACGCTTCCTGTCACGTGGATCAAGGGATCTGTGGCTTTCCCTCGAGGCTGTCCCTCGAGGCTTTCCCACGAGGATTTCCCACAGGGCTGTGCCACGTGCCACCTTGGTGTGAGTCGATCCTCGGCGTGAAAGACGAGCCGGTGAAGGGAAAAGAGGTTCCTCTGGAATGGACTGAGACATCTGGGGGACTCTTGGAATGGTGGCACGACCCTGGAGTTCCTCTCGCCGTTCCTGTTGAGAGGGCCTCCTCTTGAGATGCGACGGGAACGCCGGGAACTCTTTCCCGACGAAGCAGGGAAAGGATACCTCATCTCGAGCTACGAGGCGGAAACGGGGCTCCTCTGGATGTGGGCGGGACCCTCGTGATTCCTCTCGAGTGGAGACGGGTATGTCGGGGAACTTCTTGATTTGCACCAAGGGTGTGAAGGACCCTTTCGAAGTTCCAGAGGTGAGGTGTGATCAGCCTCGAGACGCCTCAGCGGAAATTGGCCTCATCTTGCCTGGAGGGGAGAACCTCCTGGATTTTCTCGAGTTGCGGCAGGTCTTCTCAAGTTACGACGGGGACCTCAGGGACCCGCTCTGGTGGCCTCACGAAAGGCCAGTCCCCATGCGAGTTGCTAGGGGACCTCTCGGGATTCCTCTCCCGTCCATGCCGGGGCCTCAGTCCTTGTGTGGAGTCGGGGCCGGAACCTGAGGATTCCTCTCCAGTGTTGCCATGGATCTTGGGGTGCTTCTGAGTCTCCCCAGGGGAGTCAGGCCTCGTCTCGAGTGGGGGCATGCACGTGCGCTTTCCTCCCGAGCTGCAGCAGTAGTGGCACGCTTCCTGTCACGTGGATCAAAGGATCTGTGGCTTTCCCTCGAGGCTGTCCCTCGAGGCTTTCCCACGAGGCTTTCCCACAGGGCTGTGCCACGTGCCACCTTGGTGTGAGTCGATCTTCGGCGTGAAAGACGAGCCGGTGAAGGGAAAAGAGGTTCCTCTGGAATGAACTGAGACATCTGGGGGACTCTTGGAATGGTGGCACGACCCTGGAGTTCCTCTCGCCGTTCCTGTTGAGAGGGCCTCCTCTTGAGATGCGACGGGAACGCCGGGAACTCTTTCCCGACGAATCAGGGAAGGATCCCTCATCTCGAGCTACGAGGCGCAAACGGGTCTCCTCTGGATGTGAGCGGGACCCACGTGATTCCTCTCGAGTGGAGACGGCTAGGTCGGGGAATTTCTTGATTTGCACCAAGGGTGTGAAGGACCCTTTCGAAGTTCCAGAGGTGAGGTGTGATCAGCCTCGAGACGCCTCAGCGGAAATGGGCCTCATCTCGCCTGGAGGGGAGAACCTCCTGGATTTTCTCGAGTTGCGGCAGCTCTTCTCGAGTTACGACGGGGACCTCAGGGACCCGCTCTGGTGGCCTCAGGAAAGGCCAGTCCCCATGCGAGTTGCTAGGGGACCTCTCGGGATTCCTCTCCCGTCCATGCCGGGGCCTCAGTCCTTGTGTGGAGTCGGGGCCGGAACCTGAGGATTCCTCTCCAGTGTTGCCATGGATCTTGGGGTGCTTCTGAGTCTCCCCAGGGGAGTCAGTCCTCGTCTCGAGTGGGGGCATGCCCGTGCGCTTTCCTCCCGAGCTGCAGCAGTAGTGTCACGCTTCCTGTCACGTGGATCAAGGGATCTGTGGCTTTCCCTCGAGGCTGTCCCTCGAGGCTTTCCCACGAGGCGTTCCCACAGGCCTGTGCCACGTGCCACCTTGGTGTGAGTCGATCCTCGGCGTGAAAGACGAGCCGGTGAAGGGAAAAGAGGTTCCTCTGGAATGGACTGAGACATCTGGGGGACTCTTGGAATGGTGGCACGACCCTGGAGTTCCTCTCCCCGTTCCTGTTGAGAGGGCCTTCTCTTGAGATGCGACGGGAATGCCGGGAACTCTTTCCCGACGAAGCAGGGAAAGGATCCCTCATCTTGAGCTACGAGGCGGTAACGGGGCTCCTCTGGATGTGGACGGGACCCACGTGATTCCTCTCGAGTGGAGACGGGTATGTCGGGGAACTTCTTGATTGGCACAAGGGTGTGAAGGTCCCTTTCGAAGTTCCAGAGGGGAGGTGTGATCAGCCTCGAGACGCCTCAGCGGAAATGGGCCTCATCTCGCCTGGAGGGGAGAACCTCCTTGATTTTCTCGAGTTGCGGCAGGTCTTCTCGAGTTACGACGGGGACCTCAGGGACCCGCTCTGGTGGCCTCAGGAAAGGCCAGTCCCCATGCGAGTTGCTAGGGGACCTCTCGGGATTCCTCTCCCGTCCATGCCGGGGCCTCAGTCCTTGTGTGGAGTCGGGGCCGGAACCTGAGGATTCCTCTCCAGTGTTGCCATGGATCTTGGGGTGCTTCTGGGTCTCCCCAGGCGAATCAGGTCTCGTCTCGTGTGGGGGCATGCACGTGCGCTTTCCTCCCGAGCTGCAGCAGTAGTGTCACGCTTCCTGTCACGTGGATCAAGGGATCTGTGGCTTTCCCTCGAGGCTGTCCCTCGAGGCTTTCCCACGAGGCTTTCCCACAGGGTTGTGCCACGTGCCACCTTGGGGTGAGTCGATCCTCGGCGTGAAAGACGAGCCGGTGAAGGGAAAAGAGGTTCCTCTGGAATGGACTGAGACATCTGGGGGACTCTTGGAATGGTGGCACGACCCTGGAGTTCCTCTCGTCATTCCTGTTGAGAGGGCCTCCTCTTGAGATGCGACGGGAACGCCGGGAACTCTTTCCCGACGAAGCAGGGAAAGGATCCCTCATCTCGAGCTACGAGGCGGAAACGGGGCTCCTCTGGATGTGGGCGGGACCCACGTGATTCCACTCGAGTGGAGACGGGTATGTCGGGGAACTTCTTGATTTGCACAAAGGGTGTGAAGGACCCTTTCGAAGTTCCAGAGGGTAGGTGTGATCAGCCTCGAGACGCCTCAGCAGAAATGGGCCTCATCTCGCCTGGAGGGGAGAACCTCCTGGATTTTCTCGAGTTGCGGCAGGTCTTCTCGAGTTACGACGGGGACCTCAGGGACCCGCTCTGGTGGCTTCAGGAAAGGCCAGTCCCCATGCGAGTTGCTAGGGGACCTCTCGGGATTCCTCTCCCATCCATGCCGGGGCCTCAGTCCTTGTGTGGAGTCGGGGCCGGAACCTGAGGATTCCTCTCCAGTGTTGCCGTGGATCTTGGGGTGCTTCTGAGTCTCCCCAGGGGAGTCAGGCCTCGTCTCGAGTGGGGGCATGCACGTGCGCTTTCCTCCCGAGCTGCAGCAGTAGTGTCACGCTTCCTGTCACGTGGATCAAGGGATCTGTGGCTTTCCCTCGAGGCTGTCCCTCGAGGCTTTCCCACGAGGCTTTCCCACAGGGCTGTGCCACGTGCCACCTTGGTGTGAGTCGACCCTGGCCTGAAAGACGAGCCGGTGAAGGGAAAAGAGTTTCCTCTGGAATGGACTGAGACATCTGGGGGACTCTTGGAATGGTGGCACGACCCTGGAGTTCCTCTCGCCGTTCCTGTTGAGAGGGCCTCCTCTTGAGATGCGCCGGGAATGCCGGGAACTCTTTCCCGACGAAGCAGGGAAAGGATCCCTCATCTCGAGCTACGAGGCGGAAACGGGGCTCCTCTGGATGTGGGCGGGACCCACGTGATTCCACTCGAGTGGAGACGGGTATGTCGGGGAACTTCTTGATTTGCACCAAGGGTGTGAAGGACCCTTTCGAAGTTCCAGAGGGGAGGTGTGATCAGCCTCGAGACGCCTCAGCAGAAATGGGCCTCATCTCGCCTGGAGGGGAGAACCTCCTGGATTTTCTCGAGTTGCGGCAGGTCTTCTCGAGTTACGACGGGGACCTCAGGGACCCGCTCTGGTGGCTTCAGGAAAGGCCAGTCCCCATGCGAGTTGCTAGGGGACCTCTCGGGATTCCTCTCCCATCCATGCCGGGGCCTCAGTCCTTGTGTGGAGTCGGGGCCGGAACCTGAGGATTCCTCTCCAGTGTTGCCGTGGATCTTGGGGTGCTTCTGAGTCTCCCCAGGGGAGTCAGGCCTCGTCTCGAGTGGGGGCATGCACGTGCGCTTTCCTCCCGAGCTGCAGCAGTAGTGTCACGCTTCCTGTCACGTGGATCAAGGGATCTGTGGCTTTCCCTCGAGGCTGTCCCTCGAGGCTTTCCCACGAGGCTTTCCCACAGGGCTGTGCCACGTGCCACCTTGGTGGGAGTCGATCCTCGGCGTGAAAGACGAGCCGGTGAAGGGAAAAGAGGTTCCTCTGGAATGGACTGAGACATCTGGGGGACTCTTGGAATGGTGGCACGACCCTGGAGTTCCTCTCGCCGTTCCTGTTGAGAGGGCCTCCTCTTGAGATGCGACGGGAACGCCGGGAACTCTTTCCCGACGAAGCAGGGAACGGATCCCTCGTCTCGAGCTACGAGGCGGAAACGGGGCTCCTCTGGATGTGGGCGGGACCCTCGTGATTCCTCTCGAGTGGAGACGGGTATGTCGGGGAACTTCTTGATTTGCAGCAAGGGTGTGAAGGACCCTTTCGAAGTTCCAGAGGTGAGGTGTGATCAGCCTCGAGACGCCTCAGCGGAAATGGGCCTCATCTCGCCTGGAGGGGAGAACCTCCTGGATTTTCTCGAGTTGCGGCAGGTCTTCTCGAGTTACGACGGGGACCTCAGGGACCCGCTCTGGTGGCCTCAGAAAAGGCCAGTCCCCATGCGAGTTGCTAGGGGACCTCTCGGGATACCTCTCCCGTCCATGCCGGGGCCTCAGTCCTTGTGTGGAGTCGGGGCCGGAACCTGAGGATTCCTCTCCAGTGTTGCCATGGATCTTGGGGTGCTTCTGAGTCTCCCCAGGGGAGTCAGGCCTCGTCTCGAGTGGGGGCATGCACGTGCGCTTTCCTCCCGAGCTGCAGCAGTAGTGTCACGCTTCCTGTCACGTCGATCAAGGGATCTGTGGCTTTCCCTCGAGGCTGTCCCTCGAGGCTTTCCCACGAGGCTTTCCCACAGGGCTGTGCCACGTGCCACCTTGGTGTGAGTCGATCCTCGGCGTGAAAGACGAGCCGGTGAAGGGAAAAGAGGTTCCTCTGGAATGGACTGAGACATCTGGGGGACTCTTGGAATGGTGGCACGACCCTGGAGTTCCTCTCGCCGTTCCTGTTGAGAGGGCCTCCTCTTGAGATGCGACGGGAACGCCGGGAACTCTTTCCCGACGAAGCAGGGAAAGGATGCCTCATCTCGAGCTACGAGGCGGAAACGGGGCTCCTCTGGATGTGGGCGGGACCCTCGTGATTCCTCTCGAGTGGAGACGGGTATGTCGGGGAACTTCTTGATTTGCAGCAAGGGTGTGAAGGACCCTTTCGAAGTTCCAGAGGTGAGGTGTGATCAGCCTCGAGACGCCTCAGCGGAAATGGGCCTCATCTCGCCTGGAGGGGAGAACCTCCTGGATTTTATCGAGTTGCGGCAGGTCTTCTCGAGTTACGACGGGGACCTCAGGGACCCGCTCTGGTGGCCTCAGAAAAGGCCAGTCCCCATGCGAGTTGCTAGGGGACCTCTCGGGATACCTCTCCCGTCCATGCCGGGGCCTCAGTCCTTGTGTGGAGTCGGGGCCGGAACCTGAGGATTCCTCTCCAGTGTTGCCATGGATCTTGGGGTGCTTCTGAGTCTCCCCAGGGGAGTCAGGCCTCGTCTCGAGTGGGGGCATGCACGTGCGCTTTCCTCCCGAGCTGCAGCAGTAGTGTCACGCTTCCTGTCACGTCGATCAAGGGATCTGTGGCTTTCCCTCGAGGCTGTCCCTCGAGGCTTTCCCACGAGGCTTTCCCACAGGGCTGTGCCACGTGCCACCTTGGTGTGAGTCGATCCTCGGCGTGAAAGACGAGCCGGTGAAGGGAAAAGAGGTTCCTCTGGAATGGACTGAGACATCTGGGGGACTCTTGGAATGGTGGCACGACCCTGGAGTTCCTCTCGCCGTTCCTGTTGAGAGGGCCTCCTCTTGAGATGCGACGGGAACGCCGGGAACTCTTTCCCGACGAAGCAGGGAAAGGATGCCTCATCTCGAGCTACGAGGCGGAAACGGGGCTCCTCTGGATGTGGGCGGGACCCTCGTGATTCCTCTCGAGTGGAGACGGCTATGTCGGGGAACTTCTTGATTTGCACCAAGGGTGTGAAGGACCCTTTCGAAGTTCCAGAGGTGAGGTGTGATCAGCCTGGAGACGCCTCAGCGGAAATGGGCCTCATCACGCCTGGAGGGGAGAACCTCCTGGATTTTCTCGAGTTGCAGCAGGTCTTCTCGAGTTACGACGGGGACCTCAGGGACCCGCTCTGGTGGCCTCAGGAAAGGCCAGTCCCCATGCGAGTTGCTAGGGGACCTCTCGGGATTCCTCTCCTGTCCATGCCGGGGCCTCAGTCCTTGTGTGGAGTCGGAGCCGGAACCTGAGGATTCCTCTCCACTGTTGCCATGGATCTTGGGGTGCTTCTGAGTCTCCCCAGGGGAGTCAGGCCTCGTCTCGAGTGGGAGCATGCACGTGCGCTTTCCTCCCGTGCTGCAGCAGTAGTGTCACGCTTCCTGTCACGTGGATCAAGGGATCTGTGGCTTTCCCTCGAGGCTGTCCCTCGAGGCTTTCCCACGAGGATTTCCCACAGGCCTGTGCCACGTGCCACCTTGGTGTGATTCGATCCTCGGCGTGAAAGACGAGCCGGTGAAGGGAAAAGAGGTTCCTCTGGAATGGACTGAGACATCTGGGGGACTCTTGGAATGGTGGCACGACCCTGGAGTTCCTCTCGCCGTTCCTGTTGAGAGGGCCTCCTCTTGAGATGCGACGGGAACGCCGGGAACTCTTTCCCGACGAAGCAGGGAAAGGATCCCTCATCTCGAGCTACGAGGCGGAAACGGGGCTCCTCTGGATGTGGGCGGGACCCACGTGATTCCTCTCGAGTGGAGACGGCTAGGTCGGGGAACTTCTTGATTTGCACCAAGGGTGTGAAGGACCCTTTCGAAGTTCCAGAGGTGAGGTGTGATCAGCCTCGAGACGCCTCAGCGGAAATGGGCCTCATCTCGCCTGGAGGGGAGAACCTCCTGGATTTTCTCGAGTTGCGGCAGGTCTTCTCGAGTTACGACGGGGACCTCAGGGACCCGCTCTGGTGGCCTCAGAAAAGGCCAGTCCCCATGCGAGTTGCTAGGGGACCTCTCGGGATACCTCTCCCGTCCATGCCGGGGCCTCAGTCCTTGTGTGGAGTCGGGGCCGGAACCTGAGGATTCCTCTCCAGTGTTGCCATGGATCTTGGGGTGCTTCTGAGTCTCCCCAGGGGAGTCAGGCCTCGTCTCGAGTGGGGGCATGCACGTGCGCTTTCCTCCCGAGCTGCAGCAGTAGTGTCACGCTTCCTGTCACGTCGATCAAGGGATCTGTGGCTTTCCCTCGAGGCTGTCCCTCGAGGCTTTCCCACGAGGCTTTCCCACAGGGCTGTGCCACGTGCCACCTTGGTGTGAGTCGATCCTCGGCGTGAAAGACGAGCCGGTGAAGGGAAAAGAGGTTCCTCTGGAATGGACTGAGACATCTGGGGGACTCTTGGAATGGTGGCACGACCCTGGAGTTCCTCTCGCCGTTCCTGTTGAGAGGGCCTCCTCTTGAGATGCGACGGGAACGCCGGGAACTCTTTCCCGACGAAGCAGGGAAAGGATGCCTCATCTCGAGCTACGAGGCGGAAACGGGGCTCCTCTGGATGTGGGCGGGACCCTCGTGATTCCTCTCGAGTGGAGACGGCTATGTCGGGGAACTTCTTGATTTGCACCAAGGGTGTGAAGGACCCTTTCGAAGTTCCAGAGGTGAGGTGTGATCAGCCTGGAGACGCCTCAGCGGAAATGGGCCTCATCACGCCTGGAGGGGAGAACCTCCTGGATTTTCTCGAGTTGCAGCAGGTCTTCTCGAGTTACGACGGGGACCTCAGGGACCCGCTCTGGTGGCCTCAGGAAAGGCCAGTCCCCATGCGAGTTGCTAGGGGACCTCTCGGGATTCCTCTCCTGTCCATGCCGGGGCCTCAGTCCTTGTGTGGAGTCGGAGCCGGAACCTGAGGATTCCTCTCCACTGTTGCCATGGATCTTGGGGTGCTTCTGAGTCTCCCCAGGGGAGTCAGGCCTCGTCTCGAGTGGGAGCATGCACGTGCGCTTTCCTCCCGTGCTGCAGCAGTAGTGTCACGCTTCCTGTCACGTGGATCAAGGGATCTGTGGCTTTCCCTCGAGGCTGTCCCTCGAGGCTTTCCCACGAGGATTTCCCACAGGCCTGTGCCACGTGCCACCTTGGTGTGATTCGATCCTCGGCGTGAAAGACGAGCCGGTGAAGGGAAAAGAGGTTCCTCTGGAATGGACTGAGACATCTGGGGGACTCTTGGAATGGTGGCACGACCCTGGAGTTCCTCTCGCCGTTCCTGTTGAGAGGGCCTCCTCTTGAGATGCGACGGGAACGCCGGGAACTCTTTCCCGACGAAGCAGGGAAAGGATCCCTCATCTCGAGCTACGAGGCGGAAACGGGGCTCCTCTGGATGTGGGCGGGACCCACGTGATTCCTCTCGAGTGGAGACGGCTAGGTCGGGGAACTTCTTGATTTGCACCAAGGGTGTGAAGGACCCTTTCGAAGTTCCAGAGGTGAGGTGTGATCAGCCTCGAGACGCCTCAGCGGAAATGGGCCTCATCTCGCCTGGAGGGGAGAACCTCCTGGATTTTCTCGAGTTGCGGCAGGTCTTCTCGAGTTACAACGGGGACCTCAGGGACCCGCTCTGGTGGCCTCAGGAAAGGACAGTCCCCATGCCAGTTGCTAGGGGACCTCTCGGGATTCCTCTCCCGTCCATGCCGGGGCCTCAGTCCTTGTGTGGAGGCGGGGCCGGAACCTGAGGATTCCTCTCCAGTGTTGCCATGGATCTTGGGGTGCTTCTGAGTCTCCCCAGGGGAGTCAGGCCTCGTCTCGAGTGGGGGCATGCACGTGCGCTTTCCTCCCGAGCTGCAGCAGTAGTGTCACGCTTCCTGTCACGTGGATCAAGGGATCTGTGGCTTTCCCTCGAGGCTGTCCCTCGAGGCTTTCCCACGAGGCTTTCCCACAGGGCTGTGCCACGTGCCACCTTGGTGTGAGTCCATCCTCGGCGTGAAAGACGAGCCGGTGAAGGGAAAAGAGGTTCCTCTGGAATGGACTGAGACATCTGGGGGACTCTTGGAATGGTGGCACGACCCTGGAGTTCCTCTCGCCGTTCCTGTTGAGAGGGCCTCCTCTTGAGATGCGACGGGAACGCCGGGAACTCTTTGCCGACGAAGCAGGGAAAGGATCCCTCGTCTCGAGCTACGAGGCGGAAACGGGGCTCCTCTGGATGTGGGCGGGACCCTCGTGATTCCTCTCGAGTGGAGACGGGTATGTCGGGGAACTTCTTGATTTGCAGCAAGGGTGTGAAGGACCCTTTCGAAGTTCCAGAGGTGAGGTGTGATCAGCCTCGAGACGCCTCAGCGGAAATGGGCCTCATCTCGCCTGGAGGGGAGAACCTCCTGGATTTTCTCGAGTTGCGGCAGGTCTTCTCGAGTTACGACGGGGACCTCAGGGACCCGCTCTGGTGGCCTCAGGAAAGGCCAGTCCCCATGCGAGTTGCTAGGGGACCTCTCGGGATTCCTCTCCCGTCCATGCCGGGGCCTCAGTCCTTGTGTGGAGTCGGGGCCGGAACCTGAGGATTCCTCTCCAGTGTTGCCATGGATCTTGGGGTGCTTCTGAGTCTCCCCAGGGGAGTCAGGCCTTGTCTCGAGTGGGGGCATGCCCGTGCGCTTTCCTCCCGAGCTGCAGCAGTAGTGTCACGCTTCCTGTCACGTGGATCAAGGGATCTGTGGCTTTCCCTCGAGGCTGTCCCTCGAGGCTTTCCCACGAGGCTTTCCCACATGGCTGTGCCACGTGCCACCTTGGTGTGAGTCGATCCTCGGCGTGAAAGACGAGCCGGTGAAGGGAAAAGAGGTTCCTCTGGAATGGATTGAGACATCTGGGGGACTCCTGGAATCGTGGCACGACCCTGGAGTTCCTCTCGCCGTTCCTGTTGAGAGGGCCTCCTCTTGAGATGCGACGGGAACGCCGGGAACTCTTTCCCGACGAAGCAGGGAAAGGATCCCTCATCTCGAGCTACGAGGCAGAAACGGGGCTCCTCTGGATGTGGGCGGGACCCTCGTGATTCCTCTCGAGTGGAGACGGCTAGGTCGGGGAACTTCTTGATTTGCACCAAGGGTGTGAAGGACCCTTTCGAAGTTCCAGAGGTGAGGTGTGATCAGCCTCGAGACGCCTCAGCGGAAATGGGCCTCATCTCGCCTGGAGGGGAGAACCTCCTGGATTTTCTCGAGTTGCGCCAGGTCTTCTCGAGTTACGACGGGGACCTCAGGGACCCGCTCTGGTGGCCTCAGGAAAGGCCAGTCCCCATGCGAGATGCTAGGGGACCTCTCGGGATTCCTCTCCCGTCCATGCCGGGGCCTCAGTCCTTGTGTGGAGTCAGGGCCGGAACCTGAGGATTCCTCTCCAGTGTTGCCATGGATCTTGGGGTGCTTCTGAGTCTCCCCAGGGGAGTCAGGCCTCGTCTCGAGTTGGGGCATGCACGTGCGCTTTCCTCCCGAGCTGCAGCAGTAGTGTCACGCTTCCTGTCACGTGGATCAAGGGATCTGTGGCTTTCCCTCGAGGCTGTCCCTCGAGGCTTTCCCACGAGGCTTTCCCACAGGGCTGTGCCACGTGCCACCTTGGTGGGAGTCGATCCTCGGCGTGAAAGACGAGCCGGTGAAGGGAAAAGAGGTTCCTCTGGAATGGACTGAGACATCTGGGGGACTCTTGGAATGGTGGCACGACCCTGGAGTTCCTCTCTCCATTCTTGTTGAGAGGGCCTCCTCTTGAGATGCGACGGGAACGCCGGGAAATCTTTCCCGACGAAGCAGGGAAAGGATCCCTCATCTCGAGCTACGAGGCGGAAACGGGGCTCCTCTGGATGTGGGTCCTCTCGAGTGGAGACGGCTAGGTCGGGGAACTTCTTGATTTGCACCAAGGGTGTGAAGGACCCTTTCGAAGTTCCAGAGGTGAGGTGTGATCAGCCTCGAGACGCCTCTGCGGAAATGGGCCTCATCTCGCCTGGAGGGGAGAACCTCCTGGATTTTCTCGAGTTGCGGCAGGTCTTCTCGAGTTACGACGGGGACCTCAGGGACCCACTCTGGTGGCCTCAGGAAAGGCCAGTCCCCATGCGAGTTGCTAGGGGACCTCTCGGGATTCCTCTCCCGTCCATGCCGGGGCCTCAGTCCTTGTGTGGAGTCGGGGCCAGAACCTGAGGATTCCTCTCCAGTGTTACCATGGATCTTGGGGTGCTTCTGAGTCTCCCCAGGGGAGTCAGGCCTCGTCTCGAGTGGGGGCATGCACGTGCGCTTTCCTCCCGAGCTGCAGCAGTAGTGTCACGCTTCCTGTCACGTGGATCAAGGGATCTGTGGCTTTCCCTCGAGGCTGTCCCTCGAGGCTTTCCCACGAGGCTTTCCCACAGGGCTGTGCCACGTGCCACCTTGGTGGGAGTCGATCCTCGGCGTGAAAGACGAGCCGGTGAAGGGAAAAGAGGTTCCTCTGGAATGGACTGAGACATCTGGGGGACTCTTGGAATGGTGGCACGACCCGGGAGTTCCTCTCGCCATTCCTGTTGAGAGGGCCTCCTCTTGAGATGAGACGGGAACGCCGGGAACTCTTTCCCGACGAAGCAGGGAAAGGATCCCTCATCTCGAGCTACGAGGGGGAAACGGGGCTCCTCTGGATGTGGGCGGGACCCTCGTGATTCCTCTCGAGTGGAGACGGGTATGTCGGGGAGCTTCTTGATTTGCACCAAGGGTGTGAAGGACCCTTTCGAAGTTCCAGAGGTGAGGTGTGATCAGCCTCGAGACGCCTCAGCGGAAATGGCCCTCATCACGCCTGGAGGGGAGAAAAACCTGGATTTTCTCGAGTTGCGGCAGGTCTTCTCGAGTTACGACGGGGACCTCAGGGACCCGCTCTGGTGGCCTCAGGAAAGGCCAGTCCCCATGCGAGTTTCGAGGGGACCTCTCGGATTCCTCTCCCGTCCATGCCGGGGCCTCAGTCCTTGCGTGGAGTCGGGGCTGGAACCTGCGGATTCCTCTCCAGTGTTGCCATGGATCTTGGGGTGCTTCTGAGTCTCCCCAGGGGAGTCAGGCCTCGTCTCGAGTGGGGGCATGCACGTGCGCTTTCCTCCCGAGCTGCAGCAGTAGTGTCACGCTTCCTGTCACGTGGATCAAGGGATCTGTGGCTTTCCCTCGAGGCTTTCCCACGAGGCTTTCCCACAGGGCTGTGCCACGGGCCACCTTGGTGGGAGTCGATCCTCGGCGTGAAAGACGAGCCGGTGAAGGGAAAAGAGGTTCCTCTGGAATGGACTGAGACATCTGGGGGACTCTTGGAATGGTGGCACGACCCTGGAGTTCCTCTCGCCGTTCCTGTTGAGAGGGCCTCCTCTTGAGATGCGACGGGAACGCCGGGAACTCTTTCCCGACGAAGCAGGGAAAGGATCCCTCATCTCGAGCTACGAGGCGGAAACGGGGCTCCTCTGGATGTGGGCGGGACCCTCGTGATTCCTCTCGAGTGGAGACGGCTAGGTCGGGGAACTTCTTGATTTGCACCAAGGGTGTGAAGGACCCTTTCGAAGTTCCAGAGGTGAGGTGTGATCAGCCTCGAGACGCCTCAGCGGAAATGGGCCTCATCTCGCCTGGAGGGGAGAACCTCCTGGATTTTCTCGAGTTGCGGCAGGTCTTCTCGAGTTACGACGGGGACCTCAGGGACCCGCTCTGGTGGCCTCAGGAAAGGCCAGTCCCCATGCGAGTTGCTAGGGGACCTCTCGGGATTCCTCTCCCGTCCATCCCGGGGCCTCAGTCCTTGTGTGGAGTCGGGGCCGGAACCTGAGGATTCCTCTCCAGTGTTGCCATGGATCTTGGGGTGCTTCTGAGTCTCCCCAGGGGAGTCAGGCCTCGTCTCGAGTGGGGGCATGCACGTGCGCTTTCCTCCCGAGCTGCAGCAGTAGTGTCACGCTTCCTGTCACGTGGATCAAGGGATCTGTGGCTTTCCCTCGAGGCTGTCCCTCGAGGCTTTCCCACGAGGCTTTCCCACAGGGCTGTGCCACGTGCCACCTTGGTGGGAGTCGATCCTCGGCGTGAAAGACGAGCCGGTGAAGGGAAAAGAGGTTCCTCTGGAATGGACTGAGACATCTGGGGGACTCTTGGAATGGTGGCACGACCCTGGAGTTCCTCTCGCCGTTCCTGTTGAGAGGGCCTCCTCTTGAGATGCGACGGGAACGCCGGGAACTCTTTCCCGACGAAGCAGGGAAAGGATCCCTCATCTCGAGCTACGAGGCGGAAACGGGGCTCCTCTGGAAGTGGGCGGGACCCTCGTGATTCCTCTCGAGTGGAGACGGCTAGGTCGGGGAACTTCTTGATTTGCACCAAGGGTGTGAAGGACCCTTTCGAAGTTCCAGAGGTGAGGTGTGATCAGCCACGAGACGCCTCAGCGGAAATGGGCCTCATCTCGCCTGGAGGGGAGAACCTCCTGGATTTTCTCCAGTTGCGGCAGGTCTTCTCGAGTTACGATGGGGACCTCAGGGACCCGCTCTGGTGGCCTCAGGAAAGGCCAGTCCCCATGCGAGTTGCTAGGGGACCTCTCGGGATTCCTCTCCCGTCCATGCCGGGGCCTCAGTCCTTGTGTGGAGTCGGGGCCGGAACCTGAGGATTCCTCTCCAGTGTTGCCATGGATCTTGGGGTGCTTCTGAGTCTCCCCAGGGGAGTCAGGCCTCGTCTCGAGTGGGGGCATGCACGTGCGCTTTCCTCCCGAGCTGCAGCAGTAGTGTCACGCTTCCTGTCACGTGGATCAAGGGATCTGTGGCTTTCCCTCGAGGCTGTCCCTCGAGGCTTTCCCACGAGGCTTTTCCACAGGGTTGTGCCACGTGCCACCTTGGTGGGAGTCGATCCTCGGCGTGAAAGACCAGCCGGTGAAGGGAAAAGAGGTTCCTCTGGAATGGACTGAGACATCTGGGGGACTCTTGGAATGGTGGCACGACCCTGGAGTTCCTCTCGCCGTTCCTGTTGAGAGGGCCTCCTCTTGAGATGCGACGGGAACGCCGGGAACTCTTTCCCGACGAAGCAGGGAAAGGATCCCTCATCTCGAGCTACGAGGCGGAAACGGGGCTCCTCTGGAAGTGGGCGGGACCCTCGTGATTCCTCTCGAGTGGAGACGGCTAGGTCGGGGAACTTCTTGATTTGCACCAAGGGTGTGAAGGACCCTTTCGAAGTTCCAGAGGTGAGGTGTGATCAGCCACGAGACGCCTCAGCGGAAATGGGCCTCATCTCGCCTGGAGGGGAGAACCTCCTGGATTTTCTCCAGTTGCGGCAGGTCTTCTCGAGTTACGATGGGGACCTCAGGGACCCGCTCTGGTGGCCTCAGGAAAGGCCAGTCCACATGCGAGTTGCTAGGGGACCTCTCGGGATTCCTCTCCCGTCCATGCCGGGGCCTCAGTCCTTGTGTGGAGTCGGGGCCGGAACCTGAGGATTCCTCTCCAGTGTTGCCATGGATCTTGGGGTGCTTCTGAGTCTCCCCAGGGGAGTCAGGCCTCGTCTCGAGTGGGGGCATGCACGTGCGCTTTCCTCCCGAGCTGCAGCAGTAGTGTCACGCTTCCTGTCACGTGGATCAAGGGATCTGTGGCTTTCCCTCGAGGCTGTCCCTCGAGGCTTTCCCACGAGGCTTTCCCACAGGGCTGTGCCACGTGCCACCTTGGTGGGAGTCGATCCTCGGCGTGAAAGACGAGCCGGTGAAGGGAAAAGAGGTTCCTCTGGAATGGACTGAGACATCTGGGGGACTCTTGGAATGGTGGCACGACCCTGGAGTTCCTCTCGCCGTTCCTGTTGAGAGGGCCTCCTCTTGAGATGCGACGGGAACGCCGGGAACTCTTTCCCGACGAAGCAGGGAAAGGATCCCTCATCTCGAGCTACGAGGCGAAACGGGGCTCCTCTGGAAGTGGGCGGGACCCTCGTGATTCCTCTCGAGTGGAGACGGCTAGGTCGGGGAACTTCTTGATTTGCACCAAGGGTGTGAAGGACCCTTTCGAAGTTCCAGAGGTGAGGTGTGATCAGCCACGAGACGCCTCAGCGGAAATGGGCCTCATCTCGCCTGGAGGGGAGAACCTCCTGGATTTTCTCCAGTTGCGGCAGGTCTTCTCGAGTTACGACGGGGACCTCAGGGACCCGCTCTGGTGGCCTCAGGAAAGGCCAGTCCCCATGCGAGTTGCTAGGGGACCTCTCGGGATTCCTCTCCCGTCCATGCCGGGGCCTCAGTCCTTGTGTGGAGTCGGGGCCGGAACCTGAGGATTCCTCTCCAGTGTTGCCATGGATCTTGGGGTGCTTCTGAGTCTCCCCAGGGGAGTCAGGCCTCGTCTCGAGTGGGGGCATGCACGTGCGCTTTCCTCCCGAGCTGCAGCAGTAGTGTCACGCTTCCTGTCACGTGGATCAAGGGATCTGTGGCTTTCCCTCGAGGCTGTCCCTCGAGGCTTTCCCACGAGGCTTTTCCACAGGGTTGTGCCACGTGCCACCTTGGTGGGAGTCGATCCTCGGCGTGAAAGACCAGCCGGTGAAGGGAAAAGAGGTTCCTCTGGAATGGACTGAGACATCTGGGGGACTCTTGGAATGGTGGCACGACCCTGGAGTTCCTCTCGCCGTTCCTGTTGAGAGGGCCTCCTCTTGAGATGCGACGGGAACGCCGGGAACTCTTTCCCGACGAAGCAGGGAAAGGATCCCTCATCTCGAGCTACGAGGCGGAAACGGGGCTCCTCTGGATGTGGGCGGGACCCTCGTGATTCCTCTCGAGTGGAGACGGCTAGGTCGGGGAACTTCTTGATTTGCACCAAGGGTGTGAAGGACCCTTTCGAAGTTCCAGAGGTGAGGTGTGATCAGCCTCGAGACGCCTCTGCGGAAATGGGCCTCATCTCGCCTGGAGGGGAGAACCTCCTGGATTTTCTCGAGTTGCGGCAGGTCTTCTCGAGTTACGACGGGGACCTCAGGGACCCACTCTGGTGGCCTCAGGAAAGGCCAGTCCCCATGCGAGTTGCTAGGGGACCTCTCGGGATTCCTCTCCCGTCCATGCCGGGGCCTCAGTCCTTGTGTGGAGTCGGGGCCAGAACCTGAGGATTCCTCTCCAGTGTTACCATGGATCTTGGGGTGCTTCTGAGTCTCCCCAGGGGAGTCAGGCCTCGTCTCGAGTGGGGGCATGCACGTGCGCTTTCCTCCCGAGCTGCAGCAGTAGTGTCACGCTTCCTGTCACGTGGATCAAGGGATCTGTGGCTTTCCCTCGAGGCTGTCCCTCGAGGCTTTCCCACGAGGCTTTCCCACAGGGCTGTGCCACGTGCCACCTTGGTGGGAGTCGATCCTCGGCGTGAAAGACGAGCCGGTGAAGGGAAAAGAGGTTCCTCTGGAATGGACTGAGACATCTGGGGGACTCTTGGAATGGTGGCACGACCCGGGAGTTCCTCTCGCCATTCCTGTTGAGAGGGCCTCCTCTTGAGATGAGACGGGAACGCCGGGAACTCTTTCCCGACGAAGCAGGGAAAGGATCCCTCATCTCGAGCTACGAGGGGGAAACGGGGCTCCTCTGGATGTGGGCGGGACCCTCGTGATTCCTCTCGAGTGGAGACGGGTATGTCGGGGAGCTTCTTGATTTGCACCAAGGGTGTGAAGGACCCTTTCGAAGTTCCAGAGGTGAGGTGTGATCAGCCTCGAGACGCCTCAGCGGAAATGGCCCTCATCACGCCTGGAGGGGAGAAAAACCTGGATTTTCTCGAGTTGCGGCAGGTCTTCTCGAGTTACGACGGGGACCTCAGGGACCCGCTCTGGTGGCCTCAGGAAAGGCCAGTCCCCATGCGAGTTTCGAGGGGACCTCTCGGATTCCTCTCCCGTCCATGCCGGGGCCTCAGTCCTTGCGTGGAGTCGGGGCTGGAACCTGCGGATTCCTCTCCAGTGTTGCCATGGATCTTGGGGTGCTTCTGAGTCTCCCCAGGGGAGTCAGGCCTCGTCTCGAGTGGGGGCATGCACGTGCGCTTTCCTCCCGAGCTGCAGCAGTAGTGTCACGCTTCCTGTCACGTGGATCAAGGGATCTGTGGCTTTCCCTCGAGGCTTTCCCACGAGGCTTTCCCACAGGGCTGTGCCACGGGCCACCTTGGTGGGAGTCGATCCTCGGCGTGAAAGACCAGCCGGTGAAGGGAAAAGAGGTTCCTCTGGAATGGACTGAGACATCTGGGGGACTCTTGGAATGGTGGCACGACCCTGGAGTTCCTCTCGCCGTTCCTGTTGAGAGGGCCTCCTCTTGAGATGCGACGGGAACGCCGGGAACTCTTTCCCGACGAAGCAGGGAAAGGATCCCTCATCTCGAGCTACGAGGCGGAAACGGGGCTCCTCTGGATGTGGGCGGGACCCTCGTGATTCCTCTCGAGTGGAGACGGCTAGGTCGGGGAACTTCTTGATTTGCACCAAGGGTGTGAAGGACCCTTTCGAAGTTCCAGAGGTGAGGTGTGATCAGCCTCGAGACGCCTCAGCGGAAATGGGCCTCATCTCGCCTGGAGGGGAGAACCTCCTGGATTTTCTCGAGTTGCGGCAGGTCTTCTCGAGTTACGACGGGGACCTCAGGGACCCGCTCTGGTGGCCTCAGGAAAGGCCAGTCCCCATGCGAGTTGCTAGGGGACCTCTCGGGATTCCTCTCCCGTCCATGCCGGGGCCTCAGTCCTTGTGTGGAGTCGGGGCCGGAACCTGAGGATTCCTCTCCAGTGTTGCCATGGATCTTGGGGTGCTTCTGAGTCTCCCCAGGGGAGTCAGGCCTCGTCTCGAGTGGGGGCATGCACGTGCGCTTTCCTCCCGAGCTGCAGCAGTAGTGTCACGCTTCCTGTCACGTGGATCAAGGGATCTGTGGCTTTCCCTCGAGGCTGTCCCTCGAGGCTTTCCCACGAGGCTTTCCCACAGGGCTGTGCCACGTGCCACCTTGGTGGGAGTCGATCCTCGGCGTGAAAGACGAGCCGGTGAAGGGAAAAGAGGTTCCTCTGGAATGGACTGAGACATCTGGGGGACTCTTGGAATGGTGGCACGACCCTGGAGTTCCTCTCGCCGTTCCTGTTGAGAGGGCCTCCTCTTGAGATGCGACGGGAACGCCGGGAACTCTTTCCCGACGAAGCAGGGAAAGGATCCCTCATCTCGAGCTACGAGGCGGAAACGGGGCTCCTCTGGAAGTGGGCGGGACCCTCGTGATTCCTCTCGAGTGGAGACGGCTAGGTCGGGGAACTTCTTGATTTGCACCAAGGGTGTGAAGGACCCTTTCGAAGTTCCAGAGGTGAGGTGTGATCAGCCACGAGACGCCTCAGCGGAAATGGGCCTCATCTCGCCTGGAGGGGAGAACCTCCTGGATTTTCTCCAGTTGCGGCAGGTCTTCTCGAGTTACGATGGGGACCTCAGGGACCCGCTCTGGTGGCCTCAGGAAAGGCCAGTCCCCATGCGAGTTGCTAGGGGACCTCTCGGGATTCCTCTCCCGTCCATGCCGGGGCCTCAGTCCTTGTGTGGAGTCGGGGCCGGAACCTGAGGATTCCTCTCCAGTGTTGCCATGGATCTTGGGGTGCTTCTGAGTCTCCCCAGGGGAGTCAGGCCTCGTCTCGAGTGGGGGCATGCACGTGCGCTTTCCTCCCGAGCTGCAGCAGTAGTGTCACGCTTCCTGTCACGTGGATCAAGGGATCTGTGGCTTTCCCTCGAGGCTGTCCCTCGAGGCTTTCCCACGAGGCTTTTCCACAGGGTTGTGCCACGTGCCACCTTGGTGGGAGTCGATCCTCGGCGTGAAAGACCAGCCGGTGAAGGGAAAAGAGGTTCCTCTGGAATGGACTGAGACATCTGGGGGACTCTTGGAATGGTGGCACGACCCTGGAGTTCCTCTCGCCGTTCCTGTTGAGAGGGCCTCCTCTTGAGATGCGACGGGAACGCCGGGAACTCTTTCCCGACGAAGCAGGGAAAGGATCCCTCATCTCGAGCTACGAGGCGGAAACGGGGCTCCTCTGGAAGTGGGCGGGACCCTCGTGATTCCTCTCGAGTGGAGACGGCTAGGTCGGGGAACTTCTTGATTTGCACCAAGGGTGTGAAGGACCCTTTCGAAGTTCCAGAGGTGAGGTGTGATCAGCCTCGAGACGCCTCTGCGGAAATGGGCCTCATCTCGCCTGGAGGGGAGAACCTCCTGGATTTTCTCGAGTTGCGGCAGGTCTTCTCGAGTTACGACGGGGACCTCAGGGACCCACTCTGGTGGCCTCAGGAAAGGCCAGTCCCCATGCGAGTTGCTAGGGGACCTCTCGGGATTCCTCTCCCGTCCATGCCGGGGCCTCAGTCCTTGTGTGGAGTCGGGGCCAGAACCTGAGGATTCCTCTCCAGTGTTGCCATGGATCTTGGGGTGCTTCTGAGTCTCCCCAGGGGAGTCAGGCCTCGTCTCGAGTGGGGGCATGCACGTGCGCTTTCCTCCCGAGCTGCAGCAGTAGTGTCACGCTTCCTGTCACGTGGATCAAGGGATCTGTGGCTTTCCCTCGAGGCTGTCCCTCGAGGCTTTCCCACGAGGCTTTCCCACAGGGCTGTGCCACGTGCCACCTTGGTGGGAGTCGATCCTCGGCGTGAAAGATGAGCCGGTGAAGGGAAAAGAGGTTCCTCTGGAATGGACTGAGACATCTGGGGGACTCTTGGAATGGTGGCACGACCCGGGAGTTCCTCTCGCCATTCCTGTTGAGAGGGCCTCCTCTTGAGATGAGACGGGAACGCCGGGAACTCTTTCCCGACGAAGCAGGGAAAGGATCCCTCATCTCGAGCTACGAGGGGGAAACGGGGCTCCTCTGGATGTGGGCGGGACCCTCGTGATTCCTCTCGAGTGGAGACGGGTATGTCGGGGAGCTTCTTGATTTGCACCAAGGGTGTGAAGGACCCTTTCGAAGTTCCAGAGGTGAGGTGTGATCAGCCTCGAGACGCCTCAGCGGAAATGGGCCTCATCACGCCTGGAGGGGAGAAAAACCTGGAATTTCTCGAGTTGCGGCAGGTCTTCTCGAGTTACGACGGGGACCTCAGGGACCCGCTCTGGTGGCCTCAGGAAAGGCCAGTCCCCATGCGAGTTTCGAGGGGACCTCTCGGGATTCCTCTCCCGTCCATGCCGGGGCCTCAGTCCTTGCGTGGAGTCGGGGCTGGAACCTGCGGATTCCTCTCCAGTGTTGCCATGGATCTTGGGGTGCTTCTGAGTCTCCCCAGGGGAGTCAGGCCTCGTCTCGAGTGGGGGCATGCATGTGCGCTTTCCTCCCGAGCTGCAGCAGTAGTGTCACGCTTCCTGTCACGTGGATCAAGGGATCTGTGGCTTTCCCTCGAGGCTGTCCCTCGAGGCTTTCCCACGAGGCTTTCCCACAGGGCTGTGCCACGTGCCACCTTGGTGGGAGTCGATCCTCGGCGTGAAAGACGAGCCGGTGAAGGGAAAAGAGGTTCCTCTGGAATGGACTGAGACATCTGGGGGACTCTTGGAATGGTGGCACGACCCTGGAGTTCCTCTCGCCGTTCCTGTTGAGAGGGCCTCCTCTTGAGATGCGACGGGAACGCCGGGAACTCTTTCCCGACGAAGCAGGGAAAGGATCCCTCATCTCGAGCTACGAGGCGGAAACGGGGCTCCTCTGGATGTGGGCGGGACCCTCGTGATTCCTCTCGAGTGGAGACGGCTAGGTCGGGGAACTTCTTGATTTGCACCAAGGGTGTGAAGGACCCATTCGAAGTTCCAGAGGTGAGGTGTGATCAGCCTCGAGACGCCTCTGCGGAAATGGGCCTCATCTCGCCTGGAGGGGAGAACCTCCTGGATTTTCTCGGGTTGCGGCAGGTCTTCTCGAGTTACGACGGGGACCTCAGGGACCCACTCTGGTGGCCTCAGGAAAGGCCAGTCCCCACGCGAGTTGCTAGGGGACCTCTCGGGATTCCTCTCCCGTCCATGCCGGGGCCTCAGTCCTTGTGTGGAGTCGGGGCCAGAACCTGAGGATTCCTCTCCAGTGTTGCCATGGATCTTGGGGTGCTTCTGAGTCTCCCCAGGGGAGTCAGGCCTCGTCTCGAGTGGGGGCATGCACGTGCGCTTTCCTCCCGAGCTGCAGCAGTAGTGTCACGCTTCCTGTCACGTGGATCAAGGGATCTGTGGCTTTCCCTCGAGGCTGTCCCTCGAGGCTTTCCCACGAGGCTTTCCCACAGGGCTGTGCCACGTGCCACCTTGGTGGGAGTCGATCCTCGGCGTGAAACACGAGCCGGTGAAGGGAAAAGAGGTTCCTCTGGAATGGACTGAGACATCTGGGGGACTCTTGGAATGGTGGCACGACCCTGGAGTTCCTCTCGCCGTTCCTGTTGAGAGGGCCTCCTCTTGAGATGCGACGGGAACGCCGGGAACTCTTTCCCGACGAAGCAGGGAAAGGATCCCTCATCTCGAGCTACGAGGCGGAAACGGGGCTCCTCTGGATGTGGGCGGGACCCTCGTGATTCCTCTCGAGTGGAGACGGCTAGGTCGGGGAACTTCTTGATTTGCACCAAGGGTGTGAAGGACCCTTTCGAAGTTCCAGAGGTGAGGTGTGATCAGCCTCGAGACGCCTCAGCGGAAATGGGCCTCATCTCGCCTGGAGGGGAGAACCTCCTGGATTTTCTCGAGTTGCGGCAGGTCTTCTCGAGTTACGACGGGGACCTCAGGGACCCGCTCTGGTGGCCTCAGGAAAGGCCAGTCCCCATGCGAGTTGCTAGGGGACCTCTCGGGATTCCTCTCCCGTCCATGCCGGGGCCTCAGTCCTTGTGTGGAGTCGGGGCCGGAACCTGAGGATTCCTCTCCAGTGTTGCCATGGATCTTGGGGTGCTTCTGAGTCTCCCCAGGGGAGTCAGGCCTCGTCTCGAGTGGGGGCATGCACGTGCGCTTTCCTCCCGAGCTGCAGCAGTAGTGTCACGCTTCCTGTCACGTGGATCAAGGGATCTGTGGCTTTCCCTCGAGGCTGTCCCTCGAGGCTTTCCCACGAGGCTTTCCCACAGGGCTGTGCCACGTGCCACCTTGGTGGGAGTCGATCCTCGGCGTGAAAGATGAGCCGGTGAAGGGAAAAGAGGTTCCTCTGGAATGGACTGAGACATCTGGGGGACTCTTGGAATGGTGGCACGACCCTGGAGTTCCTCTCGCCGTTCCTGTTGAGAGGGCCTCCTCTTGAGATGCGACGGGAACGCCGGGAACTCTTTCCCGACGAAGCAGGGAAAGGATCCCTCATCTCGAGCTACGAGGCGGAAACGGGGCTCCTCTGGATGTGGGCGGGACCCTCGTGATTCCTCTCGAGTGCAGACGGCTAGGTCGGGGAACTTCTTGATTTGCACCAAGGGTGTGAAGGACCCTTTCGAAGTTCCAGAGGTGAGGTGTGATCAGCCTCGAGACGCCTCTGCGGAAATGGGCCTCATCTCGCCTGGAGGGGAGAACCTCCTGGATTTTCTCGAGTTGCGGCAGGTCTTCTCGAGTTACGACGGGGACCTCAGGGACCCACTCTGGTGGCCTCAGGAAAGGCCAGTCCCCATGCGAGTTGCTAGGGGACCTCTCGGGATTCCTCTCCCGTCCATGCCGGGGCCTCAGTCCTTGTGTGGAGTCGGGGCCAGAACCTGAGGATTCCTCTCCAGTGTTGCCATGGATCTTGGGGTGCTTCTGAGTCTCCCCAGGGGAGTCAGGCCTCGTCTCGAGTGGGGGCATGCACGTGCGCTTTCCTCCCGAGCTGCAGCAGTAGTGTCACGCTTCCTGTCACGTGGATCAAGGGATCTGTGGCTTTCCCTCGAGGCTGTCCCTCGAGGCTTTCCCACGAGGCTTTCCCACAGGGCTGTGCCACGTGCCACCTTGGTGGGAGTCGATCCTCGGCGTGAAAGACGAGCCGGTGAAGGGAAAAGAGGTTCCTCTGGAATGGACTGAGACATCTGGGGGACTCTTGGAATGGTGGCACGACCCTGGAGTTCCTCTCGCCGTTCCTGTTGAGAGGGCCTCCTCTTGAGATGCGACGGGAACGCCGGGAACTCTTTCCCGACGAAGCAGGGAAAGGATCCCTCATCTCGAGCTACGAGGCGGAAACGGGGCTCCTCTGGATGTGGGCGGGACCCTCGTGATTCCTCTCGAGTGGAGACGGCTAGGTCGGGGAACTTCTTGATTTGCACCAAGGGTGTGAAGGACCCTTTCGAAGTTCCAGAGGTGAGGTGTGATCAGCCTCGAGACGCCTCAGCGGAAATGGGCCTCATCTCGCCTGGAGGGGAGAACCTCCTGGATTTTCTCGAGTTGCGGCAGGTCTTCTCGAGTTACGACGGGGACCTCAGGGACCCGCTCTGGGGGCCTCAGGAAAGGCCAGTCCCCATGCGAGTTGCTAGGGGACCTCTCGGGATTCCTCTCCCGTCCATGCCGGGGCCTCAGTCCTTGTGTGGAGTCGGGGCCGGAACCTGAGGATTCCTCTCCAGTGTTGCCATGGATCTTGGGGTGCTTCTGAGTCTCCCCAGGGGAGTCAGGCCTCGTCTCGAGTGGGGGCATGCACGTGCGCTTTCCTTCCGAGCTGCAGCAGTAGTGTCACGCTTCCTGTCACGTGGATCAAGGGATCTGTGGCTTTCCCTCGAGGCTGTCCCTCGAGGCTTTCCCACGAGGCTTTCCCACAGGGCTGTGCCACGTGCCACCTTGGTGGGAGTCGATCCTCGGCGTGAAAGACGAGCCGGTGAAGGGAAAAGAGGTTCCTCTGGAATGGACTGAGACATCTGGGGGACTCTTGGAAAGGTGGCACGACCCTGGAGTTCCTCTCGCCGTTCCTGTTGAGAGGGCCTCCTCTTGAGATGCGACGGGAATGCCGGGAACTCTTTCCCGACGAAGCAGGGAAAGGATCCCTCATCTCGAGCTACGAGGCGGAAACGGGGCTCCTCTGGAAGTGGGCGGGACCCTCGTGATTCCTCTCGAATGGAGACGGCTAGGTCGGGGAACTTCTTGATTTGCACCAAGGGTGTGAAGGACCCTTTCGAAGTTCCAGAGGTGAGGTGTGATCCGCCTCGAGACGCCTCAGCGGAAATGGGCCTCATCTCGCCTGGAGGGGAGAACCTCCTGGATTTTCTCGAGTTGCGGCAGGTCTTCTCGAGTTACGACGGGGACCTCAGGGACCCGCTCTGGTGGCCTCAGGAAAGGCCAGTCCCCATGCGAGTTGCTAGGGGACCTCTCGGGATTCCTCTCCCGTCCATGCCGGGGCCTCAGTCCTTGTGTGGAGTCGGGGCCGGAACCTGAGGATTCCTCTCCAGTGTTGCCATGGATCTTGGGGTGCTTCTGAGTCTCCCCAGGGGAGTCAGGCCTCGTCTCGAGTGGGGGCATGCACGTGCGCTTTCCTCCCGAGCTGCAGCAGTAGTGTCACGCTTCCTGTCACGTGGATCAAGGGATCTGTGGCTTTCCCTCGAGGCTGTCCCTCGAGGCTTTCCCACGAGGCTTTCCCACAGGGCTGTGCCACGTGCCACCTTGGTGGGAGTCGATCCTCGGCGTGAAAGATGAGCCGGTGAAGGGAAAAGAGGTTCCTCTGGAATGGACTGAGACATCTGGGGGACTCTTGGAATGGTGGCACGACCCTGGAGTTCCTCTCGCCGTTCCTGTTGAGAGGGCCTCCTCTTGAGATGCGACGGGAACGCCGGGAACTCTTTCCCGACGAAGCAGGGAAAGGATCCCTCATCTCGAGCTACGAGGCGGAAACGGGGCTCCTCTGGATGTGGGCGGGACCCTCGTGATTCCTCTCGAGTGCAGACGGCTAGGTCGGGGAACTTCTTGATTTGCACCAAGGGTGTGAAGGACCCTTTCGAAGTTCCAGAGGTGAGGTGTGATCAGCCTCGAGACGCCTCTGCGGAAATGGGCCTCATCTCGCCTGGAGGGGAGAACCTCCTGGATTTTCTCGAGTTGCGGCAGGTCTTCTCGAGTTACGACGGGGACCTCAGGGACCCACTCTGGTGGCCTCAGGAAAGGCCAGTCCCCATGCGAGTTGCTAGGGGACCTCTCGGGATTCCTCTCCCGTCCATGCCGGGGCCTCAGTCCTTGTGTGGAGTCGGGGCCAGAACCTGAGGATTCCTCTCCAGTGTTGCCATGGATCTTGGGGTGCTTCTGAGTCTCCCCAGGGGAGTCAGGCCTCGTCTCGAGTGGGGGCATGCACGTGCGCTTTCCTCCCGAGCTGCAGCAGTAGTGTCACGCTTCCTGTCACGTGGATCAAGGGATCTGTGGCTTTCCCTCGAGGCTGTCCCTCGAGGCTTTCCCACGAGGCTTTCCCACAGGGCTGTGCCACGTGCCACCTTGGTGGGAGTCGATCCTCGGCGTGAAAGACGAGCCGGTGAAGGGAAAAGAGGTTCCTCTGGAATGGACTGAGACATCTGGGGGACTCTTGGAATGGTGGCACGACCCTGGAGTTCCTCTCGCCGTTCCTGTTGAGAGGGCCTCCTCTTGAGATGCGACGGGAACGCCGGGAACTCTTTCCCGACGAAGCAGGGAAAGGATCCCTCATCTCGAGCTACGAGGCGGAAACGGGGCTCCTCTGGATGTGGGCGGGACCCTCGTGATTCCTCTCGAGTGGAGACGGCTAGGTCGGGGAACTTCTTGATTTGCACCAAGGGTGTGAAGGACCCTTTCGAAGTTCCAGAGGTGAGGTGTGATCAGCCTCGAGACGCCTCAGCGGAAATGGGCCTCATCTCGCCTGGAGGGGAGAACCTCCTGGATTTTCTCGAGTTGCGGCAGGTCTTCTCGAGTTACGACGGGGACCTCAGGGACCCGCTCTGGGGGCCTCAGGAAAGGCCAGTCCCCATGCGAGTTGCTAGGGGACCTCTCGGGATTCCTCTCCCGTCCATGCCGGGGCCTCAGTCCTTGTGTGGAGTCGGGGCCGGAACCTGAGGATTCCTCTCCAGTGTTGCCATGGATCTTGGGGTGCTTCTGAGTCTCCCCAGGGGAGTCAGGCCTCGTCTCGAGTGGGGGCATGCACGTGCGCTTTCCTTCCGAGCTGCAGCAGTAGTGTCACGCTTCCTGTCACGTGGATCAAGGGATCTGTGGCTTTCCCTCGAGGCTGTCCCTCGAGGCTTTCCCACGAGGCTTTCCCACAGGGCTGTGCCACGTGCCACCTTGGTGGGAGTCGATCCTCGGCGTGAAAGACGAGCCGGTGAAGGGAAAAGAGGTTCCTCTGGAATGGACTGAGACATCTGGGGGACTCTTGGAAAGGTGGCACGACCCTGGAGTTCCTCTCGCCGTTCCTGTTGAGAGGGCCTCCTCTTGAGATGCGACGGGAACGCCGGGAACTCTTTCCCGACGAAGCAGGGAAAGGATCCCTCATCTCGAGCTACGAGGCGGAAACGGGGCTCCTCTGGAAGTGGGCGGGACCCTCGTGATTCCTCTCGAATGGAGACGGCTAGGTCGGGGAACTTCTTGATTTGCACCAAGGGTGTGAAGGACCCTTTCGAAGTTCCAGAGGTGAGGTGTGATCCGCCTCGAGACGCCTCAGCGGAAATGGGCCTCATCTCGCCTGGAGGGGAGAACCTCCTGGATTTTCTCGAGTTGCGGCAGGTCTTCTCGAGTTACGACGGGGACCTCAGGGACCCGCTCTGGTGGCCTCAGGAAAGGCCAGTCCCCATGCGAGTTGCTAGGGGACCTCTCGGGATTCCTCTCCCGTCCATGCCGGGGCCTCAGTCCTTGTGTGGAGTCGGGGCCGGAACCTGAGGATTCCTCTCCAGTGTTGCCATGGATCTTGGGGTGCTTCTGAGTCTCCCCAGGGGAGTCAGGCCTCGTCTCGAGTGGGGGCATGCACGTGCGCTTTCCTCCCGAGCTGCAGCAGTAGTGTCACTCTTCCTGTCACGTGGATCAAGGGATCTGTGGCTTTCCCTCGAGGCTGTCCCTCGAGGCTTTCCCACGAGGCTTTCCCACAGGGCTGTGCCACTTGCCACCTTGGTGGGAGTCGATCCTCGGCGTGAAAGACGAGCCGGTGAAGGGAAAAGAGGTTCCTCTGGAATGGACTGATATATCTGGGGGACTCTTGGAATGGTGGCACGACCCTGGAGTTCCTCTCGCCGTTCCTGTTGAGAGGGCCTCCTCTTGAGATGCGACGGGAATGCCGGGAACTCTTTATCGACGAAGCAGGGAAAGGATCCCTCATCTCGAGCTACGAGGCGGAAACGGGGCTCCTCTGGATGTGGGCGGGACCCTCGTGATTCCTCTCGAGTGGAGACGGCTAGGTCGGGGAACTTCTTGATTTGCACCAAGGGTGTGAAGGACCCTTTCGAAGTTCCAGAGGTGAGGTGTGATCAGCCTCGAGACGCCTCAGCGGAAATGGGCCTCATCTCGCCTGGAGGGGAGAACCTCCTGGATTTTCTCGAGTTGCGGCAGGTCTTCTCGAGTTACGACGGGGACCTCAGGGACCCGCTCTGGTGGCCTCAGGAAAGGCCAGTCCCCATGCGAGTTGCTAGGGGACCTCTCGGGATTCCTCTCCCGTCCATGCCGGGGCCTCAGTCCTTGTGTGGAGTCGGGGCCAGAACCTGAGGATTCCTCTCCAGTGTTGCCATGGATCTTGGGGTGCTTCTGAGTCTCCCCAGGGGAGTCAGGCCTCGTCTCGAGTGGGGGCATGCACGTGCGCTTTCCTCCCGAGCTGCAGCAGTAGTGTCACGCTTCCTGTCACGTGGATCAAGGGATCTGTGGCTTTCCCTCGAGGCTGTCCCTCGAGGCTTTCCCACAAGGCTTTCCCACAGGGCTGTGCCACGTGCCACCTTGGTGGGAGTCGATCCTCGGCGTGAAAGACGAGCCGGTGAAGGGAAAAGAGGTTCCTCTGGAATGGACTGAGACATCTGGGGGACTCTTGGAATGGTGGCACGACCCTGGAGTTCCTCTCGCCGTTCCTGTTGAGAGGGCCTCCTCTTGAGATGCGACGGGAACGCCGGGAACTCTTTCCCGACGAAGCAGGGAAAGGATCCCTCATCTCGAGCTACGAGGCGGAAACGGGGCTCCTCTGGATGTGGGCGGGACCCTCGTGATTCCTCTCGAGTGGAGACGGCTAGGTCGGGGAACTTCTTGATTTGCACCAAGGGTGTGAAGGACCCTTTCGAAGTTCCAGAGGGGAGGTGTGATCAGCCTCGAGACGCCTCAGCGGAAATGGGCCTCATCTCGCCTGGAGGGGAGAACCTCCTGGATTTTCTCGAGTTGCGGCAGGTCTTCTCGAGTTACGACGGGGACCTCAGGGACCCGCTCTGGGGGCCTCAGGAAAGGCCAGTCCCCATGCGAGTTGCTAGGGGACCTCTCGGGATTCCTCTCCCGTCCATGCCGCGGCCTCAGTCCTTGTGTGGAGTCGGGACCGGAACCTGAGGATTCCTCTCCAGTGTTGCCATGGATCTTGGGGTGCTTCTGAGTCTCCCCAGGGGAGTCAGGCCTCGTCTCGTGTGGGGGCATGCACGTGCGCTTTCCTCCCGAGCTGCAGCAGTAGTGTCACGCTTCCTGTCACGTGGATCAAGGGATCTGTGGCTTTCCCTCGAGGCTGTCCCTCGAGGCTTTCCGACGAGGCTTTCCCACAGGGCTGTGCCACGTGCCACCTTGGTGGGAGTCGATCCTCGGCGTGAAAGACGAGCCGGTGAAGGGAAAAGAGGTTCCTCTGGAATGGACTGAGACATCTGGGGGACTCTTGGAATGGTGGCACGACCCTGGAGTTCCTCTCGCCGTTCCTGTTGAGAGGGCCTCCTCTTGAGATGCGACGGGAACGCCGGGAACTCTTTCCCGACGAAGCAGGGAAAGGATCCCTCATCTCGAGCTACGAGGCGGAAACGGGGCTCCTCTGGATGTGGGCGGGACCCTCGTGATTCCTCTCGAGTGGAGACGGCTAGGTCGGGGAACTTCTTGATTTGCACCAAGGGTGTGAAGGACCCTTTCGAAGTTCCAGAGGTGAGGTGTGATCAGCCTCGAGACGCCTCAGCGGAAATGGGCCTCATCTCGCCTGGACGGGAGAACCTCCTGGATTTTCTCGAGTTGCGGCAGGTCTTCTCGAGTTACGACGGGGACCTCAGGGACCCGCTCTGGTGGCCTCAGGAAAGGCCAGTCCCCATGCGAGTTGCTAGGGGACCTCTCGGGATTCCTCTCCCGTCCATGCCGGGGCCTCAGTCCTTGTGTGGAGTCGGGGCCGGAACCTGAGGATTCCTCTCCAGTGTTGCCATGGATCTTGGGGTGCTTCTGAGTCTCCCCAGGGGAGTCAGGCCTCGTCTCGAGTGGGGGCATGCACGTGCGCTTTCCTCCCGAGCTGCAGCAGTAGTGTCACGCTTCCTGTCACGTGGATCAAGGGATCTGTGGCTTTCCCTCGAGGCTGTCCCTCGAGGCTTTCCCACGAGGCTTTCCCACAGGGCTGTGCCACGTGCCACCTTGGTGGGAGTCGATCCTCGGCGTGAAAGACGAGCCGGTGAAGGGAAAAGAGGTTCCTCTGGAATGGACTGAGACATCTGGGGGACTCTTGGAATGGTGGCACGACCCTGGAGTTCCTCTCGCCGTTCCTGTTGAGAGGGCCTCCTCTTGAGATGCGACGGGAACGCCGGGAACTCTTTCCCGACGAAGCAGGGAAAGGATCCCTCATCTCGAGCTACGAGGCGGAAACGGGGCTCCTCTGGATGTGGGCGGGACCCTCGTGATTCCTCTCGAGTGGAGACGGCTAGGTCGGGGAACTTCTTGATTTGCACCAAGGGTGTGAAGGACCCTTTCGAAGTTCCAGAGGTGAGGTGTGATCCGCCTCGAGACGCCTCAGCGGAAATGGGCCTCATCTCGCCTGGAGGGGAGAACCTCCTGGATTTTCTCGAGTTGCGGCAGGTCTTCTCGAGTTACGACGGGGACCTCAGGGACCCGCTCTGGTGGCCTCAGGAAAGGCCAGTCCCCATGCGAGTTGCTAGGGGACCTCTCGGGATTCCTCTCCCGTCCATGCCGGGGCCTCAGTCCTTGTGTGGAGTCGGGGCCGGAACCTGAGGATTCCTCTCCAGTGTTGCCATGGATCTTGGGGTGCTTCTGAGTCTCCCCAGGGGAGTCAGGCCTCGTCTCGAGTGGGGGCATGCACGTGCGCTTTCCTCCCGAGCTGCAGCAGTAGTGTCACGCTTCCTGTCACGTGGATCAAGGGATCTGTGGCTTTCCCTCGAGGCTGTCCCTCGAGGCTTTCCCACGAGGCTTTCCCACAGGGCTGTGCCACGTGCCACCTTGGTGGGAGTCGATCCTCGGCGTGAAAGACGAGCCGGTGAAGGGAAAAGAGGTTCCTCTGGAATGGACTGAGACATCTGGGGGACTCTTGGAATGGTGGAACGACCCTGGAGTTCCTCTCGCCGTTCCTGTTGAGAGGGCCTCCTCTTGAGATGCGACGGGAACGCCGGGAACTCTTTCCCGACGAAGCAGGGAAAGGATCCCTCATCTCGAGCTACGAGGCGGAAACGGGGCTCCTCTGGATGTGGGCGGGACCCTCGTGATTCCTCTCGAGTGGAGACGGCTAGGTCGGGGAACTTCTTGATTTGCACCAAGGGTGTGAAGGACCCTTTCGAAGTTCCAGAGGTGAGGTGTGATCCGCCTCGAGACGCCTCATCGGAAATGGGCCTCATCTCGCCTGGAGGGGAGAACCTCCTGGATTTTCTCGAGTTGCGGCAGGTCTTCTCGAGTTACGACGGGGACCTCAGGGACCCGCTCTGGTGGCCTCAGGAAAGGCCAGTCCCCATGCGAGTTGCTAGGGGACCTCTCGGGATTCCTCTCCCGTCCATGCCGGGGCCTCAGTCCTTGTGTGGAGTCGGGGCCGGAACCTGAGGATTCCTCTCCAGTGTTGCCATGGATCTTGGGGTGCTTTGAGTCTCCCCAGGGGAGTCAGGCCTCGTCTCGAGTGGGGGCATGCACGTGCGCTTTCCTCCCGAGCTGCAGCAGTAGTGTCACGCTTCCTGTCACGTGGATCAAGGGATCTGTGGCTTTCCCTCGAGGCTGTCCCTCGAGGCTTTCCCACGAGGCTTTCCCACAGGGCTGTGCCACGTGCCACCTTGGTGGGAGTCGATCCTCGGCGTGAAAGACGAGCCGGTGAAGGGAAAAGAGGTTCCTCTGGAATGGACTGAGACATCTGGGGGACTCTTGGAATGGTGGCACGACCCTGGAGTTCCTCTCGCCGTTCCTGTTGAGAGGGCCTCCTCTTGAGATGCGACGGGAACGCCGGGAACTCTTTCCCGACGAAGCAGGGAAAGGATCCCTCATCTCGAGCTACGAGGCGGAAACGGGGCTCCTCTGGATGTGGGCGGGACCCTCGTGATTCCTCTCGAGTGGAGACGGCTAGGTCGGGGAACTTCTTGATTTGCACCAAGGGTGTGAAGGACCCTTTCGAAGTTCCAGAGGTGAGGTGTGATCAGCCTCGAGACGCCTCAGCGGAAATGGGCCTCATCTCGCCTGGAGGGGAGAACCTCCTGGATTTTCTCGAGTTGCGGCAGGTCTTCTCGAGTTACGATGGGGACCTCAGGGACCCGCTCTGGTGGCCTCAGGAAAGGCCAGTCCCCATGCGAGTTGCTAGGGGACCTCTCGGGATTCCTCTCCCGTCCATGCCGGGGCCTCAGTCCTTGTGTGGAGTCGGGGCCGGAACCTGAGGATTCCTCTCCAGTGTTGCCATGGATCTTGGGGGTGCTTCTGAGTCTCCCCAGGGGAGTCAGGCCTCGTCTCGAGTGGGGGCATGCACGTGAGCTTTCCTCCCGAGCTGCAGCAGTAGTGTCACGCTTTCTATCACGTGGATCAAGGGATCTGTGGCTTTCCCTCGAGGCTGTCCCTCGAGGCTTTCCCACGAGGCTTTCCCACAGGGCTGTGCCACGTGCCACCTTGGTGGGAGTCGATCCTCGGCGTGAAAGACGAGCCGGTGAAGGGAAAAGAGGTTCCTCTGGAATGGACTGAGACATCTGGGGGACTCTTGGAATGGTGGCACGACCCTGGAGTTCCTCTCGCCGTTCCTGTTGAGAGGGCCTCCTCTTGAGATGCGACGGGAACGCCGGGAACTCTTTCCCGACGAAGCAGGGAAAGGATCCCTCATCTCGAGCTACGAGGCGGAAACGGGGCTCCTCTGGATGTGGGCGGGACCCTCGTGATTCCTCTCGAGTGGAGACGGCTAGGTCGGGGAACTTCTTGATTTGCACCAAGGGTGTGAAGGACCCTTTCGAAGTTCCAGAGGGGAGGTGTGATCAGCCTCGAGACGCCTCAGCGGAAATGGGCCTCATCTCGCCTGGAGGGGAGAACCTCCTGGATTTTCTCGAGTTGCGGCAGGTCTTCTCGAGTTACGATGGGGACCTCAGGGAGCCGCTCTGGTGGCCTCAGGAAAGGCCAGTCCCCATGGGAGTTGCTAGGGGACCTCTCGGGATTCCTCTCCCGTCCATGGCGGGGCCTCAGTCCTTGTGTGGAGTCGGGGCCGGAACCTGAGGATTCCTCTCCAGTGTTGCCATGGATCTTGGGGTGCTTCTGAGTCTCCCCAGGGGAGTCAGGCCTCGTCTCGAGTGGGGGCATGCACGTGCGCTTTCCTCCCGAGCTGCAGCAGTAGTGTCACGCTTCCTGTCACGTGGATCAAGGGATCTGTGGCTTTCCCTCGAGGCTGTCCCTCGAGGCTTTCCCACGAGGCTTTCCCACAGGGCTGTGCCACGTGCCACCTTGGTGGGAGTCGATCCTCGGCGTGAAAGACAAGCCGGTGAAGGGAAAAGAGGTTCCTCTGGAATGGACTGAGACATCTGGGGGACTCTTGGAATGGTGGCACGACCCTGGAGTTCCTCTCGCCGTTCCTGTTGAGAGGGCCTCCTCTTGAGATGCGACGGGAACGCCGGGAACTCTTTCCCGACGAAGCAGGGAAAGGATCCCTCATCTCGAGCTACGAGGCGGAAACGGGGCTCCTCTGGATGTGGGCGGGACCCTCGTGATTCCTCTCGAGTGGAGACGGCTAGGTCGGGGAACTTCTTGATTTGCACCAAGGGTGTGAAGGACCCTTTCGAAGTTCCAGAGGTGAGGTGTGATCCGCCCCGAGACGCCTCAGCGGAAATGGGCCTCATCTCGCCTGGAGGGGAGAACCTCCTGGATTTTCTCGAGTTGCGGCAGGTCTTCTCGAGTTACGACGGGGACCTCAGGGACCCGCTCTGGTGGCCTCAGGAAAGGCCAGTCCCCATGGGAGTTGCTAGGGGACCTCTCGGGATTCCTCTCCCGTCCATGCCGGGGCCTCAGTCCTTGTGTGGAGTCGGGGCCGGAACCTGAGGATTCCTCTCCAGTGTTGCCATGGATCTTGGGGTGCTTCTGAGTCTCCCCAGGGGAGTCAGGCCTCGTCTCGAGTGGGGGCATGCACGTGCGCTTTCCTCCCGAGCTGCAGCAGTAGTGTCACGCTTCCTGTCACGTGGATCAAGGGATCTGTGGCTTTCCCTCGAGGCTGTCCCTCGAGGCTTTCCCACGAGGCTTTCCCACAGGGCTGTGCCACGTGCCACCTTGGTGGGAGTCGATCTTCGGCGTGAAAGACGAGCCGGTGAAGGGAAAAGAGGTTCCTCTGGAATGGACTGAGACATCTGGGGGACTCTTGGAATGGTGGCACGACCCTGGAGTTCCTCTCGCCGTTCCTGTTGAGAGGGCCTCCTCTTGAGATGCGACGGGAACGCCGGGAACTCTTTCCCGACGAAGCAGGGAAAGGATCCCTCATCTAGAGCTACGAGGCGGAAACGGGGCTCCTCTGGATGTGGGCGGGACCCTCGTGATTCCTCTCGAGTGGAGACGGCTAGGTCGGGGAACTTCTTGATTTGCACCAAGGGTGTGAAGGACCCTTTCGAAGTTCCAGAGGTGAGGTGTGATCAGCCTCGAGACGCCTCAGCGGAAATGGGCCTCATCTCGCCTGGAGGGGAGAACCTCCTGGATTTTCTCGAGTTGCGGCAGGTCTTCTCGAGTTACGACGGGGACCTCAGGGACCCGCTCTGGTGGCCTCAGGAAAGGCCAGTCCCCATGCGAGTTGCTAGGGGACCTCTCGGGATTCCTCTCCCGTCCATGCCGGGGCCTCAGTCCTTGTGTGGAGTCGGGGCCGGAACCTGAGGATTCCTCTCCAGTGTTGCCATGGATCTTGGGGTGCTTCTGAGTCTCCCCAGGGGAGTCAGGCCTCGTCTCGAGTGGGGGCATGCACGTGCGCTTTCCTCCCGAGCTGCAGCAGTAGTGTCACGCTTCCTGTCACGTGGATCAAGGGATCTGTGGCTTTCCCTCGAGGCTGTCCCTCGAGGCTTTCCCACGAGGCTTTCCCACAGGGCTGTGCCACGTGCCACCTTGGTGGGAGTCGATCCTCGGCGTGAAAGACAAGCCGGTGAAGGGAAAAGAGGTTCCTCTGGAATGGACTGAGACATCTGGGGGACTCTTGGAATGGTGGCACGACCCTGGAGTTCCTCTCGCCGTTCCTGTTGAGAGGGCCTCCTCTTGAGATGCGACGGGAACGCCGGGAACTCTTTCCCGACGAAGCCGGGAAAGGATCCCTCATCTCGAGCTACGAGGCGGAAACGGGGCTCCTCTGGATGTGGGCGGGACCCTCGTGATTCCTCTCGAGTGGAGACGGCTAGGTCGGGGAACTTCTTGATTTGCACCAAGGGTGTGAAGGACCCTTTCGAAGTTCCAGAGGTGAGGTGTGATCAGCCTCGAGACGCCTCAGCGGAAATGGGCCTCATCTCGCCTGGAGGGGAGAACCTCCTGGATTTTCTCGAGTTGCGGCAGGTCTTCTCGAGTTATGACGGGACCTCAGGGACCCGCTCTGGTGGCCTCAGGAAAGGCCAGTCCCCATGCGAGCTGCTAGGGGACCTCTAGGGATTCCTCTCCCGTCCATGCCGGGGCCTCAGTCCTTGTGTGAAGTCGGGGCCGGAACCTGAGGATACCTCTCCAGTGTTGCCATGGATCTTGGGGTGCTTCTGAGTCTCCCCAGGGGAGTCAGGCCTCGTCCCGAGTGGGGGCATGCACGTGCGCTTTCGTCCCGAGCTGCAGCAGTAGTGTCACGCTTCCTGTCACGTGGATCAAGGGATCTGTGGCTTTCCCTCGAGGCTGTCCCTCGAGGCTTTCCCACGAGGCTTTCCCACAGGGCTGTGCCACGTGCCACCTTGGTGGGAGTCGATCCTCGGCGTGAAAGACGAGCCGGTGAAGGGAAAAGAGGTTCCTCTGGAATGGACTGAGACATCTGGGGGACTCTTGGAATGGTGGCACGACCCTGGAGTTCCTCTCGCCGTTCCTGTTGAGAGGGCCTCCTCTTGAGATGCGACGGGAACGCCGGGAACTCTTTCCAGACGAAGCAGGGAAAGGATCCCTCATCTCGAGCTACGAGGCGGAAACGGGGCTCCTCTGGATGTGGGCGGGACCCTCGTGATTCCTCTCGAGTGGAGACGGCTAGGTCGGGGAACTTCTTGATTTGCACCAAGGGTGTGAAGGACCCTTTCGAAGTTCCAGAGGTGAGGTGTGATCAGCCTCGAGACGCCTCAGCGGAAATGGGCCTCATCTCGCCTGGAGGGGAGAACCTCCTGGATTTTCTCGAGTTGCGGCAGGTCTTCTCGAGTTATGACGGGGACCTCAGGGACCCGCTCTGGTGGCCTCAGGAAAGGCCAGTCCCCATGCGAGTTGCTAGGGGACCTCTCGGGATTCCTCTCCCGTCCATGCCGGGGCCTCAGTCCTTGTGTGGAGTCGGGGCCGGAACCTGAGGATTCCTCTCCAGTGTTGCCATGGATCTTGGGGTGCTTCTGAGTCTCCCCAGGGGAGTCAGGCCTCGTCTCGAGTGGGGGCATGCCCGTGCGCTTTCCTCCCGAGCTGCAGCAGTAGTGTCACGCTTCCTGTCACGTGGATCAAGGGATCTGTGGCTTTCCCTCGAGGCTGTCCCTCGAGGCTTTCCCACGAGGCTTTCCCACAGGGCTGTGCCACGTGCCACCTTGGTGGGAGTCGATCCTCGGCGTGAAAGACGAGCCGGTGAAGGGAAAAGAGGTTCCTCTGGAATGGACTGAGACATCTGGGGGACTCTTGGAATGGTGGCACGACCCTGGAGTTCCTCTCGCCGTTCCTGTTGAGAGGGCCTCCTCTTGAGATGCGACGGGAACGCCGGGAACTCTTTCCCGACGAAGCAGGGAAAGGATCCCTCATCTCGAGCTACGAGGCGGAAACGGGGCTCCTCTGGATGTGGGCGGGACCCTCGTGATTCCTCTCGAGTGGAGACGGCTAGGTCGGGGAACTTCTTGATTTGCACCAAGGGTGTGAAGGACCCTTTCGAAGTTCCAGAGGTGAGGTGTGATCCGCCTCGAGACGCCTCAGCGGAAATGGGCCTCATCTCGCCTGGAGGGGAGAACCTCCTGGATTTTCTCGAGTTGCGGCAGGTCTTCTCGAGTTACGACGGGGACCTCAGGGACCCGCTCTGGTGGCCTCAGGAAAGGCCAGTCCCCATGCGAGTTGCTAGGGGACCTCTCGGGATTCCTCTCCCGTCCATGCCGGGGCCTCAGTCCTTGTGTGGAGTCGGGGCCGGAACCTGAGGATTCCTCTCCAGTGTTGCCATGGATCTTGGGGTGCTTCTGAGTCTCCCCAGGGGAGTCAGGCCTCGTCTCGAGTGGGGGCATGCACGTGCGCTTTCCTCCCGAGCTGCAGCAGTAGTGTCACGCTTCCTGTCACGTGGATCAAGGGATCTGTGGCTTTCCCTCGAGGCTGTCCCTCGAGGCTTTCCCACGAGGCTTTCCCACAGGGCTGTGCCACGTGCCACCTTGGTGGGAGTCGATCCTCGGCGTGAAAGACGAGCCGGTGAAGGGAAAAGAGGTTCCTCTGGAATGGACTGAGACATCTGGGGGACTCTTGGAATGGTGGCACGACCCTGGAGTTCCTCTCGCCGTTCCTGTTGAGAGGGCCTCCTCTTGAGATGCGACGGGAACGCCGGGAACTCTTTCCCGACGAAGCAGGGAAAGGATCCCTCATCTCGAGCTACGAGGCGGAAACGGGGCTCCTCTGGATGTGGGCGGGACCCTCGTGATTCCTCTCGAGTGGAGACGGCTAGGTCGGGGAACTTCTTGATTTGCACCAAGGGTGTGAAGGACCCTTTCGAAGTTCCAGAGGTGAGGTGTGATCCGCCTCGAGACGCCTCAGCGGAAATGGGCCTCATCTCGCCTGGAGGGGAGAACCTCCTGGATTTTCTCGAGTTGCGGCAGGTCTTCTCGAGTTACGACGGGGACCTCAGGGACCCGCTCTGGTGGCCTCAGGAAAGGCCAGTCCCCATGGGAGTTGCTAGGGGACCTCTCGGGATTCCTCTCCCGTCTATGCCGGGGCCTCAGTCCTTGTGTGGAGTCGGGGCCGGAACCTGAGGATTCCTCTCCAGTGTTGCCATGGATCTTGGGGTGCTTCTGAGTCTCCCCAGGGGAGTCAGGCCTCGTCTCGAGTGGGGGCATGCACGTGCGCTTTCCTCCCGAGCTGCAGCAGTAGTGTCACGCTTCCTGTCACGTGGATCAAGGGATCTGTGGCTTTCCCTCGAGGCTGTCCCTCGAGGCTTTCCCACGAGGCTTTCCCACAGGGCTGTGCCACGTGCCACCTTGGTGGGAGTCGATCCTCGGCGTGAAAGACGAGCCGGTGAAGGGAAAAGAGGTTCCTCTGGAATGGACTGAGACATCTGGGGGACTCTTGGAATGGTGGCACGACCCTGGAGTTCCTCTCGCCGTTCCTGTTGAGAGGGCCTCCTCTTGAGATGCGACGGGAACGCCGGGAACTCTTTCCCGACGAAGCAGGGAAAGGATCCCTCATCTAGAGCTACGAGGCGGAAACGGGGCTCCTCTGGATGTGGGCGGGACCCTCGTGATTCCTCTCGAGTGGAGACGGCTAGGTCGGGGAACTTCTTGATTTGCACCAAGGGTGTGAAGGACCCTTTCGAAGTTCCAGAGGTGAGGTGTGATCAGCCTCGAGACGCCTCAGCGGAAATGGGCCTCATCTCGCCTGGAGGGGAGAACCTCCTGGATTTTCTCGAGTTGCGGCAGGTCTTCTCGAGTTACGACGGGGACCTCAGGGACCCGCTCTGGTGGCCTCAGGAAAGGCCAGTCCCCATGCGAGTTGCTAGGGGACCTCTCGGGATTCCTCTCCCGTCCATGCCGGGGCCTCAGTCCTTGTGTGGAGTCGGGGCCGGAACCTGAGGATTCCTCTCCAGTGTTGCCATGGATCTTGGGGTGCTTCTGAGTCTCCCCAGGGGAGTCAGGCCTCGTCTCGAGTGGGGGCATGCACGTGCGCTTTCCTCCCGAGCTGCAGCAGTAGTGTCACGCTTCCTGTCACGTGGATCAAGGGATCTGTGGCTTTCCCTCGAGGCTGTCCCTCGAGGCTTTCCCACGAGGCTTTCCCACAGGGCTGTGCCACGTGCCACCTTGGTGGGAGTCGATCCTCGGCGTGAAAGACGAGCCGGTGAAGGGAAAAGAGGTTCCTCTGGAATGGACTGAGACATCTGGGGGACTCTTGGAATGGTGGCACGACCCTGGAGTTCCTCTCGCCGTTCCTGTTGAGAGGGCCTCCTCTTGAGATGCGACGGGAACGCCGGGAACTCTTTCCCGACGAAGCAGGGAAAGGATCCCTCATCTCGAGCTACGAGGCGGAAACGGGGCTCCTCTGGATGTGGGCGGGACCCTCGTGATTCCTCTCGAGTGGAGACGGCTAGGTCGGGGAACTTCTTGATTTGCACCAAGGGTGTGAAGGACCCTTTCGAAGTTCCAGAGGTGAGGTGTGATCAGCCTCGAGACGCCTCAGCGGAAATGGGCCTCATCTCGCCTGGAGGGGAGAACCTCCTGGATTTTCTCGAGTTGCGGCAGGTCTTCTCGAGTTACGACGGGACCTCAGGGACCCGCTCTGGTGGCCTCAGGAAAGGCCAGTCCCCATGCGAGCTGCTAGGGGACCTCTCGGGATTCCTCTCCCGTCCATGCCGGGGCCTCAGTCCTTGTGTGAAGTCGGGGCCGGAACCTGAGGATACCTCTCCAGTGTTGCCATGGATCTTGGGGTGCTTCTGAGTCTCCACAGGGGAGTCAGGCCTCGTCCCGAGTGGGGGCATGCACGTGCGCTTTCGTCCCGAGCTGCAGCAGTAGTGTCACGCTTCCTGTCACGTGGATCAAGGGATCTGTGGCTTTCCCTCGAGGCTGTCCCTCGAGGCTTTCCCACGAGGCTTTCCCACAGGGCTGTGCCACGTGCCACCTTGGTGGGAGTCGATCCTCGGCGTGAAAGACGAGCCGGTGAAGGGAAAAGAGGTTCCTCTGGAATGGACTGAGACATCTGGGGGACTCTTGGAATGGTGGCACGACCCTGGAGTTCCTCTCGCCGTTCCTGTTGAGAGGGCCTCCTCTTGAGATGCGACGGGAACGCCGGGAACTCTTTCCCGACGAAGCAGGGAAAGGATCCCTCATCTCGAGCTACGAGGCGGAAACGGGGCTCCTCTGGATGTGGGCGGGACCCTCGTGATTCCTCTCGAGTGGAGACGGCTAGGTCGGGGAACTTCTTGATTTGCACCAAGGGTGTGAAGGACCCTTTCGAAGTTCCAGAGGTGAGGTGTGATCAGCCTCGAGACGCCTCAGCGGAAATGGGCCTCATCTCGCCTGGAGGGGAGAACCTCCTGGATTTTCTCGAGTTGCGGCAGGTCTTCTCGAGTTATGACGGGGACCTCAGGGACCCGCTCTGGTGGCCTCAGGAAAGGCCAGTCCCCATGCGAGTTGCTAGGGGACCTCTCGGGATTCCTCTCCCGTCCATGCCGGGGCCTCAGTCCTTGTGTGGAGTCGGGGCCGGAACCTGAGGATTCCTCTCCAGTGTTGCCATGGATCTTGGGGTGCTTCTGAGTCTCCCCAGGGGAGTCAGGCCTCGTCTCGAGTGGGGGCATGCACGTGCGCTTTCCTCCCGAGCTGCAGCAGTAGTGTCACGCTTCCTGTCACGTGGATCAAGGGATCTGTGGCTTTCCCTCGAGGCTGTCCCTCGAGGCTTTCCCACGAGGCTTTCCCACAGGGCTGTGCCACGTGCCACCTTGGTGGGAGTCGATCCTCGGCGTGAAAGACGAGCCGGTGAAGGGAAAAGAGGTTCCTCTGGAATGGACTGAGACATCTGGGGGACTCTTGGAATGGTGGCACGACCCTGGAGTTCCTCTCGCCGTTCCTGTTGAGAGGGCCTCCTCTTGAGATGCGACGGGAACGCCGGGAACTCTTTCCCGACGAAGCAGGGAAAGGATCCCTCATCTCGAGCTACGAGGCGGAAACGGGGCTCCTCTGGATGTGGGCGGGACCCTCGTGATTCCTCTCGAGTGGAGACGGCTAGGTCGGGGAACTTCTTGATTTGCACCAAGGGTGTGAAGGACCCTTTCGAAGTTCCAGAGGTGAGGTGTGATCAGCCTCGAGACGCCTCAGCGGAAATGGGCCTCATCTCGCCTGGAGGGGAGAACCTCCTGGATTTTCTCGAGTTGCGGCAGGTCTTCTCGAGTTACGACGGGGACCTCAGGGACCCGCTCTGGTGGCCTCAGGAAAGGCCAGTCCCCATGCGAGTTGCTAGGGGACCTCTCGGGATTCCTCTCCCGTCCATGCCGGGGCCTCAGTCCTTGTGTGGAGTCGGGGCCGGAACCTGAGGATTCCTCTCCAGTGTTGCCATGGATCTTGGGGTGCTTCTGAGTCTCCCCAGGGGAGTCAGGCCTCGTCTCGAGTGGGGGCATGCACGTGCACTTTCCTCCCGAGCTGCAGCAGTAGTGTCACGATTCCTGTCACGTGGATCAAGGGATCTGTGGCTTTCCCTCGAGGCTGTCCCTCGAGGCTTTCCCACGAGGCTTTCCCACAGGGCTGTGCCACGTGCCACCTTGGTGGGAGTCGATCCTCGTTGTGAAAGACGAGCCGGTGAAGGGAAAAGAGGTTCCTCTGGAATGGACTGAGACATCTGGGGGACTCTTGGAATGGTGGCACGACCCTGGAGTTCCTCTCGCCGTTCCTGTTGAGAGGGCCTCCTCTTGAGATGCGACGGGAACGCCGGGAACTCTTTCCCGACGAAGCAGGGAAAGGATCCCTCATCTCGAGCTACGAGGCGGAAACGGGGCTCCTCTGGATGTGAGCGGGACCCTCGTGATTCCTCTCGAGTGGAGACGGCTAGGTCGGGGAACTTCTTGATTTGCACCAAGGGTGTGAAGGACCCTTTCGAAGTTCCAGAGGTGAGGTGTGATCAGCCTCGAGACGCCTCAGCGGAAATGGGCCTCATCTCGCCTGGAGGGGAGAACCTCCTGGATTTTCTCGAGTTGCGGCAGGTCTTCTCGAGTTACGACGGGACCTCAGGGACCCGCTCTGGTGGCCTCAGGAAAGGCCAGTCCCCATGCGAGCTGCTAGGGGACCTCTCGGGATTCCTCTCCCGTCCATGCCGGGGCCTCAGTCCTTGTGTGAAGTCGGGGCCGGAACCTGAGGATACCTCTCCAGTGTTGCCATGGATCTTGGGGTGCTTCTGAGTCTCCCCAGGGGAGTCAGGCCTCGTCCCGAGTGGGGGCATGCACGTGCGCTTTCGTCCCGAGCTGCAGCAGTAGTGTCACGCTTCCTGTCACGTGGATCAAGGGATCTGTGGCTTTCCCTCGAGGCTGTCCCTCGAGGCTTTCCCACGAGGCTTTCCCACAGGGCTGTGCCACGTGCCACCTTGGTGGGAGTCGATCCTCGGCGTGAAAGACGAGCCGGTGAAGGGAAAAGAGGTTCCTCTGGAATGGACTGAGACATCTGGGGGACTCTTGGAATGGTGGCACGACCCTGGAGTTCCTCTCGCCGTTCCTGTTGAGAGGGCCTCCTCTTGAGATGCGACGGGAACGCCGGGAACTCTTTCCCGACGAAGCAGGGAAAGGATCCCTCATCTCGAGCTACGAGGCGGAAACGGGGCTCCTCTGGATGTGGGCGGGACCCTCGTGATTCCTCTCGAGTGGAGACGGCTAGGTCGGGGAACTTCTTGATTTGCACCAAGGGTGTGAAGGACCCTTTCGAAGTTCCAGAGGTGAGGTGTGATCAGCCTCGAGACGCCTCAGCGGAAATGGGCCTCATCTCGCCTGGAGGGGAGAACCTCCTGGATTTTCTCGAGTTGCGGCAGGTCTTCTCGAGTTACGACGGGACCTCAGGGACCCGCTCTGGTGGCCTCAGGAAAGGCCAGTCCCCATGCGAGCTGCTAGGGGACCTCTCGGGATTCCTCTCCCGTCCATGCCGGGGCCTCAGTCCTTGTGTGAAGTCGGGGCCGGAACCTGAGGATACCTCTCCAGTGTTGCCATGGATCTTGGGGTGCTTCTGAGTCTCCACAGGGGAGTCAGGCCTCGTCCCGAGTGGGGGCATGCACGTGCGCTTTCGTCCCGAGCTGCAGCAGTAGTGTCACGCTTCCTGTCACGTGGATCAAGGGATCTGTGGCTTTCCCTCGAGGCTGTCCCTCGAGGCTTTCCCACGAGGCTTTCCCACAGGGCTGTGCCACGTGCCACCTTGGTGGGAGTCGATCCTCGGCGTGAAAGACGAGCCGGTGAAGGGAAAAGAGGTTCCTCTGGAATGGACTGAGACATCTGGGGGACTCTTGGAATGGTGGCACGACCCTGGAGTTCCTCTCGCCGTTCCTGTTGAGAGGGCCTCCTCTTGAGATGCGACGGGAACGCCGGGAACTCTTTCCCGACGAAGCAGGGAAAGGATCCCTCATCTCGAGCTACGAGGCGGAAACGGGGCTCCTCTGGATGTGGGCGGGACCCTCGTGATTCCTCTCGAGTGGAGACGGCTAGGTCGGGGAACTTCTTGATTTGCACCAAGGGTGTGAAGGACCCTTTCGAAGTTCCAGAGGTGAGGTGTGATCAGCCTCGAGACGCCTCAGCGGAAATGGGCCTCATCTCGCCTGGAGGGGAGAACCTCCTGGATTTTCTCGAGTTGCGGCAGGTCTTCTCGAGTTATGACGGGGACCTCAGGGACCCGCTCTGGTGGCCTCAGGAAAGGCCAGTCCCCATGCGAGTTGCTAGGGGACCTCTCGGGATTCCTCTCCCGTCCATGCCGGGGCCTCAGTCCTTGTGTGGAGTCGGGGCCGGAACCTGAGGATTCCTCTCCAGTGTTGCCATGGATCTTGGGGTGCTTCTGAGTCTCCCCAGGGGAGTCAGGCCTCGTCTCGAGTGGGGGCATGCACGTGCGCTTTCCTCCCGAGCTGCAGCAGTAGTGTCACGCTTCCTGTCACGTGGATCAAGGGATCTGTGGCTTTCCCTCGAGGCTGTCCCTCGAGGCTTTCCCACGAGGCTTTCCCACAGGGCTGTGCCACGTGCCACCTTGGTGGGAGTCGATCCTCGGCGTGAAAGACGAGCCGGTGAAGGGAAAAGAGGTTCCTCTGGAATGGACTGAGACATCTGGGGGACTCTTGGAATGGTGGCACGACCCTGGAGTTCCTCTCGCCGTTCCTGTTGAGAGGGCCTCCTCTTGAGATGCGACGGGAACGCCGGGAACTCTTTCCCGACGAAGCAGGGAAAGGATCCCTCATCTCGAGCTACGAGGCGGAAACGGGGCTCCTCTGGATGTGGGCGGGACCCTCGTGATTCCTCTCGAGTGGAGACGGCTAGGTCGGGGAACTTCTTGATTTGCACCAAGGGTGTGAAGGACCCTTTCGAAGTTCCAGAGGTGAGGTGTGATCAGCCTCGAGACGCCTCAGCGGAAATGGGCCTCATCTCGCCTGGAGGGGAGAACCTCCTGGATTTTCTCGAGTTGCGGCAGGTCTTCTCGAGTTACGACGGGGACCTCAGGGACCCGCTCTGGTGGCCTCAGGAAAGGCCAGTCCCCATGCGAGTTGCTAGGGGACCTCTCGGGATTCCTCTCCCGTCCATGCCGGGGCCTCAGTCCTTGTGTGGAGTCGGGGCCGGAACCTGAGGATTCCTCTCCAGTGTTGCCATGGATCTTGGGGTGCTTCTGAGTCTCCCCAGGGGAGTCAGGCCTCGTCTCGAGTGGGGGCATGCACGTGCGCTTTCCTCCCGAGCTGCAGCAATAGTGTCACGCTTCCTGTCACGTGGATCAAGGGATCTGTGGCTTTCCCTCGAGGCTGTCCCTCGAGGCTTTCCCACGAGGCTTTCCCACAGGGCTGTGCCACGTGCCACCTTGGTGGGAGTCGATCCTCGGCGTGAAAGACGAGCCGGTGAAGGGAAAAGAGGTTCCTCTGGAATGGACTGAGACATCTGGGGGACTCTTGGAATGGTGGCACGACCCTGGAGTTCCTCTCGCCGTTCCTGTTGAGAGGGCCTCCTCTTGAGATGCGACGGGAATGCCGGGAACTCTTTCCCGACGAAGCAGGGAAAGGATCCCTCATCTCGAGCTACGAGGCGGAAACGGGGCTCCTCTGGATGTGAGCGGGACCCTCGTGATTCCTCTCGAGTGGAGACGGCTAGGTCGGGGAACTTCTTGATTTGCACCAAGGGTGTGAAGGACCCTTTCGAAGTTCCAGAGGTGAGGTGTGATCAGCCTCGAGACGCCTCAGCGGAAATGGGCCTCATCTCGCCTGGAGGGGAGAACCTCCTGGATTTTCTCGAGTTGCGGCAGGTCTTCTCGAGTTACGACGGGACCTCAGGGACCCGCTCTGGTGGCCTCAGGAAAGGCCAGTCCCCATGCGAGCTGCTAGGGGACCTCTCGGGATTCCTCTCCCGTCCATGCCGGGGCCTCAGTCCTTGTGTGAAGTCGGGGCCGGAACCTGAGGATACCTCTCCAGTGTTGCCATGGATCTTGGGGTGCTTCTGAGTCTCCCCAGGGGAGTCAGGCCTCGTCCCGAGTGGGGGCATGCACGTGCGCTTTCGTCCCGAGCTGCAGCAGTAGTGTCACGCTTCCTGTCACGTGGATCAAGGGATCTGTGGCTTTCCCTCGAGGCTGTCCCTCGAGGCTTTCCCACGAGGCTTTCCCACAGGGCTGTGCCACGTGCCACCTTGGTGGGAGTCGATCCTCGGCGTGAAAGACGAGCCGGTGAAGGGAAAAGAGGTTCCTCTGGAATGGACTGAGACATCTGGGGGACTCTTGGAATGGTGGCACGACCCTGGAGTTCCTCTCGCCGTTCCTGTTGAGAGGGCCTCCTCTTGAGATGCGACGGGAACGCCGGGAACTCTTTCCCGACGAAGCAGGGAAAGGATCCCTCATCTCGAGCTACGAGGCGGAAACGGGGCTCCTCTGGATGTGGGCGGGACCCTCGTGATTCCTCTCGAGTGGAGACGGCTAGGTCGGGGAACTTCTTGATTTGCACCAAGGGTGTGAAGGACCCTTTCGAAGTTCCAGAGGTGAGGTGTGATCAGCCTCGAGACGCCTCAGCGGAAATGGGCCTCATCTCGCCTGGAGGGGAGAACCTCCTGGATTTTCTCGAGTTGCGGCAGGTCTTCTCGAGTTATGACGGGGACCTCAGGGACCCGCTCTGGTGGCCTCAGGAAAGGCCAGTCCCCATGCGAGTTGCTAGGGGACCTCTCGGGATTCCTCTCCCGTCCATGCCGGGGCCTCAGTCCTTGTGTGGAGTCGGGGCCGGAACCTGAGGATTCCTCTCCAGTGTTGCCATGGATCTTGGGGTGCTTCTGAGTCTCCCCAGGGGAGTCAGGCCTCGTCTCGAGTGGGGGCATGCACGTGCGCTTTCCTCCCGAGCTGCAGCAGTAGTGTCACGCTTCCTGTCACGTGGATCAAGGGATCTGTGGCTTTCCCTCGAGGCTGTCCCTCGAGGCTTTCCCACGAGGCTTTCCCACAGGGCTGTGCCACATGCCACCTTGGTGGGAGTCGATCCTCGGCGTGAAAGACGAGCCGGTGAAGGGAAAAGAGGTTCCTCTGGAATGGACTGAGATATCTGGGGGACTCTTGGAATGGTGGCACGACCCTGGAGTTCCTCTCGCCGTTCCTGTTGAGAGGGCCTCCTCTTGAGATGCGACGGGAACGCCGGGAACTCTTTCCCGACGAAGCAGGGAAAGGATCCCTCATCTCGAGCTACGAGGCGGAAACGGGGCTCCTCTGGATGTCGGCGGGACCCTCGTGATTCCTCTCGAGTGGAGACGGCTAGGTCGGGGAACTTCTTGATTTGCACCAAGGGTGTGAAGGACCCTTTCGAAGTTCCAGAGGTGAGGTGTGATCAGCCTCGAGACGCCTCAGCGGAAATGGGCCTCATCTCGCCTGGAGGGGAGAACCTCCTGGATTTTCTCGAGTTGCGGCAGGTCTTCTCGAGTTACGACGGGGACCTCAGGGACCCGCTCTGGTGGCCTCAGGAAAGGCCAGTCCCCATGCGAGTTGCTAGGGGACCTCTCGGGATTCCTCTCCCGTCCATGCCGGGGCCTCAGTCCTTGTGTGGAGTCGGGGCCGGAACCTGAGGATTCCTCTCCAGTGTTGCCATGGATCTTGGGGTGCTTCTGAGTCTCCCCAGGGGAGTCAGGCCTCGTCTCGAGTGGGGGCATGCACGTGCGCTTTCCTCCCGAGCTGCAGCAGTAGTGTCACGCTTCCTGTCACGTGGATCAAGGGATCTGTGGCTTTCCCTCGAGGCTGTCCCTCGAGGCTTTCCCACGAGGCTTTCCCACAGGGCTGTGCCACGTGCCACCTTGGTGGGAGTCGATCCTCGGCGTGAAAGACGAGCCGGTGAAGGGAAAAGAGGTTCCTCTGGAATGGACTGAGACATCTGGGGGACTCTTGGAATGGTGGCACGACCCTGGAGTTCCTCTCGCCGTTCCTGTTGATAGGGCCTCCTCTTGAGATGCGACGGGAACGCCGGGAACTCTTTCCCGACGAAGCAGGGAAAGGATCCCTCATCTCGAGCTACGAGGCGGAAACGGGGCTCCTCTGGATGTGGGCGGGACCCTCGTGATTCCTCTCGAGTGGAGACGGCTAGGTCGGGGAACTTCTTGATTTGCACCAAGGGTGTGAAGGACCCTTTCGAAGTTCCAGAGGTGAGGTGTGATCAGCCTCGAGACGCCTCAGCGGAAATGGGCCTCATCTCGCCTGGAGGGGAGAACCTCCTGGATTTTCTCGAGTTGCGGCAGGTCTTCTCGAGTTACGACGGGGACCTCAGGGACCCGCTCTGGTGGCCTCAGGAAAGGCCAGTCCCCATGCGAGTTGCTAGGGGACCTCTCGGGATTCCTCTCCCGTCCATGCCGGGGCCTCAGTCCTTGTGTGGAGTCGGGGCCGGAACCTGAGGATTCCTCTCCAGTGTTGCCATGGATCTTGGGGTGCTTCTGAGTCTCCCCAGGGGAGTCAGGCCTCGTCTCGAGTGGGGGCATGCACGTGCGCTTTCCTCCCGAGCTGCAGCAGTAGTGTCACGCTTCCTGTCACGTGGATCAAGGGATCTGTGGCTTTCCCTCGAGGCTGTCCCTCGAGGCTTTCCCACGAGGCTTTCCCACAGGGCTGTGCCACGTGCCACCTTGGTGGGAGTCGATCCTCGGCGTGAAAGACGAGCCGGTGAAGGGAAAAGAGGTTCCTCTGGAATGGACTGAGACATCTGGGGGACTCTTGGAATGGTGGCACGACCCTGGAGTTCCTCTCGCCGTTCCTGTTGAGAGGGCCTCCTCTTGAGATGCGACGGGAACGCCGGGAACTCTTTCCCGACGAAGCAGGGAAAGGATCCCTCATCTCGAGCTACGAGGCGGAAACGGGGCTCCTCTGGATGTGGGCGGGACCCTCGTGATTCCTCTCGAGTGGAGACGGCTAGGTCGGGGAACTTCTTGATTTGCACCAAGGGTGTGAAGGACCCTTTCGAAGTTCCAGAGGTGAGGTGTGATCAGCCTCGAGACGCCTCAGCGGAAATGGGCCTCATCTCGCCTGGAGGGGAGAACCTCCTGGATTTTCTCGAGTTGCGGCAGGTCTTCTCGAGTTACGACGGGGACCTCAGGGACCCGCTCTGGTGGCCTCAGGAAAGGCCAGTCCCCATGCGAGTTGCTAGGGGACCTCTCGGGATTCCTCTCCCGTCCATGCCGGGGCCTCAGTCCTTGTGTGGAGTCGGGGCCGGAACCTGAGGATTCCTCTCCAGTGTTGCCATGGATCTTGGGGTGCTTCTGAGTCTCCCCAGGGGAGTCAGGCCTCGTCTCGAGTGGGGGCATGCACGTGCGCTTTCCTCCCGAGCTGCAGCAGTAGTGTCACGCTTCCTGTCACGTGGATCAAGGGATCTGTGGCTTTCCCTCGAGGCTGTCCCTCGAGGCTTTCCCACGAGGCTTTCCCACAGGGCTGTGCCACGTGCCACCTTGGTGGGAGTCGATCCTCGGCGTGAAAGACGAGCCGGTGAAGGGAAAAGAGGTTCCTCTGGAATGGACTGAGACATCTGGGGGACTCTTGGAATGGTGGCACGACCCTGGAGTTCCTCTCGCCGTTCCTGTTGAGAGGGCCTCCTCTTGAGATGCGACGGGAACGCCGGGAACTCTTTCCCGACGAAGCAGGGAAAGGATCCCTCATCTCGAGCTACGAGGCGGAAACGGGGCTCCTCTGGATGTGGGCGGGATCCTCGTGATTCCTCTCGAGTGGAGACGGCTAGGTCGGGGAACTTCTTGATTTGCACCAAGGGTGTGAAGGACCCTTTCGAAGTTCCAGAGGTGAGGTGTGATCAGCCTCGAGACGCCTCAGCGGAAATGGGCCTCATCTCGCCTGGAGGGGAGAACCTCCTGGATTTTCTCGAGTTGCGGCAGGTCTTCTCGAGTTACGACGGGGACCTCAGGGACCCGCTCTGGTGGCCTCAGGAAAGGCCAGTCGCCATGCGAGTTGCTAGGGGACCTCTCGGGATTCCTCTCCCGTCCATGCCGGGGCCTCAGTCCTTGTGTGGAGTCGGGGCCGGAACCTGAGGATTCCTCTCCAGTGTTGCCATGGATCTTGGGGTGCTTCTGAGTCTCCCCAGGGGAGTCAGGCCTCGTCTCGAGTGGGGGCATGCACGTGCGCTTTCCTCCCGAGCTGCAGCAGTAGTGTCACGCTTCCTGTCACGTGGATCAAGGGATCTGTGGCTTTCCCTCGAGGCTGTCCCTCGAGGCTTTCCCACGAGGCTTTCCCACAGGGCTGTGCCACGTGCCACCTTGGTGGGAGTCGATCCTCGGCGTGAAAGACGAGCCGGTGAAGGGAAAAGAGGTTCCTCTGGAATGGACTGAGACATCTGGGGGACTCTTGGAATGGTGGCACGACCCTGGAGTTCCTCTCGCCGTTCCTGTTGAGAGGGCCTCCTCTTGAGATGCGACGGGAACGCCGGGAACTCTTTCCCGACGAAGCAGGGAAAGGATCCCTCATCTCGAGCTACGAGGCGGAAACGGGGCTCCTCTGGATGTGGGCGGGACCCTCGTGATTCCTCTCGAGTGGAGACGGCTAGGTCGGGGAACTTCTTGATTTGCACCAAGGGTGTGAAGGACCCTTTCGAAGTTCCAGAGGTGAGGTGTGAGCAGCCTCGAGACGCCTCAGCGGAAATGGGCCTCATCTCGCCTGGAGGGGAGAACCTCCTGGATTTTCTCGAGTTGCGGCAGGTCTTCTCGAGTTACGACGGGGACCTCAGGGACCCGCTCTGGTGGCCTCAGGAAAGGCCAGTCCCCATGCGAGTTGCTAGGGGACCTCTCGGGATTCCTCTCCCGTCCATGCCGGGGCCTCAGTCCTTGTGTGGAGTCGGGGCCGGAACCTGAGGATTCCTCTCCAGTGTTGCCATGGATCTTGGGGTGCTTCTGAGTCTCCCCAGGGGAGTCAGGCCTCGTCTCGAGTGGGGGCATGCACGTGCGCTTTCCTCCCGAGCTGCAGCAGTAGTGTCACGCTTCCTGTCACGTGGATCAAGGGATCTGTGGCTTTCCCTCGAGGCTGTCCCTCGAGGCTTTCCCACGAGGCTTTCCCACAGGGCTGTGCCACGTGCCACCTTGGTGGGAGTCGATCCTCGGCGTGAAAGACGAGCCGGTGAAGGGAAAAGAGGTTCCTCTGGAATGGACTGAGACATCTGGGGGACTCTTGGAATGGTGGCACGACCCTGGAGTTCCTCTCGCCGTTCCTGTTGAGAGGGCCTCCTCTTGAGATGCGACGGGAACGCCGGGAACTCTTTCCCGACGAAGCAGGGAAAGGATCCCTCATCTCGAGCTACGAGGCGGAAACGGGGCTCCTCTGGATGTGGGCGGGACCCTCGTGATTCCTCTCGAGTGGAGACGGCTAGGTCGGGGAACTTCTTGATTTGCACCAAGGGTGTGAAGGACCCTTTCGAAGTTCCAGAGGTGAGGTGTGATCAGCCTCGAGACGCCTCAGCGGAAATGGGCCTCATCTCGCCTGGAGGGGAGAACCTCCTGGATTTTCTCGAGTTGCGGCAGGTCTTCTCGAGTTACGACGGGGACCTCAGGGACCCGCTCTGGTGGCCTCAGGAAAGGCCAGTCGCCATGCGAGTTGCTAGGGGACCTCTCGGGATTCCTCTCCCGTCCATGCCGGGGCCTCAGTCCTTGTGTGGAGTCGGGGCCGGAACCTGAGGATTCCTCTCCAGTGTTGCCATGGATCTTGGGGTGCTTCTGAGTCTCCCCAGGGGAGTCAGGCCTCGTCTCGAGTGGGGGCATGCACGTGCGCTTTCCTCCCGAGCTGCAGCAGTAGTGTCACGCTTCCTGTCACGTGGATCAAGGGATCTGTGGCTTTCCCTCGAGGCTGTCCCTCGAGGCTTTCCCACGAGGCTTTCCCACAGGGCTGTGCCACGTGCCACCTTGGTGGGAGTCGATCCTCGGCGTGAAAGACAAGCCGGTGAAGGGAAAAGAGGTTCCTCTGGAATGGACTGAGACATCTGGGGGACTCTTGGAATGGTGGCACGACCCTGGAGTTCCTCTCGCCGTTCCTGTTGAGAGGGCCTCCTCTTGAGATGCGACGGGAACGCCGGGAACTCTTTCCCGACGAAGCAGGGAAAGGATCCCTCATCTCGAGCTACGAGGCGGAAACGGGGCTCCTCTGGATGTGGGCGGGACCCTCGTGATTCCTCTCGAGTGGAGACGGCTAGGTCGGGGAACTTCTTGATTTGCACCAAGGGTGTGAAGGACCCTTTCGAAGTTCCAGAGGTGAGGTGTGATCAGCCTCGAGACGCCTCAGCGGAAATGGGCCTCATCTCGCCTGGAGGGGAGAACCTCCTGGATTTTCTCGAGTTGCGGCAGGTCTTCTCGAGTTACGACGGGGACCTCAGGGACCCGCTCTGGTGGCCTCAGGAAAGGCCAGTCGCCATGCGAGTTGCTAGGGGACCTCTCGGGATTCCTCTCCCGTCCATGCCGGGGCCTCAGTCCTTGTGTGGAGTCGGGGCCGGAACCTGAGGATTCCTCTCCAGTGTTGCCATGGATCTTGGGGTGCTTCTGAGTCTCCCCAGGGGAGTCAGGCCTCGTCTCGAGTGGGGGCATGCACGTGCGCTTTCCTCCCGAGCTGCAGCAGTAGTGTCACGCTTCCTGTCACGTGGATCAAGGGATCTGTGGCTTTCCCTCGAGGCTGTCCCTCGAGGCTTTCCCACGAGGCTTTCCCACAGGGCTGTGCCACGTGCCACCTTGGTGGGAGTCGATCCTCGGCGTGAAAGACGAGCCGGTGAAGGGAAAAGAGGTTCCTCTGGAATGGACTGAGACATCTGGGGGACTCTTGGAATGGTGGCACGACCCTGGAGTTCCTCTCGCCGTTCCTGTTGAGAGGGCCTCCTCTTGAGATGCGACGGGAACGCCGGGAACTCTTTCCCGACGAAGCAGGGAAAGGATCCCTCATCTCGAGCTACGAGGCGGAAACGGGGCTCCTCTGGATGTGGGCGGGACCCTCGTGATTCCTCTCGAGTGGAGACGGCTAGGTCGGGGAACTTCTTGATTTGCACCAAGGGTGTGAAGGACCCTTTCGAAGTTCCAGAGGTGAGGTGTGATCAGCCTCGAGACGCCTCAGCGGAAATGGGCCTCATCTCGCCTGGAGGGGAGAACCTCCTGGATTTTCTCGAGTTGCGGCAGGTCTTCTCGAGTTACGACGGGGACCTCAGGGACCCGCTCTGGTGGCCTCAGGAAAGGCCAGTCCCCATGCGAGTTGCTAGGGGACCTCTCGGGATTCCTCTCCCGTCCATGCCGGGGCCTCAGTCCTTGTGTGGAGTCGGGGCCGGAACCTGAGGATTCCTCTCCAGTGTTGCCATGGATCTTGGGGTGCTTCTGAGTCTCCCCAGGGGAGTCAGGCCTCGTCTCGAGTGGGGGCATGCACGTGCGCTTTCCTCCCGAGCTGCTGCAGTAGTGTCACGCTTCCTGTCACGTGGATCAAGGGATCTGTGGCTTTCCCTCGAGGCTGTCCCTCGAGGCTTTCCCACGAGGCTTTCCCACAGGGCTGTGCCACGTGCCACCTTGGTGGGAGTCGATCCTCGGCGTGAAAGACAAGCCGGTGAAGGGAAAAGAGGTTCCTCTGGAATGGACTGAGACATCTGGGGGACTCTTGGAATGGTGGCACGACCCTGGAGTTCCTCTCGCCGTTCCTGTTGAGAGGGCCTCCTCTTGAGATGCGACGGGAACGCCGGGAACTCTTTCCCGACGAAGCAGGGAAAGGATCCCTCATCTCGAGCTACGAGGCGGAAACGGGGCTCCTCTGGATGTGGGCGGGACCCTCGTGATTCCTCTCGAGTGGAGACGGCTAGGTCGGGGAACTTCTTGATTTGCACCAAGGGTGTGAAGGACCCTTTCGAAGTTCCAGAGGTGAGGTGTGATCAGCCTCGAGACGCCTCAGCGGAAATGGGCCTCATCTCGCCTGGAGGGGAGAACCTCCTGGATTTTCTCGAGTTGCGGCAGGTCTTCTCGAGTTACGACGGGGACCTCAGGGACCCGCTCTGGTGGCCTCAGGAAAGGCCAGTCGCCATGCGAGTTGCTAGGGGACCTCTCGGGATTCCTCTCCCGTCCATGCCGGGGCCTCAGTCCTTGTGTGGAGTCGGGGCCGGAACCTGAGGATTCCTCTCCAGTGTTGCCATGGATCTTGGGGTGCTTCTGAGTCTCCCCAGGGGAGTCAGGCCTCGTCTCGAGTGGGGGCATGCACGTGCGCTTTCCTCCCGAGCTGCAGCAGTAGTGTCACGCTTCCTGTCACGTGGATCAAGGGATCTGTGGCTTTCCCTCGAGGCTGTCCCTCGAGGCTTTCCCACGAGGCTTTCCCACAGGGCTGTGCCACGTGCCACCTTGGTGGGAGTCGATCCTCGGCGTGAAAGACGAGCCGGTGAAGGGAAAAGAGGTTCCTCTGGAATGGACTGAGACATCTGGGGGACTCTTGGAATGGTGGCACGACCCTGGAGTTCCTCTCGCCGTTCCTGTTGAGAGGGCCTCCTCTTGAGATGCGACGGGAACGCCGGGAACTCTTTCCCGACGAAGCAGGGAAAGGATCCCTCATCTCGAGCTACGAGGCGGAAACGGGGCTCCTCTGGATGTGGGCGGGACCCTCGTGATTCCTCTCGAGTGGAGACAGGTATGTCGGGGAACTTCTTGATTTGCACCAAGGGTGTGAAGGACCCTTTCGAAGTTCCAGAGGTGAGGTGTGATCAGCCTCGAGACGCCTCAGCGGAAATGGGCCTCATCTCGCCTGGAGGGGAGAACCTCCTGGATTTTCTCGAGTTGCGGCAGGTCTTCTCGAGTTACGACGGGGACCTCAGGGACCCGCTCTGGTGGCCTCAGGAAAGGCCAGTCCCCATGCGAGTTGCTAGGGGACCTCTCGGGATTCCTCTCCCGTCCATGCCGGGGCCTCAGTCCTTGTGTGAAGTCGGGGCCGGAACCTGAGGATACCTCTCCAGTGTTGCCATGGATCTTGGGGTGCTTCTGAGTCTCCCCAAGGGAGTCAGGCCTCGTCTCGAGTGGGGGCATGCACGTGCGCTTTCCTCCCGAGCTGCAGCAGTAGTGTCACGCTTCCTGTCACGTGGATCAAGGGATCTGTGGCTTTCCCTCGAGGCTGTCCCTCGAGGCTTTCCCACGAGGCTTTCCCACAGGGCTGTGCCACGTGCCACCTTGGTGGGAGTCGATCCTCGGCGTGAAAGACGAGCCGGTGAAGGGAAAAGAGGTTCCTCTGGAATGGACTGAGACATCTGGGGGACTCTTGGAATGGTGGCACGACCCTGGAGTTCCTCTCGCCGTTCCTGTTGAGAGGGCCTCCTCTTGAGATGCGACGGGAACGCCGGGAACTCTTTCCCGACGAAGCAGGGAAAGGATCCCTCATCTCGAGCTACGAGGCGGAAACGGGGCTCCTCTGGATGTGGGGGGGACCCTCGTGATTCCTCTCGAGTGGAGACGGCTAGGTCGGGGAACTTCTTGATTTGCACCAAGGGTGTGAAGGACCCTTTCGAAGTTCCAGAGGTGAGGTGTGATCAGCCTCGAGACGCCTCAGCGGAAATGGGCCTCATCTCGCCTGGAGGGGAGAACCTCCTGGATTTTCTCGAGTTGCGGCAGGTCTTCTCGAGTTACGACGGGGACCTCAGGGACCCGCTCTGGTGGCCTCAGGAAAGGCCAGTCCCCATGCGAGTTGCTAGGGGACCTCTCGGGATTCCTCTCCCGTCCATGCCGGGGCCTCAGTCCTTGTGTGGAGTCCGGGCCGGAACCTGAGGATTCCTCTCCAGTGTTGCCATGGATCTTGGGGTGCTTCTGAGTCTCCCCAGGGGAGTCAGGCCTCGTCTCGAGTGGGGGCATGCACGTGCGCTTTCCTCCCGAGCTGCAGCAGTAGTGTCACGCTTCCTGTCACGTGGATCAAGGGATCTGTGGCTTTCCCTCGAGGCTGTCCCTCGAGGGTTTCCCGCGAGGCTTTCCCACAGGGCTGTGCCACGTGCCACCTTGGTGGGAGTCGATCCTCGGCGTGAAAGACGAGCCGGTGAAGGGAAAAGAGGTTCCTCTGGAATGGACTGAGACATCTGGGGGACTCTTGGAATGGTGGCACGACCCTGGAGTTCCTCTCGCCGTTCCTGTTGAGAGAGCCTCCTCTTGAGATGCGACGGGAACGCCGGGAACTCTTTCCCGACGAAGCAGGGAAAGGATCCCTCATCTCGAGCTACGAGGCGGAAACGGGGCTCCTCTGGATGTGGGCGGGACCCTCGTGATTCCTCCCGAGTGGAGACGGCTAGGTCGGGGAACTTCTTGATTTGCACCAAGGGTGTGAAGGACCCTTTCGAAGTTCCAGAGGTGAGGTGTGATCAGCCTCGAGACGCCTCAGCGGAAATGGGCCTCATCTCGCCTGGAGGGGAGAACCTCCTGGATTTTCTCGAGTTGCGGCAGGTCTTCTCGAGTTACGACGGGGACCTCAGGGTCCCGCTCTGGTGGCCTCAGGAAAGGCCAGTCCCCATGCGAGTTGCTAGGGGACCTCTGGGGATTCCTCTCCCGTCCATGCCGGAGCCTCAGTCCTTCTGTGAAGTCGGGGCCGGAACCTGAGGATACCTCTCCAGTGTTGCCATGGATCTTGGGGTGCTTCTGAGTCTCCCCAGGGGAGTCAGGCCTCGTCTCGAGTGGGGGCATGCACGTGCGCTTTCCTCCCGAGCTGCAGCAGTAGTGTCACGCTTCCTGTCACGTGGATCAAGGGATCTGTGGCTTTCCCTCGAGGCTGTCCCTCGAGGCTTTCCCACGAGGCTTTCCCACAGGGCTGTGCCACGTGTCACCTTGGTGGGAGTCGATCCTCGGCGTGAAAGACGAGCCGGTGAAGGGAAAAGAGGTTCCTCTGGAATGGACTGAGACATCTGGGGGACTCTTGGAATGGTGGCACGACCCTGGAGTTCCTCTCGCCGTTCCTGTTGAGAGGGCCTCCTCTTGAGATGCGACGGGAACGCCGGGAACTCTTTCCCGACGAAGCAGGGAAAGGATCCCTCATCTCGAGCTACGAGGCGGAAACGGGGCTCCTCTGGATGTGGGCGGGTCCCTCGTGATTCCTCCCGAGTGGAGACGGCTAGGTCGGGGAACTTCTTGATTTGCACCAAGGGTGTGAAGGACCCTTTCGAAGTTCCAGAGGTGAGGTGTGATCAGCCTCGAGACGCCTCAGCGGAAATGGGCCTCATCTCGCCTGGAGGGGAGAACCTCCTGGATTTTCTCGAGTTGCGGCAGGTCTTCTCGAGTTACGACGGGGACCTCAGGGTCCCGCTCTGGTGGCCTCAGGAAAGGCCAGTCCCCATGCGAGTTGCTAGGGGACCTCTGGGGATTCCTCTCCCGTCCATGCCGGAGCCTCAGTCCTTCTGTGAAGTCGGGGCCGGAACCTGAGGATACCTCTCCAGTGTTGCCATGGATCTTGGGGTGCTTCTGAGTCTCCCCAGGGGAGTCAGGCCTCGTCTCGAGTGGGGGCATGCACGTGCGCTTTCCTCCCGAGCTGCAGCAGTAGTGTCACGCTTCCTGTCACGTGGATCAAGGGATCTGTGGCTTTCCCTCGAGGCTGTCCCTCGAGGCTTTCCCACGAGGCTTTCCCACAGGGCTGTGCCACGTGCCACCTTGGTGGGAGTCGATCCTCGGCGTGAAAGGCGAGCCGGTGAAGGGAAAAGAGGTTCCTCTGGAATGGACTGAGACATCTGGGGGACTCTTGGAATGGTGGCACGACCCTGGAGTTCCTCTCGCCGTTCCTGTTGAGAGGGCCTCCTCTTGAGATGCGACGGGAACGCCGGGAACTCTTTCCCGACGAAGCAGGGAAAGGATCCCTCATCTCGAGCTACGAGGCGGAAACGGGGCTCCTCTGGATGTGGGCGGGACCCTCGTGATTCCTCTCGAGTGGAGACGGCTAGGTCGGGGAACTTCTTGATTTGCACCAAGGGTGTGAAGGACCCTTTCGAAGTTCCAGAGGTGAGGTGTGATCCGCCTCGAGACGCCTCAGCGGAAATGGGCCTCATCTCGCCTGGAGGGGAGAACCTCCTGGATTTTCTCGAGTTGCGGCAGGTCTTCTCGAGTTACGACGGGGACCTCAGGGACCCGCTCTGGTGGCCTCAGGAAAGGCCAGTCCCCATGCGAGTTGCTAGGGGACCTCTCGGGATTCCTCTCCCGTCCATGCCGGGGCCTCAGTCCTTGTGTGGAGTCGGGGCCGGAACCTGAGGATTCCTCTCCAGTGTTGCCATGGATCTTGGGGTGCTTCTGAGTCTCCCCAGGGGAGTCAGGCCTCGTCTCGAGTGGGGGCATGCACGTGCGCTTTCCTCCCGAGCTGCAGCAGTAGTGTCACGCTTCCTGTCACGTGGATCAAGGGATCTGTGGCTTTCCCTCGAGGCTGTCCCTCGAGGCTTTCCCACGAGGCTTTCCCACAGGGCTGTGCCACGTGCCACCTTGGTGGGAGTCGATCCTCGGCGTGAAAGACGAGCCGGTGAAGGGAAAAGAGGTTCCTCTGGAATGGACTGAGACATCTGGGGGACTCTTGGAATGGTGGCACGACCCTGGAGTTCCTCTCGCCGTTCCTGTTGAGAGGGCCTCCTCTTGAGATGAGACGGGAACGCCGGGAACTCTTTCCCGACGAAGCAGGGAAAGGATCCCTCATCTCGAGCTACGAGGCGGAAACGGGGCTCCTCTGGATGTGGGCGGGACCCTCGTGATTCCTCTCGAGTGGAGACGGCTAGGTCGGGGAACTTCTTGATTTGCACCAAGGGTGTGAAGGACCCTTTCGAAGTTCCAGAGGTGAGGTGTGATCAGCCTCGAGACGCCTCAGCGGAAATGGGCCTCATCTCGCCTGGAGGGGAGAACCTCCTGGATTTTCTCGAGTTGCGGCAGGTCTTCTCGAGTTACGACGGGGACCTCAGGGACCCGCTCTGGTGGCCTCAGGAAAGGCCAGTCCCCATGCGAGTTGCTAGGGGACCTCTCGGGATTCCTCTCCCGTCCATGCCGGGGCCTCAGTCCTTGTGTGGAGTCGGGGCCGGAACCTGAGGATTCCTCTCCAGTGTTGCCATGGATCTTGGGGTGCTTCTGAGTCTCCCCAGGGGAGTCAGGCCTCGTCTCGAGTGGGGGCATGCACGTGCGCTTTCCTCCCGAGCTGCAGCAGTAGTGTCACGCTTCCTGTCACGTGGATCAAGGGATCTGTGGCTTTCCCTCGAGGCTGTCCCTCGAGGCTTTCCGACGAGGCTTTCCCACAGGCTGTGCCACGTGCCACCTTGGTGGGAGTCGATCCTCGGCGTGAAAGACGAGCCGGTGAAGGGAAAGAGGTTCCTCTGGAATGGACTGAGACATCTGGGGGACTCTTGGAATGGTGGCACGACCCTGGAGTTCCTCTCGCCGTTCCTGTTGAGAGGGCCTCCTCTTGAGATGCGACGGGAACGCCGGGAACTCTTTCCCGAAGAAGCAGGGAAAGGATCCCTCATCTCGACCTACGAGGCGGAAACGGGGCTCCTCTGGATGTGGGCGGGACCCTCGTGATTCCTCTCTAGTGGAGACGGCTAGGTCGGGGAACTTCTTGATTTGCACCAAGGGTGTGAAGGACCCTTTCGAAGTTCCAGAGGTGAGGTGTGATCAGCCTCGAGACGCCTCAGCGGAAATGGGCCTCATCTCGCCTGGAGGGGAGAACCTCCTGGATTTTCTCGAGTAGCGGCAGGTCTTCTCGAGTTACGACGGGGACCTCAGGGACCCGCTCTGGGGGCCTCAGGAAAGGCCAGTCCCCATGCGAGTTGCTAGGGGACCTCTCGGGATTCCTCTCCCGTCCATGCCGGGGCCTCAGTCCTTGTGTGGAGTCGGGGCCGGAACCTGAGGATTCCTCTTCAGTGTTGCCATGGATCTTGGGGTGCTTCTGAGTCTCCCCAGGGGAGTCAGGCCTCGTCTCGTGTGGGGGCATGCACGTGCGCTTTCCTCCAGAGCTGCAGCAGTAGTGTCACGCTTCCTGTCACGTGGATCAAGGGATCTGTGGCTTTCCCTCGAGGCTGTCCCTCGAGGCTTTCCCACGAGGCTTTCCCACAGGGCTGTGCCACGTGCCACCTTGGTGGGAGTCGATCCTCGGCGTGAAAGACGAGCCGGTGAAGGGAAAAGAGGTTCCTCTGGAATGGACTGAGACATCTGGGGGACTCTTGGAATGGTGGCACGACCCTGGAGTTCCTCTCGCCGTTCCTGTTGAGAGGGCCTCCTCTTGAGATGCGACGGGAACGCCGGGAACTCTTTCCCGACGAAGCAGGGAAAGGATCCCTCATCTCGAGCTACGAGGCGGAAACGGGGCTCCTCTGGATGTGGGCGGGACCCTCGTGATTCCTCTCGAGTGGAGACGGCTAGGTCGGGGAACTTCTTGATTTGCACCAAGGGTGTGAAAGACCCTTTCGAAGTTCCAGAGGTGAGGTGTGATCCGCCTCGAGACGCCTCATCGGAAATGGGCCTCATCTCGCCTGAAGGGGAGAACCTCCTGGATTTTCTCGAGTTGCGGCAGGTCTTCTCGAGTTACGACGGGGACCTCAGGGACCCGCTCTGGTGGCCTCAGGAAAGGCCAGTCCCCATGCGAGTTGCTAGGGGACCTCTCGGGATTCCTCTCCCGTCCATGCCGGGGCCTCAGTCCTTGTGTGGAGTCGGGGCCGGAACCTGAGGATTCCTCTCCAGTGTTGCCATGGATCTTGGGGTGCTTCTGAGTCTCCCCAGGGGAGTCAGGCCTCGTCTCGAGTGGGGGCATGCACGTGCGCTTTCCTCCCGAGCTGCAGCAGTAGTGTCACGCTTCCTGTCACGTGGATCAAGGGATCTGTGGCTTTCCCTCGAGGCTGTCCCTCGAGGCTTTCCCACGAGGCTTTCCCACAGGGCTGTGCCACGTGCCACCTTGGTGGGAGTCGATCCTCGGCGTGAAAGACGAGCCGGTGAAGGGAAAAGAGGTTCCTCTGGAATGGACTGAGACATCTGGGTGACTCTTGGAATGGTGGCACGACCCTGGAGTTCCCCTCGCCGTTCCTGTTGAGAGGGCCTCCTCTTGAGATGCGACGGGAACGCCGGGAACTCTTTCCCGACGAAGCAGGGAAAGGATCCCTCATCTCGAGCTACGAGGCGGAAACGGGGCTCCTCTGGATGTGGGCGGGACCCTCGTGATTCCTCTCGAGTGGAGACGGCTAGGTCGGGGAACTTCTTGATTTGCACCAAGGGTGTGAAGGACCCTTTCGAAGTTCCAGAGGTGAGGTGTGATCAGCCTCGAGACGCCTCAGCGGAAATGGGCCTCATCTCGCCTGGAGGGGAGAACCTCCTGGATTTTCTCGAGTAGCGGCAGGTCTTCTCGAGTTACGACGGGGACCTCAGGGACCCGCTCTGGGGGCCTCAGGAAAGGCCAGTCCCCATGCGAGTTGCTAGGGGACCTCTCGGGATTCCTCTCCCGTCCATGCCGGGGCCTCAGTCCTTGTGTGGAGTAGGGGCCGGAACCTGAGGATTCCTCTTCAGTGTTGCCATGGATCTTGGGGTGCTTCTGAGTCTCCCCAGGGGAGTCAGGCCTCGTCTCGTGTGGGGGCATGCACGTGCGCTTTCCTCCCGAGCTGCAGCAGTAGTGTCACGCTTCCTGTCACGTGGATCAAGGGATCTGTGGCTTTCCCTCGAGGCTGTCCCTCGAGGCTTTCCCACGAGGCTTTCCCACAGGGCTGTGCCACGTGCCACCTTGGTGGGAGTCGATCCTCGGCGTGAAAGACGAGCCGGTGAAGGGAAAAGAGGTTCCTCTGGAATGGACTGAGACATCTGGGGGACTCTTGGAATGGTGGCACGACCCTGGAGTTCCTCTCGCCGTTCCTGTTGAGAGGGCCTCCTCTTGAGATGCGACGGGAACGCCGGGAACTCTTTCCCGACGAAGCAGGGAAAGGATCCCTCATCTCGAGCTACGAGGCGGAAACGGGGCTCCTCTGGATGTGGGCGGGACCCTCGTGATTCCTCTCGAGTGGAGACGGCTAGGTCGGGGAACTTCTTGATTCGCACCAAGGGTGTGAAGGACCCTTTCGAAGTTCCAGAGGTGAGGTGTGATCAGCCTCGAGACGCCTCAGCGGAAATGGGCCTCATCTCGCCTGGAGGGGAGAACCTCCTGGATTTTCTCGAGTTGCGGCAGGTCTTCTCGAGTTACGACGGGGACCTCAGGGACCCGCTCTGGTGGCCTCAGGAAAGGCCAGTCCCCATGCGAGTTGCTAGGGGACCTCTCGGGATTCCTCTCCCGTCCATGCCGGGGCCTCAGTCCTTGTGTGGAGTCGGGGCCGGAACCTGAGGATTCCTCTCCAGTGTTGCCATGGATCTTGGGGTGCTTCTGAGTCTCCCCAGGGGAGTCAGGCCTCGTCTCGAGTGGGGGCATGCACGTGCGCTTTCCTCCCGAGCTGCAGCAGTAGTGTCAAGCTTCCTGTCACGTGGATCAAGGGATCTGTGGCTTTCCCTCGAGGCTGTCCCTCGAGGCTTTCCCACGAGGCTTTCCCACAGGGCTGTGCCACGTGCCACCTTGGTGGGAGTCGATCCTCGGCGTGAAAGACGAGCCGGTGAAGGGAAAAGAGGTTCCTCTGGAATGGACTGAGACATCTGGGGGACTCTTGGAATGGTGGCACGACCCTGGAGTTCCTCTCGCCGTCCCTGTTGAGAGGGCCTCCTCTTGAGATGCGACGGGAACGCCGGGAACTCTTTCCCGACGAAGCAGGGAAAGGATCCCTCATCTCGAGCTACGAGGCGGAAACGGGGCTCCTCTGGATGTGGGCGGGACCCTCGTGATTCCTCTCGAGTGGAGACGGCTAGGTCGGGGAACTTCTTGATTTGCACCAAGGGTGTGAAGGACCCTTTCGAAGTTCCAGAGGTGAGGTGTGATCAGCCTCGAGACGCCTCAGCGGAAATGGGCCTCATCTCGCCTGGAGGGGAGAACCTCCTGGATTTTCTCGAGTTGCGGCAGGTCTTCTCGAGTTACGACGGGGACCTCAGGGACCCGCTCTGGTGGCCTCAGGAAAGGCCAGTCCCCATGCGAGTTGCTAGGGGACCACTCGGGATTCCTCTCCCGTCCATGCCGGGGCCTCAGTCCTTGTGTGGAGTCGGGGCCGGAACCTGAGGATTCCTCTCCAGTGTTGCCATGGATCTTGGGGTGCTTCTGAGTCTCCCCAGGGGAGTCAGGCCTCGTCTCGAGTGGGGGCCTGCACGTGCGCTTTCCTCCCGAGCTGCAGCAGTAGTGTCACGCTTCCTGTCACGTGGATCAAGGGATCTGTGGCTTTCCCTCGAGGCTGTCCCTCGAGGCTTTCCCACGAGGCTTTCCCACAGGGCTGTGCCACGTGCCACCTTGGTGGGAGTCGATCCTCGGCGTGAAAGACGAGCCGGTGAAGGGAAAAGAGGTTCCTCTGGAATGGACTGAGACATCTGGGTGACTCTTGGAATGGTGGCACGACCCTGGAGTTCCCCTCGCCGTTCCTGTTGAGAGGGCCTCCTCTTGAGATGCGACGGGAACGCCGGGAACTCTTTCCCGACGAAGCAGGGAAAGGATCCCTCATCTCGAGCTACGAGGCGGAAACGGGGCTCCTCTGGATGTGGGCGGGACCCTCGTGATTCCTCTCGAGTGGAGACGGCTAGGTCGGGGAACTTCTTGATTTGCACCAAGGGTGTGAAGGACCCTTTCGAAGTTCCAGAGGTGAGGTGTGATCAGCCTTGAGACGCCTCAGCGGAAATGGGCCTCATCTCGCCTGGAGGGGAGAACCTCCTGGATTTTCTCGAGTTGCGGCAGGTCTTCTCGAGTTACGACGGGGACCTCAGGGACCCGCTCTGGGGGCCTCAGGAAAGGCCAGTCCCCATGCGAGTTGCTAGGGGACCTCTCGGGATTCCTCTCCCGTCCATGCCGGGGCCTCAGTCCTTGGGTGGAGTAGGGGCCGGAACCTGAGGATTCCTCTTCAGTGTTGCCATGGATCTTGGGGTGCTTCTGAGTCTCCCCAGGGGAGTCAGGCCTCGTCTCGTGTGGGGGCATGCACGTGCGCTTTCCTCCCGAGCTGCAGCAGTAGTGTCACGCTTCCTGTCACGTGGATCAAGGGATCTGTGGCTTTCCCTCGAGGCTGTCCCTCGAGGCTTTCCCACGAGGCTTTCCCACAGGGCTGTGCCACGTGCCACCTTGGTGGGAGTCGATCCTCGGCGTGAAAGACGAGCCGGTGAAGGGAAAAGAGGTTCCTCTGGAATGGACTGAGACATCTGGGGGACTCTTGGAATGGTGGCACGACCCTGGAGTTCCTCTCGCCGTTCCTGTTGAGAGGGCCTCCTCTTGAGATGCGACGGGAACGCCGGGAACTCTTTCCCGACGAAGCAGGGAAAGGATCCCTCATCTCGAGCTACGAGGCGGAAACGGGGCTCCTCTGGATGTGGGCGGGACCCTCGTGATTCCTCTCGAGTGGAGACGGCTAGGTCGGGGAACTTCTTGATTTGCACCAAGGGTGTGAAGGACCCTTTCGAAGTTCCAGAGGTGAGGTGTGATCAGCCTCGAGACGCCTCAGCGGAAATGGGCCTCATCTCGCCTGGAGGGGAGAACCTCCTGGATTTTCTCGAGTTGCGGCAGGTCTTCTCGAGTTACGACGGGGACCTCAGGGACCCGCTCTGGTGGCCTCAGGAAAGGCCAGTCCCCATGCGAGTTGCTAGGGGACCTCTCGGGATTCCTCTCCCGTCCATGCCGGGGCCTCAGTCCTTGTGTGGAGTCGGGGTCGGAACCTGAGGATTCCTCTCCAGTGTTGCCATGGATCTTGGGGTGCTTCTGAGTCTCCCCAGGGGAGTCAGGCCTCGTCTCGAGTGGGGGCATGCACGTGCGCTTTCCTCCCGAGCTGCAGCAGTAGTGTCACGCTTCCTGTCACGTGGATCAAGGGATCTGTGGCTTTCCCTCGAGGCTGTCCCTCGAGGCTTTCCCACGAGGCTTTCCCACAGGGCTGTGCCACGTGCCACCTTGGTGGGAGTCGATCCTCGGCGTGAAAGACGAGCCGGTGAAGGGAAAAGAGGTTCCTCTGGAATGGACTGAGACATCTGGGGGACTCTTGGAATGGTGGCACGACCCTGGAGTTCCTCTCGCCGTTCCTGTTGAGAGGGCCTCCTCTTGAGATGCGACGGGAACGCCGGGAACTCTTTCCCGACGAAGCAGGGAAAGGATCCCTCATCTCGAGCTACGAGGCGGAAATGGGGCTCCTCTGGATGTGGGCGGGACCCTCGTGATTCCTCTCGAGTGGAGACGGCTAGGTCGGGGAACTTCTTGATTTGCACCAAGGGTGTGAAGGACCCTTTCGAAGTTCCAGAGGTGAGGTGTGATCAGCCTCGAGACGCCTCAGCGGAAATGGGCCTCATCTCGCCTGGAGGGGAGAACCTCCTGGATTTTCTCGAGTTGTGGCAGGTCTTCTCGAGTTACGACGGGGACCTCAGGGACCCGCTCTGGTGGCCTCAGGAAAGGCCAGTCCCCATGCGAGTTGCTAGGGGACCTCTCGGGATTCCTCTCCCGTCCATGCCGGGGCCTCAGTCCTTGTGTGGAGTCGGGGCCGGAACCTGAGGATTCCTCTCCAGTGTTGCCATGGATCTTGGGGTGCTTCTGAGACTCCCCAGGGGAGTCAGGCCTCGTCTCGAGTGGGGGCATGCACGTGCGCTTTCCTCCCGAGCTGCAGCAGTAGTGTCACGCTTCCTGTCACGTGGATCAAGGGATCTGTGGCTTTCCCTCGAGGCTGTCCCTCGAGGCTTTCCCGCGAGGCTTTCCCACAGGGCTGTGCCACGTGCCACCTTGGTGGGAGTCGATCCTCGGCGTGAAAGACGAGCCGGTGAAGGGAAAAGAGGTTCCTCTGGAATGGACTGAGACATCTGGGGGACTCTTGGAATGGTGGCACGACCCTGGAGTTCCTCTCGCCGTTCCTGTTGAGAGGGCCTCCTCTTGAGATGCGACGGGAACGCCGGGAACTCTTTCCCGACGAAGCAGGGAAAGGATCCCTCATCTCGAGCTACGAGGCGGAAACGGGGCTCCTCTGGATGTGGGCGGGACCCTCGTGATTCCTCTCGAGTGGAGACGGCTAGGTCGGGGAACTTCTTGATTCGCACCAAGGGTGTGAAGGACCCTTTCGAAGTTCCAGAGGTGAGGTGTGATCAGCCTCGAGACGCCTCAGCGGAAATGGGCCTCATCTCGCCTGGAGGGGAGAACCTCCTGGATTTTCTCGAGTTGCGGCAGGTCTTCTCGAGTTACGACGGGGACCTCAGGGACCCGCTCTGGTGGCCTCAGGAAAGGCCAGTCCCCATGCGAGTTGCTAGGGGACCTCTCGGGATTCCTCTCCCGTCCATGCCGGGGCCTCAGTCCTTGTGTGGAGTCGGGGCCGGAACCTGAGGATTCCTCTCCAGTGTTGCCATGGATCTTGGGGTGCTTCTGAGACTCCCCAGGGGAGTCAGGCCTCGTCTCGAGTGGGGGCATGCACGTGCGCTTTCCTCCCGAGCTGCAGCAGTAGTGTCACGCTTCCTGTCACGTGGATCAAGGGATCTGTGGCTTTCCCTCGAGGCTGTGCCTCGAGGCTTTCCCGCGAGGCTTTCCCACAGGGCTGTGCCACGTGCCACCTTGGTGGGAGTCGATCCTCGGCGTGAAAGACGAGCCGGTGAAGGGAAAAGAGGTTCCTCTGGAATGGACTGAGACATCTGGGGGACTCTTGGAATGGTGGCACGACCCTGGAGTTCCTCTCGCCGTTCCTGTTGAGAGGGCCTCCTCTTGAGATGCGACGGGAACGCCGGGAACTCTTTCCCGACGAAGCAGGGAAAGGATCCCTCATCTCGAGCTACGAGGCGGAAACGGGGCTCCTCTGGATGTGGGCGGGACCCTCGTGATTCCTCTCGAGTGGAGACGGCTAGGTCGGGGAACTTCTTGATTCGCACCAAGGGTGTGAAGGACCCTTTCGAAGTTCCAGAGGTGAGGTGTGATCAGCCTCGAGACGCCTCAGCGGAAATGGGCCTCATCTCGCCTGGAGGGGAGAACCTCCTGGATTTTCTCGAGTTGCGGCAGGTCTTCTCGAGTTACGACGGGGACCTCAGGGACCCGCTCTGGTGGCCTCAGGAAAGGCCAGTCCCCATGCGAGTTGCTAGGGGACCTCTCGGGATTCCTCTCCCGTCCATGCCGGGGCCTCAGTCCTTGTGTGGAGTCGGGGCCGGAACCTGAGGATTCCTCTCCAGTGTTGCCATGGATCTTGGGGTGCTTCTGAGTCTCCCCAGGGGAGTCAGGCCTCGTCTCGAGTGGGGGCATGCACGTGCGCTTTCCTCCCGAGCTGCAGCAGTAGTGTCAAGCTTCCTGTCACGTGGATCAAGGGATCTGTGGCTTTCCCTCGAGGCTGTCCCTCGAGGCTTTCCCACGAGGCTTTCCCACAGGGCTGTGCCACGTGCCACCTTGGTGGGAGTCGATCCTCGGCGTGAAAGACGAGCCGGTGAAGGGAAAAGAGGTTCCTCTGGAATGGACTGAGACATCTGGGGGACTCTTGGAATGGTGGCACGACCCTGGAGTTCCTCTCGCCGTCCCTGTTGAGAGGGCCTCCTCTTGAGATGCGACGGGAACGCCGGGAACTCTTTCCCGACGAAGCAGGGAAAGGATCCCTCATCTCGAGCTACGAGGCGGAAACGGGGCTCCTCTGGATGTGGGCGGGACCCTCGTGATTCCTCTCGAGTGGAGACGGGTATGTCGGGGAACTTCTTGATTTGCACCAAGGGTGTGAAGGACCCTTTCGAAGTTCCAGAGGGGAGGTGTGATCAGCCTCGAGACGCCTCAGCGGAAATGGGCCTCATCTCGCCTGGAGGGGAGAACCTCCTGGATTTTCTCGAGTTGCGGCAGGTCTTCTCGAGTTACGACGGGGACCTCAGGGACCCGCTCTTGTGGCCTCAGGAAAGGCCAGTCCCCATGCGAGTTGCTAGGGGACCTCTCGGGATTCCTCTCCCGTCCATGCCGGGGCCTCAGTCCTTGTGTGGAGTCGGGGCCGGAACCTGAGGATTCCTCTCCAGTGTTGCCATGGATCTTGGGGTGCTTCTGAGTCTCCCCAGGGGAGTCAGGCCTCGTCTCGAATGGGGGCATGCACGTGCGCTTTCCTCCCGAGCTGCAGCAGTAGTGTCACGCTTCCTGTCACGTGGATCAAGGGATCTGTGGCTTTCCCTCGAGGCTGTCCCTCGAGGCTTTCCCACGAGGCTTTCCCACAGGGCTGTGCCACGTGCCACCCTGGTGTGAGTCGATCCTCGGCGTGAAAGACGAGCCGGTGAAGGGAAAAGAGGTTCCTCTGGAATGGACTGAGACATCTGGGGGACTCTTGGAATGGTGGCACGACCCTGGAGTTCCTCTCGCCGTTCCTGTTGAGAGGGCCTCCTCTTGAGATGCGACGGGAACGCCGGGAACTCTTTCCCGACGAAGCAGGGAAAGGATCCCTCATCTCGAGCTCCGAGGCGGAAACGGGGCTCCTCTGGATGTGGGCGGGACCCTCGTGATTCCTCTCGAGTGGAGACGGGTATGTCGGGGAACTTCTTGATTTGCACCAAGGGTGTGAAGGACCCTTTCGAAGTTCCAGAGGTGAGGTGTGATCAGCCTCGAGACGCCTCAGCGGAAATGGGCCTCATCTCGCCTGGAGGGGAGAACCTCCTGGATTTTCTCGAGTTGCGGCAGGTCTTCTCGAGTTACGACGGGGACCTCAGGGACCCGCTCTGGTGGCCTCAGGAAAGGCCAGTCCCCATGCGAGTTGCTAGGGGACCTCTCGGGATTCCTCTCCCGTCCATGCCGGGGCCTCAGTCCTTGTGTGGAGTCGGGGCCGGAACCTGAGGATTCCTCTCCAGTGTTGCCATGGATCTTGGGGTGCTTCTGAGTCACCCCAGGGGAGTCAGGCCTCGTCTCGAGTGGGGGCATGCACGTGCGCTTTCCTCCCGAGCTGCAGCAGTAGTGTCACGCTTCCTGTCACGTGGATCAAGGGATCTGTGGCTTTCCGTCGAGGCTGTCCCTCGAGGCTTTCCCACGAGGCTTTCCCACAGGGCTGTGCCACGTGCCACCTTGGTGTGAGTCGATCCTCGGCGTGAAAGACGAGCCGGTGAAGGGAAAAGAGGTTCCTCTGGAATGGACTGAGACATCTGGGGGACTCTTGGAATGGTGGCACGACCCTGGAGTTCCTCTCGCCGTTCCTGTTGAGAGGGCCTCCTCTTGAGATGCGACGGGAACGCCGGGAACTCTTTCCCGACGAAGCAGGGAAAGGATCCCTCATCTCGAGCTACGAGGCGGAAATGGGGCTCCTCTGGATGTGGGTGGGACCCTCGTGATTCCTCTCGAGTGGAGACGGGTATGTCGGGGAACTTCTTGATTTGCACCAAGGGTGTGAAGGACCCTTTCGAAGTTCCAGAGGGGAGGTGTGATCAGCCTCGAGAGGCCTCAGCGGAAATGGGCCTCATCTCGCCTGGAGGGGAGAACCTCCTGGATTTTCTCGAGTTGCGGCAGGTCTTCTCGAGTTACGACGGGGACCTCAGGGACCCGCTCTGGTGGCCTCAGGAAAGGCCAGTCCCCATGCGAGTTGCTAGGGGACCTCTCGGGATTCCTCTCCCGTCCATGCCGGGGCCTCAGTCCTTGTGTGGAGTCGGGGCCGGAATGTGAGGATTCCTCTCCAGTGTTGCCATGGATCTTGGGGTGCTTCTGAGTCTCCCCAGGGGAGTCAGGCCTCGTCTCGAGTGGGGGCATGCACGTGCGCTTTCCTCCCGAGCTGCAGCAGTAGTGTCACGCTTCCTGTCACGTGGATCAAGGGATCTGTGGCTTTCATTCGAGGCTGTCCCTCGAGGCTTTCCCACGAGGCTTTCCCACAGGGATGTGCCACGTGCCACCTTGGTGTGAGTCAATCCTCGGCGTGAAAGACGAGCCGGTGAAGGGAAAAGAGGTTCCTCTGGAATGGCCTGAGACATCTGGGGGACTCTTGGAATGGTGGCACGACCCTGGAGTTCCTCTCGCCGTTCCTGTTGAGAGGGCCTCCTCTTGAGATGCGACGGGAACGCCGGGAACTCTTTCCCGACGAAGCAGGGAAAGGATCCCTCATCTCGAGCTACGAGGCGGAAATGGGGCTCCTCTGGATGTGGGCGGGACCCTCGTGATTCCTCTCGAGTGGAGACGGGTATGTCGGGGAACTTCTTGATTTGCACCAAGGGTGTGAAGGACCCTTTCGAAGTTCCAGAGGTGAGGTGTGATCAGCCTCGAGACGCCTCAGCGGAAATGGGCCTCATCTCGCCTGGAGGGGAGAACCTCCTGGATTTTCTCGAGTTGCGGCAGGTCTTCTCGAGTTACGACGGGGACCTCAGGGACCCGCTCTGGTGGCCTCAGGAAAGGCCAGTCCCCATGCGAGTTGCTAGGGGACCTCTCGGGATTCCTCTCCCGTCCATGCCGGGGCCTCAGTCCTTGTGTGGAGTCGGGGCCGGAACCTGAGGATTCCTCTCCAGTGTTGCCATGGATCTTGGGGTGCTTCTGAGTCTCCCCAGGGGAGTCAGGCCTCGTCTCGAGTGGGAGCATGCACGTGCGCTTTCCTCCCGAGCTGCAGCTGTGGTGTCACCCTTCCTGTCACGTGGATCAAGGGATCTGTGGCTTTCCCTCGAGGCTGTCCCTCGAGGCTTTCCCATGAGGCTTTCCCACAGGGCTGTGCCACGTGCCACTTTGCTGTGAGTCGATCTTCTGCGTGAAAGACGAGCCAGTGAAGGGAAACGAGGTTCCTCTGGAATGGACTGAGACATCTGGGGGACTCTTGGAATGGTGGCACGACCCTGGAGTTCCTCTCGCCATTCCTGTTGAGAGGGCCTCCTCTTGAGATGCGTCGGGAACGCCGGGAACTCTTTCCCGACGAAGCGGGGAAAGGATCCCTCATCTCGAGCTACGAGGCGGAAACAGGGCTCCTCTGGATGTGGGCGGGACCCTCGTGATTCCTCTCGAGTGGAGACGGGTATGTCGGGGAACTTCTTGATTTGCACCAAGGGTGTGAAGGACCCTTTCGAAGTTCCAGAGGTGACCTGTGATCAGCCTCGAGACGCCTCAGCGGAAATGGGCCTCATCTCGCCTGGAGGGGAGAACCTCCTGGATTTTCTCGAGTTGCGGCAGGTCTTCTCGAGTTACGACGGGGACCTCAGGGACCCGCTCTGGTGGCCTCAGGAAAGGCCAGTCCCCATGCGAGTTGCTAGGGGACCTCTCGGGATTCCTCTCCCGTCCATGCCGGGGCCTCAGTCCTTGTGTGGAGTCGGGGCCGGAACCTGAGGATTCCTCTCCAGTGTTGCCATGGATCTTGGGGTGCTTCTGAGTCTCCCCAGGGGAGTCAGGCCTCGTCTCGAGTGGGGGCATGCACGTGCGCTTTCCTCCCGAGCTGCAGCAGTAGTGTCACGCTTCCTGTCACGTGGATCAAGGGATCTGTGGCTTTCCCTCGAGGCTGTCCCTCGAGGCTCTCCCACGAGGCTTTCCCACAGGGCTGTGCCACGTGCCACCTTGGTGTGAGTCGATCCTCGGCGTGAAAGACGAGCCGGTGAAGGGAAAAGAGGTTCCTCTGGAATGGACTGAGACATCTGGGGGACTCTTGGAATGGTGGCACGACCCTGGCGTTCCTCTCGCCGTTCCTGTTGAGAGGGCCTCCTCTTGAGATGCGACGGGAACGCCGGGAACTCTTTCCCGACGAAGCAGGGAAAGGATCCCTCATCTCGAGCTACGAGGCGGAAATGGGGCTCCTCTGGATGTGGGCGGGACCCTCGTGATTCCTCTCGAGTGGAGACGGGTATGTCGGGGAACTTCTTGATTTGCACCAAGGGTGTGAAGGACCCTTTCGAAGTTCCAGAGGTGAGGTGTGATCAGCCTCGAGACGCCTCAGCGGAAATGGGCCTCATCTCGCCTGGAGGGGAGAACCTCCTGGATTTTCTCGAGTTGCGGCAGGTCTTCTCGAGTTACGAAGGGGACCTGAGGGACCCGCTCTGGTGGCCTCACGAAAGGCCAGTCCCCATGCGAGTTGCTAGGGGACCTCTCGGGATTCCTCTCCCGTCCATGCCGGGGCCTCAGTCCTTGTGTGGAGTCGGGGCCGGAACCTGAGGATTCCTCTCCAGTGTTGCCATGGATCTTGGGGTGCTTCTGAGTCTCCCCAGGGGAGTCAGGCCTCGTCTCGAGTGGGGGCATGCACGTGCGCTTTCCTCCCGAGCTGCAGCTGTGGTGTCACGCTTCCTGTCACGTGGATCAAGGGATCTGTGGCTTTCCCTCGAGGCTGTCCCTCGAGGCTTTCCCGTGAGGCTTTCCCACAGGGCTGTGCCACGTGCCACTTTGCTGTGAGTCGATCTTCTGCGTGAAAGACGAGCCAGTGAAGGGAAACGAGGTTCCTCTGGAATGGACTGAGACATCTGGGGGACTCTTGGAATGGTGGCACGACCCTGGAGTTCCTCTCGCCGTTCCTGTTGAGAGGGCCTCCTCTTGAGATTCGTCGGGAACGCCGGGAACTCTTTCCCGACGAAGCGGGGAAAGGATCCCTCATCTCGAGCTACGAGGCGGAAACGGGGCTCCTCTGGATGTTGGCCGGACCCTCGTGATTCCTCTCGAGTGGAGACGGGTATGTCGGGGAACTTCTTGATTTGCACCAAGGGTGTGAAGGACCCTTTCGAAGTTCCAGAGGTGAGGTGTGATCAGCCTCGAGACGCCTCAGCGGAAATGGGCCTCATCTCGCCTGGAGGGGAGAACCTCCTGGATTTTCTCGAGTTGCGGCAGGTCTTCTCGAGTTACGACGGGGACCTCAGGGACCCGCTCTGGTGGCCTCAGGAAAGGCCAGTCCCCATGCGAGTTGCTAGGGGACCTCTCGGGATTCCTCTCCCGTTCATGCCGGGGCCTCAGTCCTTGTGTGGAGTCGGGGCCGGAACCTGAGGATTCCTCTCCAGTGTTGCCATGGATCTTGGGGTGCTTCTGAGTCTCCCCAGGGGAGTCAGGCCTCGTCTCGAGTGGGGGCATGCACGTGCGCTTTCCTCCCGAGCTGCAGCAGTAGTGTCACGCTTCCTGTCACGTGGATCAAGGGATCTGTGGCTTTCCCTCGAGGCTGTCCCTCGAGGCTCTCCCACGAGGCTTTCCCACAGGGCTGTGCCACGTGCCACCTTGGTGTGAGTCGATCCTCGGCGTGAAAGACGAGCCGGTGAAGGGAAAAGAGGTTCCTCTGGAATGGACTGAGACATCTGGGGACTCTTGGAATGGTGGCACGACCCTGGCGTTCCTCTCGCCGTTCCTGTTGAGAGGGCCTCCTCTTGAGATGCGACGGGAACGCCGGGAACTCTTTCCCGACGAAGCAGGGAAAGGATCCCTCATCTCGAGCTACGAGGCGGAAATGGGGCTCCTCTGGATGTGGGCGGGACCCTCGTGATTCCTCTCGAGTGGAGACGGGTATGTCGGGGAACTTCTTGATTTGCACCAAGGGTGTGAAGGACCCTTTCGAAGTTCCAGAGGTGAGGTGTGATCAGCCTCGAGACGCCTCAGCGGAAATGGGCCTCATCTCGCCTGGAGGGGAGAACCTCCTGGATTTTCTCGAGTTGCGGCAGGTCTTCTCGAGTTACGAAGGGGACCTGAGGGACCCGCTCTGGTGGCCTCACGAAAGGCCAGTCCCCATGCGAGTTGCTAGGGGACCTCTCGGGATTCCTCTCCCGTCCATGCCGGGGCCTCAGTCCTTGTGTGGAGTCGGGGCCGGAACCTGAGGATTCCTCTCCAGTGTTGCCATGGATCTTGGGGTGCTTCTGAGTCTCCCCAGGGGAGTCAGGCCTCGTCTCGAGTGGGGGCATGCACGTGCGCTTTCCTCCCGAGCTGCAGCTGTGGTGTCACCCTTCCTGTCACGTGGATCAAGGGATCTGTGGCTTTCCCTCGAGGCTGTCCCTCGAGGCTTTCCCGTGAGGCTTTCCCACAGGGCTGTGCCACGTGCCACTTTGCTGTGAGTCGATCTTCTGCGTGAAAGACGAGCCAGTGAAGGGAAACGAGGTTCCTCTGGAATGGACTGAGACATCTGGGGGACTCTTGGAATGGTGGCACGACCCTGGAGTTCCTCTCGCCGTTCCTGTTGAGAGGGCCTCCTCTTGAGATGCGACGGGAACGCCGGGAACTCTTTCCCGACGAAGCAGGGAAAGGATCCCTCATCTCGAGCTACGAGGCGGAAACGGGGCTCCTCTGGATGTGGGCGGGACCCTCGTGATTCCTCTCGAGTGGAGACGGGTATGTCGGGGAACTTCTTGATTTGCCCCAAGGGTGTGAAGGACTCTTGCGAAGTTCCAGAGGTGAGGTGTGATCAGCCTCGAGACGCCTCAGCGGAAATGGGCCTCATCTCGCCTGGAGGGGAGAACCTCCTGGATTTTCTCGAGTTGCGGCAGGTCTTCTCGAGTTACGACGGGGACCTCAGGGACCCGCTCTGGTGGCCTCAGGAAAGGCCAGTCCCCATGCGAGTTGCTAGGGGACCTCTCGGGATTCCTCTCCCGTCCATGCCGGAGCCTCAGTCCTTGTGTGGAGTCGGGGCCGGAACCTGAGGATTCCTCTCCAGTGTTGCCATGGATCTTGAGGTGCTTCTGAGTCTCCCCAGGGGAGTCAGGCCTCGTCTCGAGTGGGGGCATGCACGTGCGCTTTCCTCCCGAGCTGCAGCAGTAGTGTCACGCTTCCTGTCACGTGGATCAAGGGATCTGTGGCTTTCCCTCGAGGCTGTCCCTCGAGGCTTTCCCATGAGGCTTTCCCACAGGGCTGTGCCACGTGCCACTTTGGTGTGAGTCGATCCTCGGCGTGAAAGACGAGCCAGTGAAGGGAAAAGAGGTTCCTCTGGAATGGACTGAGACATCTGGGGGACTCTTGGAATGGTGGCACGACCCTGGAGTTCCTCTCGCCGTTCCTGTTGAGAGGGCCTCCTCTTGAGATGCGACGGGAACGCCGGGAACTCTTTCCCGACGAAGCGGGGAAAGGATCCGTCATCTCGAGCTACGAGGCGGAAACGGGGCTCCTCTGGATGTGGGCGGGACCCTCGTGATTCCTCTCGAGTGGAGACGGGTATGTCGGGGAACTTCTTGATTTGCACCAAGGGTGTGAAGGACCCTTTCGAAGTTCCAGAGGTGACGTGTGATCAGCCTCGAGACGCCTCAGCGGAAATGGGCCTCATCTCGCCTGGAGGGGAGAACCTCCTGGATTTTCTCGAGTTGCGGCAGGTCTTCTCGAGTTACGAAGGGGACCTCAGGGACCCGCTCTGGTGGCCTCAGGGAAGGCCAGTCCCCATGCGAGTTGCTAGGGGACCTCTCGGGATTCCTCTCCCGTCCATGCCGGGGCCTCAGTCCTTGTGTGGAGTCGGGTTCGGAACCTGAGGATTCCTCTCCAGTGTTGCCATTGATCTTGGGGTGCTTCTGAGTCTCCCCAGGGGAGTCAGGCCTCGTCTCGAGTGGGGGCATGCACGTGCGCTTTCCTCCCGAGCTGCAGCAGTAGTGTCACGCTTCCTGTCACGTGGTTCAAGGGATCTGTGGCTTTCCCTCGAGGCTGTCCCTCGAGGCTTTCCCACGAGGCTTTCCCACAGGGCTGTGCCACGTGCCACCTTGGTGTGAGTCGATCCTCGGCGTGAAAGACGAGCCGGTGAAGCGAAAAGAGGTTCCTCTGGAATGGCCTGAGACATCTGGGGGACTCTTGGAATGGTGGCACGACCCTGGAGTTCCTCTCGCCGTTCCTGTTGAGAGGGCCTCCTCTTGAGATGCGTCGGGAACGCCGGGAACTCTTTCCCGACGAAGCAGGGAAAGGATCCCTCATCTCGAGCTACGAGGCGGAAACGGGGCTCCTCTGGATGTGGGCGGGACCCTCGTGATTCCTCTCGAGTGGAGACGGGTATGTCGGGGAACTTCTTGATTTGCCCCAAGGGTGTGAAGGACCCTTTCGAAGTTCCAGAGGTGAGGTGTGATCAGCCTCGAGACGCCTCAGCGGAAATGGGCCTCATCTCGCCTGGAGGGGAGAACCTCCTGGATTTTCTCGAGTTGCGGCAGGTCTTCCCGAGTTACGAAGGGGACCTCAGGAACCCGCTCTGGTGGCCTCAGGAAAGGCCAGTCCCCATGCGAGTTGCTAGGGGACCTCTCGGGATTCCTCTCCCGTCCATGCCGGGGCCTCAGTCCTTGTGTGGAGTCGGGGCCGGAACCTGAGGATTCCTCTCCAGTGTTGCCATGGATCTTGGGGTGCTTCTGAGTCTCCCCAGGGGAGTAAGGCCTCGTCTCTAGTGGGGGCATGCACGTGCGCTTTCCTCCCGAGCTGCAGCAGTAGTGTCACGCTTCCTGTCACGTGGATCAAGGGATCTGTGGCTTTCCCTCGAGGCTGTCCCTCGAGGCTTTCCCATGAGGCTTTCCCACAGGGCTGTGCCACGTGCCACTTTGGTGTGAGTCGATCCTCGGCGTGAAAGACGAGCCAGTGAAGGGAAAAGAGGTTCCTCTGGAATGGACTGAGACATCTGGGGGACTCTTGGAATGGTGGCACGACCCTGGAGTTCCTCTCGCCGTTCCTGTTGAGAGGGCCTCCTCTTGAGATGCGACGGGAACGCCGGGAACTCTTTCCCGACGAAGCGGGGAAAGGATCCGTCATCTCGAGCTACGAGGCGGAAACGGGGCTCCTCTGGATGTGGGCGGGACCCTCGTGATTCCTCTCGAGTGGAGACGGGTATGTCGGGGAACTTCTTGATTTGCACCAAGGGTGTGAAGGACCCTTTCGAAGTTCCAGAGGTGACGTGTGATCAGCCTCGAGACGCCTCAGCGGAAATGGGCCTCATCTCGCCTGGAGGGGAGAACCTCCTGGATTTTCTCGAGTTGCGGCAGGTCTTCTCGAGTTACGAAGGGGACCTCAGGGACCCGCTCTGGTGGCCTCAGGGAAGGCCAGTCCCCATGCGAGTTGCTAGGGGACCTCTCGGGATTCCTCTCCCGTCCATGCCGGGGCCTCAGTCCTTGTGTGGAGTCGGGTTCGGAACCTGAGGATTGCTCTCCAGTGTTGCCATGGATCTTGGGGTGCTTCTGAGTCTCCCCAGGGGAGTCAGGCCTCGTCTCGAGTGGGGGCATGCACGTGCGCTTTCCTCCCGAGCTGCAGCAGTAGTTTCACGCTTCCTGTCACGTGGTTCAAGGGATCTGTGGCTTTCCCTCGAGGCTGTCCCTCGAGGCTTTCCCACGAGGCTTTCCCACAGGGCTGTGCCACGTGCCACCTTGGTGTGAGTCGATCCTCGGCGTGAAAGACGAGCCGGTGAAGCGAAAAGAGGTTCCTCTGGAATGGACTGAGACATCTGGGGGACTCTTGGAATGGTGGCACGACCCTGGAGTTCCTCTCGCCGTTCCTGTTGAGAGGGCCTCCTCTTGAGATGCGACAGGAACGCCGGGAACTCTTTCCCGACGAAGCAGGGACAGGATCCCCCATCTCGAGCTACGAGGCTGAAACGGGGCTCCTCTGGATGTGGGCGGGACCCTCGTGATTCCTCTCGAGTGGAGACGGCTAGGTCGGGGAACTTCTTGATTTGCAGCAAGGGTGTGAAGGAGCCTTTCGAAGTTCCAGAGGTGAGGTGTGATCCGCCTCGAGACACCTCAGCGGAAATGGGCCTCATCTCGCCTGGAGGGGAGAACCTCCTGGATTTTCTCGAGTTGCGGCAGGTCTTCTCGAGTTACGACGGGGACTTCAGGGACCCGCTCTGGTGGCCTCAGGAAAGGCCAGTCCCCATGCGAGTTGCTAGGGGACCTCTTGGGATTCCACTCCCGTCCATGCCGGGGCCTCAGTCCTTGTGTGGAGTCTGGGCCGTAACCTGAGGATTCCTCTCCAGTGTTGCCATGGATCTTGGGGTGCTTCTGAGTCTCCCCAGGGGAGTCAGGCCTCGTCTCGAGTGGGGGCATGCACGTGCGCTTTCCTCCCGAGCTGCAGCTGTGGTGTCACCCTTCCTGTCACGTGGATCAAGGGATCTGTGGCTTTCCCTCGAGGCTGTCCCTCGAGGCTTTCCCGTGAGGCTTTCCCACAGGGCTGTGCCACGTGCCACTTTGCTGTGAGTCGATCTTCTGCGTGAAAGACGAGCCAGTGAAGGGAAACGAGGTTCCTCTGGAATGGACTGAGACATCTGGGGGACTCTTGGAATGGTGGCACGACCCTGGAGTTCCTCTCGCCGTTCCTGTTGAGAGGGCCTCCTCTTGAGATTCGTCGGGAACGCCGGGAACTCTTTCCCGACGAAGCGGGGAAAGGATCCCTCATCTCGAGCTACGAGGCGGAAACGGGGCTCCTATGGATGTGGGCGGGACCCTCGTGATTCCTCTCGAGTGGAGACGGGTATGTCGGGGAACTTCTTGATTTGCACCAAGGGTGTGAAGGACCCTTTCGAAGTTCCAGAGGTGACGTGTGATCAGCCTCGAGACGCCTCATCGGAAATGGGCCTCATCTCGCCTGGAGGGGAGAACCTCCTGGATTTTCTCGAGTTGCGGCAGGTCTTCTCGAGTTACGACGGGGACCTCAGGGACCCGCTCTGGTGGCCTCAGGAAAGGCCAGTCCCCATGCGAGTTGCTAGGGGACCTCTCGGGATTCCTCTCCCGTCCATGCCGGGGCCTCAGTACTTGTGTGGAGTCGGGGCCGGAACCTGAGGATTCCTCTCCAGTGTTGCCATGGGTCTTGGGGTGCTTCTGAGTCTCCCCAGGGGAGTCAGGCCTCGTCTCGAGTGGGGGCATGCACGTGCGCTTTCCTCCCGAGCTGCAGCAGTAGTGTCACGCTTCCTGTCACGTGGATCAAGGGATCTGTGGCTTTCCCTCGAGGCTGTCCCTCGAGGCTTTCCCACGAGGCTTTCCCACAGGGCTGTGCCACGTGCCACCTTGGTGTGAGTCGATCCTCGGCGTGAAAGACGAGCCGGTGAAGGGAAAAGAGGTTCCTCTGGAATGGACTGAGACATCTGGGGGACTCTTGGAATGGTGGCACGACCCTGGAGTTCCTCTCGCCGTTCCTGTTGAGAGGGCCTCCTCTTGAGATGCGACGGGAACGCCGGGAACTCTTTCCCGACGAAGCAGGGAAAGGATCCCTCATCTCGAGCTACGAGGCGGAAACGGGGCTCCTCTGGATGTGGGCGGGACCCTCGTGATTCCTCTCGAGTGGAGACGGGTATGTCGGGGAACTTCTTGATTTGCACCAAGGGTGTGAAGGACCCTTTCGAAGTTCCAGAGGTGAGGTGTGATCAGCCTCGAGACGCCTCAGCGGAAATGGGCCTCATCTCGCCTGGAGGGGAGAACCTCCTGGATTTTCTCGAGTTGCGGCAGGTCTTCTCGAGTTACGACGGGGACCTCAGGGACCCGCTCTGGTGGCCTCAGGAAAGGCCAGTCCCCATGCGAGTTGCTAGGGGACCTCTCGGGATTCCTCTCCCGTCCATGCCGGGGCCTCAGTCCTTGTGTGGAGTCGGGGCCGGAACCTGAGGATTCCTCTCCAGTGTTGCCATGGGTCTTGGGGTGCTTCTGAGTCTCCCCAGGGGAGTCAGGCCTCGTCTCGAGTGGGGGCATGCACGTGCGCTTTCCTCCCGAGCTGCAGCAGTAGTGTCACGCTTCCTGTCACGTGGATCAAGGGATCTGTGGCTTTCCCTCGAGGCTGTCCCACAGGGCTGTGCCACGTGCCACCTTGGTGTGAGTCGATCCTCGGCGTGAAAGACGAGCCGGTGAAGGGAAAAGAGGTTCCTCTGGAATGGCCTGAGACATCTGGGGGACTCTTGGAATGGTGGCACGACCCTGGAGTTCCTCTCGCCGTTCCTGTTGAGAGGGCCTCCTCTTGAGATGCGTCGGGAACGCCGGGAACTCTTTCCCGACGAAGCAGGGAAAGGATCCCTCATCTCGAGCTACGAGGCGGAAACGGGGCTCCTCTGGATGTGGGCGGGACCCTCGTGATTCCTCTCGAGTGGAGACGGGTATGTCGGGGAACTTCTTGATTTGCCCCAAGGGTGTGAAGGACCCTTTCGAAGTTACAGAGGTGAGGTGTGATCAGCCTCGAGACGCCTCAGCGGAAATGGGCCTCATCTCGCCTGGAGGGGAGAACCTCCTGGATTTTCTCGAGTTGCGGCAGGTCTTCCCGAGTTACGAAGGGGACCTCAGGAACCCGCTCTGGTGGCCTCAGGAAAGGCCAGTCCCCATGCGAGTTGCTAGGGGACCTCTCGGGATTCCTCTCCCGTCCATGCCGGGGCCTCAGTCCTTGTGTGGAGTCGGGGCCGGAACCTGAGGATTCCTCTCCAGTGTTGCCATGGATCTTGGGGTGCTTCTGAGTCTCCCCAGGGGAGTAAGGCCTCGTCTCTAGTGGGGGCATGCACGTGCGCTTTCCTCCCGAGCTGCAGCAGTAGTGTCACGCTTCCTGTCACGTGGATCAAGGGATCTGTGGCTTTCCCTCGAGGCTGTCCCTCGAGGCTTTCCCATGAGGCTTTCCCACAGGGCTGTGCCACGTGCCACTTTGGTGTGAGTCGATCCTAGGCGTGAAAGACGAGCCAGTGAAGGGAAAAGAGGTTCCTCTGGAATGGACTGAGACATCTGGGGGACTCTTGGAATGGTGGCACGACCCTGGAGTTCCTCTCGCCGTTCCTGTTGAGAGGGCCTCCTCTTGAGATGCGACGGGAACGCCGGGAACTCTTTCCCGACGAAGCGGGGAAAGGATCCCTCATCTCGAGCTACGAGGCGGAAACGGGGCTCCTATGGATGTGGGCGGGACCCTCGTGATTCCTGTCGAGTGGAGACGGGTATGTCGGGGAACTTCTTGATTTGCACCAAGGGTGTGAAGGACCCTTTCGAAGTTCCAGAGGTGAGGTGTGATCAGCCTCGAGACGCCTCAGCGGAAATGGGCCTCATCTCGCCTGGAGGGGAGAACCTCCTGGATTTTCTCGAGTTGCGGCAGGTCTTCTCGAGTTACGAAGGGGACCTGAGGGACCCGCTCTGGTGGCCTCAGGAAAGGCCAGTCCCCATGCGAGTTGCTAGGGGACCTCTCGGGATTCCTCTCCCGTCCATGCCGGGGCCTCAGTCCTTGTGTGGAGTCGGGTCCGGAACCTGAGGATTCCTCTCCAGTGTTGCCATGGATCTTGGTGTGCTTCTGAGTCTCCCCAGGGGAGTCAGGCCTCGTCTCGAGTGGGGGCATGCACGTGCGCTTTCCTCCCGAGCTACAGCAGTAGTGTCACGCTTCCTGTCACGTGGATCAAGGGATCTGTGGCTTTCCCTCGAGGCTGTCCCTCGAGGCTTTCCCACGAGGCTTTCCCACAGGGCTGTGCCACGTGCCACTTTGCTGTGAGTCGATCTTCTGCGTGAAAGACGAGCCAGTGAAGGGAAACGAGGTTCCTCTGGAATGGACTGAGACATCTGGGGGACTCTTGGAATGGTGGCACGACCCTGGAGTTCCTCTCGCCGTTCCTGTTGAGAGGGCCTCCTCTTGAGATTCGTCGGGAACGCCGGGAACTCTTTCCCGACGAAGCGGGGAAAGGATCCCTCATCTCGAGCTACGAGGCGGAAACGGGGCTCCTATGGATGTGGGCGGGACCCTCGTGATTCCTCTCGAGTGGAGACGGGTATGTCGGGGAACTTCTTGATTTGCACCAAGGGTGTGAAGGACCCTTTCGAAGTTCCAGAGGTGACGTGTGATCAGCCTCGAGACGCCTCATCGGAAATGGGCCTCATCTCGCCTGGAGGGGAGAACCTCCTGGATTTTCTCGAGTTGCGGCAGGTCTTCTCGAGTTACGACGGGGACCTCAGGGACCCGCTCTGGTGGCCTCAGGAAAGGCCAGTCCCCATGCGAGTTGCTAGGGGACCTCTCGGGATTCCTCTCCCGTCCATGCCGGGGCCTCAGTACTTGTGTGGAGTCGGGGCCGGAACCTGAGGATTCCTCTCCAGTGTTGCCATGGGTCTTGGGGTGCTTCTGAGTCTCCCCAGGGGAGTCAGGCCTCGTCTCGAGTGGGGGCATGCACGTGCGCTTTCCTCCCGAGCTGCAGCAGTAGTGTCACGCTTCCTGTCACGTGGATCAAGGGATCTGTGGCTTTCCCTCGAGGCTGTCCCTCGAGGCTTTCCCACGAGGCTTTCCCACAGGGCTGTGCCACGTGCCACCTTGGTGTGAGTCGATCCTCGGCGTGAAAGACGAGCCGGTGAAGGGAAAAGAGGTTCCTCTGGAATGGACTGAGACATCTGGGGGACTCTTGGAATGGTGGCACGACCCTGGAGTTCCTCTCGCCGTTCCTGTTGAGAGGGCCTCCTCTTGAGATGCGACGGGAACGCCGGGAACTCTTTCCCGACGAAGCAGGGAAAGGATCCCTCATCTCGAGCTACGAGGCGGAAACGGGGCTCCTCTGGATGTGGGCGGGACCCTCGTGATTCCTCTCGAGTGGAGACGGGTATGTCGGGGAACTTCTTGATTTGCACCAAGGGTGTGAAGGACCCTTTCGAAGTTCCAGAGGTGAGGTGTGATCAGCCTCGAGACGCCTCAGCGGAAATGGGCCTCATCTCGCCTGGAGGGGAGAACCTCCTGGATTTTCTCGAGTTGCGGCAGGTCTTCTCGAGTTACGACGGGGACCTCAGGGACCCGCTCTGGTGGCCTCAGGAAAGGCCAGTCCCCATGCGAGTTGCTAGGGGACCTCTCGGGATTCCTCTCCCGTCCATGCCGGGGCCTCAGTCCTTGTGTGGAGTCGGGGCCGGAACCTGAGGATTCCTCTCCAGTGTTGCCATGGGTCTTGGGGTGCTTCTGAGTCTCCCCAGGGGAGTCAGGCCTCGTCTCGAGTGGGGGCATGCACGTGCGCTTTCCTCCCGAGCTGCAGCAGTAGTGTCACGCTTCCTGTCACGTGGATCAAGGGATCTGTGGCTTTCCCTCGAGGCTGTCCCACAGGGCTGTGCCACGTGCCACCTTGGTGTGAGTCGATCCTCGGCGTGAAAGACGAGCCGGTGAAGGGAAAAGAGGTTCCTCTGGAATGGCCTGAGACATCTGGGGGACTCTTGGAATGGTGGCACGACCCTGGAGTTCCTCTCGCCGTTCCTGTTGAGAGGGCCTCCTCTTGAGATGCGTCGGGAACGCCGGGAACTCTTTCCCGACGAAGCAGGGAAAGGATCCCTCATCTCGAGCTACGAGGCGGAAACGGGGCTCCTCTGGATGTGGGCGGGACCCTCGTGATTCCTCTCGAGTGGAGACGGGTATGTCGGGGAACTTCTTGATTTGCCCCAAGGGTGTGAAGGACCCTTTCGAAGTTACAGAGGTGAGGTGTGATCAGCCTCGAGACGCCTCAGCGGAAATGGGCCTCATCTCGCCTGGAGGGGAGAACCTCCTGGATTTTCTCGAGTTGCGGCAGGTCTTCCCGAGTTACGAAGGGGACCTCAGGAACCCGCTCTGGTGGCCTCAGGAAAGGCCAGTCCCCATGCGAGTTGCTAGGGGACCTCTCGGGATTCCTCTCCCGTCCATGCCGGGGCCTCAGTCCTTGTGTGGAGTCGGGGCCGGAACCTGAGGATTCCTCTCCAGTGTTGCCATGGATCTTGGGGTGCTTCTGAGTCTCCCCAGGGGAGTAAGGCCTCGTCTCTAGTGGGGGCATGCACGTGCGCTTTCCTCCCGAGCTGCAGCAGTAGTGTCACGCTTCCTGTCACGTGGATCAAGGGATCTGTGGCTTTCCCTCGAGACTGTCCCTCGAGGCTTTCCCATGAGGCTTTCCCACAGGGCTGTGCCACGTGCCACTTTGGTGTGAGTCGATCCTCGGCGTGAAAGACGAGCCAGTGAAGGGAAAAGAGGTTCCTCTGGAATGGACTGAGACATCTGGGGGACTCTTGGAATGGTGGCACGACCCTGGAGTTCCTCTCGCCGTTCCTGTTGAGAGGGCCTCCTCTTGAGATGCGACGGGAACGCCGGGAACTCTTTCCCGACGAAGCGGGGAAAGGATCCGTCATCTCGAGCTACGAGGCGGAAACGGGGCTCCTCTGGATGTGGGCGGGACCCTCGTGATTCCTCTCGAGTGGAGACGGGTATGTCGGGGAACTTCTTGATTTGCACCAAGGGTGTGAAGGACCCTTTCGAAGTTCCAGAGGTGACGTGTGATCAGCCTCGAGACGCCTCAGCGGAAATGGGCCTCATCTCGCCTGGAGGGGAGAACCTCCTGGATTTTCTCGAGTTGCGGCAGGTCTTCTCGAGTTACGAAGGGGACCTCAGGGACCCGCTCTGGTGGCCTCAGGGAAGGCCAGTCCCCATGCGAGTTGCTAGGGGACCTCTCGGGATTCCTCTCCCGTCCATGCCGGGGCCTCAGTCCTTGTGTGGAGTCTGGGCCGTAACCTGAGGATTCCTCTCCAGTGTTGCCATGGATCTTGGGGTGCTTCTGAGTCTCCCCAGGGGAGTCAGGCCTCGTCTCGAGTGGGGGCATGCACGTGCGCTTTCCTCCCGAGCTGCAGCAGTAGTGTCACGCTTCCTGTCACGTGGATCAAGGGATCTGTGGCTTTCCCTCGAGGCTGTCCCTTGAGGCTTTCCCACGAGGCTTTCCCACAGGGCTGTGCCACGTGCCACTTTGGTGTGAGTCGATCCTCGGCGTGAAAGACGAGCCAGTGAAGGGAAAAGAGGTTCCTCTGGAATGGACTGAGACATCTGGGGGACTCTTGGAATGGTGGCACGACCCTGGAGTTCCTCTCGCCGTTCCTGTTGAGAGGGCCTCCTCTTGAGATGCGACGGGAACGCCGGGAACTCTTTCCCGACGAAGCAGGGAAAGGATCCCTCATCTCGAGCTACGAGGCGGAAACGGGGCTCCTCTGGATGTGGGCGGGACCCTCGTGATTCCTCTCGAGTGCAGACGGGTATGTCGGGGAACTTCTTGATTTGCCCCAAGGGTGTGAAGGACTCTTGCGAAGTTCCAGAGGTGAGGTGTGATCAGCCTCGAGACGCCTCAGCGGAAATGGGCCTCATCTCGCCTGGAGGGGAGAACCTCCTGGATTTTCTCGAGTTGCGGCAGGTCTTCTCGAGTTACGACGGGGACCTCAGGGACCCGCTCTGGTGGCCTCAGGAAAGGCCAGTCCCCATGCGAGTTGCTAGGGGACCTCTCGGGATTCCTCTCCCGTCCATGCCGGGGCCTCAGTCCTTGTGTGGAGTCGGGGCCGGAACGTGAGGATTCCTCTCCATTGTTGCCATGGATCTTGGGGTGCTTCTGAGTCTCCCCAGGGGAGTCAGGCCTCGTCTCGAGTGGGGGCATGCACGTGCGCTTTCCTCCCGAGCTGCAGCAGTAGTGTCACGCTTCCTGTCACGTGGATCAAGGGATCTGTGGCTTTCCCTCGAGGCTTTCCCTCGAGGCTTTCCCACGAGGCTTTCCCACAGGGCTGTGCCACGTACCACCTTGGTGTGAGTCAATCCTCGGCGTGAAAGACGAGCCGGTGAAGGGAAAAGAGGTTCCTCTGGAATGGACTGAGACATCTGGGGGACTCTTGGAATGGTGGCACGACCCTGGAGTTCCTCTCGCCGTTCCTGTTGAGAGGGCCTCCCCTTGAGATGCGACGGGAACGCCGGGAACTCTTTCCCGACGAAGCGGGGAAAGGATCCGTCATCTCGAGCTACGAGGCGGAAACGGGGCTCCTCTGGATGTGGGCGGGACCCTCGTGATTCCTCTCGAGTGGAGACGGGTATGTCGGGGAACTTCTTGATTTGCACCAAGGGTGTGAAGGACCCTTTCGAAGTTCCAGAGGTGACGTGTGATCAGCCTCGAGACGCCTCAGCGGAAATGGGCCTCATCTCGCCTGGAGGGGAGAACCTCCTGGATTTTCTCGAGTTGCGGCAGGTCTTCTCGAGTTACGAAGGGGACCTCAGGGACCCGCTCTGGTGGCCTCAGGGAAGGCCAGTCCCCATGCGAGTTGCTAGGGGACCTCTCGGGATTCCTCTCCCGTCCATGCCGGGGCCTCAGTCCTTGTGTGGAGTCGGGTTCGGAACCTGAGGATTCCTTTCCAGTGTTGCCATGGATCTTGGGGTGCTTCTGAGTCTCCCCAGGGGAGTCAGGCCTCGTCTCGAGTGGGGGCATGCACGTGCGCTTTCCTCCCGAGCTGCAGCAGTAGTGTCACGCTTCCTGTCACGTGGTTCAAGGGATCTGTGGCTTTCCCTCGAGGCTGTCCCTCGAGGCTTTCCCACGAGGCTTTCCCACAGGGCTGTGCCACGTGCCTCCTTGGTGTGAGTCGATCCTCGGCGTGAAAGACGAGCCGGTGAAGGGAAAAGAGGTTCCTCTGGAATGGCCTGAGACATCTGGGGGACTCTTGGAATGGTGGCACGACCCTGGAGTTCCTCTCGCCGTTCCTGTTGAGAGGGCCTCCTCTTGAGATGCGTCGGGAACGCCGGGAACTCTTTCCCGACGAAGCAGGGAAAGGATCCCTCATCTCGAGCTACGAGGCGGAAACGGGGCTCCTCTGGATGTGGGCGGGACCCTCGTGATTCCTCTCGAGTGGAGACGGGTATGTCGGGGAACTTCTTGATTTGCCCCAAGGGTGTGAAGGACCCTTTCGAAGTTACAGAGGTGAGGTGTGATCAGCCTCGAGACGCCTCAGCGGAAATGGGCCTCATCTCGCCTGGAGGGGAGAACCTCCTGGATTTTCTCGAGTTGCGGCAGGTCTTCCCGAGTTACGAAGGGGACCTCAGGAACCCGCTCTGGTGGCCTCAGGAAAGGCCAGTCCCCATGCGAGTTGCTAGGGGACCTCTCGGGATTCCTCTCCCGTCCATGCCGGGGCCTCAGTCCTTGTGTGGAGTCGGGGCCGGAACCTGAGGATTCCTCTCCAGTGTTGCCATGGATCTTGGGGTGCTTCTGAGTCTCCCCAGGGGAGTAAGGCCTCGTCTCTAGTGGGGGCATGCACGTGCGCTTTCCTCCCGAGCTGCAGCAGTAGTGTCACGCTTCCTGTCACGTGGATCAAGGGATCTGTGGCTTTCCCTCGAGACTGTCCCTCGAGGCTTTCCCATGAGGCTTTCCCACAGGGCTGTGCCACGTGCCACTTTGGTGTGAGTCGATCCTCGGCGTGAAAGACGAGCCAGTGAAGGGAAAAGAGGTTCCTCTGGAATGGACTGAGACATCTGGGGGACTCTTGGAATGGTGGCACGACCCTGGAGTTCCTCTCGCCGTTCCTGTTGAGAGGGCCTCCTCTTGAGATGCGACGGGAACGCCGGGAACTCTTTCCCGACGAAGCGGGGAAAGGATCCGTCATCTCGAGCTACGAGGCGGAAACGGGGCTCCTCTGGATGTGGGCGGGACCCTCGTGATTCCTCTCGAGTGGAGACGGGTATGTCGGGGAACTTCTTGATTTGCACCAAGGGTGTGAAGGACCCTTTCGAAGTTCCAGAGGTGACGTGTGATCAGCCTCGAGACGCCTCAGCGGAAATGGGCCTCATCTCGCCTGGAGGGGAGAACCTCCTGGATTTTCTCGAGTTGCGGCAGGTCTTCTCGAGTTACGAAGGGGACCTCAGGGACCCGCTCTGGTGGCCTCAGGGAAGGCCAGTCCCCATGCGAGTTGCTAGGGGACCTCTCGGGATTCCTCTCCCGTCCATGCCGGGGCCTCAGTCCTTGTGTGGAGTCTGGGCCGTAACCTGAGGATTCCTCTCCAGTGTTGCCATGGATCTTGGGGTGCTTCTGAGTCTCCCCAGGGGAGTCAGGCCTCGTCTCGAGTGGGGGCATGCACGTGCGCTTTCCTCCCGAGCTGCAGCAGTAGTGTCACGCTTCCTGTCACGTGGATCAAGGGATCTGTGGCTTTCCCTCGAGGCTGTCCCTTGAGGCTTTCCCACGAGGCTTTCCCACAGGGCTGTGCCACGTGCCACTTTGGTGTGAGTCGATCCTCGGCGTGAAAGACGAGCCAGTGAAGGGAAAAGAGGTTCCTCTGGAATGGACTGAGACATCTGGGGGACTCTTGGAATGGTGGCACGACCCTGGAGTTCCTCTCGCCGTTCCTGTTGAGAGGGCCTCCTCTTGAGATGCGACGGGAACGCCGGGAACTCTTTCCCGACGAAGCAGGGAAAGGATCCCTCATCTCGAGCTACGAGGCGGAAACGGGGCTCCTCTGGATGTGGGCGGGACCCTCGTGATTCCTCTCGAGTGCAGACGGGTATGTCGGGGAACTTCTTGATTTGCCCCAAGGGTGTGAAGGACTCTTGCGAAGTTCCAGAGGTGAGGTGTGATCAGCCTCGAGACGCCTCAGCGGAAATGGGCCTCATCTCGCCTGGAGGGGAGAACCTCCTGGATTTTCTCGAGTTGCGGCAGGTCTTCTCGAGTTACGACGGGGACCTCAGGGACCCGCTCTGGTGGCCTCAGGAAAGGCCAGTCCCCATGCGAGTTGCTAGGGGACCTCTCGGGATTCCTCTCCCGTCCATGCCGGGGCCTCAGTCCTTGTGTGGAGTCGGGGCCGGAACGTGAGGATTCCTCTCCATTGTTGCCATGGATCTTGGGGTGCTTCTGAGTCTCCCCAGGGGAGTCAGGCCTCGTCTCGAGTGGGGGCATGCACGTGCGCTTTCCTCCCGAGCTGCAGCAGTAGTGTCACGCTTCCTGTCACGTGGATCAAGGGATCTGTGGCTTTCCCTCGAGGCTTTCCCTCGAGGCTTTCCCACGAGGCTTTCCCACAGGGCTGTGCCACGTACCACCTTGGTGTGAGTCAATCCTCGGCGTGAAAGACGAGCCGGTGAAGGGAAAAGAGGTTCCTCTGGAATGGACTGAGACATCTGGGGGACTCTTGGAATGGTGGCACGACCCTGGAGTTCCTCTCGCCGTTCCTGTTGAGAGGGCCTCCCCTTGAGATGCGACGGGAACGCCGGGAACTCTTTCCCGACGAAGCGGGGAAAGGATCCGTCATCTCGAGCTACGAGGCGGAAACGGGGCTCCTCTGGATGTGGGCGGGACCCTCGTGATTCCTCTCGAGTGGAGACGGGTATGTCGGGGAACTTCTTGATTTGCACCAAGGGTGTGAAGGACCCTTTCGAAGTTCCAGAGGTGACGTGTGATCAGCCTCGAGACGCCTCAGCGGAAATGGGCCTCATCTCGCCTGGAGGGGAGAACCTCCTGGATTTTCTCGAGTTGCGGCAGGTCTTCTCGAGTTACGAAGGGGACCTCAGGGACCCGCTCTGGTGGCCTCAGGGAAGGCCAGTCCCCATGCGAGTTGCTAGGGGACCTCTCGGGATTCCTCTCCCGTCCATGCCGGGGCCTCAGTCCTTGTGTGGAGTCGGGTTCGGAACCTGAGGATTCCTTTCCAGTGTTGCCATGGATCTTGGGGTGCTTCTGAGTCTCCCCAGGGGAGTCAGGCCTCGTCTCGAGTGGGGGCATGCACGTGCGCTTTCCTCCCGAGCTGCAGCAGTAGTGTCACGCTTCCTGTCACGTGGTTCAAGGGATCTGTGGCTTTCCCTCGAGGCTGTCCCTCGAGGCTTTCCCACGAGGCTTTCCCACAGGGCTGTGCCACGTGCCTCCTTGGTGTGAGTCGATCCTCGGCGTGAAAGACGAGCCGGTGAAGCGAAAAGAGGTTCCTCTGGAATGGACTGAGACATCTGGGGGACTCTTGGAATGGTGGCACGACCCTGGAGTTCCTCTCGCCGTTCCTGTTGAGAGGGCCTCCTCTTGAGATGCGACAGGAACGCCTGGAACTCTTTCCCGACGAAGCAGGGACAGGATCCCCCATCTCGAGCTACGAGGCTGAAACGGGGCTCCTCTGGATGTGGGCGGGACCCTCGTGATTCCTCTCGAGTGGAGACGGGTATGTCGGGGAACTTCTTGATTTGCAGCAAGGGTGTGAAGGAGCCTTTCGAAGTTCCAGAGGTGAGGTGTGATCCGCCTCGAGACACCTCAGCGGAAATGGGCCTCATCTCGCCTGGAGGGGAGAACCTACTGGATTTTCTCGAGTTGCGGCAGGTCTTCTCGAGTTACGACGGGGACCTCAGGGACCCGCTCTGGTGGCCTCAGGAAAGGCCAGTCCCCATGCGAGTTGCTAGGGGACCTCTCGGGATTCCACTCCCGTCCATGCCGGGGCCTCAGTCCTTGTGTGGAGTCTGGGCCGTAACCTGAGGATTCCTCTCCAGTGTTGCCATGGATCTTGGGGTGCTTCTGAGTCTCCCCAGGGGAGTCAGGCCTCGTCTCGAGTGGGGGCATGCACGTGCGCTTTCCTCCCGAGCTGCAGCAGTAGTGTCACGCTTCCTGTCACGTGGATCAAGGGATCTGTGGCTTTCCCTCGAGGCTGTCCCTTGAGGCTTTCCCACGAGGCTTTCCCACAGGGCTGTGCCACGTGCCACTTTGGTGTGAGTCGATCCTCGGCGTGAAAGACGAGCCAGTGAAGGGAAAAGAGGTTCCTCTGGAATGGACTGAGACATCTGGGGGACTCTTGGAATGGTGGCACGACCCTGGAGTTCCTCTCGCCGTTCCTGTTGAGAGGGCCTCCTCTTGAGATGCGACGGGAACGCCGGGAACTCTTTCCCGACGAAGCAGGGAAAGGATCCCTCATCTCGAGCTACGAGGCGGAAACGGGGCTCCTCTGGATGTGGGCGGGACCCTCGTGATTCCTCTCGAGTGGAGACGGGTATGTCGGGGAACTTCTTGATTTGCCCCAAGGGTGTGAAGGACTCTTGCGAAGTTCCAGAGGTGAGGTGTGATCAGCCTCGAGACGCCTCAGCGGAAATGGGCCTCATCTCGCCTGGAGGGGAGAACCTCCTGGATTTTCTCGAGTTGCGGCAGGTCTTCTCGAGTTACGACGGGGACCTCAGGGACCCGCTCTGGTGGCCTCAGGAAAGGCCAGTCCCCATGCGAGTTGCTAGGGGACCTCTCGGGATTCCTCTCCCGTCCATGCCGGGGCCTCAGTCCTTGTGTGGAGTCGGGGCCGGAACCTGAGGATTCCTCTCCAGTGTTGCCATGGATCTTGGGGTGCTTCTGAGTCTCCCCAGGGGAGTCAGGCCTCGTCTCGAGTGGGGGCATGCACGTGCGCTTTCCTCCCGAGCTGCAGCAGTAGTGTCACGCTTCCTGTCACGTGGATCAAGGGATCTGTGGCTTTCCCTCGAGGCTGTCCCTCGAGGCTTTCCCACGAGGCTTTCCCACAGGGCTGTGCCACGTGCCACCTTGGTGGGAGTCGATCCTCGGCGTGAAAGACGAGCCGGTGAAGGGAAAAGAGGTTCCTCTGGAATGGACTGAGACATCTGGGGGACTCTTGGAATGGTGGCACGACCCTGGAGTTCCTCTCGCCGTTCCTGTTGAGAGGGCCTCCTCTTCACATGCGACGGGAACGCCGGGAACTCTTTCCCGACGAAGCAGGGAAAGGATCCCTCATCTCGAGCTACGAGGCGGAAACGGGGCTCCTCTGGATGTGGGCGGGACCCTCGTGATTCCTCTCGAGTGGAGACGGCTAGGTCGGGGAACTTCTTGATTTGCACCAAGGGTGTGAAGGACCCTTTCGAAGTTCCAGAGGTGAGGTGTGATCAGCCTCGAGACGCCTCAGCGGAAATGGGCCTCATCTCGCCTGGAGGGGAGAACCTCCTGGATTTTCTCGAGTTGCGGCAGGTCTTCTCGAGTTACGACGGGGACCTCAGGGACCCGCTCTGGTGGCCTCAGGAAAGGCCAGTCCCCATGCGAGTTGCTAGGGGACCTCTCGGGATTCCTCTCCCGTCCATGCCGGGGCCTCAGTCCTTGTGTGGAGTCGGGGCCGGAACCTGAGGATTCCTCTCCAGTGTTGCCATGGATCTTGGGGTGCTTCTGAGTCTCCCCAGGGGAGTCAGGCCTCGTCTCGAGTGGGGGCATGCACGTGCGCTTTCCTCCCGAGCTGCAGCAGTAGTGTCACGCTTCCTGTCACGTGGATCAAGGGATCTGTGGCTTTCCCTCGAGGCTGTCCCTCGAGGCTTTCCCTCGAGGCTTTCCCACAGGGCTGTGCCACGTGCCACCTTGGTGGGAGTCGATCCTCGGCGTGAAAGACGAGCCGGTGAAGGGAAAAGAGGTTCCTCTGGAATGGACTGAGACATCTGGGGGACTCTTGGAATGGTGGCACGACCCTGGAGTTCCTCTCGCCGTTCCTGTTGAGAGGGCCTCCTCTTGAGATGCGACGGGAACGCCGGGAACTCTTTCCCGACGAAGCAGGGAAAGGATCCCTCATCTCGAGCTACGAGGCGGAAACGGGGCTCCTCTGGATGTGGGCGGGACCCTCGTGATTCCTCTCGAGTGGAGACGGCTAGGTCGGGGAACTTCTTGATTTGCACCAAGGGTGTGAAGGACCCTTTCGAAGTTCCAGAGGTGAGGTGTGATCAGCCTCGAGACGCCTCAGCGGAAATGGGCCTCATCTCGCCTGGAGGGGAGAACCTCCTGGATTTTCTCGAGTTGCGGCAGGTCTTCTCGAGTTACGACGGGGACCTCAGGGACCCGCTCTGGTGGCCTCAGGAAAGGCCAGTCCCCATGCGAGTTGCTAGGGGACCTCTCGGGATTCCTCTCCCGTCCATGCCGGGGCCTCAGTCCTTGTGTGGAGTCGGGGCCGGAACCTGAGGATTCCTCTCCAGTGTTGCCATGGATCTTGGGGTGCTTCTGAGTCTCCCCAGGGGAGTCAGGCCTCGTCTCGAGGGGGGCATGCACGTGCGCTTTCCTCCCGAGCTGCAGCAGTAGTGTCACGCTTCCTGTCACGTGGATCAAGGGATCTGTGGCTTTCCCTCGAGGCTGTCCCTCGAGGCTTTCCCACGAGGCTTTCCCACAGGGCTGTGCCACGTGCCACCTTGGTGGGAGTCGATCCTCGGCGTGAAAGACGAGCCGGTGAAGGGAAAAGAGGTTCCTCTGGAATGGACTGAGACATCTGGGGGACTCTTGGAATGGTGGCACGACCCTGGAGTTCCTCTCGCCATTCCTGTTGAGAGGGCCTCCTCTTCACATGCGACGGGAACGCCGGGAACTCTTTCCCGACGAAGCAGGGAAAGGATCCCTCATCTCGAGCTACGAGGCGGAAACGGGGCTCCTCTGGAGGTGGGCGGGACCCTCGTGATTCCTCTCGAGTGGAGACGCCTAGGTCGGGGAACTTCTTGATTTGCACCAAGGGTGTGAAGGACCCTTTCGAAGTTCCAGAGGTGAGGTGTGATCAGCCTCGAGACGCCTCAGCGGAAATGGGCCTCATCTCGCCTGGAGGGGAGAACCTCCTGGATTTTCTCGAGTTGCGGCAGGTCTTCTCGAGTTACGACGGGGACCTCAGGGACCCGCTCTGGTGGCCTCAGGAAAGGCCAGTCCCCATGCGAGTTGCTAGGGGACCTCTCGGGATTCCTCTCCCGTCCATGCCGGGGCCTCAGTCCTTGTGTGGAGTCGGGGCCGGAACCTGAGGATTCCTCTCCAGTGTTGCCATGGATCTTGGGGTGCTTCTGAGTCTCCCCAGGGGAGTCAGGCCTCGTCTCGAGTGGGGGCATGCACGTGCGCTTTCCTCCCGAGCTGCAGCAGTAGTGTCACGCTTCCTGTCACGTGGATCAAGGGATCTGTGGCTTTCCCTCGAGGCTGTCCCTCGAGGCTTTCCCACGAGGCTTTCCCACAGGGCTGTGCCACGTGCCACCTTGGTGGGAGTCGATCCTCGGCGTGAAAGACGAGCCGGTGAAGGGAAAAGAGGTTCCTCTGGAATGGACTGAGACATCTGGGGGACTCTTGGAATGGTGGCACGACCCTGGAGTTCCTCTCGCCATTCCTGTTGAGAGGGCCTCCTCTTGAGATGCGACGGGAACGCCGGGAACTCTTTCCCGACGAAGCAGGGAAAGGATCCCTCATCTCGAGCTACGAGGCGGAAACGGGGCTCCTCTGGAGGTGGGCGGGACCCTCGTGATTCCTCTCGAGTGGAGACGGCTAGGTCGGGGACCTTCTTGATTTGCACCAAGGGTGTGAAGGACCCTTTCGAAGTTCCAGAGGTGAGGTGTGATCAGCCTCGAGACGCCTCAGCGGAAATGGGCCTCATCTCGCCTGGAGGGGAGAACCTCCTGGATTTTCTCGAGTTGCGGCAGGTCTTCTCGAGTTACGACGGGGACCTCAGGGACCCGCTCTGGTGGCCTCAGGAAAGGCCAGTCCCCATGCGAGTTGCTAGGGGACCTCTCGGGATTCCTCTCCCGTCCATGCCGGGGCCTCAGTCCTTGTGTGGATTCGGGGCCGGAACCTGAGGATTCCTCTCCAGTGTTGCCATGGATCTTGGGGTGCTTCTGAGTCTCCCCAGGGGAGTCAGGCCTCGTCTCGTGTGGGGGCATGCACGTGCGCTTTCCTCCCGAGCTGCAGCAGTAGTGTCACGCTTCCTGTCACGTGGATCAAGGGATCTGTGGCTTTCCCTCGAGGCTGTCCCTCGAGGCTTTCCCTCGAGGCTTTCCCACAGGGCTGTGCCACGTGCCACCTTGGTGGGAGTCGATCCTCGGCGTGAAAGACGAGCCGGTGAAGGGAAAAGAGGTTCCTCTGGAATGGACTGAGACATCTGGGGGACTCTTGGAATGGTGGCACGACCCTGGAGTTCCTCTCGCCGTTCCTGTTGAGAGGGCCTCCTCTTGAGATGCGACGGGAACGCCGGGAACTCTTTCCCGACGAAGCAGGGAAAGGATCCCTCCTCTCGAGCTACGAGGCGGAAACGGGGCTCCTCTGGATGTGGGCGGGACCCTCGTGATTCCTCTCGAGTGGAGACGGCTAGGTCGGGGAACTTCTTGATTTGCACCAAGGGTGTGAAGGACCCTTTCGAAGTTCCAGAGGTGAGGTGTGATCAGCCTCGAGACGCCTCAGCGGAAATGGGCCTCATCTCGCCTGGAGGGGAGAACCTCCTGGATTTTCTCGAGTTGCGGCAGGTCTTCTCGAGTTACGACGGGGACCTCAGGGACCCGCTCTGGTGGCCTCAGGAAAGGCCAGTCCCCATGCGAGTTGCTAGGGGACCTCTCGGGATTCCTCTCCCGTCCATGCCGGGGCCTCAGTCCTTGTGTGGAGTCGGGGCCGGAACCTGAGGATTGCTCTCCAGTGTTGCCATGGATCTTGGGGTGCTTCTGAGTCTCCCCAGGGGAGTCAGGCCTCGTCTCGAGTGGGGGCATGCACGTGCGCTTTCCTCCCGAGCTGCAGCAGTAGTGTCACGCTTCCTGTCACGTGGATCAAGGGATCTGTGGCTTTCCCTCGAGGCTGTCCCTCGAGGCTTTCCCGCGAGGCTTTCCCACAGGGCTGTGACACGTGCCACCTTGGTGGGAGTCGATCCTCGGCGTGAAAGTCGAGCCGGTGAAGGGAAAATAGGTTCCTCTGGAATGGACTGAGACATCTGGGGGACTCTTGGAATGGTGGCACGACCCTGGAGTTCTCTCGCCGTTCCTGTTGAGAGGGCCTCCTCTTGAGATGCGACGGGAACGCCGGGAACTCTTTCCCGACGAAGCAGGGAAAGGATCCCTCATCTCGAGCTACGAGGCGGAAACGGGGCTCCTCTGGATGTGGGCGGGACCCTCGTGATTCCTCTCGAGTGGAGACGGCTAGGTCGGGGAACTTCTTGATTTGCACCAAGGGTGTGAAGGACCCTTTCGAAGTTCCAGAGGTGAGGTGTGATCAGCCTCGAGACGCCTCAGCGGAAATGGGCCTCATCTCGCCTGGAGGGGAGAACCTCCTGGATTTTCTCGAGTTGCGGCAGGTCTTCTCGAGTTACGACGGGGACCTCAGGGACCCGCTCTGGTGGCCTCAGGAAAGCCCAGTCCCCATGCGAGTTGCTAGGGGACCTCTCGGGATTCCTCTCCCGTCCATGCCGGGGCCTCAGTCCTTGTGTGGAGTCGGGGCCGTAACCTGAGGATTCCTCTCCAGTGTTGCCATGGATCTTGGGGTGCTTCTGAGTCTCCCCAGGGGAGTCAGGCCTCGTCTCGAGTGGGGGCATGCACGTGCGCTTTCCTCCCGAGCTGCAGCAGTAGTGTCACGCTTCCTGTCACGTGGATCAAGGGATCTGTGGCTTTCCCTCGAGGCTGTCCCTCGAGGCTTTCCCACGAGGCTTTCCCACAGGGCTGTGCCACGTGCCACCTTGGTGGGAGTCGATCCTCGGCGTGAAAGACGAGCCGGTGAAGGGAAAAGAGGTTCCTCTGGAATGGACTGAGACATCTGGGGGACTCTTGGAATGGTGGCACGACCCTGGAGTTCCTCTCGCCGTTCCTGTTGAGAGGGCCTCCTCTTCACATGCGACGGGAACGCCGGGAACTCTTTCCCGACGAAGCAGGGAAAGGATCCCTCATCTCGAGCTACGAGGCGGAAACGGGGCTCCTCTGGATGTGGGCGGGACCCTCGTGATTCCTCTCGAGTGGAGACGGCTAGGTCGGGGAACTTCTTGATTTGCACCAAGGGTGTGAAGGACCCTTTCGAAGTTCCAGAGGTGAGGTGTGATCAGCCTCGAGACGCCTCAGCGGAAATGGGCCTCATCTCGCCTGGAGGGGAGAACCTCCTGGATTTTCTCGAGTTGCGGCAGGTCTTCTCGAGTTACGACGGGGACCTCAGGGACCCGCTCTGGTGGCCTCAGGAAAGGCCAGTCCCCATGCGAGTTGCTAGGGGACCTCTCGGGATTCCTCTCCCGTCCATGCCGGGGCCTCAGTCCTTGTGTGGATTCGGGGCCGGAACCTGAGGATTCCTCTCCAGTGTTGCCATGGATCTTGGGGTGCTTCTGAGTCTCCCCAGGGGAGTCAGGCCTCGTCTCGAGTGGGGGCATGCACGTGCGCTTTCCTCCCGAGCTGCAGCAGTAGTGTCACGCTTCCTGTCACGTGGATCAAGGGATCTGTGGCTTTCCCTCGAGGCTGTCCCTCGAGGCTTTCCCTCGAGGCTTTCCCACAGGGCTGTGCCACGTGCCACCTTGGTGGGAGTCGATCCTCGGCGTGAAAGACGAGCCGGTGAAGGGAAAAGAGGTTCCTCTGGAATGGACTGAGACATCTGGGGGACTCTTGGAATGGTGGCACGACCCTGGAGTTCCTCTCGCCGTTCCTGTTGAGAGGGCCTCCTCTTGAGATGCGACGGGAACGCCGGGAACTCTTTCCCGACGAAGCAGGGAAAGGATCCCTCATCTCGAGCTACGAGGCGGAAACGGGGCTCCTCTGGATGTGGGCGGGACCCTCGTGATTCCTCTCGAGTGGAGACGGCTAGGTCGGGGAACTTCTTGATTTGCACCAAGGGTGTGAAGGACCCTTTCGAAGTTCCAGAGGTGAGGTGTGATCAGCCTCGAGACGCCTCAGCGGAAATGGGCCTCATCTCGCCTGGAGGGGAGAACCTCCTGGATTTTCTCGAGTTGCGGCAGGTCTTCTCGAGTTACGACGGGGACCTCAGGGACCCGCTCTGGTGGCCTCAGGAAAGGCCAGTCCCCATGCGAGTTGCTAGGGGACCTCTCGGGATTCCTCTCCCGTCCATGCCGGGGCCTCAGTCCTTGTGTGGAGTCGGGGCCGGAACCTGAGGATTCCTCTCCAGTGTTGCCATGGATCTTGGGGTGCTTCTGAGTCTCCCCAGGGGAGTCAGGCCTCGTCTCGAGTGGGGGCATGCACGTGCGCTTTCCTCCCGAGCTGCAGCAGTAGTGTCACGCTTCCTGTCACGTGGATCAAGGGATCTGTGGCTTTCCCTCGAGGCTGTCCCTCGAGGCTTTCCCTCGAGGCTTTCCCACAGGGCTGTGCCACGTGCCACCTTGGTGGGAGTCGATCCTCGGCGTGAAAGACGAGCCGGTGAAGGGAAAAGAGGTTCCTCTGGAATGGACTGAGACATCTGGGGGACTCTTGGAATGGTGGCACGACCCTGGAGTTCCTCTCTCCGTTCCTGTTGAGAGGGCCTCCTCTTGAGATGCGACGGGAACGCCGGGAACTCTTTCCCGACGAAGCAGGGAAAGGATCCCTCATCTCGAGCTACGAGGCGGAAACGGGGCTCCTCTGGATGTGGACGGGACCCTCGTGATTCCTCTCGAGTGGAGACGGCTAGGTCGGGGAACTTCTTGATTTGCACCAAGGGTGTGAAGGACCCTTTCGAAGTTCCAGAGGTGAGGTGTGATCAGCCTCGAGACGCCTCAGCGGAAATGGGCCTCATCTCGCCTGGAGGGGAGAACCTCCTGGATTTTCTCGAGTTGCGGCAGGTCTTCTCGAGTTACGACGGGGACCTCAGGGACCCGCTCTGGTGGCCTCAGGAAAGGCCAGTCCCCATGCGAGTTGCTAGGGGACCTCTCGGGATTCCTCTCCCGTCCATGCCGGGGCCTCAGTCCTTGTGTGGAGTCGGGGCCGGAACCTGAGGATTCCTCTCCAGTGTTGCCATGGATCTTGGGGTGCTTCTGAGTCTCCCCAGGGGAGTCAGGCCTCGTCTCGAGTGGGGGCATGCACGTGCGCTTTCCTCCCGAGCTGCAGCAGTAGTGTCACGCTTCCTGTCACGTGGATCAAGGGATCTGTGGCTTTCCCTCGAGGCTGTCCCTCGAGGCTTTCCCACGAGGCTTTCCCACAGGGCTGTGCCACGTGCCACCTTGGTGGGAGTCGATCCTCGGCGTGAAAGACGAGCCGGTGAAGGGAAAAGAGGTTCCTCTGGAATGGACTGAGACATCTGGGGGACTCTTGGAATGGTGGCACGACCCTGGAGTTCCTCTCGCCATTCCTGTTGAGAGGGCCTCCTCTTCACATGCGACGGGAACGCCGGGAACTCTTTCCCGACGAAGCAGGGAAAGGATCCCTCATCTCGAGCTACGAGGCGGAAACGGGGCTCCTCTGGAGGTGGGCGGGACCCTCGTGATTCCTCTCGAGTGGAGACGGCTAGGTCGGGGACCTTCTTGATTTGCACCAAGGGTGTGAAGGACCCTTTCGAAGTTCCAGAGGTGAGGTGTGATCAGCCTCGAGACGCCTCAGCGGAAATGGGCCTCATCTCGCCTGGAGGGGAGAACCTCCTGGATTTTCTCGAGTTGCGGCAGGTCTTCTCGAGTTACGACGGGGACCTCAGGGACCCGCTCTGGTGGCCTCAGGAAAGGCCAGTCCCCATGCGAGTTGCTAGGGGACCTCTCGGGATTCCTCTCCCGTCCATGCCGGGGCCTCAGTCCTTGTGTGGAGTCGGGGCCGGAACCTGAGGATTCCTCTCCAGTGTTGCCATGGATCTTGGGGTGCTTCTGAGTCTCCCCAGGGGAGTCAGGCCTCGTCTCGTGTGGGGGCATGCACGTGCGCTTTCCTCCCGAGCTGCAGCAGTAGTGTCACGCTTCCTGTCACGTGGATCAAGGGATCTGTGGCTTTCCCTCGAGGCTGTCCCTCGAGGCTTTCCCACGAGGCTTTCCCACAGGGCTGTGCCACGTGCCACCTTGGTGGGAGTCGATCCTCGGCGTGAAAGACGAGCCGGTGAAGGGAAAAGAGGTTCCTCTGTAATGGACTGAGACATCTGGGGGACTCTTGGAATGGTGGCATGACCCTGGAGTTCCTCTCGCCGTTCCTGTTGAGAGGGCCTCCTCTTGAGATGCGACGGGAACGCCGGGAACTCTTTCCCGATGAAGCAGGGAAAGGATCCCTCCTCTCGAGCTACGAGGCGGAAACGGGGCTCCCCTGGATGTGGGCGGGACCCTCGTGATTCCTCTCGAGTGGAGACGGCTAGGTCGGGGAACTTCTTGATTTGCACCAAGGGTGTGAAGGACCCTTTCGAAGTTCCAGAGGTGAGGTGTGATCAGCCTCGAGACGCCTCAGCGGAAATGGGCCTCATCTCGCCTGGAGGGGAGAACCTCCTGGATTTTCTCGAGTTGCGGCAGGTCTTCTCGAGTTACGACGGGGACCTCAGGGACCCGCTCTGGTGGCCTCAGGAAAGGCCAGTCCCCATGCGAGTTGCTAGGGGACCTCTCGGGATTCCTCTCCCGTCCATGCCGGGGCCTCAGTCCTTGTGTGGAGAAGGGGCCGGAACCTGAGGATTCCTCTCCAGTGTTGCCATGGATCTTGGGGTGCTTCTGAGTCTCCCCAGGGGAGTCAGGCCTCGTCTCGAGTGGGGGCATGCACGTGCGCTTTCCTCCCGAGCTACAGCAGTAGTGTCACGCTTCCTGTCACGTGGATCAAGGGATCTGTGGCTTTCCCTCGAGGCTGTCCCTCGAGGCTTTCCCACGAGGCTTTCCCACAGGGCTGTGCCACGTGCCACCTGGGTGGGAGTCGATCCTCGGCGTGAAAGACGAGCCGGTGAAGGGAAAAGAGGTTCCTCTGGAATGGACTGAGACATCTGGGGGACTCTTGGAATGGTGGCACGACCCTGGAGTTCCTCTCGCCATTCCTGTTGAGAGGGCCTCCTCTTGAGATGCGACGGGAACGCCGGGAAATCTTTCCCGACGAAGCAGGGAAAGGATCCCTCATCTCGAGCTACGAGGCGGAAACGGGGCTCCCCTGGATGTGGGTGGGACCCTCGTGATTCCTCTCGAGTGGAGACGGCTAGGTCGGGGAACTTCTTGATTTGCACCAAGGGTGTGAAGGACCCTTTCGAATTTCCAGAGGTGAGGTGTGATCAGCCTCGAGACGCCTCAGCGGAAATGGGCCTCATCTCGCCTGGAGGGGAGAACCTCCTGGATTTTCTCGAGTTGCGGCAGGTCTTCTCGAGTTACGACGGGGACCTCAGGGACCCGCTCTGGTGGCCTCAGGAAAGGCCAGTCCCCATGCGAGTTGCTAGGGGACCTCTCGGGATTCCTCTCCCGTCCATGCCGGGGCCTCAGTCCTTGTGTGGAGTCGGGGCCGGAACCTGAGGATTCCTCTCCAGTGTTGCCATGGATCTTGGGGTGCTTCTGAGTCTCCCCAGGGGAGTCAGGCCTCGTCTCGAGTGGGGGCATGCACGTGCGCTTTCCTCCCGAGCTGCAGCAGTAGTGTCACGCTTCCTGTCACGTGGATCAAGGGATCTGTGGCTTTCCCTCGAGGCTGTCCCTCGAGGCTTTCCCACGAGGCTTTCCCACAGGGCTGTGCCACGTGCCACCTTGGTGGGAGTCGATCCTCGGCGTGAAAGACGAGCCGGTGAAGGGAAAAGAGGTTCCTCTGGAATGGACTGAGACATCTGGGGGACTCTTGGAATGGTGGCACGACCCTGGAGTTCCTCTCGCCGTTCCTGTTGAGAGGGCCTCCTCTTGAGATGCGACGGGAACGCCGGGAACTCTTTCCCGACGAAGCAGGGAAAGGATCCCTCATCTCGAGCTACGAGGCGGAAACAGGGCTCCTCTGGATGTGGGCGGGACACTCGTGATTCCTCTCGATTGGAGACGGCTAGGTCGGGGAACTTCTTGATTTGCACCAAGGGTGTGAAGGACCCTTTCGAAGTTCCAGAGGTGAGGTGTGATCAGCCTCGAGACGCCTCAGCGGAAATGGGCCTCATCTCGCCTGGAGGGGAGAACCTCCTGGATTTTCTCGAGTTGCGGCAGGTCTTCTCGAGTTACGACGGGGACCTCAGGGACCCGCTCTGGTGGCCTCAGGAAAGGCCAGTCCCCATGCGAGTTGCTAGGGGACCTCTCGGGATTCCTCTCCCGTCCATGCCGGGGCCTCAGTCCTTGTGTGGAGTCGGGGCCGGAACCTGAGGATTCCTCTCCAGTGTTGCCATGGATCTTGGGGTGCTTCTGAGTCTCCCCAGGGGAGTCAGGCCTCGTCTCGAGTGGGGGCATGCACGTGCGCTTTCCTCCCGAGCTGCAGCAGTAGTGTCACGCTTCCTGTCACGTGGATCAAGGGATCTGTGGCTTTCCCTCGAGGCTGTCCCTCGAGGCTTTCCCACGAGGCTTTCCCACAGGGCTGTGCCACGTGCCACCTTGGTGGGAGTCGATCCTCGGCGTGAAAGACGAGCCGGTGAAGGGAAAAGAGGTTCCTCTGGAATGGACTGAGACATCTGGGGGACTCTTGGAATGGTGGCACGACCCTGGAGTTCCTCTCGCCGTTCCTGTTGAGAGGGCCTCCTCTTGAGATGCGACGGGAACGCCGGGAACTCTTTCCCGACGAAGCAGGGAAAGGATCCCTCATCTCGAGCTACGAGGCGGAAACAGGGCTCCTCTGGATGTGGGCGGGACACTCGTGATTCCTCTCGATTGGAGACGGCTAGGTCGGGGAACTTCTTGATTTGCACCAAGGGTGTGAAGGACCCTTTCGAAGTTCCAGAGGTGAGGTGTGATCAGCCTCGAGACGCCTCAGCGGAAATGGGCCTCATCTCGCCTGGAGGGGAGAACCTCCTGGATTTTCTCGAGTTGCGGCAGGTCTTCTCGAGTTACGACGGGGACCTCAGGACCCGCTCTGGTGGCCTCAGGAAAGGCCAGTCCCCATGCGAGTTGCTAGGGGACCTCTCGGGATTCCTCTCCCGTCCATGCCGGGGCCTCAGTCCTTGTGTGGAGTCGGGGCCGGAACCTGAGGATTCCTCTCCAGTGTTGCCATGGATCTTGGGGTGCTTCTGAGTCTCCCCAGGGGAGTCAGGCCTCGTCTCGAGTGGGGGCATGCACGTGCGCTTTCCTCCCGAGCTGCAGCAGTAGTGTCACGCTTCCTGTCACGTGGATCAAGGGATCTGTGGCTTTCCCTCGAGGCTGTCCCTCGAGGCTTTCCCACGAGGCTTTCCCACAGGGCTGTGCCACGTGCCACCTTGGTGGGAGTCGATCCTCGGCGTGAAAGACGAGCCGTTGAAGGGAAAAGAGGTTCCTCTGGAATAGACTGAGACATCTGGGGGACTCTTGGAATGGTGGCACGACCCTGGAGTTCCTCTCGCCGTTCCTGTTGAGAGGGCCTCCTCTTGAGATGCGACGGGAACGCCGGGAACTCTTTCCCGACGAAGCAGGGAATGGATCCCTCATCTCGAGCTACGAGGCGGAAACGGGGCTCCTCTGGATGTGGGCGGGACCCTCGTGATTCCTCTCGAGTGGAGACGGGTATGTCGGGGAACTTCTTGATTTGCACCAAGGGTGTGAAGGACCCTTTCGAAGTTCCAGAGGTGAGGTGTGATCAGCCTCGAGACGCCTCAGCGGAAATGGGCCTCATCTCGCCTGGAGGGGAGAACCTCCTGGATTTTCTCGAGTTGCGGCAGGTCTTCTCGAGTTACGACGGGGACCTCAGGGACCCGCTCTGGTGGCCTCAGGAAAGGCCAGTCCCCATGCGAGTTGCTAGGGGACCTCTCGGGATTCCTCTCCCGTCCATGCCGGGGCCTCAGTCCTTGTGTGGAGTCGGGGCCGGAACCTGAGGATTCCTCCCCAGTGTTGCCATGGATCTTGGGGTGCTTCTGAGTCTCCCCAGGGGAGTCAGGCCTCGTCTCGAGTGGGGGCATGCACGTGCGCTTTCCTCCCGAGCTGCAGCAGTAGTGTCACGCTTCCTGTCACGTGGATCAAGGGATCTGTGGCTTTCCCTCGAGGCTGTCCCTAGAGGCTTTCCCACGAGGCTCTCCCACAGGGCTGTGCCACGTGCCACCTTGGTGGGAGTCGATCCTCGGCGTGAAAGACGAGCCGGTGAAGGGAAAAGAGGTTCCTCTGGAATGGACTGAGTCATCTGGGGGACTCTTGGAATGGTGGCACGACCCTGGAGTTCCTCTCGCCGTTCCTGTTGAGAGGGCCTCCTCTTCACATGCGACGGGAACGCCGGGAACTCTTTCCCGACGAAGCAGGGAAAGGATCCCTCATCTCGAGCTACGAGGCGGAAACGGGGCTCCTCTGGATGTGGGCGGGACCCTCGTGATTCCTCTCGAGTGGAGACGGCTAGGTCGGGGAACTTCTTGATTTGCACCAAGGGTGTGAAGGACCCTTTCGAAGTTCCAGAGGTGAGGTGTGATCAGCCTCGAGACGCCTCAGCGGAAATGGGCCTCATCTCGCCTGGAGGGGAGAACCTCCTGGATTTTCTCGAGTTGCGGCAGGTCTTCTCGAGTTACGACGGGGACCTCAGGGACCCGCTCTGGTGGCCTCAGGAAAGGCCAGTCCCCATGCGAGTTGCTAGGGGACCTCTCGGGATTCCTCTCCCGTCCATGCCGGGGCCTCAGTCCTTGTGTGGAGTCGGGGCCGGAACCTGAGGATTCCTCTCCAGTGTTGCCATGGATCTTGGGGTGCTTCTGAGTCTCCCCAGGGGAGTCAGGCCTCGTCTCGAGTGGGGGCATGCACGTGCGCTTTCCTCCCGAGCTGCAGCAGTAGTGTCACGCTTCCTGTCACGTGGATCAAGGGATCTGTGGCTTTCCCTCGAGGCTGTCCCTCGAGGCTTTCCCACGAGGCTTTCCCACAGGGCTGTGCCACGTGCCACCTTGGTGGGAGTCGATCCTCGGCGTGAAAGACGAGCCGGTGAAGGGAAAAGAGGTTCCTCTGGAATGGACTGAGACATCTGGGGGACTCTTGGAATGGTGGCACGACCCTGGAGTTCCTCTCGCCGTTCCTGTTGAGAGGGCCTCCTCTTCAAATGCGATGGGAACGCCGGGAACTCTTTCCCGACGAAGCAGGGAAAGGATCCCTCATCTCGAGCTACGAGGCGGAAACGGGGCTCCTCTGGATGTGGGCGGGACCCTCGTGATTCCTCTCGAGTGGAGACGGCTAGGTCGGGGAACTTCTTGATTTGCACCAAGGGTGTGAAGGACCCTTTCGAAGTTCCAGAGGTGAGGTGTGATCAGCCTCGAGACGCCTCAGCGGAAATGGGCCTCATCTCGCCTGGAGGGGAGAACCTCCTGGATTTTCTCGAGTTGCGGCAGGTCTTCCCGAGTTACGAAGGGGACCTCAGGAACCCGCTCTGGTGGCCTCAGGAAAGGCCAGTCCCCATGCGAGTTGCTAGGGGACCTCTCGGGATTCCTCTCCCGTCCATGCCGGGGCCTCAGTCCTTGTGTGGAGTCGGGGCCGGAACCTGAGGATTCCTCTCCAGTGTTGCCATGGATCTTGGGGTGCTTCTGAGTCTCCCCAGGGGAGTAAGGCCTCGTCTCGAGTGGGGGCATGCACGTGCGCTTTCCTCCCGAGCTGCAGCAGTAGTGTCACGCTTCCTGTCACGTGGATCAAGGGATCTGTGGCTTTCCCTCGAGGCTGTCCCTCGAGGCTTTCCCATGAGGCTTTCCCACAGGGCTGTGCCACGTGCCACTTTGGTGTGAGTCGATCCTCGGCGTGAAAGACGAGCCAGTGAAGGGAAAAGAGGTTCCTCTGGAATGGACTGAGACATCTGGGGGACTCTTGGAATGGTGGCACGACCCTGGAGTTCCTCTCGCCGTTCCTGTTGAGAGGGCCTCCTCTTGAGATGCGACAGGAACGCCGGGAACTCTTTCCCGACGAAGCAGGGACAGGATCCCCCATCTCGAGCTACGAGGCTGAAACGGGGCTCCTCTGGATGTGGGCGGGACCCTCGTGATTCCTCTCGAGTGGAGACGGCTAGGTCGGGGAACTTCTTGATTTGCAGCAAGGGTGTGAAGGAGCCTTTCGAAGTTCCAGAGGTGAGGTGTGATCCGCCTCGAGACACCTCAGCGGAAATGGGCCTCATCTCGCCTGGAGGGGAGAACCTCCTGGATTTTCTCGAGTTGCGGCAGGTCTTCTCGAGTTACGACGGGGACCTCAGGGACCCGCTCTGGTGGCCTCAGGAAAGGCCAGTCCCCATGCGAGTTGCTAGGGGACCTCTCGGGATTCCACTCCCGTCCATGCCGGGGCCTCAGTCCTTGTGTGGAGTCTGGGCCGTAACCTGAGGATTCCTCTCCAGTGTTGCCATGGATCTTGGGGTGCTTCTGAGTCTCCCCAGGGGAGTCAGGCCTCGTCTCGAGTGGGGGCATGCACGTGCGCTTTCCTCCCGAGCTGCAGCAGTAGTGTCACGCTTCCTGTCACGTGGATCAAGGGATCTGTGGCTTTCCCTCGAGGCTGTCCCTTGAGGCTTTCCCACGAGGCTTTCCCACAGGGCTGTGCCACGTGCCACTTTGGTGTGAGTCGATCCTCGGCGTGAAAGACGAGCCAGTGAAGGGAAAGAGGTTCCTCTGGAATGGACTGAGACATCTGGGGGACTCTTGGAATGGTGGCACGACCCTGGAGTTCCTCTCGCCGTTCCTGTTGAGAGGGCCTCCTCTTGAGATGCGACGGGAACGCCGGGAACTCTTTCCCGACGAAGCAGGGAAAGGATCCCTCATCTCGAGCTACGAGGCGGAAACGGGGCTCCTCTGGATGTGGGCGGGACCCTCGTGATTCCTCTCGAGTGGAGACGGGTATGTCGGGGAACTTCTTGATTTGCCCCAAGGGTGTGAAGGACTCTTGCGAAGTTCCAGAGGTGAGGTGTGATCAGCCTCGAGACGCCTCAGCGGAAATGGGCCTCATCTCGCCTGGAGGGGAGAACCTCCTGGATATTCTCGAGTTGCGGCAGGTCTTCTCGAGTTACGACGGGGACCTCAGGGACCCGCTCTGGTGGCCTCAGGAAAGGCCAGTCCCCATGCGAGTTGCTAGGGGACCTCTCGGGATTCCTCTCCCGTCCATGCCGGGGCCTCAGTCCTTGTGTGGAGTCGGGGCCGGAACGTGAGGATTCCTCTCCATTGTTGCCATGGATCTTGGGGTGCTTCTGAGTCTCCCCAGGGGAGTCAGGCCTCGTCTCGAGTGGGGGCATGCACGTGCGCTTTCCTCCCGAGCTGCAGCAGTAGTGTCACGCTTCCTGTCACGTGGATCAAGGGATCTGTGGCTTTCCCTCGAGGCTTTCCCTCGAGGCTTTCCCACGAGGCTTTCCCACAGGGCTGTGCCACGTGCCACCTTGGTGTGAGTCAATCCTCGGCGTGAAAGACGAGCCGGTGAAGGGAAAAGAGGTTCCTCTGGAATGGACTGAGACATCTGGGGGACTCTTGGAATGGTGGCACGACCCTGGAGTTCCTCCCGCCGTTCCTGTTGAGAGGGCCTCCTCTTGAGATGCGACAGGAACGCCGGGAACTCTTTCCCGACGAAGCAGGGACAGGATCCCCCATCTCGAGCTACGAGGCTGAAACGGGGCTCCTCTGGATGTGGGCGGGACCCTCGTGATTCCTCTCGAGCGGAGACGGCTAGGTCGGGGAACTTCTTGATTTGCAGCAAGGGTGTGAAGGAGCCTTTCGAAGTTCCAGAGGTGAGGTGTGATCCGCCTCGAGACACCTCAGCGGAAATGGGCCTCATCTCGCCTGGAGGGGAGAACCTCCTGGATTTTCTCGAGTTGCGGCAGGTCTTCTCGAGTTACGACGGGGACATCAGGGACCCGCTCTGGTGGCCTCAGGAAAGGCCAGTCCCCATGCGAGTTGCTAGGGGACCTCTCGGGATTCCACTCCCGTCCATGCCGGGGCCTCAGTCCTTGTGTGGAGTCTGGGCCGTAACCTGAGGATTCCTCTCCAGTGTTGCCATGGATCTTGGGGTGCTTCTGAGTCTCCCCATGGGAGTCAGGCCTCGTCTCGAGTGGGGGCATGCACGTGCGCTTTCCTCCCGAGCTGCAGCAGTAGTGTCACGCTTCCTGTCACGTGGATCAAGGGATCTGTGGCTTTCCCTCGAGGCTGTCCCTCGAGGCTTTCCCACGAGGCTTTCCCACAGGGCTGTGCCACGTGCCACCTTGGTGGGAGTCGATCCTCGGCGTGAAAGACGAGCCGTTGAAGGGAAAAGAGGTTCCTCTGGAATAGACTGAGACATCTGGGGGACTCTTGGAATGGTGGCACGACCCTGGAGTTCCTCTCGCCGTTCCTGTTGAGAGGGCCTCCTCTTGAGATGCGACGGGAACGCCGGGAACTCTTTCCCGACGAAGCAGGGAATGGATCCCTCATCTCGAGCTACGAGGCGGAAACGGGGCTCCTCTGGATGTGGGCGGGACCCTCGTGATTCCTCTCGAGTGGAGACGGGTATGTCGGGGAACTTCTTGATTTGCACCAAGGGTGTGAAGGACCCTTTCGAAGTTCCAGAGGTGAGGTGTGATCAGCCTCGAGACGCCTCAGCGGAAATGGGCCTCATCTCGCCTGGAGGGGAGAACCTCCTGGATTTTCTCGAGTTGCGGCAGGTCTTCTCGAGTTACGACGGGGACCTCAGGGACCCGCTCTGGTGGCCTCAGGAAAGGCCAGTCCCCATGCGAGTTGCTAGGGGACCTCTCGGGATTCCTCTCCCGTCCATGCCGGGGCCTCAGTCCTTGTGTGGAGTCGGGGCCGGAACCTGAGGATTCCTCCCCAGTGTTGCCATGGATCTTGGGGTGCTTCTGAGTCTCCCCAGGGGAGTCAGGCCTCGTCTCGAGTGGGGGCATGCACGTGCGCTTTCCTCCCGAGCTGCAGCAGTAGTGTCACGCTTCCTGTCACGTGGATCAAGGGATCTGTGGCTTTCCCTCGAGGCTGTCCCTAGAGGCTTTCCCACGAGGCTTTCCCACAGGGCTGTGCCACGTGCCACCTTGGTGGGAGTCGATCCTCGGCGTGAAAGACGAGCCGGTGAAGGGAAAAGAGGTTCCTCTGGAATGGACTGAGACATCTGGGGGACTCTTGGAATGGTGGCACGACCCTGGAGTTCCTCTCGCCGTTCCTGTTGAGAGGGCCTCCTCTTGAGATGCGACAGGAACGCCGGGAACTCTTTCCCGACGAAGCAGGGAAAGGATCCCTCATCTCGAGCTACGAGGCGGAAACGGGGCTCCTCTGGATGTGGGCGGGACCCTCGTGATTCCTCTCGAGTGGAGACGGGTATGTCGGGGAACTTCTTGATTTGCCCCAAGGGTGTGAAGGACTCTTGCGAAGTTCCAGAGGTGAGGTGTGATCAGCCTCGAGACGCCTCAGCGGAAATGGGCCTCATCTCGCCTGGAGGGGAGAACCTCCTGGATTTTCTCGAGTTGCGGCAGGTCTTCTCGAGTTACGACGGGGACCTCAGGGACCCGCTCTGGTGGCCTCAGGAAAGGCCAGTCCCCATGCGAGTTGCTAGGGGACCTCTCGGGATTCCTCTCCCGTCCATGCCGGGGCCTCAGTCCTTGTGTGGAGTCGGGGCCGGAACGTGAGGATTCCTCTCCATTGTTGCCATGGATCTTGGGGTGCTTCTGAGTCTCCCCAGGGGAGTCAGGCCTCGTCTCGAGTGGGGGCATGCACGTGCGCTTTCCTCCCGAGCTGCAGCAGTAGTGTCACGCTTCCTGTCACGTGGATCAAGGGATCTGTGGCTTTCCCTCGAGGCTTTCCCTCGAGGCTTTCCCACGAGGCTTTCCCACAGGGCTGTGCCACGTGCCACCTTGGTGTGAGTCAATCCTCGGCGTGAAAGACGAGCCGGTGAAGGGAAAAGAGGTTCCTCTGGAATGGACTGAGACATCTGGGGGACTCTTGGAATGGTGGCACGACCCTGGAGTTCCTCCCGCCGTTCCTGTTGAGAGGGCCTCCTCTTGAGATGCGACAGGAACGCCGGGAACTCTTTCCCGACGAAGCAGGGACAGGATCCCCCATCTCGAGCTACGAGGCTGAAACGGGGCTCCTCTGGATGTGGGCGGGACCCTCGTGATTCCTCTCGAGCGGAGACGGCTAGGTCGGGGAACTTCTTGATTTGCAGCAAGGGTGTGAAGGAGCCTTTCGAAGTTCCAGAGGTGAGGTGTGATCCGCCTCGAGACACCTCAGCGGAAATGGGCCTCATCTCGCCTGGAGGGGAGAACCTCCTGGATTTTCTCGAGTTGCGGCAGGTCTTCTCGAGTTACGACGGGGACCTCAGGGACCCGCTCTGGTGGCCTCAGGAAAGGCCAGTCCCCATGCGAGTTGCTAGGGGACCTCTCGGGATTCCACTCCCGTCCATGCCGGGGCCTCAGTCCTTGTGTGGAGTCTGGGCCGTAACCTGAGGATTCCTCTCCAGTGTTGCCATGGATCTTGGGGTGCTTCTGAGTCTCCCCAGGGGAGTCAGGCCTCGTCTCGAGTGGGGGCATGCACGTGCGCTTTCCTCCCGAGCTGCAGCAGTAGTGTCACGCTTCCTGTCACGTGGATCAAGGGATCTGTGGCTTTCCCTCGAGGCTGTCCCTTGAGGCTTTCCCACGAGGCTTTCCCACAGGGCTGTGCCACGTGCCACTTTGGTGTGAGTCGATCCTCGGCGTGAAAGACGAGCCAGTGAAGGGAAAAGAGGTTCCTCTGGAATGGACTGAGACATCTGGGGGACTCTTGGAATGGTGGCACGACCCTGGAGTTCCTCTCGCCGTTCCTGTTGAGAGGGCCTCCTCTTGAGATGCGACGGGAACGCCGGGAACTCTTTCCCGACGAAGCAGGGAAAGGATCCCTCATCTCGAGCTACGAGGCGGAAACGGGGCTCGTCTGGATGTGGGCGGGACCCTCGTGATTCCTCTCGAGTGGAGACGGCTAGGTCGGGGAACTTCTTGATTTGCACCAAGGGTGTGAAGGACCCTTTCGAAGTTCCAGAGGTGAGGTGTGATCAGCCTCGAGACGCCTCAGCGGAAATGGGCCTCATCTCGCCTGGAGGGGAGAACCTCCTGGATTTTCTCGAGTTGCGGCAGGTCTTCTCGAGTTACGACGGGGACCTCAGGGACCCGCTCTGGTGGCCTCAGGAAAGGCCAGTCCCCATGCGAGTTGCTAGGGGACCTCTCGGGATTCCTCTCCCGTCCATGCCGGGGCCTCAGTCCTTGTGTGGAGTCGGGGCCGGAACCTGAGGATTCCTCTCCAGTGTTGCCATGGATCTTGGGGTGCTTCTGAGTCTCCCCAGGGGAGTCAGGCCTCGTCTCGAGTGGGGGCATGCACGTGCGCTTTCCTCCCGAGCTGCAGCAGTAGTGTCACGCTTCCTGTCACGTGGATCAAGGGATCTGTGGCTTTCCCTCGAGGCTGTCCCTCGAGGCTTTCACACGAGGCTTTCCCACAGGGCTGTGCCACGTGCCACCTTGGTGGGAGTCGATCCTCGGCGTGAAAGACGAGCCGGTGAAGGGAAAAGAGGTTCCTCTGGAATGGACTGAGACATCTGGGGGACTCTTGGAATGGTGGCACGACCCTGGAGTTCCTCTCGCCGTTCCTGTTGAGAGGGCCTCCTCTTCACATGCGATGGGAACGCCGGGAACTCTTTCCCGACGAAGCAGTGAAAGGATCCCTCATCTCGAGCTACGAGGCGGAAACGGGGCTCCTCTGGATGTGGGCGGGACCCTCGTGATTCCTCTCGAGTGGAGACGGCTAGGTCGGGGAACTTCTTGATTTGCACCAAGGGTGTGAAGGACCCTTTCGAAGTTACAGAGGTGAGGTGTGATCAGCCTCGAGACGCCTCAGCGGAAATGGGCCTCATCTCGCCTGGAGGGGAGAACCTCCTGGATTTTCTCGAGTTGCGGCAGGTCTTCCCGAGTTACGAAGGGGACCTCAGGAACCCGCTCTGGTGGCCTCAGGAAAGGCCAGTCCCCATGCGAGTTGCTAGGGGACCTCTCGGGATTCCTCTCCCGTCCATGCCGGGGCCTCAGTCCTTGTGTGGAGTCGGGGCCGGAACCTGAGGATTCCTCTCCAGTGTTGCCATGGATCTTGGGGTGCTTCTGAGTCTCCCCAGGGGAGTAAGGCCTCGTCTCTAGTGGGGGCATGCACGTGCGCTTTCCTCCCGAGTTGCAGCAGTACTGTCACGCTTCCTGTCACGTGGATCAAGGGATCTGTGGCTTTCCCTCGAGGCTGTCCCTCGAGGCTTTCCCATGAGGCTTTCGCACAGGGCTGTGCCACGTGCCACTTTGGTGTGAGTCGATCCTCGGCGTGAAAGACGAGCCAGTGAAGGGAAAAGAGGTTCCTCTGGAATGGACTGAGACATCTGGGGGACTCTTGGAATGGTGGCACGACCCTGGAGTTCCTCTCGCCGTTCCTGTTGAGAGGGCCTCCTCTTGAGATGCGACAGGAACGCCGGGAACTCATTCCCGACGAAGCAGGGACAGGATCCCCCATCTCGAGCTACGAGGCTGAAACGGGGCTCCTCTGGATGTGGGCGGGACCCTCGTGATTCCTCTCGAGTGGAGACGGCTAGGTCGGGGAACTTCTTGATTTGCAGCAAGGGTGTGAAGGAGCCTTTCGAAGTTCCAGAGGTGAGGTGTGATCCACCTCGAGACATCTCAGCGGAAATGGGCCTCATCTCGCCTGGAGGGGAGAACCTCCTGGATTTTCTCGAGTTGCGGCAGGTCTTCTCGAGTTACGACGGGGACCTCAGGGACCCGCTCTGGTGGCCTCAGGAAAGGCCAGTCCCCATGCGAGTTGCTAGGGGACCTCTCGGGATTCCACTCCCATCCATGCCGGGGCCTCAGTCCTTGTGTGGAGTCTGGGCCGTAACCTGAGGATTCCTCTCCAGTGTTGCCATGGATCGTGGGGTGCTTCTGAGTCTCCCCAGGGGAGTCAGGCCTCGTCTCGAGTGGGGGCATGCACGTGTGCTTTCCTCCCGAGCTGCAGCAGTAGTGTCACGCTTCCTGTCACGTGGATCAAGGGATCTGTGGCTTTCCCTCGAGGCTGTCCCTTGAGGCTTTCCCACGAGGCTTTCCCACAGGGCTGTGCCACGTGCCACTTTGGTGTGAGTCGATCCTCGGCGTGAAAGACGAGCCAGTGAAGGGAAAAGAGGTTCCTCTGGAATGGACTGAGACATCTGGGGGACTCTTGGAATGGTGGCACGACCCTGGAGTTCCTCTCGCCGTTCCTGTTGAGAGGGCCTCCTCTTGAGATGCGACGGGAACGCCGGGAACTCTTTCCCGACGAAGCAGGGAAAGGATCCCTCATCTCGAGCTACGAGGCGGAAACGGGGCTCCTCTGGATGTGGGCGGGACCCTCGTGATTCCTCTCGAGTGGAGACGGGTATGTCGGGGAACTTCTTGATTTGCCCCAAGGGTGTGAAGGACTCTTGCGAAGTTCCAGAGGTGAGGTGTGATCAGCCTCGAGACGCCTCAGCGGAAATGGGCCTCATCTCGCCTGGAGGGGAGAACCTCCTGGATTTTCTCGAGTTGCGGCAGGTCTTCTCGAGTTACGACGGGGACCTCAGGGACCCGCTCTGGTGGCCTCAGGAAAGGCCAGTCCCCATGCGAGTTGCTAGGGGACCTCTCGGGATTCCTCTCCCGTCCATGCCGGGGCCTCAGTCCTTGTGTGGAGTCGGGGCCGGAACGTGAGGATTCCTCTCCATTGTTGCCATGGATCTTGGGGTGCTTCTGAGTCTCCCCAGGGGAGTCAGGCCTCGTCTCGAGTGGGGGCATGCACGTGCGCTTTCCTCCCGAGCTGCAGCAGTAGTGTCACGCTTCCTGTCACGTGGATCAAGGGATCTGTGGCTTTCCCTCGAGGCTTTCCCTCGAGGCTTTCCCACGAGGCTTTCCCACAGGGCTGTGCCACGTGCCACCTTGGTGTGAGTCAATCCTCGGCGTGAAAGACGAGCCGGTGAAGGGAAAAGAGGTTCCTCTGGAATGGACTGAGACATCTGGGGGACTCTTGGAATGGTGGCACGACCCTGGAGTTCCTCCCGCCGTTCCTGTTGAGAGGGCCTCCTCTTGAGATGCGACAGGAACGCCGGGAACTCTTTCCCGACGAAGCAGGGACAGGATCCCCCATCTCGAGCTACGAGGCTGAAACGGGGCTCCTCTGGATGTGGGCGGGACCCTCGTGATTCCTCTCGAGCGGAGACGGCTAGGTCGGGGAACTTCTTGATTTGCAGCAAGGGTGTGAAGGACCCTTTCGAAGTTCCAGAGGTGAGGTGTGATCAGCCTCGAGACGCCTCAGCGGAAATGGGCCTCATCTCGCCTGGAGGGGAGAACCTCCTGGATTTTCTCGAGTTGCGGCAGGTCTTCCCGAGTTACGAAGGGGACCTCAGGAACCCGCTCTGGTGGCCTCAGGAAAGGCCAGTCCCCATGCGAGTTGCTAGGGGACCTCTCGGGATTCCTCTCCCGTCCATGCCGGGGCCTCAGTCCTTGTGTGGAGTCGGGGCCGGAACCTGAGGATTCCTCTCCAGTGTTGCCATGGATCTTGGGGTGCTTCTGAGTCTCCCCAGGGGAGTAAGGCCTCGTCTCGAGTGGGGGCATGCACGTGCGCTTTCCTCCCGAGCTGCAGCAGTAGTGTCACGCTTCCTGTCACGTGGATCAAGGGATCTGTGGCTTTCCCTCGAGGCTGTCCCTCGAGGCTTTCCCACGAGGCTTTCCCACAGGGCTGTGCCACGTGCCACTTTGGTGTGAGTCGATCCTCGGCGTGAAAGACGAGCCAGTGAAGGGAAAAGAGGTTCCTCTGGAATGGACTGAGACATCTGGGGGACTCTTGGAATGGTGGCACGACCCTGGAGTTCCTCTCGCCGTTCCTGTTGAGAGGGCCTCCTCTTGAGATGCGACGGGAACGCCGGGAACTCTTTCCCGACGAAGCGGGGAAAGGATCCGTCATCTCGAGCTATGAGGCGGAAACGGGGCTCCTCTGGATGTGGGCGGGACCCTCGTGATTCCTCTCGAGTGGAGACGGGTATGTCGGGGAACTTCTTGATTTGCACCAAGGGTGTGAAGGACCCTTTCGAAGTTCCAGAGGTGACGTGTGATCAGCCTCGAGACGCCTCAGCGGAAATGGGCCTCATCTCGCCTGGAGGGGAGAACCTCCTGGATTTTCTCGAGTTGCGGCAGGTCTTCTCGAGTTACGAAGGGGACCTCAGGGACCCGCTCTGGTGGCCTCAGGGAAGGCCAGTCCCCATGCGAGTTGCTAGGGGACCACTCGGGATTCCTCTCCCGTCCATGCCGGGGCCTCAGTCCTTGTGTGGAGTCGGGGCCGGAACGTGAGGATTCCTCTCCATTGTTGCCATGGATCTTGGGGTGCTTCTGAGTCTCCCCAGGGGAGTCAGGCCTCGTCTCGAGTGGGGGCATGCACGTGCGCTTTCCTCCCGAGCTGCAGCAGTAGTGTCACGCTTCCTGTCACGTGGATCAAGGGATCTGTGGCTTTCCCTCGAGGCTTTCCCTCGAGGCTTTCCCACGAGGCTTTCCCACAGGGCTGTGCCACGTGCCACCTTTGTGTGAGTCAATCCTCGGCGTGAAAGACGAGCCGGTGAAGGGAAAAGAGGTTCCTCTGGAATGGACTGAGACATCTGGGGGACTCTTGGAATGGTGGCACGACCCTGGAGTTCCTCCCGCCGTTCCTGTTGAGAGGGCCTTCTCTTGAGATGCGACGGGAACGCCCGGAACTCTTTCCCGACCAAGCAGGGAAAGGATCCCTCATCTCGAGCTACGAGGCGGAAACTAGGGCTCCTCTGGATGTGGGCGGGACCCTCGTGATTCCTCTCGAGTGGAGACGGGTATGTCGGGTAACTTCTTGATTTGCACCAAGGGTGTGAAGGACCCTTTCGAAGTTCCAGAGGGGAGGTGTGATCAGCCTCGGGACGCCTCAGCGGAAATGGGCCTCATCTCACCTGGAGGGGAGAACCTCCTGGATTTTCTCGAGTTTCGGCAGGTCTTCTCGAGTTACGACGGGGACCTCAGGGACCCGCTCTGGTGGCCTCAGGAAAGGCCAGTCCCCATGCGAGTTGCTAGGGGACCTCTCGGGATTCCTCTCCCGTCCATGCCGGGGCCTCAGTCCTTGTGTGGAGTCGGGGCCGGAACCTGAGGATTCCTCTCCAGTGTTGCCATGGATCTTGGGGTGCTTCTGAGTCTCCCCAGGGGAGTCAGGCCTCGTCTCGAGTGGGGGCATGCACGTGCGCTTTCCTCCCGAGCTGCAGCAGTAGTGTCACGCTTCCTGTCACGTGGATCAAGGGATCTGTGGCTTTCCCTCGAGGCTGTCCCTCGAGGCTCTCCCACGAGGCTTTCCCACAGGGCTGTGCCACGTGCCACCTTGGTGTGAGTCGATCCTCGGCGTGAAAGACGAGCCGGTGAAGGGAAAAGAGGTTCCTCTGGAATGGACTGAGACATCTGGGCGACTCTTGGTTTGGTGGCACGACCCTGGCGTTCCTCTCGCCGTTCCTGTTGAGAGGGCCTCCTCTTGAGATGCGACGGGAACGCCGGGAACTCTTTCCCGACGAAGCAGGGAAAGGATCCCTCATCTCGAGCTACGAGGCGGAAATGGGGCTCCTCTGGATGTGGGCGGGACCCTCGTGATTCCTCTCGAGTGGAGACGGGTATGTCGGGGAACTTCTTGATTTGCACCAAGGGTGTGAAGGACCCTTTCGAAGTTCCAGAGGTGAGGTGTGATCAGCCTCGAGACGCCTCAGCGGAAATGGGCCTCATCTCGCCTGGAGGGGAGAACCTCCTGGATTTTTTCGAGTTGCGGCAGGTCTTCTCGAGTTACGAAGGGGACCTGAGGGACCCGCTCTGGTGGCCTCACGAAAGGCCAGTCCCCATGCGAGTTGCTAGGGGACCTCTCGGGATTCCTCTCCCGTCCATGCCGGGGCCTCACTCCTTCTGTGGAGTCGGGGCCGGAACCTGAGGATTCCTCTCCAGTGTTGCCATGGATCTTGGGGTGCTTCTGAGTCTCCCCAGGGGAGTCAGGCCTCGTCTCGAGTGGGGGCATGCACGTGCGCTTTCCTCCCGAGCTGCAGCTGTGGTGTCACCCTTCCTGTCACGTGGATCAAGGGATCTGTGGCTTTCCCTCGAGGCTGTCCCTCGAGGCTTTCCCATGAGGCTTTCCCACATGGCTGTGCCACGTGCCACTTTGCTGTGAGTCGATCTTCTGCGTGAAAGACGAGCCAGTGAAGGGAAACGAGGTTCCTCTGGAATGGACTGAGACATCTGGGGGACTCTTGGAATGGTGGCAAGACCCTGGAGTTCCTCTCGCCGTTCCTGTTGAGAGGGCCTCCTCTTGAGATGCGTCGGGAACGCCGGGAACTCTTTCCCGACGAAGCGGGGAAAGGATCCCTCATCTCGAGCTACGAGGCGGAAACGGGGCTCCTCTGGATGTGGGCGGGACCCTCGTGATTCCTCTCGAGTGGAGACGGGTATGTCGGGGAACTTCTTGATTTGCACCAAGGGTGTGAAGGACCCTTTCGAAGTTCCAGAGGTGACGTGTGATCAGCCTCGAGACGCCTCAGCGGAAATGGGCCTCATCTCGCCTGGAGGGGAGAACCTCCTGGATTTTCTCGAGTTGCGGCAGGTCTTCTCGAGTTACGACGGGGACCTCAGGGACCCGCTCTGGTGGCCTCAGGAAAGGCCAGTCCCCATGCGAGTTGCTAGGGGACCTCTCGGGATTCCTCTCCCGTCCATGCCGGGGCCTCAGTCCTTGTGTGGAGTCGGGGCCGGAACCTGAGGATTCCTCTCCAGTGTTGCCATGGGTCTTGGGGTGCTTCTGAGTCTCCCCAGGGGAGTCAGGCCTCGTCTCGAGTGGGGGCATGCACGTGCGCTTTCCTCCCGAGCTGCAGCAGTAGTGTCACGCTTCCTGTCACGTGGATCAAGGGATCTGTGGCTTTCCCTCGAGGCTGTCCCTCGAGGCTTTCCCACGAGGCTTTCCCACAGGGCTGTGCCACGTGCCACCTTGGTGTGAGTCGATCCTCGGCGTGAAAGACGAGCCGGTGAAGGGAAAAGAGGTTCCTCTGGAATGGACTGAGACATCTGGGGGACTCTTGGAATGGTGGCACGACCCTGGAGTTCCTCTCGCCGTTCCTGTTGAGAGGGCCTCCTCTTGAGATGCGACGGGAACGCCGGGAACTCTTTCCCGACGAAGCAGGGAAAGGATCCCTCATCTCGAGCTACGAGGCGGAAACGGGGCTCCTCTGGATGTGGGCGGGACCCTCGTGATTCCTCTCGAGTGGAGACGGGTATGTCGGGGAACTTGTTGATTTGCACCAAGGGCGTGAAGGACCCTTTCGAAGTTCCAGAGGGGAGGTGTGATCAGCCTCGAGACGCCTCAGCGGAAATGGGCCTCATCTCGCCTGGAGGGGAGAACCTCCTGGATTTTCTCGAGTTGCGGCAGGTCTTCTCGAGTTACGACGGGGACCTCAGGGACCCGCTCTGGTGGCCTCAGGAAAGGCCAGTCCCCATGCGAGTTGCTAGGGGACCTCGCGGGATGCCTCTCCCGTCCATGCCGGGGCCTCAGTCCTTGTGTGGAGTCGGGGCCGGAACGTGAGGATTCCTCTCCAGTGTTGCCATGGATCTTGGGGTGCTTCTGAGTCTCCCCAGGGGAGTCAGGCCTCGTCTCGAATGGGGGCATGCACGTGCGCTTTCCTCCCGAGCTGCAGCAGTAGTGTCACGCTTCCTGTCACGTGGATCAAGGGATCTGTGGCTTTCCCTCGAGGCTGTCCCTCGAGGCTCTCCCACGAGGCTTTCCCACAGGGCTGTGCCACGTGCCACCTTGGTGTGAGTCGATCCTCGGCGTGAAAGACGAGCCGGTGAAGGGAAAAGAGGTTCCTCTGGAATGGACTGAGACATCTGGGCGACTCTTGGTTTGGTGGCACGACCCTGGCGTTCCTCTCGCCGTTCCTGTTGAGAGGGCCTCCTCTTGAGATGCGACGGGAACGCCGGGAACTCTTTCCCGACGAAGCAGGGAAAGGATCCCTCATCTCGAGCTACGAGGCGGAAATGGGGCTCCTCTGGATGTGGGCGGGACCCTCGTGATTCCTCTCGAGTGGAGACGGGTATGTCGGGGAACTTCTTGATTTGCACCAAGGGTGTGAAGGACCCTTTCGAAGTTCCAGAGGTGAGGTGTGATCAGCCTCGAGACGCCTCAGCGGAAATGGGCCTCATCTCGCCTGGAGGGGAGAACCTCCTGGATTTTTTCGAGTTGCGGCAGGTCTTCTCGAGTTACGAAGGGGACCTGAGGGACCCGCTCTCGTGGCCTCACGAAAGGCCAGTCCCCATGCGAGTTGCTAGGGGACCTCTCGGGATTCCTCTCCCGTCCATGCCGGGGCCTCACTCCTTCTGTGGAGTCGGGGCCGGAACCTGAGGATTCCTCTCCAGTGTTGCCATGGATCTTGGGGTGCTTCTGAGTCTCCCCAGGGGAGTCAGGCCTCGTCTCGAGTGGGGGCATGCACGTGCGCTTTCCTCCCGAGCTGCAGCTGTGGTGTCACCCTTCCTGTCACGTGGATCAAGGGATCTGTGGCTTTCCCTCGAGGCTGTCCCTCGAGGCTTTCCCATGAGGCTTTCCCACAGGGCTGTGCCACGTGCCACTTTGCTGTGAGTCGATCTTCTGCGTGAAAGACGAGCCAGTGAAGGGAAACGAGGTTCCTCTGGAATGGACTGAGACATCTGGGGGACTCTTGGAATGGTGGCAAGACCCTGGAGTTCCTCTCGCCGTTCCTGTTGAGAGGGCCTCCTCTTGAGATGCGTCGGGAACGCCGGGAACTCTTTCCCGACGAAGCGGGGAAAGGATCCCTCATCTCGAGCTACGAGGCGGAAACGGGGCTCCTCTGGATGTGGGCGGGACCCTCGTGATTCCTCTCGAGTGGAGACGGGTATGTCGGGGAACTTCTTGATTTGCACCAAGGGTGTGAAGGACCCTTTCGAAGTTCCAGAGGTGACGTGTGATCAGCCTCGAGACGCCTCAGCGGAAATGGGCCTCATCTCGCCTGGAGGGGAGAACCTCCTGGATTTTCTCGAGTTGCGGCAGGTCTTCTCGAGTTACGACGGGGACCTCAGGGACCCGCTCTGGTGGCCTCAGGAAAGGCCAGTCCCCATGCGAGTTGCTAGGGGACCTCTCGGGATTCCTCTCCCGTCCATGCCGGGGCCTCAGTCCTTGTGTGGAGTCGGGGCCGGAACCTGAGGATTCCTCTCCAGTGTTGCCATGGGTCTTGGGGTGCTTCTGAGTCTCCCCAGGGGAGTCAGGCCTCGTCTCGAGTGGGGGCATGCACGTGCGCTTTCCTCCCGAGCTGCAGCAGTAGTGTCACGCTTCCTGTCACGTGGATCAAGGGATCTGTGGCTTTCCCTCGAGGCTGTCCCTCGAGGCTTTCCCACGAGGCTTTCCCACAGGGCTGTGCCACGTGCCACCTTGGTGTGAGTCGATCCTCGGCGTGAAAGACGAGCCGGTGAAGGGAAAAGAGGTTCCTCTGGAATGGACTGAGACATCTGGGGGACTCTTGGAATGGTGGCACGACCCTGGAGTTCCTCTCGCCGTTCCTGTTGAGAGGGCCTCCTCTTGAGATGCGACGGGAACGCCGGGAACTCTTTCCCGACGAAGCAGGGAAAGGATCCCTCATCTCGAGCTACGAGGCGGAAACGGGGCTCCTCTGGATGTGGGCGGGACCCTCGTGATTCCTCTCGAGTGGAGACGGGTATGTCGGGGAACTTGTTGATTTGCACCAAGGGCGTGAAGGACCCTTTCGAAGTTCCAGAGGGGAGGTGTGATCAGCCTCGAGACGCCTCAGCGGAAATGGGCCTCATCTCGCCTGGAGGGGAGAACCTCCTGGATTTTCTCGAGTTGCGGCAGGTCTTCTCGAGTTACGACGGGGACCTCAGGGACCCGCTCTGGTGGCCTCAGGAAAGGCCAGTCCCCATGCGAGTTGCTAGGGGACCTCGCGGGATGCCTCTCCCGTCCATGCCGGGGCCTCAGTCCTTGTGTGGAGTCTGGGCCGGAACGTGAGGATTCCTCTCCAGTGTTGCCATGGATCTTGGGGTGCTTCTGAGTCTCCCCAGGGGAGTCAGGCCTCGTCTCGAATGGGGGCATGCACGTGCGCTTTCCTCCCGAGCTGCAGCAGTAGTGTCACGCTTCCTGTCACGTGGATCAAGGGATCTGTGGCTTTCCCTCGAGGCTGTCCCTCGAGGCTTTCCCACGAGGCTTTCCCACAGGGCTGTGCCACATGCCACCTTGGTGTGAGTCGATCCTCGGCGTGAAAGTCGAGCCGGTGAAGGGAAAAGAGGTTCCTCTGGAATGGACTGAGACATCTGGGGGACTCTTGGAATGGTGGCACGACCCTGGAGTTCCTCTCGCCGTTCCTGTTGAGAGGGCCTCCTCTTGAGATGCGACGGGAACGCCGGGAACTCTTTCCCGACGAAGCAGGGAAAGGATCCCTCATCTCGAGCTACGAGGCGGAAACGGGGCTCCTCTGGATGTGGGCGGGACCCTCGTGATTCCTCTCGAGTGGAGACGGGTATGTCGGGGAACTTCTTGATTTGCATCAAGGGTGTGAAGGACCCTTTCGAAGTTCCAGAGGGGAGGTGTGATCAGCCTCGAGACGCCTCAGCGGAAATGGGCCTCATCTCGCCTGGAGGGGAGAACCTCCTGGATTTTCTCGAGTTGCGGCAGGTCTTCTCGAGTTACGACGGGGACCTCAGGGACCCGCTCTGGTGGCCTCAGGAAAGTCCAGTCCCCATGCGAGTTGCTAGGGGACCTCTCGGGATTCCTCTCCCGTCCATGCCGGGGCCTCAGTCCTTGTGTGGAGTCGGGGCCGGAACCTGAGGATTCCTCTCCAGTGTTGCCATGGATCTTGGGGTGCTTCTGAGTCTCCCCAGGGGAGTCAGGCCTCGTCTCGAGTGGGGGCATGCACGTGCGCTTTCCTCCCGAGCTGCAGCAGTAGTGTCACGCTTCCTGTCACGTGGATCAAGGGATCTGTGGCTTTCCCTCGAGGCTGTCCCTCGAGGCTTTCCCACGAGGCTTTCCCACAGGGCTGTGCCACGTGCCACCTTGGTGTGTGTCGATCCTCGGCGTGAAAGACGAGCCGGTGAAGGGAAAAGAGGTTCCTCTGGAATGGACTGAGACATCTGGGGGACTCTTGGAATGGCGGCACGACCCTGGAGTTCCTCTCGCCGTTCCTGTTGAGAGGGCCTCCTCTTGAGATGCGACGGGAACGCCGGGAACTCTTTCCCGACGAAGCAGGGAAAGGATCCCTCATCTCGAGCTACGAGGCGGAAACGGGGCTCCTCTGGATGTGGGCGGGACCCTCGTGATTCCTCTCGAGTGGAGACGGGTATGTCGGGGAACTTCTTGATTTGCCCCAAGGGTGTGAAGGACTCTTGCGAAGTTCCAGAGGTGAGGTGTGATCAGCCTCGAGACGCCTCAGCGGAAATGGGCCTCATCTCGCCTGGAAGGGAGAACCTCCTGGATTTTCTCGAGTTGCGGCAGGTCTTCTCGAGTTACGACGGGGACCTCAGGGACCCGCTCTGGTGGCCTCAGGAAAGGCCAGTCCCCATGCGAGTTGCTAGGGGACCTCTCGGGATTCCTCTCCCGTCCATGCCGGGGCCTCAGTCCTTGTGTGGAGTCGGGGCCGGAACCTGAGGATTCCTCTCCAGTGTTGCCATGGATCTTGGGGTGCTTCTGAGTCTCCCCAGGGGAGTCAGGCCTCGTCTCGAGTGGGGGCATGCACGTGCGATTTCCTCCCGAGCTGCAGCAGTAGTGTCACGCTTCCTGTCACGTGGATCAAGGGATCTGTGGCTTTCCCTCGAGGCTGTCCCTCGAGGCTCTCCCACGAGGCTTTCCCACAGGGCTGTGCCACGTGCCACCTTGGTGTGAGTCGATCCTCGGCGTGAAAGACGAGCCGGTGAAGGGAAAAGAGGTTCCTCTGGAATGGACTGAGACATCTGGGGGACTCTTGGTTTGGTGGCACGACCCTGGCGTTCCTCTCGCCGTTCCTGTTGAGAGGGCCTCCTCTTGAGATGCGACGGGAACGCCGGGAACTCTTTCCCGACGAAGCAGGGAAAGGATCCCTCATCTCGAGCTACGAGGCGGAAATGGGGCTCCTCTGGATGTGGGCGGGACCCTCGTGATTCCTCTCGAGTGGAGACGGGTATGTCGGGGAACTTCTTGATTTGCACCAAGGGTGTGAAGGACCCTTTCGAAGTTCCAGAGGTGAGGTGTGATCAGCCTCGAGACGCCTCAGCGGAAATGGGCCTCATCTCGCCTGGAGGGGAGAACCTCCTGGATTTTTTCGAGTTGCGGCAGGTCTTCTCGAGTTACGAAGGGGACCTGAGGGACCCGCTCTGGTGGCCTCACGAAAGGCCAGTCCCCATGCGAGTTGCTAGGGGACCTCTCGGGATTCCTCTCCCGTCCATGCCGGGGCCTCACTCCTTCTGTGGAGTCGGGGCCGGAACCTGAGGATTCCTCTCCAGTGTTGCCATGGATCTTGGGGTGCTTCTGAGTCTCCCCAGGGGAGTCAGGCCTCGTCTCGAGTGGGGGCATGCACGTGCGCTTTCCTCCCGAGCTGCAGCTGTGGTGTCACCCTTCCTGTCACGTGGATCAAGGGATCTGTGGCTTTCCCTCGAGGCTGTCCCTCGAGGCTTTCCCATGAGGCTTTCCCACAGGGCTGTGCCACGTGCCACTTTGCTGTGAGTCGATCTTCTGCGTGAAAGACGAGCCAGTGAAGGGAAACGAGGTTCCTCTGGAATGGACTGAGACATCTGGGGGACTCTTGGAATGGTGGCAAGACCCTGGAGTTCCTCTCGCCGTTCCTGTTGAGAGGGCCTCCTCTTGAGATGCGTCGGGAACGCCGGGAACTCTTTCCCGACGAAGCGGGGAAAGGATCCCTCATCTCGAGCTACGAGGCGGAAACGGGGCTCCTCTGGATGTGGGCGGGACCCTCGTGATTCCTCTCGAGTGGAGACGGGTATGTCGGGGAACTTCTTGATTTGCACCAAGGGTGTGAAGGACCCTTTCGAAGTTCCAGAGGTGACGTGTGATCAGCCTCGAGACGCCTCAGCGGAAATGGGCCTCATCTCGCCTGGAGGGGAGAACCTCCTGGATTTTCTCGAGTTGCGGCAGGTCTTCTCGAGTTACGACGGGGACCTCAGGGACCCGCTCTGGTGGCCTCAGGAAAGGCCAGTCCCCATGCGAGTTGCTAGGGGACCTCTCGGGATTCCTCTCCCGTCCATGCCGGGGCCTCAGTCCTTGTGTGGAGTCGGGGCCGGAACCTGAGGATTCCTCTCCAGTGTTGCCATGGGTCTTGGGGTGCTTCTGAGTCTCCCCAGGGGAGTCAGGCCTCGTCTCGAGTGGGGGCATGCACGTGCGCTTTCCTCCCGAGCTGCAGCAGTAGTGTCACGCTTCCTGTCACGTGGATCAAGGGATCTGTGGCTTTCCCTCGAGGCTGTCCCTCGAGGCTTTCCCACGAGGCTTTCCCACAGGGCTGTGCCACGTGCCACCTTGGTGTGAGTCGATCCTCGGCGTGAAAGACGAGCCGGTGAAGGGAAAAGAGGTTCCTCTGGAATGGACTGAGACATCTGGGGGACTCTTGGAATGGTGGCACGACCCTGGAGTTCCTCTCGCCGTTCCTGTTGAGAGGGCCTCCTCTTGAGATGCGACCGGAACGCCGGGAACTCTTTCCCGACGAAGCAGGGAAAGGATCCCTCATCTCGAGCTACGAGGCGGAAACGGGGCTCCTCTGGATGTGGGCGGGACCCTCGTGATTCCTCTCGAGTGGAGACGGGTATGTCGGGGAACTTGTTGATTTGCACCAAGGGCGTGAAGGACCCTTTCGAAGTTCCAGAGGGGAGGTGTGATCAGCCTCGAGACGCCTCAGCGGAAATGGGCCTCATCTCGCCTGGAGGGGAGAACCTCCTGGATTTTCTCGAGTTGCGGCAGGTCTTCTCGAGTTACGACGGGGACCTCAGGGACCCGCTCTGGTGGCCTCAGGAAAGGCCAGTCCCCATGCTAGTTGCTAGGGGACCTCGCGGGATGCCTCTCCCGTCCATGCCGGGGCCTCAGTCCTTGTGTGGAGTCGGGGCCGGAACGTGAGGATTCCTCTCCAGTGTTGCCATGGATCTTGGGGTGCTTCTGAGTCTCCCCAGGGGAGTCAGGCCTCGTCTCGAATGGGGGCATGCACGTGCGCTTTCCTCCCGAGCTGCAGCAGTAGTGTCACGCTTCCTGTCACGTGGATCAAGGGATCTGTGGCTTTCCCTCGAGGCTGTCCCTCGAGGCTTTCCCACGAGGCTTTCCCACAGGGCTGTGCCACATGCCACCTTGGTGTGAGTCGATCCTCGGCGTGAAAGACGAGCCGGTGAAGGGAAAAGAGGTTCCTCTGGAATGGACTGAGACATCTGGGGGACTCTTGGAATGGTGGCACGACCCTGGAGTTCCTCTCGCCGTTCCTGTTGAGAGGGCCTCCTCTTGAGATGCGACGGGAACGCCGGGAACTCTTTCCCGACGAAGCAGGGAAAGGATCCCTCATCTCGAGCTACGAGGCGGAAACGGGGCTCCTCTGGATGTGGGCGGGACCCTCGTGATTCCTCTCGAGTGGAGACGGGTATGTCGGGGAACTTCTTGATTTGCATCAAGGGTGTGAAGGACCCTTTCGAAGTTCCAGAGGGGAGGTGTGATCAGCCTCGAGACGCCTCAGCGGAAATGGGCCTCATCTCGCCTGGAGGGGAGAACCTCCTGGATTTTCTCGAGTTGCGGCAGGTCTTCTCGAGTTACGACGGGGACCTCAGGGACCCGCTCTGGTGGCCTCAGGAAAGTCCAGTCCCCATGCGAGTTGCTAGGGGACCTCTCGGGATTCCTCTCCCGTCCATGCCGGGGCCTCAGTCCTTGTGTGGAGTCGGGGCCGGAACCTGAGGATTCCTCTCCAGTGTTGCCATGGATCTTGGGGTGCTTCTGAGTCTCCCCAGGGGAGTAAGGCCTCGTCTCGAGTGGGGGCATGCACGTGCGCTTTCCTCCCGAGCTGCAGCAGTAGTGTCACGCTTCCTGTCACGTGGATCAAGGGATCTGTGGCTTTCCCTCGAGGCTGTCCCTCGAGGCTTTCCCATGAGGCTTTCCCACAGGGCTGTGCCACGTGTCACTTTGGTGTGAGTCGATCCTCGGCGTGAAAGACGAGCCAGTGAAGGGAAAAGAGGTTCCTCTGGAATGGACTGAGACATCTGGGGGACTCTTGGAATGGTTGCACGACCCTGGAGTTCCTCTCGCCGTTCCTGTTGAGAGGGCCTCCTCTTGAGATGCGACGGGAACGCCGGGAACTCTTTCCCGACGAAGCAGGGAAAGGATCCGTCATCTCGAGCTACGAGGCGGAAACGGGGCTCCTCTGGATGTGGGCGGGACCCTCGTGATTCCTCTCGAGTGGAGACGGGTATGTCGGGGAACTTCTTGATTTGCACCAAGGGTGTGAAGGACCCTTTCGAAGTTCCAGAGGTGACGTGTGATCAGCCTCGAGACGCCTCAGCGGAAATGGGCCTCATCTCGCCTGGAGGGGAGAACCTCCTGGATTTTCTCGAGTTGCGGCAGGTCTTCTCGAGTTACGAAGGGGACCTCAGGGACCCGCTCTGGTGGCCTCAGGGAAGGCCAGTCCCCATGCGAGTTGCTAGGGGACCTCTCGGGATTCCTCTCCCGTCCATGCCGGGGCCTCAGTCCTTGTGTGGAGTCGGGTTCGGAACCTGAGGATTCCTCTCCAGTGTTGCCATGGATCTTGGGGTGCTTCTGAGTCTCCCCAGGGGAGTCAGGCCTCGTCTCGATTGGGGGCATGCACGTGCGCTTTCCTCCCGAGCTGCAGCAGTAGTGTCACGCTTCCTGTCACGTGGTTCAAGGGATCTGTGGCTTTCCCTCGAGGCTGTCCCTCGAGGCTTTCCCACGAGGCTTTCACACAGGGCTGTGCCACGTGCCACCTTGGTGTGAGTCGATCCTCGGCGTGAAAGACGAGCCGGTGAAGCGAAAAGTGGTTCCTCTGGAATGGACTGAGACATCTGGGGGACTCTTGGAATGGTGGCACGACCCTGGAGTTCCTCTCGCCGTTCCTGTTGAGAGGGCCTCCTCTTGAGATGCGACAGGAACGCCGGGAACTCTTTCCCGACGAAGCAGGGACAGGATCCCCCATCTCGAGCTACGAGGCTGAAACGGGGCTCCTCTGGATGTGGGCGGGACCCTCGTGATTCCTCTCGAGTGGAGACGGCTAGGTCGGGGAACTTCTTGATTTGCAGCAAGGGTGTGAAGGAGCCTTTCGAAGTTCCAGAGGTGAGGTGTGATCCGCCTCGAGACACCTCAGCGGAAATGGGCCTCATCTCACCTGGAGGGGAGAACCTCCTGGATTTTCTCGAGTTGCGGCAGGTCTTCTCGAGTTACGAAGGGGACCTGAGGGACCCGCTCTGGTGGCCTCACGAAAGGCCAGTCCCCATGCGAGTTGCTAGGGGACCTCTCGGGATTCCTCTCCCGTCCATGCCGGGGCCTCACTCCTTCTGTGGAGTCGGGGCCGGAACCTGAGGATTCCTCTCCAGTGTTGCCATGGATCTTGGGGTGCTTCTGAGTCTCCCCAGGGGAGTCAGGCCTCGTCTCGAGTGGGGGCATGCACGTGCGCTTTCCTCCCGAGCTGCAGCTGTGGTGTCACCCTTCCTGTCACGTGGATCAAGGGATCTGTGGCTTTCCCTCGAGGCTGTCCCTCGAGGCTTTCCCATGAGGCTTTCCCACAGGGCTGTGCCACGTGCCACTTTGCTGTGAGTCGATCTTCTGCGTGAAAGACGAGCCAGTGAAGGGAAACGAGGTTCCTCTGGAATGGACTGAGACATCTGGGGGACTCTTGGAATGGTGGCAAGACCCTGGAGTTCCTCTCGCCGTTCCTGTTGAGAGGGCCTCCTCTTGAGATGCGTCGGGAACGCCGGGAACTCTTTCCCGACGAAGCGGGGAAAGGATCCCTCATCTCGAGCTACGAGGCGGAAACGGGGCTCCTCTGGATGTGGGCGGGACCCTCGTGATTCCTCTCGAGTGGAGACGGGTATGTCGGGGAACTTCTTGATTTGCACCAAGGGTGTGAAGGACCCTTTCGAAGTTCCAGAGGTGACGTGTGATCAGCCTCGAGACGCCTCAGCGGAAATGGGCCTCATCTCGCCTGGAGGGGAGAACCTCCTGGATTTTCTCGAGTTGCGGCAGGTCTTCTCGAGTTACGACGGGGACCTCAGGGACCCGCTCTGGTGGCCTCAGGAAAGGCCAGTCCCCATGCGAGTTGCTAGGGGACCTCTCGGGATTCCTCTCCCGTCCATGCCGGGGCCTCAGTCCTTGTGTGGAGTCGGGGCCGGAACCTGAGGATTCCTCTCCAGTGTTGCCATGGGTCTTGGGGTGCTTCTGAGTCTCCCCAGGGGAGTCAGGCCTCGTCTCGAGTGGGGGCATGCACGTGCGCTTTCCTCCCGAGCTGCAGCAGTAGTGTCACGCTTCCTGTCACGTGGATCAAGGGATCTGTGGCTTTCCCTCGAGGCTGTCCCTCGAGGCTTTCCCACGAGGCTTTCCCACAGGGCTGTGCCACGTGCCACCTTGGTGTGAGTCGATCCTCGGCGTGAAAGACGAGCCGGTGAAGGGAAAAGAGGTTCCTCTGGAATGGACTGAGACATCTGGGGGACTCTTGGAATGGTGGCACGACCCTGGAGTTCCTCTCGCCGTTCCTGTTGAGAGGGCCTCCTCTTGAGATGCGACCGGAACGCCGGGAACTCTTTCCCGACGAAGCAGGGAAAGGATCCCTCATCTCGAGCTACGAGGCGGAAACGGGGCTCCTCTGGATGTGGGCGGGACCCTCGTGATTCCTCTCGAGTGGAGACGGGTATGTCGGGGAACTTGTTGATTTGCACCAAGGGCGTGAAGGACCCTTTCGAAGTTCCAGAGGGGAGGTGTGATCAGCCTCGAGACGCCTCAGCGGAAATGGGCCTCATCTCGCCTGGAGGGGAGAACCTCCTGGATTTTCTCGAGTTGCGGCAGGTCTTCTCGAGTTACGACGGGGACCTCAGGGACCCGCTCTGGTGGCCTCAGGAAAGGCCAGTCCCCATGCTAGTTGCTAGGGGACCTCGCGGGATGCCTCTCCCGTCCATGCCGGGGCCTCAGTCCTTGTGTGGAGTCGGGGCCGGAACGTGAGGATTCCTCTCCAGTGTTGCCATGGATCTTGGGGTGCTTCTGAGTCTCCCCAGGGGAGTCAGGCCTCGTCTCGAATGGGGGCATGCACGTGCGCTTTCCTCCCGAGCTGCAGCAGTAGTGTCACGCTTCCTGTCACGTGGATCAAGGGATCTGTGGCTTTCCCTCGAGGCTGTCCCTCGAGGCTTTCCCACGAGGCTTTCCCACAGGGCTGTGCCACATGCCACCTTGGTGTGAGTCGATCCTCGGCGTGAAAGACGAGCCGGTGAAGGGAAAAGAGGTTCCTCTGGAATGGACTGAGACATCTGGGGGACTCTTGGAATGGTGGCACGACCCTGGAGTTCCTCTCGCCGTTCCTGTTGAGAGGGCCTCCTCTTGAGATGCGACGGGAACGCCGGGAACTCTTTCCCGACGAAGCAGGGAAAGGATCCCTCATCTCGAGCTACGAGGCGGAAACGGGGCTCCTCTGGATGTGGGCGGGACCCTCGTGATTCCTCTCGAGTGGAGACGGGTATGTCGGGGAACTTCTTGATTTGCATCAAGGGTGTGAAGGACCCTTTCGAAGTTCCAGAGGGGAGGTGTGATCAGCCTCGAGACGCCTCAGCGGAAATGGGCCTCATCTCGCCTGGAGGGGAGAACCTCCTGGATTTTCTCGAGTTGCGGCAGGTCTTCTCGAGTTACGACGGGGACCTCAGGGACCCGCTCTGGTGGCCTCAGGAAAGTCCAGTCCCCATGCGAGTTGCTAGGGGACCTCTCGGGATTCCTCTCCCGTCCATGCCGGGGCCTCAGTCCTTGTGTGGAGTCGGGGCCGGAACCTGAGGATTCCTCTCCAGTGTTGCCATGGATCTTGGGGTGCTTCTGAGTCTCCCCAGGGGAGTAAGGCCTCGTCTCGAGTGGGGGCATGCACGTGCGCTTTCCTCCCGAGCTGCAGCAGTAGTGTCACGCTTCCTGTCACGTGGATCAAGGGATCTGTGGCTTTCCCTCGAGGCTGTCCCTCGAGGCTTTCCCATGAGGCTTTCCCACAGGGCTGTGCCACGTGTCACTTTGGTGTGAGTCGATCCTCGGCGTGAAAGACGAGCCAGTGAAGGGAAAAGAGGTTCCTCTGGAATGGACTGAGACATCTGGGGGACTCTTGGAATGGTTGCACGACCCTGGAGTTCCTCTCGCCGTTCCTGTTGAGAGGGCCTCCTCTTGAGATGCGACGGGAACGCCGGGAACTCTTTCCCGACGAAGCAGGGAAAGGATCCGTCATCTCGAGCTACGAGGCGGAAACGGGGCTCCTCTGGATGTGGGCGGGACCCTCGTGATTCCTCTCGAGTGGAGACGGGTATGTCGGGGAACTTCTTGATTTGCACCAAGGGTGTGAAGGACCCTTTCGAAGTTCCAGAGGTGACGTGTGATCAGCCTCGAGACGCCTCAGCGGAAATGGGCCTCATCTCGCCTGGAGGGGAGAACCTCCTGGATTTTCTCGAGTTGCGGCAGGTCTTCTCGAGTTACGAAGGGGACCTCAGGGACCCGCTCTGGTGGCCTCAGGGAAGGCCAGTCCCCATGCGAGTTGCTAGGGGACCTCTCGGGATTCCTCTCCCGTCCATGCCGGGGCCTCAGTCCTTGTGTGGAGTCGGGTTCGGAACCTGAGGATTCCTCTCCAGTGTTGCCATGGATCTTGGGGTGCTTCTGAGTCTCCCCAGGGGAGTCAGGCCTCGTCTCGAGTGGGGGCATGCACGTGCGCTTTCCTCCCGAGCTGCAGCAGTAGTGTCACGCTTCCTGTCACGTGGTTCAAGGGATCTGTGGCTTTCCCTCGAGGCTGTCCCTCGAGGCTTTCCCACGAGGCTTTCACACAGGGCTGTGCCACGTGCCACCTTGGTGTGAGTCGATCCTCGGCGTGAAAGACGAGCCGGTGAAGCGAAAAGTGGTTCCTCTGGAATGGACTGAGACATCTGGGGGACTCTTGGAATGGTGGCACGACCCTGGAGTTCCTCTCGCCGTTCCTGTTGAGAGGGCCTCCTCTTGAGATGCGACAGGAACGCCGGGAACTCTTTCCCGACGAAGCAGGGACAGGATCCCCCATCTCGAGCTACGAGGCTGAAACGGGGCTCCTCTGGATGTGGGCGGGACCCTCGTGATTCCTCTCGAGTGGAGACGGCTAGGTCGGGGAACTTCTTGATTTGCAGCAAGGGTGTGAAGGAGCCTTTCGAAGTTCCAGAGGTGAGGTGTGATCCGCCTCGAGACACCTCAGCGGAAATGGGCCTCATCTCGCCTGGAGGGGAGAACCTCCTGGATTTTCTCGAGTTGCGGCAGGTCTTCTCGAGTTACGACGGGGACCTCAGGGACCCGCTCTGGTGGCCTCAGGAAAGGCCAGTCCCCATGCGAGTTGCTAGAGGACCTCTCGGGATTCCACTCCCGTCCATGCCGGGGCCTCAGTCCTTGTGTGGAGTCTGGGCCGTAACCTGAGGATTCCTCTCCAGTGTTGCCATGGATCTTGGGGTGCTTCTGAGTCTCCCCAGGGGAGTCAGGCCTCGTCTCGAGTGGGGGCATGCACGTGCGCTTTCCTCCCGAGCTGCAGCAGTAGTGTCACGCTTCCTGTCACGTGGATCAAGGGATCTGTGGCTTTCCCTCGAGGCTGTCCCTTGAGGCTTTCCCACGAGGCTTTCCCACAGGGCTGTGCCACGTGCCACTTTGGTGTGAGTCGATCCTCGGCGTGAAAGACGAGCCAGTGAAGGGAAAAGAGGTTCCTCTGGAATGGACTGAGACATCTGGGGGACTCTTGGAATGGTGGCACGACCCTGGAGTTCCTCTCGCCGTTCCTGTTGAGAGGGCCTCCTCTTGAGATGCGACGGGAACGCCGGGAACTCTTTCCCGACGAAGCAGGGAAAGGATCCCTCATCTCGAGCTACGAGGCGGAAACGGGGCTCCTCTGGATGTGGGCGGGACCCTCGTGATTCCTCTCGAGTGGAGACGGGTATGTCGGGGAACTTCTTGATTTGCCCCAAGGGTGTGAAGGACTCTTGCGAAGTTCCAGAGGTGAGGTGTGATCAGCCTCGAGACGCCTCAGCGGAAATGGGCCTCATCTCGCCTGGAGGGGAGAACCTCCTGGATTTTCTCGAGTTGCGGCAGGTCTTCTCGAGTTACGACGGGGACCTCAGGGACCCGCTCTGGTGGCCTCAGGAAAGGCCAGTCCCCATGCGAGTTGCTAGGGGACCTCTCGGGATTCCTCTCCCGTCCATGCCGGGGCCTCAGTCCTTGTGTGGAGTCGGGGCCGGAACGTGAGGATTCCTCTCCATTGTTGCCATGGATCTTGGGGTGCTTCTGAGTCTCCCCAGGGGAGTCAGGCCTCGTCTCGAGTGGGGGCATGCACGTGCGCTTTCCTCCCGGGCTGCAGCAGTAGTGTCACGCTTCCTGTCACGTGGATCAAGGGATCTGTGGCTTTCCCTCGAGGCTTTCCCTCGAGGCTTTCCCACGAGGCTTTCCCACAGGGCTGTGCCACGTGCCACCTTTGTGTGAGTCAATCCTCGGCGTGAAAGACGAGCCGGTGAAGGGAAAAGAGGTTCCTCTGGAATGGACTGAGACATCTGGGGGACTCTTGGAATGGTGGCACGACCCTGGAGTTCCTCCCGCCGTTCCTGTTGAGAGGGCCTCCTCTTGAGATGCGACGGGAACGCCGGGAACTCTTTCCCGACGAAGCAGGGAAAGGATCCCTCATCTCGAGCTACGAGGCGGAAACGGGGCTCCTCTAGATGTGGGCGGGACCCTCGTGATTCCTCTCGAGTGGAGACGGTTATGTCGGGGAACTTCTTGATTTGCCCCAAGGGTGTGAAGGACTCTTGCGAAGTTCCAGAGGTGAGGTGTGATCAGCCTCGAGACGCCTCAGCGGAAATGGGCCTCATCTCGCCTGGAGGGGAGAACCTCCTGGATTTTCTCGAGTTGCGGCAGGTCTTCTCGAGTTACGACGGGGACCTCAGGGACCCGCTCTGGTGGCCTCAGGAAAGGCCAGTCCCCATGCGAGTTGCTAGGGGACCTCTCGGGATTCCTCTCCCGTCCATGCCGGGGCCTCAGTCCTTGTGTGGAGTCGGGGCCGGAACCTGAGGATTCCTCTCCAGTGTTGCCATGGATCTTGGGGTGCTTCTGAGTCTCCCCAGGGGAGTCAGGCCTCGTCTCGAGTGGGGGCATGCACGTGCGCTTTCCTCCCGAGCTGCAGCAGTAGTGTCACGCTTCCTGTCACGTGGATCAAGGGATCTGTGGCTTTCCCTCGAGGCTGTCCCTCGAGGCTTTCCCACGAGGCTTTCCCACAGGGCTGTGCCACGTGCCACCTTGGTGTGAGTCGATCCTCGGCGTGAAAGACGAGCCGGTGAAGGGAAAAGAGGTTCCTCTGGAATGGACTGAGACATCTGGGGGACTCTTGGAATGGTGGCACGACCCTGGAGTTCCTCCCGCCGTTCCTGTTGAGAGGGCATTCTCTTGAGATGCGACGGGAACGCCCGGAACTCTTTCCCGACCAAGCAGGGAAAGGATCCCTCATCTCGAGCTACGAGGCGGAAACTAGGGCTCCTCTGGATGTGGGCGGGACCCTCGTGATTCCTCTCGAGTGGAGACGGGTATGTCGGGTAACTTCTTGATTTGCACCAAGGGTGTGAAGGACCCTTTCGAAGTTCCAGAGGGGAGGTGTGATCAGCCTCGGGACGCCTCAGCGGAAATGGGCCTCATCTCACCTGGAGGGGAGAACCTCCTGGATTTTCTCGAGTTGCGGCAGGTCTTCTCGAGTTACGAAGGGGACCTCAGGGACCCGCTCTGGTGGCCTCAGGAAAGGCCAGTCCCCATGCGAGTTGCTAGGGGACCTCTCGGGATTCCTCTCCCGTCCATGCCGGGGCCTCAGTCCTTGTGTGGAGTCGGGGCCGGAACCTGAGGATTCCTCTCCAGTGTTGCCATGGATCTTGGGGTGCTTCTGAGACTCCCCAGGGGAGTCAGGCCTCGTCTCGAGTGGGGGCATGCACGTGCGCTTTCCTCCCGAGCTGCAGCAGTAGTGTCACGCTTCCTGTCACGTGGATCAAGGGATCTGTGGCTTTCCCTCGAGGCTGTCCCACAGGGCTGTGCCACGTGCCACCTTGGTGTGAGTCGATCCTCGGCGTGAAAGACGAGCCGGTGAAGGGAAAAGAGGTTCCTCTGGAATGGACTGAGACATCTGGGGGACTCTTGGAATGGTGGCATGACCCTGGAGTTCCTCTCGCCGTTCCTGTTGAGAGGGCCTCCTCTTGAGATGCGACGGGAACGCCGGGAACTCTTTCCCGACGAAGCAGGGACAGGATCCCCCATCTCGAGCTACGAGGCTGAAACGGGGCTCCTCTGGATGTGGGCGGGACCCTCGTGATTCCTCTCGAGTGGAGACGGGTATGTCGGGGAACTTCTTGATTTGCAGCAAGGGTGTGAAGGAGCCTTTCGAAGTTCCAGAGGTGAGGTGTGATCCGCCTCGAGACACCTCAGCGGAAATGGGCCTCATCTCGCCTGGAGGGGAGAACCTCCTGGATTTTCTCGAGTTGCGGCAGGTCTTCTCGAGTTACGACGGGGACCTCAGGGACCCGCTCTGGTGGCCTCAGGAAAGGCCAGTCCCCATGCTAGTTGCTAGGGGACCTCTCGGGATTCCACTCCCGTCCATGCCGGGGCCTCAGTCCTTGTGTGGAGTCTGGGCCGTAACCTGAGGATTCCTCTCCAGTGTTGCCATGGATCTTGGGGTGCTTCTGAGTCTCCCCAGGGGAGTCAGGCCTCGTCTCGAGTGGGGGCATGCACGTGCGCTTTCCTCCCGAGCTGCACCAGTAGTGTCACGCTTCCTGTCACGTGGATCAAGGGATCTGTGGCTTTCCCTCGAGGCTGTCCCTCGAGGCTTTCCCACGAGGCTTTCCCACAGGGCTGTGCCACGTGCCACTTTGGTGTGAGTCGATCCTCGGCGTGAAAGACGAGCCAGTGAAGGGAAAAGAGGTTCCTCTGGAATGGACTGAGACATCTGGGGGACTCTTGGAATGGTGGCACGACCCTGGAGTTCCTCTCGCCGTTCCTGTTGAGAGGGCCTCCTCTTGAGATGCGACGGGAACGCCGGGAACTCTTTCCCGACGAAGCGGGGAAAGGATCCCTCATCTCGAGCTACGAGGCAGAATCGGGGCTCCTCTGGATGTGGGCGGGACCCTCGTGATTCCTCTCGAGTGGAGACGGGTATGTCGGGGAACTTCTTGATTTGCCCCAAGGGTGTGAAGGACTCTTGCGAAGTTCCAGAGGTGAGGTGTGATCAGCCTCGAGACGCCTCAGCGGAAATGGGCCTCATCTCGCCTGGAGGGGAGAACCTCCTGGATTTTCTCGAGTTGCGGCAGGTCTTCACGAGTTACGACGGGGACCTCAGGGACCCGCTCTGGTGGCCTCAGGAAAGGCCAGTCCCCATGCGAGTTGCTAGGGGACCTCTCGGGATTCCTCTCCCGTCCATGCCGGGGCCTCAGTCCTTGTGTGGAGTCGGGGCCGGAACGTGAGGATTCCTCTCCATTGTTGCCATGGATCTTGGGGTGCTTCTGAGTCTCCCCAGGGGAGTCAGGCCTCGTCTCGAGTGGGGGCATGCACGTGCGCTTTCCTCCCGAGCTGCAGCAGTAGTGTCACGCTTCCTGTCACGTGGATCAAGGGATCTGTGGCTTTCCCTCGAGGCTTTCCCTCGAGGCTTTCCCACGAGGCTTTCCCACAGGGCTGTGCCACGTGCCACCTTTGTGTGAGTCAATCCTCGGCGTGAAAGACGAGCCGGTGAAGGGAAAAGAGGTTCCTCTGGAATGGACTGAGACATCTGGGGGACTCTTGGAATGGTGGCACGACCCTGGAGTTCCTCCCGCCGTTCCTGTTGAGAGGGCCTCCTCTTGGGATGCGACGGGAACGCCGGGAACTCTTTCCCGACGAAGCAGGGAAAGGATCCCTCATCTCGAGCTACGAGGCGGAAACGGGGCTCCTCTGGATGTGGGCGGGACCCTCGTGATTCCTCTCGAGTGGAGACGGGTATGTCGGGGAACTTCTTGATTTGCCCCAAGGGTGTGAAGGACTCTTGCGAAGTTCCAGAGGTGAGGTGTGATCAGCCTCGAGACGCCTCAGCGGAAATGGGCCTCATCTCGCCTGGAGGGGAGAACCTCCTGGATTTTCTCGAGTTGCGGCAGGTCTTCTCGAGTTACGAAGGGGACCTCAGGGACCCGCTCTGGTGGCCTCAGGGAAGGCCAGTCCCCATGCGAGTTGCTAGGGGACCTCTCGGGATTCCTCTCCCGTCCATGCCGGGGCCTCAGTCCTTGTGTGGAGTCGGGGCCGGAACCTGAGGATTCCTCTCCAGTGTTGCCATGGATCTTGGGGTGCTTCTGAGTCTCCCCAGGGGAGTCAGGCCTCGTCTCGAGTGGGGGCATGCACGTGCGCTTTCCTTCCGAGCTGCAGCAGTAGTGTCACGCTTCCTGTCACGTGGATCAAGGGATCTGTGGCTTTCCCTCGAGGCTGTCCCTCGAGGCTTTCCCAAGATGCTTTCCCACAGGGCTGTGCCACGTGCCACCTTGGTGTGAGTCGATCCTCGGCGTGAAAGACGAGCCGGTGAAGGGAAAAGAGGTTCCCCTGGAATGGACTGAGACATCTGGGGGACTCTTGGAATGGTGGCACGACCCTGGAGTTCCTCTCGCTGTTCCTGTTGAGAGGGCCTTCTCTTGAGATGCGACGGGAACGCTCGGAACTCTTTCCCGACCAAGCAGGGAAAGGATCCCTCATCTCGAGCTACGAGGCGGAAACTAGGGCTCCTCTGGATGTGGGCGGGACCCTCGTGATTCCTCTCGAGTGGAGACGGGTATGTCGGGTAACTTCTTGATTTGCACCAAGGGTGTGAAGGACCCTTTCGAAGTTCCAGAGGGGAGGTGTGATCAGCCTCGGGACGCCTCAGCGGAAATGGGCCTCATCTCGCCTGGAGGGGAGAACCTCCTGGATTTTCTCGAGTTGCGGCAGGTCTTCTTGAGTTACGACGGGGACCTCAGGGACCCGCTCTGGTGGCCTCAGGAAAGGCCAGTCCCCATGCGAGTTGCTAGGGGACCTCTCGGGATTCCTCTCCCGTCCATGCCGGGGCCTCAGTCCTTGTGTGGAGTCGGGGCCGGAACCTGAGGATTCCTCTCCAGTGTTGCCATGGATCTTGGGGTGCTTCTGAGTCTCCCCAGGGGAGTCAGGCCTCGTCTCGAGTGGGGGCATGCACGTGCGCTTTCCTCCCGAGCTGCACCAGTAGTGTCACGCTTCCTGTCACGTGGATCAAGGGATCTGTGGCTTTCCCTCGAGGCTGTCCCTCGAGGCTTTCCCACGAGGCTTTCCCACAGGGCTGTGCCACGTGCCACTTTGGTGTGAGTCGATCCTCGGCGTGAAAGACGAGCCAGTGAAGGGAAAAGAGGTTCCTCTGGAATGGACTGAGACATCTGGGGTACTCTTGGAATGGTGGCACGACCCTGGAGTTCCTCTCGCCGTTCCTGTTGAGAGGGCCTCCTCTTGAGATGCGACGGGAACGCCGGGAACTCTTTCCCGACGAAGCGGGGAAAGGATCCCTCATCTCGAGCTACGAGGCAGAATCGGGGCTCCTCTGGATGTGGGCGGGACCCTCGTGATTCCTCTCGAGTGGAGACGGGTATGTCGGGGAACTTCTTGATTTGCCCCAAGGGTGTGAAGGACTCTTGCGAAGTTCCAGAGGTGAGGTGTGATCAGCCTCGAGACGCCTCAGCGGAAATGGGCCTCATCTCGCCTGGAGGGGAGAACCTCCTGGATTTTCTCGAGTTGCGGCAGGTCTTCACGAGTTACGACGGGGACCTCAGGGACCCGCTCTGGTGGCCTCAGGAAAGGCCAGTCCCCATGCGAGTTGCTAGGGGACCTCTCGGGATTCCTCTCCCGTCCATGCCGGGGCCTCAGTCCTTGTGTGGAGTCGGGGCCGGAACGTGAGGATTCCTCTCCATTGTTGCCATGGATCTTGGGGTGCTTCTGAGTCTCCCCAGGGGAGTCAGGCCTCGTCTCGAGTGGGGGCATGCACGTGCGCTTTCCTCCCGAGCTGCAGCAGTAGTGTCACGCTTCCTGTCACGTGGATCAAGGGATCTGTGGCTTTCCCTCGAGGCTTTCCCTCGAGGCTTTCCCACGAGGCTTTCCCACAGGGCTGTGCCACGTGCCACCTTTGTGTGAGTCAATCCTCGGCGTGAAAGACGAGCCGGTGAAGGGAAAAGAGGTTCCTCTGGAATGGACTGAGACATCTGGTGGACTCTTGGAATGGTGGCACGACCCTGGAGTTCCTCCCGCCGTTCCTGTTGAGAGGGTCTCCTCTTGGGATGCGACGGGAACGCCGGGAACTCTTTCCCGACGAAGCAGGGAAAGGATCCCTCATCTCGAGCTACGAGGCGGAAACGGGGCTCCTCTGGATGTGGGCGGGACCCTCGTGATTCCTCTCGAGTGGAGACGGGTATGTCGGGGAACTTCTTGATTTGCCCCAAGGGTGTGAAGGACTCTTGCGAAGTTCCAGAGGTGAGGTGTGATCAGCCTCGAGACGCCTCAGCGGAAATGGGCCTCATCTCGCCTGGAGGGGAGAACCTCCTGGATTTTCTCGAGTTGCGGCAGGTCTTCTCGAGTTACGAAGGGGACCTCAGGGACCCGCTCTGGTGGCCTCAGGGAAGGCCAGTCCCCATGCGAGTTGCTAGGGGACCTCTCGGGATTCCTCTCCCGTCCATGCCGGGGCCTCAGTCCTTGTGTGGAGTCGGGGCCGGAACCTGAGGATTCCTCTCCAGTGTTGCCATGGATCTTGGGGTGCTTCTGAGTCTCCCCAGGGGAGTCAGGCCTCGTCTCGAGTGGGGGCATGCACGTGCGCTTTCCTTCCGAGCTGCAGCAGTAGTGTCACGCTTCCTGTCACGTGGATCAAGGGATCTGTGGCTTTCCCTCGAGGCTGTCCCTCGAGGCTTTCCCAAGATGCTTTCCCACAGGGCTGTGCCACGTGCCACCTTGGTGTGAGTCGATCCTCGGCGTGAAAGACGAGCCGGTGAAGGGAAAAGAGGTTCCCCTGGAATGGACTGAGACATCTGGGGGACTCTTGGAATGGTGGCACGACCCTGGAGTTCCTCTCGCCGTTCCTGTTGAGAGGGCCTTCTCTTGAGATGCGACGGGAACGCTCGGAACTCTTTCCCGACCAAGCAGGGAAAGGATCCCTCATCTCGAGCTACGAGGCGGAAACTAGGGCTCCTCTGGATGTGGGCGGGACCCTCGTGATTCCTCTCGAGTGGAGACGGGTATGTCGGGTAACTTCTTGATTTGCACCAAGGGTGTGAAGGACCCTTTCGAAGTTCCAGAGGGGAGGTGTGATCAGCCTCGGGACGCCTCAGCGGAAATGGGCCTCATCTCGCCTGGAGGGGAGAACCTCCTGGATTTTCTCGAGTTGCGGCAGGTCTTCTTGAGTTACGACGGGGACCTCAGGGACCCGCTCTGGTGGCCTCAGGAAAGGCCAGTCCCCATGCGAGTTGCTAGGGGACCTCTCGGGATTCCTCTCCCGTCCATGCCGGGGCCTCAGTCCTTGTGTGGAGTCGGGGCCGGAACCTGAGGATTCCTCTCCAGTGTTGCCATGGATCTTGGGGTGCTTCTGAGTCTCCCCAGGGGAGTCAGGCCTCGTCTCGAGTGGGGGCATGCACGTGCGCTTTCCTCCCGAGCTGCAGCAGTAGTGTCACGCTTCCTGTCACGTGGATCAAGGGATCTGTGGCTTTCCCTCGAGGCTGTCCCACAGGGCTGTGCCACGTGCCACCTTGGTGTGAGTCGATCCTCGGCGTGAAAGACGAGCCGGTGAAGGGAAAAGAGGTTCCTCTGGAATGGACTGAGACATCTGGGGGACTCTTGGAATGGTGGCACGACCCTGGAGTTCCTCTCGCCGTTCCTGTTGAGAGGGCCTCCTCTTGAGATGCGACGGGAACGCCGGGAACTCTTTCCCGACGAAGCGGGGAAAGGATCCGTCATCTCGAGCTACGAGGCGGAAACGGGGCTCCTCTGGATGTGGGCGGGACCCTCGTGATTCCTCTCGAGTGGAGACGGGTATGTCGGGGAACTTCTTGATTTGCCCCAAGGGTGTGAAGGACTCTTGCGAAGTTCCAGAGGTGAGGTGTGATCAGCCTCGAGACGCCTCAGCGGAAATGGGCCTCATCTCGCCTGGAGGGGAGAACCTCCTGGATTTTCTCGAGTTGCGGCAGGTCTTCTCGAGTTACGAAGGGGACCTCAGGGACCCGCTCTGGTGGCCTCAGGGAAGGCCAGTCCCCATGCGAGTTGCTAGGGGACCTCTCGGGATTCCTCTCCCGTCCATGCCGGGGCCTCAGTCCTTGTGTGGAGTCGGGGCCGGAACCTGAGGATTCCTCTCCAGTGTTGCCATGGATCTTGGGGTGCTTCTGAGTCTCCCCAGGGGAGTCAGGCCTCGTCTCGAGTGGGGGCATGCACGTGCGCTTTCCTTCCGAGCTGCAGCAGTAGTGTCACGCTTCCTGTCACGTGGATCAAGGGATCTGTGGCTTTCCCTCGAGGCTGTCCCTCGAGGCTTTCCCAAGATGCTTTCCCACAGGGCTGTGCCACGTGCCACCTTGGTGTGAGTCGATCCTCGGCGTGAAAGACGAGCCGGTGAAGGGAAAAGAGGTTCCCCTGGAATGGACTGAGACATCTGGGGGACTCTTGGAATGGTGGCACGACCCTGGAGTTCCTCTCGCCGTTCCTGTTGAGAGGGCCTTCTCTTGAGATGCGACGGGAACGCTCGGAACTCTTTCCCGACCAAGCAGGGAAAGGATCCCTCATCTCGAGCTACGAGGCGGAAACTAGGGCTCCTCTGGATGTGGGCGGGACCCTCGTGATTCCTCTCGAGTGGAGACGGGTATGTCGGGTAACTTCTTGATTTGCACCAAGGGTGTGAAGGACCCTTTCGAAGTTCCAGAGGGGAGGTGTGATCAGCCTCGGGACGCCTCAGCGGAAATGGGCCTCATCTCGCCTGGAGGGGAGAACCTCCTGGATTTTCTCGAGTTGCGGCAGGTCTTCTTGAGTTACGACGGGGACCTCAGGGACCCGCTCTGGTGGCCTCAGGAAAGGCCAGTCCCCATGCGAGTTGCTAGGGGACCTCTCGGGATTCCTCTCCCGTCCATGCCGGGGCCTCAGTCCTTGTGTGGAGTCGGGGCCGGAACCTGAGGATTCCTCTCCAGTGTTGCCATGGATCTTGGGGTGCTTCTGAGTCTCCCCAGGGGAGTCAGGCCTCGTCTCGAGTGGGGGCATGCACGTGCGCTTTCCTCCCGAGCTGCAGCAGTAGTGTCACGCTTCCTGTCACGTGGATCAAGGGATCTGTGGCTTTCCCTCGAGGCTGTCCCACAGGGCTGTGCCACGTGCCACCTTGGTGTGAGTCGATCCTCGGCGTGAAAGACGAGCCGGTGAAGGGAAAAGAGGTTCCTCTGGAATGGACTGAGACATCTGGGGGACTCTTGGAATGGTGGCACGACCCTGGAGTTCCTCTCGCCGTTCCTGTTGAGAGGGCCTCCTCTTGAGATGCGACGGGAACGCCGGGAACTCTTTCCCGACGAAGCGGGGAAAGGATCCGTCATCTCGAGCTACGAGGCGGAAACGGGGCTCCTCTGGATGTGGGCGGGACCCTCGTGATTCCTCTCGAGTGGAGACGGGTATGTCGGGGAACTTCTTGATTTGCCCCAAGGGTGTGAAGGACTCTTGCGAAGTTCCAGAGGTGAGGTGTGATCAGCCTCGAGACGCCTCAGCGGAAATGGGCCTCATCTCGCCTGGAGGGGAGAACCTCCTGGATTTTCTCGAGTTGCGGCAGGTCTTCTCGAGTTACGAAGGGGACCTCAGGGACCCGCTCTGGTGGCCTCAGGGAAGGCCAGTCCCCATGCGAGTTGCTAGGGGACCTCTCGGGATTCCTCTCCCGTCCATGCCGGGGCCTCAGTCCTTGTGTGGAGTCGGGGCCGGAACCTGAGGATTCCTCTCCAGTGTTGCCATGGATCTTGGGGTGCTTCTGAGTCTCCCCAGGGGAGTCAGGCCTCGTCTCGAGTGGGGGCATGCACGTGCGCTTTCCTTCCGAGCTGCAGCAGTAGTGTCACGCTTCCTGTCACGTGGATCAAGGGATCTGTGGCTTTCCCTCGAGGCTGTCCCTCGAGGCTTTCCCAAGATGCTTTCCCACAGGGCTGTGCCACGTGCCACCTTGGTGTGAGTCGATCCTCGGCGTGAAAGACGAGCCGGTGAAGGGAAAAGAGGTTCCCCTGGAATGGACTGAGACATCTGGGGGACTCTTGGAATGGTGGCACGACCCTGGAGTTCCTCTCGCCGTTCCTGTTGAGAGGGCCTTCTCTTGAGATGCGACGGGAACGCTCGGAACTCTTTCCCGACCAAGCAGGGAAAGGATCCCTCATCTCGAGCTACGAGGCGGAAACTAGGGCTCCTCTGGATGTGGGCGGGACCCTCGTGATTCCTCTCGAGTGGAGACGGGTATGTCGGGGAACTTCTTGATTTGCACCAAGGGTGTGAAGGACCCTTTCGAAGTTCCAGAGGTGACGTGTGATCAGCCTCCAGACGCCTCAGCGGAAATGGGCCTCATCTCGCCTGGAGGGGAGAACCTCCTGGATTTTCTCGAGTTGCGGCAGGTCTTCTCGAGTTACGAAGGGGACCTCAGGGACCCGCTCTGGTGGCCTCAGGGAAGGCCAGTCCCCATGCGAGTTGCTAGGGGACCTCTCGGGATTCCTCTCCCGTCCATGCCGGGGCCTCAGTCCTTGTGTGGATTCGGGTTCGGAACCTGAGGATTCCTCTCCAGTGTTGCCATGGATCTTGGGGTGCTTCTGAGTCTCCCCAGGGGAGTCAGGCCTCGTCTCGAGTGGGGGCATGCACGTGCGCTTTCCTCCCGAGCTGCAGCAGTAGTGTCACGCTTCCTGTCACGTGGATCAAGGGATCTGTGGCTTTCCCTCGAGGCTGTCCCACAGGGCTGTGCCACGTGCCACCTTGGTGTGAGTCGATCCTCGGCGTGAAAGACGAGCCGGTGAAGGGAAAAGAGGTTCCTCTGGAATGGACTGAGACATCTGGGGGACTCTTGGAATGGTGGCACGACCCTGGAGTTCCTCTCGCCGTTCCTGTTGAGAGGGCCTCCTCTTGAGATGCGACGGGAACGCCGGGAACTCTTTCTCGCCGAAGCGGGGAAAGGATCCGTCATCTCGAGCTACGAGGCGGAAACGGGGCTCCTCTGGATGTGGGCGGGACCCTCGTGATTTCTCTCGAGTGGAGACGGGTATGTCGGGGAACTTCTTGATTTGCACCAAGGGTGTGAAGGACCCTTTCGAAGTTCCAGAGGTGAGGTGTGATCAGCCTCGAGAGGCCTCAGAGGAAATGGGCCTCATCTCGCCTGGAGGGGAGAACCTCCTGGATTTTCTCGAGTTGCGGCAGGTCTTCTCGAGTTACGAAGGGGACCTCAGGGACCCGCTCTGGTGGCCTCAGGGAAGGCCAGTCCCCATGCGAGTTGCTAGGGGACCTCTCTGGATTCCTCTCCCGTCCATGCCGGGGCCTCAGTCCTTGTGTGGAGTCGGGTTCGGAACCTGAGGATTCCTCTCCAGTGTTGCCATGGATCTTGGGGTGCTTCTGAGTCTCCCCAGGGGAGTCAGGCCTCGTCTCGAGTGGGGGCATGCACGTGCGCTTTCCTCCCGAGCTGCAGCAGTAGTGTCACGCTTCCTGTCACGTGGTTCAAGGGATCTGTGGCTTTCCCTCGAGGCTGTCCCTCGAGGCTTTCCCACGAGGCTTTCCCACAGGGCTGTGCCACGTGCCACCTTGGTGTGAGTCGATCCTCGGCGTGAAAGACGAGCCGGTGAAGCGAAAAGAGGTTCCTCTGGAATGGACTGAGACATCTGGGGGACTCTTGGAATGGTGGCACGACCCTGGAGTTCCTCTCGCCGTTCCTGTTGAGAGGGCCTCCTCTTGAGATGCGACAGGAACGCCGGGAACTCTTTCCCGACGAAGCAGGGAAAGGATCCCTCATCTCGAGCTACGAGGCGGAAATGGGGCTCCTCTGGATGTGGGCGGGACCCTCGTGATTCCTCTTGAGTGGAGACGGGTATGTCGGGGAACTTCTTGATTTCCCCCAAGGGTGTGAAGGACTCTTGCGAAGTTCCAGAGGTGAGGTGTGATCAGCCTCGAGACGCCTCAGCGGAAATGGGCCTCATCTCGCCTGGAGGGGAGGACCTCCTGGATTTTCTCGAGTTGCGGCAGGTCTTCTCGAGTTACGACGGGGACCTCAGGGACCCGCTCTGGTGGCCTCAGGAAAGGCCAGTCCCCATGCGAGTTACTAGGGGACCTCTCGGGATTCCTCTCCCGTCCATGCCGGGGCCTCAGTCCTTGTGTGGAGTCGGGGCCGGAACCTGAGGATTCCTCTCCAGTGTTGCCATGGATCTTGGGGTGCTTCTGAGTCTCCCCAGGGGAGTCAGGCCTCGTCTCGAGTGGGGGCATGCACGTGCGCTTTCCTCCCGAGCTGCAGCAGTAGTGTCACGCTTCCTGTCACGTGGATCAAGGGATCTGTGGCTTTCCCTCGAGGCTGTCCCTCGAGGCTTTCCCAAGATGCTTTCCCACAGGGCTGTGCCACGTGCCACCTTGGTGTGAGTCGATCCTCGGCGTGAAAGACGAGCCGGTGAAGGGAAAAGAGGTTCCCCTGGAATGGACTGAGACATCTGGGGGACTCTTGGAATGGTGGCACGACCCTGGAGTTCCTCTCGCCGTTCCTGTTGAGAGGGCCTTCTCTTGAGATGCGACGGGAACGCCCGGAACTCTTTCCCGACCAAGCAGGGAAAGGATCCCTCATCTCGAGCTACGAGGCGGAAACGGGGCTCCTCTGGATGTGGGCGGGACCCTCGTGATTCCTCTCGAGTGGAGACGGGTATGTCGGGGAACTTCTTGATTTGCACCAAGGGTGTGAAGGACCCTTTCGAAGTTCCAGAGGTGAGGTGTGATCAGCCTCGAGACGCCTCAGCGGAAATGGGCCTCATCTCGCCTGGAGGGGAGAACCTCCTGGATTTTCTCGAGTTGCGGCAGGTCTTCTCGAGTTACGACGGGGACCTCAGGGACCCGCTCTGGTGGCCTCAGGAAAGGCCAGTCCCCATGCGAGTTGCTAGGGGACCTCTCGGGATTCCTCTCCCGTCCATGCCGGGGCCTCAGTCCTTGTGTGGAGTCGGGGCCGGAACGTGAGGATTCCTCTCCAGTGTTGCCATGGATCTTGGGGTGCTTCTGAGTCTCCCCAGGGGAGTCAGGCCTCGTCTCGAGTGGGGGCATGCACGTGCGCTTTCCTCCCGAGCTGCAGCAGTAGTGTCACGCTTCCTGTCACATGGATCAAGGGATCTGTGGCTTTCCCTCGAGGCTGTCCCTCGAGGCTTTCCCAAGATGCTTTCCCACAGGGCTGTGCCACGTGCCACCTTGGTGTGAGTCGATCCTCGGCGTGAAAGACGAGCCGGTGAAGGGAAAAGAGGTTCCTCTGGAATGGACTGAGACATCTGGGGGACTCTTGGAATGGTGGCACGACCCTGGAGTTCCCCTCGCCGTTCCTGTTGAGAGGGCCTCCTCTTGAGATGCGACGGGAACGCCGGGAACTCTTTCCCGACGAAGCAGGGAAAGGATCCCTCATCTCGAGCTACGAGGCGGAAACGGGGCTCCTCTGGATGTGGGCGGGACCCTCGTGATTCCTCTTGAGTGGAGACGGGTATGTCGGGGAACTTCTTGATTTGCACCAAGGGTGTGAAGGACCCTTTCGAAGTTCCAGAGGGGAGGTGTGATCAGCCTCGAGACGCCTCAGCGGAAATGGGCCTCATCTCGCCTGGAGGGGAGAACCTCCTGGATTTTCTCGAGTTGCGGCAGGTCTTCTCGAGTTACGACGGGGACCTCAGGGACCCGCTCTGGTGGCCTCAGGAAAGGCCAGTCCCCATGCGAGTTGCTAGGGGACCTCTCGGGATTCCTCTCCCGTCCATGCCGGGGCCTCAGTCCTTGTGTGGAGTCGGGGCCGGAACGTGAGGATTCCTCTCCAGTGTTGCCATGGATCTTGGGGTGCTTCTGAGTCTCCCCAGGGGAGTCAGGCCTCGTCTCTAATGGGGGCATGCACGTGCGCTTTCCTCCCGAGCTGCAGCAGTAGTGTCACGCTTCCTGTCACGTGGATCAAGGGATCTGTGGCTTTCCCTCGAGGCTGTCCCTCGAGGCTTTCCCACGAGGCTTTCCCACAGGGCTGTGCCACGTGCCACCTTGGTGTGAGTCGATCCTCGGCGTGAAAGACGAGCCGGTGAAGGGAAAAGAGGTTCCTCTGGAATGGACTGAGACATCTGGGGGACTCTTGGAATGGTGGCACGACCCTGGAGTTCCTCTCGCCGTTCCTGTTGAGAGGGCCTCCTCTTGAGATGCGACGGGAACGCCGGGAACTCTTTCCCGACGAAGCAGGGAAAGGATCCCTCATCTCGAGCTACGAGGCGGAAACGGGGCTCCTCTGGATGTGGGCGGGACCCTCGTGATTCCTGTCGAGTGGAGACGGGTATGTCGGGGAACTTCTTGATTTGCACCAAGGGTGTGAAGGACCCTTTCGAAGTTCCAGAGGTGAGGTGTGATCAGCCTCGAGACGCCTCAGCGGAAATGGGCCTCCTCTCGCCTGGATGGGAGAACCTCCTGGATTTTCTCGAGTTGCGGCAGGTCTTCTCGAGTTACGACGGGGACCTCAGGGACCCGCTCTGGTGGCCTCAGGAAAGGCCAGTCCCCATGCGAGTTGCTAGGGGACCTCTCGGGATTCCTCTCCCGTCCATGCCGGGGCCTCAGTCCTTGTGTGGAGTCGGGGCCGGAACGTGAGGATTCCTCTCCAGTGTTGCCATGGATCTTGGGGTGCTTCTGAGTCTCCCCAGGGGAGTCAGGCCTCGTCTCGAGTGGGGGCATGCACGTGCGCTTTCCTCCCGAGCTGCAGCAGTAGTGTCACGCTTCCTGTCACGTGGATCAAGGGATCTGTGGCTTTCCTTCGAGGCTGTCCCTCGAGGCTTTCCCACGAGGCTTTCCCACAGGGCTGTGCCACGTGCCACCTTGGTGTGAGTCGATCCTCGGCATGAAAGACGAGCCGGTGAAGGGAAAAGAGGTTCCTCTGGAATGGACTGAGACATCTGGGGGACTCTTGGAATGGTGGCACGACCCTGGAGTTCCCCTCGCCGTTCCTGTTGAGAGGGCCTCCTCTTGAGATGCGACGGGAACGCCGGGAACTCTTTCCCGACGAAGCAGGGAAAGGATCCCTCATCTCGAGCTACGAGGCGGAAACGGGGCTCCTCTGGATGTGGGCGGGACCCTCGTGATTCCTCTCGAGTGGAGACGGGTATGTCGGGGAACTTCTTGATTTGCACCAAGGGTGTGAAGGACCCTTTCGAAGTTCCAGAGGGGAGGTGTGATCAGCCTCGAGACGCCTCAGCGGAAATGGGCCTCATCTCGCCTGGAGGGGAGAACCTCCTGGATTTTCTCGAGTTGCGGCAGGTCTTCTCGAGTTACGACGGGGACCTCAGGGACCCGCTCTGGTGGCCTCAGGAAAGGCCAGTCCCCATGCGAGTTGCTAGGGGACCTCTCGGGATTCCTCTCCCGTCCATGCCGGGGCCTCAGTCCTTGTGTGGAGTCGGGGCCGGAACGTGAGGATTCCTCTCCAGTGTTGCCATGGATCTTGGGGTGCTTCTGAGTCTCCCCAGGGGAGTCAGGCCTCGTCTCGAATGGGGGCATGCACGTGCGCTTTCCTCCCGAGCTGCAGCAGTAGTGTCACGCTTCCTGTCACGTGGATCAAGGGATCTGTGGCTTTCCCTCGAGGCTGTCCCTCGAGGCTTTCCCACGAGGCTTTCCCACAGGGCTGTGCCACGTGCCACCTTGGTGTGAGTCGATCCTCGGCGTGAAAGACGAGCCGGTGAAGGGAAAAGAGGTTCCTCTGGAATGGACTGAGACATCTGGGGGACTCTTGGAATGGTGGCACGACCCTGGAGTTCCTCTCGCCGTTCCTGTTGAGAGGGCCTCCTCTTGAGATGCGACGGGAATGCCGGGAACTCTTTCCCGACGAAGCAGGGAAAGGATCCCTCATCTCGAGCTTCGAGGCGGAAACGGGGCTCCTCTGGATGTGGGCGGGACCCTCGTGATTCCTCTCGAGTGGAGACGGGTATGTCGGGCAACTTCTTGATTTGCACCAAGGGTGTGAAGGACCCTTTCGAAGTTCCAGAGGGGAGGTGTGATCAGCCTCGAGAGGCCTCAGCGGAAATGGGCCTCATCTCGCCTGGAGGGGAGAACCTCCTGGATTTTCTCGAGTTGCGGCAGGTCTTCTCGAGTTACGACGGGGCCCTCAGGGACCCGCTCTGGTGGCCTCAGGAAAGGCCAGTCCCCATGCGAGTTGCTAGGGGACCTCTCGGGATTCCTCTCCCGTCCATGCCGGGGCCTCAGTCCTTGTGTGGAGTCGGGGCCGGAACCTGAGTATTCCTCTCCAGTGTTGCCATGGATCTTGGGGTGCTTCTGAGTCTCCCCAGGGGAGTCAGGCCTCGTCTCGAATGGGGGCATGCACGTGCGCTTTCCTCCCGAGCTGCAGCAGTAGTGTCACGCTTCCTGTCACGTGGATCAAGGGATCTGTGGCTTTCCCTCGAGGCTGTCCCTCGAGGCTTTCCCACGAGGCTTTCCCACAGGGCTGTGCCACGTGCCACCTTGGTGTGAGTCGATCCTCGGCGTGAAAGACGAGCCGGTGAAGGGAAAAGAGGTTCCTCTGGAATGGACTGAGACATCTGGGGGACTCTTGGAATGGTGGCACGACCCTGGAGTTCCTCTCGCCGTTCCTGTTGAGAGGGCCTCCTCTTGAGATGCGACGGGAATGCCGGGAACTCTTTCCCGACGAAGCAGGGAAAGGATCCCTCATCTCGAGCTACGAGGCGGAAACGGGGCTCCTCTGGATGTGGGCGGGACCCTCGTGATTCCTCTCGAGTGGAGACGGGTATGTCGGGCAACTTCTTGATTTGCACCAAGGGTGTGAAGGACCCTTTCGAAGTTCCAGAGGGGAGGTGTGGTCAGCCTCGAGAGGCCTCAGCGGAAATGGGCCTCATCTCGCCTGGAGGGGAGAACCTCCTGGATTTTCTCGAGTTGCGGCAGGTCTTCTCGAGTTACGACGGGGCCCTCAGGGACCCGCTCTGGTGGCCTCAGGAAAGGCCAGTCCCCATGCGAGTTGCTAGGGGACCTCTCGGGATTCCTCTCCCGTCCATGCCGGGGCCTCAGTCCTTGTGTGGAGTCGGGGCCGGAACCTGAGTATTCCTCTCCAGTGTTGCCATGGATCTTGGGGTGCTTCTGAGTCTCCCCAGGGGAGTCAGGCCTCGTCTCGAATGGGGGCATGCACGTGCGCTTTCCTCCCGAGCTGCAGCAGTAGTGTCACGCTTCCTGTCACGTGGATCAAGGGATCTGTGGCTTTCCTTGGAGGCTGACCCTCGAGGCTTTCCCACGAGGCTTTCCCACAGGGCTGTGCCACGTGCCACCTTGGTGTGAGTCGATCCTCGGCGTGAAAGACGAGCCGGTGAAGGGAAAAGAGGTTCCTCTGGAATGGACTGAGACATCTGGGGGACTCTTGGAATGGTGGCACGACCCTGGAGTTCCTCTCGCCGTTCCTGTTGAGAGGGCCTCCTCTTGAGATGCGACGGGAACGCCGGGAACTCTTTCCCGACGAAGCAGGGAAAGGATCCCTCATCTCGAGCTACGAGGCGGAAACGGGGCTCCTCTGGATGTGGGCGGGACCCTCGTGATTCCTGTCGAGCTGGAGACGGGTATGTCGGGGAACTTCTTGATTTGCACCAAGGGTGTGAAGGACCCTTTCGAAGTTCCAGAGGGGAGGTGTGATCACCCTCGAGACGCCTCAGCGGAAATGGGCCTCATCTCGCCTGGAGGGGAGAACCTCCTGGATTTTCTCGAGTTGCGGCAGGTCTTCTCGAGTTACGACGGGGACCTCAGGGAGCCGCTCTGGTGGCCTCAGGAAAGGCCAGTCCCCATGCGAGTTGCTAGGGGACCTCTCGGGATTCCTCTCCCGTCCATGCCGGGGCCTCAGTCCTTGTGTGGAGTCGGGGCCGGAACCTGAGGATTCCTCTCCAGTGTTGCCATGGATCTTGGGGTGCTTCTGAGTCTCCCCAGGGGAGTCAGGCCTCGTCTCGAGTGGGGGCATGCACGTGCGCTTTCCTCCCGAGCTGCAGCAGTAGTGTCACGCTTCCTGTCACGTGGATCAAGGGATCTGTGGCTTTCCCTCGAGGCTGTCCCTCGAGGCTTTCCCACGAGGCTTTCCCACAGGGCTGTGCCACGTGCCACCTTGGTGTGAGTCGATCCTCGGCGTGAAAGACGTGCCGGTGAAGCGAAAAGAGGTTCCTCTGGAATGGACTGAGACATCTGGGGGACTCTTGGAATGGTGGCACGACCCTGGAGTTCCTCTCGCCGTTCCTGTTGAGAGGGCCTCCTCTTGAGATGCGACAGGAACGCCGGGAACTCTTTCCCGACGAAGCAGGGAAAGGATCCCTCATCTCGAGCTACGAGGCGGAAACGGGGCTCCTCTGGATGTGGGCGGGACCCTCGTGATTCCTCTCGAGTGGAGACGGGTATGTCGGGGAACTTCTTGATTTGCAGCAAGGGTGTGAAGGAGCCTTTCGAAATTCCAGAGGTGAGGTGTGATCCGCCTCGAGACACCTCAGCGGAAATGGGCCTCATCTCGCCTGGAGGGGGAACCTCCTGGATTTTCTCGAGTTGCGGCAGGTCTTCTCGAGTTACGACGGGGACCTCAGGGACCCGCTCTGGTGGCCTCAGGAAAGGCCAGTCCCCATGCGAGTTGCTAGGGGACCTCTCGGGATTCCACTCCCGTCCATGCCGGGGCCTCAGTCCTTGTGTGGAGTCGGAGCCGTAACCTGAGGATTCCTCTCCAGTGTTGCCATGGATCTTGGGGTGCTTCTGAGTCTCCCCAGGGGAGTCAGGCCTCGTCTCGAGTGGGGGCATGCACGTGCGCTTTCCTCCCGAGCTGCAGCAGTAGTGTCACGCTTCCTGTCACGTGGATCAAGGGATCTGTGGCTTTCCCTCGAGGCTGTCCCTCGAGGCTTTCCCACGAGGCTTTCCCACAGGGCTGTGCCACGTGCCACCTTGGTGTGAGTCGATCCTCGGCGTGAAAGACGAGCCGGTGAAGGGAAAAGAGGTTCCTCTGGAATGGACTGAGACATCTGGGGGACTCTTGGAATGGTGGCACGACCCTGGAGTTCTTCTCGCCGTTCCTGTTGAGAGGGCCTCCTCTTGAGATGCGACGGGAACGCCGGGAACTCTTTCCCGACGAAGCAGGGAAAGGATCCCTCATCTCGAGCTACGAGGCGGAAACGGGGCTCCTCTGGATGTGGGCGGGACCCTCGTGATTCCTGTCGAGCTGGAGACGGGTATGTCGGGGAACTTCTTGATTTGCACCAAGGGTGTGAAGGACCCTTTCGAAGTTCCAGAGGGGAGGTGTGATCACCCTCGAGACGCCTCAGCGGAAATGGGCCTCATCTCGCCTGGAGGGGAGAACCTCCTGGATTTTCTCGAGTTGCGGCAGGTCTTCTCGAGTTACGACGGGGACCTCAGGGACCCGCTCTGGTGGCCTCAGGAAAGGCCAGTCCCCATGCGAGTTGCTAGGGGACCTCTCGGGATTCCTCTCCCGTCCATGCCGGGGCCTCAGTCCTTGTGTGGAGTCGGGTTCGGAACCTGAGGATTCCTCTCCAGTGTTGCCATGGATCTTGGGGTGCTTCTGAGTCTCCCCAGGGGAGTCAGGCCTCGTCTCGAGTGGGGGCATGCACGTGCGCTTTCCTCCCGAGCTGCAGCAGTAGTGTCACGCTTCCTGTCACGTGGATCAAGGGATCTGTGGCTTTCCCTCGAGGCTGTCCCTCGAGGCTTTCCCACGAGGCTTTCCCACAGGGCTGTGCCACGTGCCACCTTGGTGTGAGTCGATCCTCGGCGTGAAAGACGAGCCGGTGAAGCGAAAAGAGGTTCCTCTGGAATGGACTGAGACATCTGGGGGACTCTTGGAATGGTGGCACGACCCTGGAGTTCCTCTCGCCGTTCCTGTTGAGAGGGCCTCCTCTTGAGATGCGACAGGAACGCCGGGAACTCTTTCCCGACGAAGCAGGGAAAGGATCCCTCATCTCGAGCTACGAGGCGGAAACGGGGCTCCTCTGGATGTGGGCGGGACCCTCGTGATTCCTCTCGAGTGGAGACGGGTATGTCGGGGAACTTCTTGATTTGCAGCAAGGGTGTGAAGGAGCCTTTCGAAATTCCAGAGGTGAGGTGTGATCCGCCTCGAGACACCTCAGCGGAAATGGGCCTCATCTCGCCTGGAGGGGGAACCTCCTGGATTTTCTCGAGTTGCGGCAGGTCTTCTCGAGTTACGACGGGGACCTCAGGGACCCGCTCTGGTGGCCTCAGGAAAGGCCAGTCCCCATGCGAGTTGCTAGGGGACCTCTCGGGATTCCTCTCCCGTCCATGCCGGGGCCTCAGTCCTTGTGTGGAGTCGGGGCCGGAACCTGAGGATTCCTCTCCAGTGTTGCCATGGATCTTGGGGTGCTTCTGAGTCTCCCCAGGGGAGTCAGGCCTCGTCTCGAGTGGGGGCATGCACGTGCGCTTTCCTCCCGAGCTGCAGCAGTAGTGTCACGCTTCCTGTCACGTGGATCAAGGGATCTGTGGCTTTCCCTCGAGGCTGTCCCTCGAGGCTTTCCCACGAGGCTTTCCCACAGGGCTGTGCCACGTGCCACCTTGGTGTGAGTCGATCCTCGGCGTGAAAGACGAGCCGGTGAAGGGAAAAGAGGTTCCTCTGGAATGGACTGAGACATCTGGGGGACTCTTGGAATGGTGGCACGACCCTGGAGTTCCTCTCGCCGTTCCTGTTGAGAGGGTCTCCTCTTCAGATGCGACGGGAACGCCGGGAACTCTTTCCCGACGAAGCAGGGAAAGGATCCCTCATCTCGAGCTACGAGGCGGAAACGGGGCTCCTCTGGATGTGGGCGGGACCCTCGTGATTCCTCTCGAGTGGAGACGGGTATGTCGGGGAACTTCTTGATTTGCACCAAGGGTGTGAAGGACCCTTTCGAAGTTCCAGAGGTGAGGTGTGATCAGCCTCGAGACGCCTCATCGGAAATGGGCCTCATCTCGCCTGGAGGGGAGAACCTCCTGGATTTTCTCGAGTTGCGGCAGGTCTTCCCGAGTTACGAAGGGGACCTCAGGGACCCGCTCTGGTGGCCTCAGGAAAGGCCAGTCCCCATGCGAGTTGCTAGGGGACCTCTCGGGATTCCTCTCCCGTCCATGCCGGGGCCTCAGTCCATGTGTGGAGTCGGGGCCGGAACCTGAGAATTCCTCTCCAGTGTTGCCATGGATCTTGGGTTGCTTCTGAGTCTCCCCAGGGGAGTCAGGCCTCGTCTCGAGTGGGGACATGCACGTGCCCTTTCCTCCCGAGCTGCAGCTGTAGTGTCACGCTTTCTTTCACGTGGATCAAGGGATCTGTGGCTTTCCCTCGAGGCTGTCCCTCGAGGCTTTCCCATGAGGCTTTCCCACAGGTCTGTGCCACGTGCCACTTTGGTGTGAGTCGATCCTCTTCGTGAAAGACGAGCCAGTGAAGGGAAAAGAGGTTCCTCTGGAATGGACTGAGACATCTGGGGGACTCTTGGAATGATGGCACGACCCTGAAGTTCCTCTCGCCGTTCCTGTTGAGAGGGCCTCCTCTTGAGATGCGACGGGAACGCCGGGAACTCTTTCCCGACGAAGCAGGGAAAGGATCCCTCATCTCGAGCTACGAGGCGGAAACGGGGCTCCTCTGGATGTGGGCGGGACCCTCGTGATTCCTCTCGAGTGGAGACGGGTATGTCGGGGAACTTCTTGATTTGCAGCAAGGGTGTGAAGGACCCTTTCGAAGTTCCAGAGGGGAGGTGTGATCAGCCTCGAGACGCCTCAGCGGAAATGGGCCTCATCTCGCCTGGAGGGGAGAACCTCCTGGATTTTCTCGAGTTGCGGCAGGTCTTCTCGAGTTACGACGGGGACCTCAGGGACCCGCTCTGGTGGCCTCAGGAAAGGCCAGTCCCCATGCGAGTTGCTAGGGGACCTCTCGGGATTCCTCTCCCGTCCATGCCGGGGCCTCAGTCCTTGTGTGGAGCCGGGGCCGGAACCTGAGGATTCCTCTCCAGTGTTGCCATGGATCTTGGGGTGCTTCTGAGTCTCCCCAGGGGAGTCAGGCCTCGTCTCGAGTGGGGGCATGCACGTGCGCTTTCCTCCCGAGCTGCAGCAGTAGTGTCACGCTTCCTGTCACGTGGATCAAGGGATCTGTGGCTTTCCCTCGAGGCTGTCCCTCGAGGCTTTCCCACGAGGCTTTCCCACAGGGCTGTGCCACGTGCCACCTTGGTGTGAGTCGATCCTCGGCGTGAAAGACGAGCCGGTGAAGGGAAAAGAGGTTCCTCTGGAATGGACTGAGACATCTGGGGGACTCTTGGAATGGTGGCACGACCCTGGAGTTCCTCTCGCCGTTCCTGTTGAGAGGGCCTCCTCTTCAGATGCGACGGGAACGCCGGGAACTCTTTCCCGACGAAGCAGGGAAAGGATCCCTCATCTCGAGCTACGAGGCGGAAACGGGGCTCCTCTGGATGTGGGCGGGACCCTCGTGATTCCTCTCGAGTGGAGACGGGTATGTCGGGGAACTTGTTGATTTGCACCAAGGGTGTGAAGGACCGATTCGAAGTTCCAGAGGTGAGGTGTGATCAGCCTCGAGACGCCTCAGCGGAAATGGGCCTCATCTCGCCTGTAGGGGAGAACCTCCTGGATTTTCTCGAGTTGCGGCAGGTCTTCCCGAGTTACGAAGGGGACCTCAGGGACCCGCTCTGGTGGCCTCAGGAAAGGCCAGTCCCCATGCGAGTTGCTAGGGGACCTCTCGGGATTCCTCTCCCGTCCATGCCGGGGCCTCAGTCCATGTGTGGAGTCGGGGCCGGAACCTGAGAATTCCTCTCCAGTGTTGCCATCGATCTTGGGGTGCTTCTGAGTCTCCCCAGGGGAGTCAGGCCTCGTCTCGAGTGGGGGCATGCACGTGCCCTTTCCTCCCGAGCTGCAGCTGTAGTGTCACGTTTTCTGTCACGTGGATCAAGGGATCTGTGGCTTTCCCTCGAGGCTGTCCCTCGAGGCTTTCCCATGAGGCTTTCCCACAGGGCTGTGCCACGTGCCACTTTGGTGTGAGTCGATCCTCGGCATGAAAGACGAGCCAGTGAAGGGAAAAGAGGTTCCTCTGGAATGGACTGAGACATCTGGGGGACTCTTGGAATGGTGGCACGACCCTGGAGTTCCTCTCGCCGTTCATGTTGAGAGGGCCTCCTCTTGAGATGCGACGGGAACGCCGGGAACTCTTTCCCGACGAAGCAAGGAAAGGATCCCTCATCTCGAGCTACGAGGCGGAAACGGGGCTCCTCTGGATGTGGGCGGGACCCTCGTGATTCCTCTCGAGTGGAGACGGGTATGTCGGGGAACTTCTTGATTTGCACCAAGGGTGTGAAGGACCCTTTCGAAGTTCCAGAGGTGAGGTGTGATCAGCCTCGAGACGCCTCAGCGGAAATGGGCCTCATCTCGCCTGGAGGGGAGAACCTTCTGGATTTTCTCGAGTTCGGCAGGTCTTCTCGAGTTAAGAAGGGGACCTCAGGGACCCGCTCTGGTGGCCTCAGGGAAGGCCAGTCCCCATGCGAGTTGCTAGGGGACCTCTCGGGATTCCTCTCCCGTCCATGCCGGGGCCTCAGTCCTTGTGTGGAGTCGGGTCCGGAACCTGAGGATTCCTCTCCAGTGTTGCCATGGATCTTGGGGTGCTTCTGAGTCTCCCCAGGGGAGTCAGGCCTCGTCTCGAGTGGGGGCATGCACGTGCGCTTTCCTCCCGAGCTGCAGCAGTAGTGTCACGCTTCCTGTCACGTGGTTCAAGGGATCTGTGGCTTTCCCTCGAGGCTGTCCCTCGAGGCTTTCCCACGAGGCTTTCCCACAGGGCTGTGCCACGTGCCACCTTGGTGTGAGTCGATCCTCGGCGTGAAAGACGAGCCGGTGAAGCGAAAAGAGGTTCCTCTGGAATGGACTGAGACATCTGGGGGACTCTTGGAATGGTGGCACGACCCTGGAGTTCCTCTCGCCGTTCCTGTTGAGAGGGCCTTCTCTTGAGATGCGACGGGAACGCCCGGAACTCTTTCCCGACCAAGAAGGGAAAGGATCCCTCATCTCGAGCTACGAGGCGGAAACTAGGGCTCCTCTGGATGTGGGCGGGACCCTCGTGATTCCTCTCGAGTGGAGACGGGTATGTCGGGGAACTTCTTGATTTGCACCAAGGGTGTGAAGGACCCTTTCGAAGTTCCAGAGGGGAGGTGTGATCAGCCTCGAGACGCCTCAGCGGAAATGGGCCTCATCTCGCCTGGAGGGGAGAACCTCCTGGATTTTCTCGAGTTGCGGCAGGTCTTCTCGAGTTACGACGGGGACCTCAGGGACCCGCTCTGGTGGCCTCAGGAAAGGCCAGTCCCCATGCGAGTTGCTAGGGGACCTCTCGGGATTCCTCTCCCGTCCATGCCGGGGCCTCAGTCCTTGTGTGGAGTCGGGGCCGGAAGCTGAGGATTCCTCTCCAGTGTTGCCATGGATCTTGGGGTGCTTCTGAGTCTCCCCAGGGGAGTCAGGCCTCGTCTCGAGTGGGGGCATGCACGTGCGCTTTCCTCCCGATCCGCAGCAGTAGTGTCACGCTTCCTGTCACGTGGATCAAGGGATCTGTGGCTTTCCCTCGAGGCTGTCCCTCGAGGCTTTCCCAGGAGGCTCTCCCACAGGGCTGTGCCACGTGCCACCTTGGTGTGAGTCGATCCTCGGCGTGAAAGACGAGCCGGTGAAGGGAAAAGAGGTTCCTCTGGAATGGACTGAGACATCTGGGGGACTCTTGGAATGGTGGCACGACCCTGGAGTTCCTCTCGCCGTTCCTGTTGAGAGGGCCTCCTCTTGAGATGCGACGGGAACGCCGGGAACTCTTTCCCGACGAAGCAGGGAAAGGATCCCTCATCTCGAGCTACGAGGCGGAAACGGGGCTCCTCTGGATGTGGGCGGGACCCTCGTGATTCCTCTCGAGTGGAGACGGGTATGTCGGGGAACTTCTTGATTTGCACCAAGGGTGTGAAGGACCCTTTCGAAGTTCCAGAGGTGACGTGTGATCAGCCTCGAGACGCCTCAGCGGAAATGGGCCTCATCTCGCCTGGAGGGGAGAACCTCCTGGATTTTCTCGAGTTGCGGCAGGTCTTCTCGAGTTACGAAGGGGACCTCAGGGACCCGCTCTGGTGGCCTCAGGAAAGGCCAGTCCCCATGCGAGTTGCTAGGGGACCTCTCGGGATTCCTCTCCCGTCCATGCCGGGGCCTCAGTCCTTGTGTGGAGTCGGGGCCGGAACCTGAGGATTCCTCTCCAGTGTTGCCATGGATCTTGGGGTGCTTCTGAGTCTCCCCAGGGGAGTCAGGCCTCGTCTCGAGTGGGGGCATGCACGTGCGCTTTCCTCCCGAGCTGCAGCAGTAGTGTCACGCTTCCTGTCACGTGGATCAAGGGATCTGTGGCTTTCCCTCGAGGCTGTCCCTCGAGGCTTTCCCAAGATGCTTTCCCACAGGGCTGTGCCACGTGCCACCTTGGTGTGAGTCGATCCTCGGCGTGAAAGACGAGCCGGTGAAGGGAAAAGAGGTTCCCCTGGAATGGACTGAGACATCTGGGGGACTCTTGGAATGGTGGCACGACCCTGGAGTTCCTCTCGCCGTTCCTGTTGAGAGGGCCTTCTCTTGAGATGAGACGGGAACACCGGGAACTCTTTCCCGACCAAGCAGGGAAAGGATCCCTCATCTCGACCTACGAGGCGGAAACGGGTCTCCTCTGGATGTGGGCGGGACCCTCGTGATTCCTCTCGAGTGGAGACGGGTATGTCGGGGAACTTCTTGATTTGCACCAAGGGTGTGAAGGACCCTTTCGAAGTTCCAGAGGGGAGGTGTGATCAGCCTCGAGACGCCTCAGCGGAAATGGGCCTCATCTCGCCTGGAGGGGAGAACCTCCTGGATTTTCTCGAGTTGCGGCAGGTCTTCTCGAGTTACGACGGGGACCTCAGGGACCCGCTCTGGTGGCCTCAGGAAAGGCCAGTCCCCATGCGAGTTGCTAGGGGACCTCTCGGGATTCCTCTCCCGTCCATGCCGGGGCCTCAGTCCTTGTGTGGAGTCGGGGCCGGAACCTGAGGATTCCTCTCCAGTGTTGCCATGGATCTTGGGGTGCTTCTGAGTCTCCCCAGGGGAGTCAGGCCTCGTCTCGAGTGGGGGCATGCACGTGCGTTTTCCTCCCGAGCTACAGCAGTAGTGTCACGCTTCCTGTCACGTGGATCAAGGGATCTGTGGCTTTCCCTCGAGGCTGTCCCTCGAGGCTTTCCCACGAGGCTTTCCCACAGGGCTGTGCCACGTGCCACCTTGGTGTGAGTCGATCCTCGGCGTGAAAGACGAGAGGGTGAAGGGAAAAGAGTTTCCTCTGGAATGGACTGAGACATCTGGGGGACTCTTGGAATGGTGGCACGACCCTGGAGTTCCTCTCGCCGTTCCTGTTGAGAGGGCCTCCTCTTGAGATGCGACGGGAACGCCGGGAACTCTTTCCCGACGAAGCAGGGAAAGGATCCCTCATCTCGAGCTACGAGGCGGAAACGGGGCTCCTCTGGATGTGGGCGGGACCCTCGTGATTCCTCTCGAGTGGAGACGGGTATGTCGGGGAACTTCTTGATTTGCAGCAAGGGTGTGAAGGAGCCTTTCGAAGTTCCAGAGGTGAGGTGTGATCCGCCTCGAGACACCTCAGCGGAAATGGGCCTCATCTCGCCTGGAGGGGAGAACCTCCTGGATTTTCTCGAGTTGTGGCAGGTCTTCTCGAGTTACGACGGGGACCTCAGGGACCCGCTCTGGTGGCCTCAGGAAAGGCCAGTCCCCATGCGAGTTGCTAGGGGACCTCTCGGGATTCCTCTCCCGTCCATGCCGGGGCCTCAGTCCTTGTGTGGAGTCGGGGCCGGAACCTGAGGATTCCTCTCCAGTGTTGCCATGGATCTTGGGGTGCTTCTGAGTCTCCCCAGGGGAGTCAGGCCTCATCTCGAGTGGGGGCATGCACGTGCGCTTTCCTCCCGAGCTGCAGCAGTAGTGTCACGCTTCCTGTCACGTGGATCAAGGGATCTGTGGCTTTCCCTCGAGGCTGTCCCTCGAGGCTTTCCCAAGATGCTTTCCCACAGGGCTGTGCCACGTGCCACCTTGGTGTGAGTCGATCCTCGGCGTGAAAGACGAGCCGGTGAAGGGAAAAGAGGTTCCCCTGGAATGGACTGAGACATCTGGGGGACTCTTGGAATGGTGGCACGACCCTGGAGTTCCTCTCGCCGTTCCTGTTGAGAGGGCCTTCCCTTGAGATGCGACGGGAACGCCGGGAACTCTTTCCCGACGAAGCAGGGAAAGGATCCCTCATCTCGAGCTACGAGGCGGAAACGGGGCTCCTCTGGATGTGGGCGGGACCCTCGTGATTCCTCTCGAGTGGAGACGGGTATGTCGGGGAACTTCTTGATTTGCACCAAGGGTGTGAAGGACCCTTTCGAAGTTCCAGAGGTGAGGTGTGATCAGCCTCGAGACGCCTCAGCGGAAATGGGCCTCCTCTCGCCTGGAGGGGAGAACCTCCTGGATTTTCTCGAGTTGCGGCAGGTCTTCTCGAGTTACGACGGGGACCTCAGGGACCCGCTCTGGTGGCCTCAGGAAAGGCCAGTCCCCATGCGAGTTGCTAGGGGACCTCTCGGGATTCCTCTCCCGTCCATGCCGGGGCCTCAGTCCTTGTGTGGAGTCGGGGCCGGAACCTGAGGATTCCTCTCCATTGTTGCCATGGATCTTGGGGTGCTTCTGAGTCTCCCCAGGGGAGTCAGGCCTCGTCTCGAGTGGGGGCATGCACGTGCGCTTTCCTCCCGAGTTGCAGCAGTAGTGTCACGCTTCCTGTCACGTGGATCAAGGGATCTGTGGCTTTCCCTCGAGGCTTTCCCTCGAGGCTTTCCCACGAGGCTTTCCCACAGGGCTGTGCCACGTGCCACCTTTGTGTGAGTCAATCCTCGGCGTGAAAGACGAGCTGGTGAAGGGAAAAGAGGTTCCTCTGGAATGGACTGAGATATCTGGGGGACTCTTGGAATGGTGGCACGACCCTGGAGTTCCTCCCGCCGTTCCTGTTGAGAGGGCCTCCTCTTGAGATGCGACGGGAACGCCGGGAACTCTTTCCCGACGAAGCAGGGAAAGGATCCCTCATCTCGAGCTACGAGGCGGAAACGGGGCTCCTCTGGATGTGGGCGGGACCCTCGTGATTCCTCTCGAGTGGAGAAGGGTATGTCGGGGAACTTCTTGATTTGCACCAAGGGTGTGAAGGACCCTTTCGAAGTTCCAGAGGTGAGGTGTGATCAGCCTCGAGACGCCTCAGCGGAAATGGGCCTCCTCTCGCCTGGAGGGGAGAACCTCCTGGATTTTCTCGAGTTGCGGCAGGTCTTCTCGAGTTACGACGGGGACCTCAGGGACCCGCTCTGGTGGCCTCAGGAAAGGCCAGTCCCCATGCGAGTTGCTAGGGGACCTCTCGGGATTCCTCTCCCGTCCATGCCGGGGCCTCAGTCCTTGTGTGGAGTCGGGGCCGGAACCTGAGGATTCCTCTCCATTGTTGCCATGGATCTTGGGGTGCTTCTGAGTCTCCCCAGGGGAGTCAGGCCTCGTCTCGAGTGAGGGCATGCACGTGCGCTTTCCTCCCGAGCTGCAGCAGTAGTGTCACGCTTCCTGTCACGTGGATCAAGGGATCTGTGGCTTTCCCTCGAGGCTGTCCCTCGAGGCTTTCCCACGAGGCTTTCCCACAGGGCTGTGCCACGTGCCACCTTGGTGTGAGTCGATCCTCGGCGTGAAAGACGAGCCGGTGAAGGGAAAAGAGGTTCCCCTGGAATGGACTGAGACATCTGGGGGACTCTTGGAATGGTGGCACGACCCTGGAGTTCCTCTCGCCGTTCCTGTTGAGAGGGCCTCCTCTTGAGATGCGACGGGAACGCCGGGAACTCTTTCCCGACGAAGCAGGGAAAGGATCCCTCATCTCGAGCTACGAGGCGGAAACGGGGCTCCTCTGGATGTGGGCGGGACCCTCGTGATTCCTCTCGAATGAAGACGGGTATGTCGGGGAACTTCTTGATTTGCACCAAGGGTGTGAAGGACCCTTTCGAAGTTCCAGAGGTGAGGTGTGATCAGCCTCGAGACGCCTCAGCCGAAATGGGCCTCCTCTCGCCTGGAGGGGAGAACCTCCTGGATTTTCTCGAGTTGCGGCAGGTCTTCTCGAGTTACGAAGGGGACCTCAGGGACCCGCTCTGGTGGCCTCAGGAAAGGCCAGTCCCCATGCGAGTTGCTAGGGGACCTCTCGGGATTCCTCTCCCGTCCATGCCGGGGCCTCAGTCCTTGTGTGGAGTCGGGGCCGGAACCTGAGGATTCCTCTCCAGTGTTGCCATGGATCTTGGGGTGCTTCTGAGTCTCCCCAGGGGAGTCAGGCCTCGTCTCGAGTGGGGGCATGCACGTGCGCTTTCCTCCCGAGCTGCAGCAGTAGTGTCACGCTTCCTGTCACGTGGATCAAGGGATCTGTGGCTTTCCCTCGAGGCTTTCCCTCGAGGCTTTCCCAAGATGCTTTCCCACAGGGCTGTGCCACGTGCCACCTTTGTGTGAGTCGATCCTCGGCGTGAAAGACGAGCCGGTGAAGGGAAAAGAGGTTCCTCTGGAATGGACTGAGACATCTGGGGGACTCTTGGAATGGTGGCACGACCCTGGAGTTCCTCCCGCCGTTCCTGTTGAGAGGGCCTCCTCTTGAGATGCGACGGGAACGCCGTGAACTCTTTCCCGAAGAAGCAGGGAAAGGATCCCTCATCTCGAGCTACGAGGCGGAAACGGGGCTCCTCTGGATGTGGGCGGGACCCTCGTGATTCCTCTCGAGTGGAGACGGGTATGTCGGGGAACTTCTTGATTTGCACCAAGGTTGTGAAGGACCCTTTCGAAGTTCCAGAGGGGAGGTGTGATCTGCCTCGAGACGCCTCAGCGGAAATGGGCCTCATCTCGCCTGGAGGGGAGAACCTCCTGGATTTTCTCGAGTTGCGGCAGGTCTTCTCGAGTTACGACGGGGACCTCAGGGACCCGCTCTGGTGGCCTCAGGAAAGGCCAGTCCCCATGCGAGTTGCTAGGGGACCTCTCGGGATTCCTCTCCCGTCCATGCCGGGGCCTCAGTCCTTGTGTGGAGTCGGGGCCGGAACGTGAGGATTCCTCTCCAGTGTTGCCATGGATCTTGGGGTGCTTCTGAGTCTCCCCAGGGGAGTCAGGCCTCGTCTCGAGTGGGGGCATGCACGTGCGCTTTCCTCCCGAGCTGCAGCAGTAGTGTCACGCTTCCTGTCACGTGGATCAAGGGATCTGTGGCTTGCCCTCGAGGCTGTCCCTCGAGGCTTTCCCACGAGGCTTTCCCACAGGGCTGTGCCACGTGCCACCTTGGTGTGAGTCGATCCTCGGCGTGAAAGACGAGCCGGTGAAGGGAAAAGAGGTTCCTCTGGAATGGACTGAGACATCTGGGGGACTCTTGGAATGGTGGCACGACCCTGGAGTTCCTCTCGCCGTTCCTGTTGAGAGGGCCTCCTCTTGAGATGCGACGGGAACGCCGTGAACTCTTTCCCGACGAAGCAGGGAAAGGATCCCTCATCTCGAGCTACGAGGCGGAAATGGGGCTCCTCTGGATGTGGGCGGGACCCTCGTGATTCCTCTCGAGTGGAGACGGGTATGTCGGGGAACTTCTTGATTTGCCCCAAGGGTGTGAAGGACTCTTGCGAAGTTCCAGAGGTGAGGTGTGATCAGCCTCGAGACGCCTCAGCGGAAATGGGCCTCATCTCGCCTGGAGGGGAGAACCTCCTGGATTTTCTCGAGTTGCGGCAGGTCTTCTCGAGTTACGACGGGGACCTCAGGGACCCCCTCTGGTGGCCTCAGGAAAGGCCAGTCCCCATGCGAGTTGCTAGGGGACCTCTCGGGATTCCTCTCCCGTCCATGCTGGGGCCTCAGTCCTTGTGTGGAGTCGGGGCCAGAACCTGAGGATTCCTCTCCAGTGTTGCCATGGATCTTGGGGTGCTTCTGAGTCTCCCCAGGGGAGTCAGGCCTCGTCTCGAGTGGGGGCATGCACGTGCGCTTTCCTCCCGAGCTGCAGCAGTAGTGTCACGCTTCCTGTCACGTGGATCAAGGGATCTGTGGCTTTCCCTCGAGGCTGTCCCTCGAGGCTTTCCCAAGATGCTTTCCCACAGGGCTGTGCCACGTTCCACCTTGGTGTGAGTCGATCCTCGGCGTGAAAGACGAGCCGGTGAAGGGACAAGAGGTTCCCCTGGAATGGACTGAGACATCTGGGGGACTCTTGGAATGGTGGCACGACCCTGGAGTTCCTCTCGCCGTTCCTGTTGAGAGGGCCTTCTCTTGAGATGCGACGGGAACGCCGGGAACTCTTTCCCGACGAAGCAGGGAAAGGATCCCTCATCTCGAGCTACGAGGCGGAAACGGGGCTCCTCTGGATGTGGGCGGGACCCTCGTGATTCCTCTCGAATGGAGACGGGTATGTCGGGGAACTTCTTGATTTGCACCAAGGGTGTGAAGGACCCTTTCGAAGTTCCAGAGGTGAGGTGTGATCAGCCTCGAGACGCCTCAGCCGAAAAGGGCCTCCTCTCGCCTGGAGGGGAGAACCTCCTGGATTTTCTCGAGTTGCGGCAGGTCTTCTCGAGTTACGACGGGGACCTCAGGGACCCGCTCTGGTGGCCTCAGGAAAGGCCAGTCCCCATGCGAGTTGCTAGGGGACCTCTCGGGATTCCTCTCCCGTCCATGCCGGGGCCTCAGTCCTTGTGTGGAGTCGGGGCCGGAACCTGAGGATTCCTCTCCAGTGTTGCCATGGATCTTGGGGTGCTTCTGAGTCTCCCCAGGGGAGTCAGGCCTCGTCTCGAGTGGGGGCATGCACGTGCGCTTTCCTCCCGAGCTGCAGCAGTAGTGTCACGCTTCCTGTCACGTGGATCAAGGGATCTGTGGCTTTCCCTCGAGGCTGTCCCTCGAGGCTTTCCCACAGGGCTGTGCCACGTGCCACCTTTGTGTGAGTCAATCCTCGGCGTGAAAGACGAGCCGGTGAAGGGAAAAGAGTTTCCTCTGGAATGGACTGAGACATCTGGGGGACTCTTGGAATGGTGGCACGACCCTGGAGTTCCTCCCGCCGTTCCTGTTGAGAGGGCCTCCACTTGAGATGCGACGGGAACGCCGTGAACTCTTTCCCGACGAAGCAGGGAAAGGATCCCTCATCTCGAGCTACGAGGCGGAAACGGGGCTCCTCTGGATGTGGGCGGGACCCTCGTGATTCCTCTCGAGTGGAGACGGGTATGTCGGGGAACTTCTTGATTTGCACCAAGGGTGTGAAGGACCCTTTCGAAGTTCCAGAGGGGAGGTGTGATCTGCCTCGAGACGCCTCAGCGGAAATGGGCCTCATCTCGCCTGGAGGGGAGAACCTCCTGGATTTTCTCGAGTTGAGGCAGGTCTTCTCGAGTTACGACGGGGACCTCAGGGACCCGCTCTGGTGGCCTCAGGAAAGGCCAGTCCCCATGCGAGTTGCTAGGGGACCTCTCGGGTTTCCTCTCGCGTCCATGCCGGGGCCTCAGTCCTTGTGTGGAGTCGGGGCCGGAACCTGAGGATTCCTCTCCAGTGTTGCCATGGATCTTGGGGTGCTTCTGAGTCTCCCCAGGGGAGTCAGGCCTCGTCTCGAGTGGGGGCATGCACGTGCGCTTTCCTCCCGAGCTGCAGCAGTAGTGTCACGCTTCCTGTCACGTGGATCAAGGGATCTGTGGCTTTCCCTCGAGGCTTTCCCTCGAGGCTTTCCCACGAGGCTTTCCCACAGGGCTGTGCCACGTGCCACCTTTGTGTGAGTCGATCCTCGGCGTGAAAGACGAGCCGGTGAAGGGAAAAGAGGTTCCTCTGGAATGGACTGAGACATCTGGGGGACTCTTGGTATGGTGGCACGACCCTGGAGTTCCTCCCGCCGTTCCTGTTGAGAGGGCCTCCTCTTGAGATGCGACGGGAACGCCGTGAACTCTTTCCCGACGAAGCAGGGAAAGGATCCCTCATCTCGAGCTACGAGGCGGAAACGGGGCTCCTCTGGATGTGGGCGGGACCCTCGTGATTCCTCTCGAGTGGAGACGGTTATGTCGGGGAACTTCTTGATTTGCACCAAGGTTGTGAAGGACCCTTTCGAAGTTCCAGAGGGGAGGTGTGATCTGCCTCGAGACGCCTCAGCGGAAATGGGCCTCCTCTCGCCTGGAGGGGAGAACCTCCTGGATTTTCTCGAGTTGCGGCAGGTCTTCTCGAGTTACGACGGGGACCTCAGGGACCCGCTCTGGTGGCCTCAGGAAAGGCCAGTCCCCATGCGAGTTGCTAGGGGACCTCTCGGGATTCCTCTCCCGTCCATGCCGGGGCCTCAGTCCTTGTGTGGAGTCGGGGCCGGAACGTGAGGATTCCTCTCCAGTGTTGCCATGGATCTTGGGGTGCTTCTGAGTCTCCCCAGGGGAGTCAGGCCTCGTCTCGAGTGGGGGCATGCACGTGCGCTTTCCTCCCGAGCTGCAGCAGTAGTGTCACGCTTCCTGTCACGTGGATCAAGGGATCTGTGGCTTGCCCTCGAGGCTGTCCCTCGAGGCTTTCCCACAGGGCTGTGCCACGTGCCACCTTTGTGTGAGTCAATCCTCGGCGTGAAAGACGAGCCGGTGAAGGGAAAAGAGGTTCCTCTGGAATGGACTGAGACATCTGGGGGACTCTTGGAATGGTGGCACTACCCTGGAGTTCCTCTCGCCGTTCCTGTTGAGAGGGCCTCCTCTTGAGATGCGACGGGAACGCCGTGAACTCTTTCCCGACGAAGCAGGGAAAGGATCCCTCATCTCGAGCTACGAGGCGGAAACGGGGCTCCTCTGGATGTGGGCGGGACCCTCGTGATTCCTCTCGAGTGGAGACGGGTATGTCGGGGAACTTCTTGATTTGCACCAAGGTTGTGAAGGACCCTTTCGAAGTTCCAGAGGGGAGGTGTGATCTGCCTCGAGACGCCTCAGCGGAAATGGGCCTCATCTCGCCTGGAGGGGAGAACCTCCTGGATTTTCTCGAGTTGCGGCAGGTCTTCTCGAGTTACGACGGGGACCTCAGGGACCCGCTCTGGTGGCCTCAGGAAAGGCCAGTCCCCATGCGAGTTGCTAGGGGACCTCTCGGGATTCCTCTCCCGTCCATGCCGGGGCCTCAGTCCTTGTGTGGAGTCGGGGCCGGAACGTGAGGATTCCTCTCCAGTGTTGCCATGTATCTTGGGGTGCTTCTGAGTCTCCCCAGGGGAGTCAGGCCTCGTCTCGAGTGGGGGCATGCACGTGCGCTTGCCTCCCGAGCTGCAGCAGTAGTGTCACGCTTCCTGTCACGTGGATCAAGGGATCTGTGGCTTTCCCTCGAGGCTGTCCCTCGAGGCTTTCCCACGAGGCTTTCCCACAGGGCTGTGCCACGTGCCACCTTGGTGTGAGTCGATCCTCGGCGTGAAAGACGAGCCGGTGAAGGGAAAAGAGGTTCCTCTGGAATGGACTGAGACATCTGGGGGACTCTTGGAATGGTGGCACGACCCTGGAGTTCCTCTCGCCGTTCCTGTTGAGAGGGCCTCCTCTTGATATGCGACGGGAACGCCGGGAACTCTTTCCCGACGAAGCAGGGAAAGGATCCCTCATCTCGAGCTACGAGGCGGAAATGGGGCTACTCTGGATGTGGGCGGGACCCTCGTGATTCCTCTCGAGTGGAGACGGGTATGTCGGGGAACTTCTTGATTTGCCCCAAGGGTGTGAAGGACTCTTGCGAAGTTCCAGAGGAGAGGTGTGATCAGCCTCGAGACGCCTCAGCGGAAATGGGCCTCATCTCGCCTGGAGGGGAGAACCTCCTGGATTTTCTCGAGTTGCGGCAGGTCTTCTCGAGTTACGACGGGGACCTCAGGGACCCGCTCTGGTGGCCTCAGGAAAGGCCAGTCCCCATGCGAGTTGCTAGGGGACCTCTCGGGATTCCTCTCCCGTCCAGGCTGGGGCCTCAGTCCTTGTGTGGAGTCGGGGCCGGAACCTGAGGATTCCTCTCCAGTGTTGCCATGGATCTTGGGGTGCTTCTGAGTCTCCCCAGGGGAGTCAGGCCTCGTCTCGAGTGGAGGCATGCACCTGCGCTTTCCTCCCGAGCTGCAGCAGTAGTGTCACGCTTCCTGTCACGTGGATCAAGGGATCTGTGGCTTTCCCTCGAGGCTGTCCCTCGAGGCTTTCCCAAGATGCTTTCCCACAGGGCTGTGCCACGTGCCACCTTGGTGTGAGTCGATCCTCGGCGTGAAAGACGAGCCGGTGAAGGGAAAAGAGGTTCCCCTGGAATGGACTGAGACATCTGGGGGACTCTTGGAATGGTGGCACGACCCTGGAGTTCCTCTCGCCGTTCCTGTTGAGAGGGCCTTCTCTTGAGATGCGACGGGAACGCCGGGAACTCTTTCCCGACGAAGCAGGGAAAGGATCCCTCATCTCGAGCTACGAGGCGGAAACGGGGCTCCTCTGGATGTGGGCGGGACCCTCGTGATTCCTCTCGAGTGGAGACGGGTATGTCGGGGAACTTCTTGATTTGCACCAAGGGTGTGAAGGACCCTTTCGAAGTTCCAGAGGTGAGGTGTGATCAGCCTCGAGACGCCTCAGCGGAAATGGGCCTCCTCTCGCCTGGAGGGGAGAACCTCCTGGATTTTCTCGAGTTGCGGCAGGTCTTCTCGAGTTACGACGGGGACCTCAGGGACCCGCTCTGGTGGCCTCAGGAAAGGCCAGTCCCCATGCGAGTTGCTAGGGGACCTCTCGGGATTCCTCTCCCGTCCATGCCGGGGCCTCAGTCCTTGTGTGGAGTCGGGGCCGGAACGTGAGGATTCCTCTCCAGTGTTGCCATGGATCTTGGGGTGCTTCTGAGTCTCCCCAGGGGAGTCAGGCCTCGTCTCGAGTTGGGGCATTCACGTGCGCTTTCCTCCCGAGCTGCAGCAGTAGTATCACGCTTCCTGTCACGTGGATCAAGGGATCTGTGGCTTTCCCTCGAGGCTGTCCCTCGAGGCTTTCCCACGAGGCTTTCCCACAGGGCTGTGCCACGTGCCACCTTGGTGTGAGTCGATCCTCGGCGTGAAAGACGAGCCGGTGAAGGGAAAAGAGGTTCCTCTGGAATGAACTGAGACATCTGGGGGACTCTTGGAATGGTGGCACGACCCTGGAGTTCCTCCCGCCGTTCCTGTTGAGAGGGCCTCCTCTTGAGATGCGACGGGAACGCCGTGAACTCTTTCCCGACGAAGCAGGGAAAGGATCCCTCATCTCGAGCTACGAGGCGGAAATGGGGCTCCTCTGGATGTGGGCGGGACCCTCGTGATTCCTCTCGAGTGGAGACGGGTATGTCGGGGAACTTCTTGATTTGCACCAAGGTTGTGAAGGACCCTTTCGAAGTTCCAGAGGGGAGGTGTGATCAGCCTCGAGACGCCTCAGCGGAAATGGGCCTCATCTCGCCTGGAGGGGAGAACCTCCTGGATTTTCTCGAGTTGCGGCAGGTCTTCTCGAGGTACGACGGGGACCTCAGGGACCCGCTCTGGTGTCCTCAGGAAAGGCCAGTCCCCATGCGAGTTGCTAGGGGACCTCTCGGGATTCCTCTCCCGTCCATGCCGGGGCCTCAGTCCTTGTGTGGAGTCGGGGCCGGAACGTGAGGATTCCTCTCCAGTGTTGCCATGGATCTTGGGGTGCTTCTGAGTCTCCCCAGGGGAGTCAGGCCTCGTCTCGAGTGGGGGCATGCACGTGCGCTTTCCTCCCGAGCTGCAGCAGTAGTGTCACGCTTCCTGTCACGTGGATCAAGGGATCTGTGGCTTTCCCTCGAGGCTGTCCCTCGAGGCTTTCCCACGAGGCTTTCCCACAGGGCTGTGCCACGTGCCACCTTGGTGGGAGTCGATCCTCGGCGTGAAAGACGAGCCGGTGAAGGGAAAAGAGGTTCCTCTGGAATGGACTGAGACATCTGGGGGACTCTTGGAATGGTGGCACGACCCTGGAGTTCCTCTCGCCGTTCCTGTTGAGAGGGCCTCCTCTTGAGATGCGACGGGAACGCCGGGAACTCTTTCCCGACGAAGCAGGGAAAGGATCCCTCATCTCGAGCTACGAGGCGGAAACGGGGCTCCTCTGGATGTGGGCGGGACCCTCGTGATTCCTCTCGAGTGGAGACGGGTATGTCGGGGAACTTCTTGATTTGCCCCAAGGGTGTGAAGGACTCTTGCGAAGTTCCAGAGGTGAGGTGTGATCAGCCTCGAGACGCCTCAGCGGAAATGGGCCTCCTCTCGCCTGGAGGGGAGAACCTCCTGGATTTTCTCGAGTTGCGGCAGGTCTTCTCGAGTTACGACGGGGACCTCAGGGACCCGCTCTGGTGGCCTCAGGAAAGGCCAGTCCCCATGCGAGTTGCTAGGGGACCTCTCGGGATTCCTCTCCCGTCCATGCCGGGGCCTCAGTCCTTGTGTGGAGTCGGGGCCGGAACCTGAGGATTCCTCTCCAGTGTTGCCATGGATCTTGGGGTGCTTCTGAGTCTCCCCAGGGGAGTCAGGCCTCGTCTCGAGTGGGGGCATGCACGTGCGCTTTCCTCCCGAGCTGCAGCAGTAGTGTCACGCTTCCTGTCACGTGGATCAAGGGATCTGTGGCTTTCCCTCGAGGCTGTCCCTCGAGGCTTTCCCACGAGGCTTTCCCACAGGGCTGTGCCACGTGCCACCTTGGTGTGAGTCGATCCTCGGCGTGAAAGACGAGCCGGTGAAGGGAAAAGAGGTTCCCCTGGAATGGACTGAGACATCTGGGGGACTCTTGGAATGGTGGCACGACCCTGGAGTTCCTCTCGCCGTTCCTGTTGAGAGGGCCTTCTCTTGAGATGCGACGGGAACGCCGGGAACTCTTTCCCGACGAAGCAGGGAAAGGATCCCTCATCTCGAGCTACGAGGCGGAAACGGGGCTCCTCTGGATGTGGGCGGGACCCTCGTGATTCCTCTCGAATGGAGACGGGTATGTCGGGGAACTTCTTGATTTGCACCAATGGTGTGAAGGACCCTTTCGAAGTTCCAGAGGTGAGGTGTGATTAGCCTCGAGACGCCTCAGCCGCAATGGGCCTCCTCTCGCCTGGAGGGGAGAACCTCCTGGATTTTCTCGAGTTGCGGCAGGTCTTCTCGAGTTACGAAGGGGACCTCAGGGACCCGCTCTGGTGGCCTCAGGAAAGGCCAGTCCCCATGCGAGTTGCTAGGGGACCTCTCGGGATTCCTCTCCCGTCCATGCCGGGGCCTCAGTCCTTGTGTGGAGTCGGGGCCGGAACCTGAGGATTCCTCTCCAGTGTTGCCATGGATCTTGGGGTGCTTCTGAGTCTCCCCAGGGGAGTCAGGCCTCGTCTCGAGTGGGGGCATGCACGTGCGCTTTCCTCCCGAGCTGCAGCAGTAGTGTCAGGCTTCCTGTCACGTGGATCAAGGGATCTGTGGCTTTCCCTCGAGGCTTTCCCTCGAGGCTTTCCCACGAGGCTTTCCCACAGGGCTGTGCCACGTGCCACCTTTGTGTGAGTCAATCCTCGGCGTGAAAGACGAGCCGGTGAAGGGAAAAGAGGTTCCTCTGGAATGGACTGAGACATCTGGGGGACTCTTGGAATGGTGGCACGACCCTGGAGCTCCTCCCGCCGTTCCTGTTGAGAGGGCCTCCTCTTGAGATGCGACGGGAACGCCGTGAACTCTTTCCCGACGAAGCAGGGAAAGGATCCCTCATCTCGAGCTACGAGGCGGAAACGGGGCTCCTCTGGATGTGGGCGGGACCCTCGTGATTCCTCTCGAGTGGAGACGGGTATGTCGGGGAACTTCTTGATTTGCACCAAGGTTGTGAAGGACCCTTTCGAAGTTCCAGAGGGGAGGTGTGATCTGCCTCGAGACGCCTCAGCGGAAATGGGCCTCATCTCGCCTGGAGGGGAGAACCTCCTGGATTTTCTCGAGTTGCGGCAGGTCTTCTCGAGTTACGACGGGGACCTCTGGGACCCGCTCTGGTGGCCTCAGGAAAGGCCAGTCCCCATGCGAGTTGCTAGGGGACCTCTCGGGATTCCTCTCCCGTCCATGCCGGGGCCTCAGTCCTTGTGTGGAGTCGGGGCCGGAACGTGAGGATTCCTCTCCAGTGTTGCCATGGATCTTGGGGTGCTTCTGAGTCTCCCCAGGGGAGTCAGGCCTCGTCTCGAGTGGGGGCATGCACGTGCGCTTTCCTCCCGAGCTGCAGCAGTAGTGTCACTCTTCCTGTCACGTGGATCAAGGGATCTGTGGCTTTCCCTCGAGGCTGTCCCTCGAGGCTTTCCCACGAGGCTTTCCCACAGGGCTGTGCCACGTGCCACCTTGGTGGGAGTCGATCCTCGGCGTGAAAGACGAGCCGGTGAAGGGAAAAGAGGTTCCTCTGGAATGGACTGAGACATCTGGGGGACTCTTGGAATGGTGGCACGACCCTGGAGTTCCTCTCGCCGTTCCTGTTGAGAGGGCCTCCTCTTGAGATGCGACGGGAACGCCGGGAACTCTTTCCCGACGAAGCAGGGAAAGGATCCCTCATCTCGAGCTACGAGGCGGAAACGGGGCTCCTCTGGATGTGGGCGGGACCCTCGTGATTCCTCTCGAGTGGAGACGGGTATGTCGGGGAACTTCTTGATTTGCCCCAAGGGTGTGAAGGACTCTTGCGAAGTTCCAGAGGTGAGGTGTGATCAGCCTCGAGACGCCTCAGCGGAAATGGGCCTCCTCTCGCCTGGAGGGGAGAACCTCCTGGATTTTCTCGAGTTGCGGCAGGTCTTCTCGAGTTACGACGGGGACCTCAGGGACCCGCTCTGGTGGCCTCAGGAAAGGCCAGTCCCCATGCGAGTTGCTAGGGGACCTCTCGGGATTCCTCTCCCGTCCATGCCGGGGCCTCAGTCCTTGTGTGGAGTCGGGGCCGGAACCTGAGGGTTCCTCTCCAGTGTTGCCATGGATCTTGGGGTGCTTCTGAGTCTCCCCAGGGGAGTCAGGCCTCGTCTCGAGTGGGGGCATGCACGTGCGCTTTCCTCCCGAGCTGCAGCAGTAGTGTCACGCTTCCTGTCACGTGGATCAAGGGATCTGTGGCTTTCCCTCGAGGCTGTCCCTCGAGGCTTTCCCACGAGGCTTTCCCACAGGGCTGTGCCACGTGCCACCTTGGTGTGAGTCGATCCTCGGCGTGAAAGACGAGCCGGTGAAGGGAAAAGAGGTTCCCCTGGAATGGACTGAGACATCTGGGGGACTCTTGGAATGGTGGCACGACCCTGGAGTTCCTCTCGCCGTTCCTGTTGAGAGGGCCTTCTCTTGAGATGCGACGGGAACGCCGGGAACTCTTTCCCGACGAAGCAGGGAAAGGATCCCTCATCTCGAGCTACGAGGCGGAAACGGGGCTCCTCTGGATGTGGGCGGGACCCTCGTGATTCCTCTCGAATGGAGACGGGTATGTCGGGGAACTTCTTGATTTGCACCAATGGTGTGAAGGACCCTTTCGAAGTTCCAGAGGTGAGGTGTGATTAGCCTCGAGACGCCTCAGCCGCAATGGGCCTCCTCTCGCCTGGAGGGGAGAACCTCCTGGATTTTCTCGAGTTGCGGCAGGTCTTCTCGAGTTACGAAGGGGACCTCAGGGACCCGCTCTGGTGGCCTCAGGAAAGGCCAGTCCCCATGCGAGTTGCTAGGGGACCTCTCGGGATTCCTCTCCCGTCCATGCCGGGGCCTCAGTCCTTGTGTGGAGTCGGGGCCGGAACCTGAGGATTCCTCTCCAGTGTTGCCATGGATCTTGGGGTGCTTCTGAGTCTCCCCAGGGGAGTCAGGCCTCGTCTCGAGTGGGGGCATGCACGTGCGCTTTCCTCCCGAGCTTCAGCAGTAGTGTCAGGCTTCCTGTCACGTGGATCAAGGGATCTGTGGCTTTCCCTCGAGGCTTTCCCTCGAGGCTTTCCCACGAGGCTTTCCCACAGGGCTGTGCCACGTGCCACCTTTGTGTGAGTCAATCCTCGGCGTGAAAGACGAGCCGGTGAAGGGAAAAGAGGTTCCTCTGGAATGGACTGAGACATCTGGGGGACTCTTGGAATGGTGGCACGACCCTGGAGCTCCTCCCGCCGTTCCTGTTGAGAGGGCCTCCTCTTGAGATGCGACGGGAACGCCGTGAACTCTTTCCCGACGAAGCAGGGAAAGGATCCCTCATCTCGAGCTACGAGGCGGAAACGGGGCTCCTCTGGATGTGGGCGGGACCCTCGTGATTCCTCTCGAGTGGAGACGGGTATGTCGGGGAACTTCTTGATTTGCACCAAGGTTGTGAAGGACCCTTTCGAAGTTCCAGAGGGGAGGTGTGATCTGCCTCGAGACGCCTCAGCGGAAATGGGCCTCATCTCGCCTGGAGGGGAGAACCTCCTGGATTTTCTCGAGTTGCGGCAGGTCTTCTCGAGTTACGACGGGGACCTCTGGGACCCGCTCTGGTGGCCTCAGGAAAGGCCAGTCCCCATGCGAGTTGCTAGGGGACCTCTCGGGATTCCTCTCCCGTCCATGCCGGGGCCTCAGTCCTTGTGTGGAGTCGGGGCCGGAACGTGAGGATTCCTCTCCAGTGTTGCCATGGATCTTGGGGTGCTTCTGAGTCTCCCCAGGGGAGTCAGGCCTCGTCTCGAGTGGGGGCATGCACGTGCGCTTTCCTCCCGAGCTGCAGCAGTAGTGTCACGCTTCCTGTCACGTGGATCAAGGGATCTGTGGCTTTCCCTCGAGGCTGTCCCTCGAGGCTTTCCCACGAGGCTTTCCCACAGGGCTGTGCCACGTGCCACCTTGGTGTGAGTCGATCCTCGGCGTGAAAGACGAGCCGGTGAAGGGAAAAGAGGTTCCTCTGGAATGGACTGAGACATCTGGGGGACTCTTGGAATGGTGGCACGACCCTGGAGTTCCTCTCGCCGTTCCTGTTGAGAGGGCCTCCTCTTGAGATGCGACGGGAAGGCCGGGAACTCTTTCCCGACGAAGCAGGGAAAGGATCCCTCATCTCGAGCTACGAGGCGGAAATGGGGCTCCTCTGGATGTGGGCGGGACCCTCGTGATTCCTCTCGAGTGGAGACGGGTATGTCGGGGAACTTCTTGATTTGCCCCAAGGGTGTGAAGGACTCTTGCGAAGTTCCAGAGGTGAGGTGTGATCAGCCTCGAGACGCCTCAGCGGAAATGGGCCTCATCTCGCCTGGAGGGGAGAACCTCCTGGATTTTCTCGAGTTGCGGCAGGTCTTCTCGAGTTACGACGGGGACCTCAGGGACCCGCTCTGGTGGCCTCAGGAAAGGCCAGTCCCCATGCGAGTTGCTAGGGGACCTCTCGGGATTCCTCTCCCGTCCATGCCGGGGCCTCAGTCCTTGTGTGGAGTCGGGGCCGGAACCTGAGGATTCCTCTCCAGTGTTGCCATGGATCTTGGGGTGCTTCTGAGTCTCCCCAGGGGAGTCAGGCCTCGTCTCGAGTGGGGGCATGCACGTGCGCTTTCCTCCCGAGCTGCAGCAGTAGTGTCACGCTTCCTGTCACGTGGATCAAGGGATCTGTGGCATTCCCTCGAGGCTGTCCCTCGAGGCTTTCCCAAGATGCTTTCCCACAGGGCTGTGCCACGTGCCACCTTGGTGTGAGTCGATCCTCGGCGTGAAAGACGAGCTGGTGAAGGGAAAAGAGGTTCCCCTGGAATGGACTGAGACATCTGGGGGACTCTTGGAATGGTGGCACGACCCTGGAGTTCCTCTCGCCGTTCCTGTTGAGAGGGATTTCTCTTGAGATGCGACGGGAACGCCGTGAACTCTTTCCCGACGAAGCAGGGAAAGGATCCCTCATCTCGAGCTACGAGGCGGAAACGGGGCTCCTCTGGATGTGGGCGGGACCCTCGTGATTCCTCTCGAGTGGAGACGGGTATGTCGGGGAACTTCTTGATTTGCACCAAGGGTGTGAAGGACCCTTTCGAAGTTCCAGAGGTGAGATGTGATCAGCCTCGAGACGCCTCAGCGGAAATGGGCCTCCTCTCGCCTGGAGGGGAGAACCTCCAGGATTTTCTCGAGTTGCGGCAGCTCTTCTCGAGTTACGAAGGGGACCTCAGGGACCCGCTCTGGTGGCCTCAGGAAAGGCCAGTCCCCATGCGAGTTGCTAGGGGACCTCTCGGGATTCCTCTCCCGTCCATGCCGGGGCCTCAGTCCTTGTGTGGAGTCGGGGCCGGAACCTGAGGATTCCTCTCCAGTGTTGCCATGGATCTTGGGGTGCTTCTGAGTCTCCCCAGGGGAGTCAGGCCTCGTCTCGAGTGGGGGCATGCACGTGCGCTTTCCTCCCGAGCTGCAGCAGTAGTGTCACGCTTCCTGTCACGTGGATCAAGGGATCTGTGGCTTTCCCTCGAGGCTGTCCCTCGAGGCTTTCCCACAGGGCTGTGCCACGTGCCACCTTTGTGTGAGTCAATCCTCGGCGTGAAAGACGAGCCGGTGAAGGGAAAAGAGGTTCCTCTGGAATGGACTGAGACATCTGGGGGACTCTTGGAATGGTGGCACGACCCTGGAGTTCCTCCCGCCGTTCCTGTTGAGAGGGCCTCCACTTGAGATGCGACGGGAACGCCGTGAACTCTTTCCCGACGAAGCAGGGAAAGGATCCCTCATCTCGAGCTACGAGGCGGAAACGGGGCTCCTCTGGATGTGGGCGGGACCCTCGTGATTCCTCTCGAGTGGAGACGGGTATGTCGGGGAACTTCTTGATTTGCACCAAGGTTGTGAAGGACCCTTTCGAAGTTCCAGAGGGGAGGTGTGATCTGCCTCGAGACGCCTCAGCGGAAATGGGCCTCATCTCGCCTGGAGGGGAGAACCTCCTGGATTTTCTCGAGTTGCGGCAGGTCTTCTCGAGTTACGACGGGGACCTCAGGGACCCGCTCTGGTGGCCTCAGGAAAGGCCAGTCCCCATGCGAGTTGCTAGGGGACCTCTCGGGATTCCTCTCCCGTCCATGCCGGGGCCTCAGTCCTTGTGTGGAGTCGGGGCCGGAACCTGAGGATTCCTCTCCAGTGTTGCCATGGATCTTGGGGTGCTTCTGAGTCTCCCCAGGGGAGTCAGGCCTCGTCTCGAGTGGGGGCATGCACGTGCGCTTTCCTCCCGAGCTGCAGCAGTAGTGTCACGCTTCCTGTCACGTGGATCAAGGGATCTGTGGCTTTCCCTCGAGGCTGTCCCTCGAGGCTTTCCCACAGGGCTGTGCCACGTGCCACCTTTGTGTGAGTCAATCCTCGGCGTGAAAGACGAGCCGGTGAAGGGAAAAGAGGTTCCTCTGGAATGGACTGAGACATCTGGGGGACTCTTGGAATGGTGGCACGACCCTGGAGTTCCTCCCGCCGTTCCTGTTGAGAGGGCCTCCTCTTGAGATGCGACGGGAACGCCGTGAACTCTTTCCCGACGAAGCAGGGAAAGGATCACTCATCTCGAGCTACGAGGCGGAAACGGGGCTCCTCTGGATGTGGGCGGGACCCTCGTGATTACTCTCGAGTGGAGACGGGTATGTCGGGGAACTTCTTGATTTGCACCAAGGTTGTGAAGGACCCTTTCGAAGTTCCAGAGGGGAGTTGTGATCAGCCTCGAGATGCCTCAGCGGAAATGGGCCTCATCTCGCCTGGAGGGGAGAACCTCCTGGATTTTCTCGAGTTGAGGCAGGTCTTCTCGAGTTACGACGGGGACCTCAGGGACCCGCTCTGGTGTCCTCAGGAAAGGCCAGTCCCAATGCGAGTTGCTAGGGGACCTCTCGGGATTCCTCTCCCGTCCATGCCGGGGCCTCAGTCCTTGTGTGGAGTCGGGGCCGGAACGTGAGGATTCCTCTCCAGTGTTGCCATGGATCTTGGGGTGCTTCTGAGTCTCCCCAGGGGAGTCAGGCCTCTTCTCGAGTTGGGGCATTCACGTGCGCTTTCCTCCCGAGCTGCAGCAGTAGTATCACGCTTCCTGTCACGTGGATCAAGGGATCTGTGGCTTTCCCTCGAGGCTGTCCCTCGAGGCTTTCCCACGAGGCTTTCCCACAGGGCTGTGCCACGTGCCACCTTGGTGTGAGTCGATCCTCGGCGTGAAAGACGAGCCGGTGAAGGGAAAAGAGGTTCCTCTGGAATGGACTGAGACATCTTGGGGACTCTTGGAATGGTGGCACGACCCTGGAGTTCCTCCCGCGGTTCCTGTTGAGAGGGCCTCCTCTTGAGATGCGACGGGAACGCCGTGAACTCTTTCCCGACGAAGCAGGGAAAGGATCCCTCATCTCGAGCTACGAGGCGGAAATGGGGCTCCTCTGGATGTGGGCGGGACCCTCGTGATTCCTCTCGAGTGGAGACGGGTATGTCGGGGAACTTCTTGATTTGCACCAAGGTTGTGAAGGACCCTTTCGAAGTTCCAGAGGGGAGGTGTGATCAGCCTCGAGACGCCTCAGCGGAAATGGGCCTCATCTCGCCTGGAGGGGAGAACCTCCTGGATTTTCTCGAGTTGCGGCAGGTCTTCTCGAGGTACGACGGGGACCTCAGGGACCCGCTCTGGTGTCCTCAGGAAAGGCCAGTCCCCATGCGAGTTGCTAGGGGACCTCTCGGGATTCCTCTCCCGTCCATGCCGGGGCCTCAGTCCTTGTGTGGAGTCGGGGCCGGAACCTGAGTATTCCTCTCCAGTGTTGCCATGGATCTTGGGGTGCTTCTGAGTCTCCCCAGGGGAGTCAGGCCTCGTCTCGAGTGGGGGCATGCACGTGCGCTTTCCTCCCGAGCTGCAGCAGTAGTGTCACGCTTCCTGTCACGTGGATCAAGGGATCTGTGGCTTTCCCTCGAGGCTGTCCCTCGAGGCTTTCCCACGAGGCTTTCCCACAGGGCTGTGCCACGTGCCACCTTGGTGTGAGTCGATCCTCGGCGTGAAAGACGAGCCGGTGAAGGGAAAAGAGGTTCCTCTGGAATGGACTGAGACATCTGGGGGACTCTTGGAATGGTGGCACGACCCTGGGGTTCCTCCCGCCGTTCCTGTTGAGAGGGCCTCCTCTTGAGATGCGACGGGAACGCCGTGAACTCTTTCCCGACGAAGCAGGGAAAGGATCCCTCATCTCGAGCTACGAGGCGGAAACGGGGCTCCTCTGGATGTGGGCGGGACCCTCGTGATTCCTCTCGAGTGGAGACGGGTATGTCGGGGAACTTCTTGATTTGCACCAAGGTTGTGAAGGACCCTTTCGAAGTTCCAGAGGTGAGGTGTGATCAGCCTCGAGACGCCTCAGCGGAAATGGGCCTCATCTCGCCTGGAGGGGAGAACCTCCTGGATTTTCTCGAGCTGCGGCAGGTCTTCTCGAGTTACGACAGGGACCTCAGGGACCCGCTCTGGTGGCCTCAGGAAAGGCCAGTCCCCATGCGAGTTGCTAGGGGACCTCTCGGGATTCCTCTCCCGTCCATGCCGGGGCCTCAGTCCTTGTGTGGAGTCGGGGCCGGAACCTGAGGATTCCTCTCCAGTGTTGCCATGGATCTTGGGGTGCTTCTGAGTCTCCCCAGGGGAGTCAGGCCTCGTCTCGAGTGGGGGCATGCACGTGCGCTTTCCTCCCGAGCTGCAGCAGTAGTGTCACGCTTCCTGTCACGTGGATCAAGGGATCTGTGGCTTTCCCTCGAGGCTGTCCCTCGAGGCTTTCCCAAGATGCTTTCCCACAGGGCTGTGCCACGTGCCACCTTGGTGTGAGTCGATCCTCGTCGTGAAAGACGAGCCGGTGAAGGGAAAAGAGGTTCCCCTGGAATGGACTGAGACATCTGGGGGACTCTTGGAATGGTGGCACGACCCTGGAGTTCCTCTCGCCGTTCCTGTTGAGAGGGCCTCCTCTTGAGATGCGACGGGAACGCCGGGAACTCTTTCCCGACGAAGCAGATAAAGGATCCCTCATCTCGAGCTACGAGGCGGAAACGGGGCTCCTCTGGATGTGGACGGGACCCTCGTGATTCCTGTCGAGTGGAGACGGGTATGTCGGGGAACTTCTTGATTTGCACCAAGGGTGTGAAGGACCCTTTCGAAGTTCCAGAGGGGAGGTGTGATCAGCCTCGAGACGCCTCAGCGGAAATGGGCCTCCTCTCGCCTGGAGGGGAGAACCTCCTGGATTTTCTCGAGTTGCGGCAGGTCTTCTCGAGTTACGACGGGGACCTCAGGGACCCGCTCTGGTGGCCTCAGGAAAGGCCAGTCCCCATGCGAGTTGCTAGGGGACCTCTCGGGATTCCTCTCCCGTCCATGCCGGGGCCTCAGTCCTTGTGTGGAGTCGGGGCCGGAACCTGAGGATTCCTCTCCAGTGTTGCCATGGATCTTGGGGTGCTTCTGAGTCTCCCCAGGGGAGTCAGGCCTCGTCTCGAGTGGGGGCATGCACGTGCGCTTTCCTCCCGAGCTGCAGCAGTAGTGTCACGCTTCCTGTCACGTGGATCAAGGGATCTGTGGCTTTCCCTCGAGGCTGTCCATCGAGGCTTTCCCAAGATGCTTTCCCACAGGGCTGTGCCACGTGCCACCTTGGTGTGAGTCGATCCTCGGCGTGAAAGACGAGCCGGTGAAGGGAAAAGAGGTTCCCCTGGAATGGACTGAGACATCTGGGGGACTCTTGGAATGGTGGCACGACCCTGGAGTTCCTCTCGCCGTTCCTGTTGAGAGGGCCTTCTCTTGAGATGCGACGGGAACGCCGGGAACTCTTTCCCGACGAAGCAGGGAAAGGATCCCTCATCTCGAGCTACGAGGCGGAAACGGGGCTCCTCTGGATGTGGGCGGGACCCTCGTGATTCCTCTCGAGTGGAGACGGGTATGTCGGGGAACTTCTTGATTTGCACCAAGGGTGTGAAGGACCCTTTCGAAGTTCCAGAGGTGAGGTGTGATCAGCCTCGAGACGCCTCAGCGGAAATGGGCCTCCTCTCGCCTGGAGGGGAGAACCTCCTGGATTTTCTCGAGTTGCGGCAGGTCTTCTCGAGTTACGACGGGGACCTCAGGGACCCGCTCTGGTGGCCTCAGGAAAGGCCAGTCCCCATGCGAGTTGCTAGGGGACCTCTCGGGATTCCTCTCCCGTCCATGCCGGGGCCTCAGTCCTTGTGTGGAGTCGGGGCCAGAACCTGAGGATTCCTCTCCAGTGTTGCCATGGATCTTGGGGTGCTTCTGAGTCTCCCCAGGGGAGTCAGGCCTCGTCTCGAGTGGGGGCATGCACGTGCGCTTTCCTCCCGAGCTGCAGCAGTAGTGTCACGCTTCCTGTCACGTGGATCAAGGGATCTGTGGCTTTCCCTCGAGGCTGTCCCTCGAGGCTTTCCCACGAGGCTTTCCCACAGGGCTGTGCCACGTGCCACCTTGGTGTGAGTCGATCTTCGGCGTGAAAGACGAGCCGGTGAAGGGAAAAGAGGTTCCCCTGGAATGGACTGAGACATCTGGGGGACTCTTGGAATGGTGGCACGACCCTGGAGTTCCTCCCGCCGTTCCTGTTGAGAGGGCCTCCTCTTGAGATGCGACGGGAACGCCGGGAACTCTTTCCCGACGAAGCAGGAAAAGGATCCCTCATCTCGAGCTACGAGGCGGAAACGGGGCTCCTCTGGATGTGGGCGGGACCCTCGTGATTCCTCTCGAGTGGAGACGGGTATGTCGGGGAACTTCTTGATTTGCCCCAAGGGTGTGAAGGACTCTTGCGAAGTTCCAGAGGTGAGGTGTGATCAGCCTTGAGACACCTCAGCGGAAATGGGCCTCATCTCGCCTGGAGGGGAGAACCTCCTGGATTTTCTCGAGTTGCTGCAGGTCTTCTCGAGTTACGACAGGGACCTCAGGGACACGCTCTGGTGGCCTCAGGAAAGGCCAGTCCCCATGCGAGTTGCTAGCGGACCTCTCGGGATTCCTCTCCCGTCCATGCCGGGGCCTCAGTCCTTGTGTGGAGTCGGGGCCGGAACCTGAGGATTCCTCTCCAGTGTTGCCATGGATCTTGGGGTGCTTCTGAGTCTCCCCAGGGGAGTCAGGCCTCGTCTCGAGTGGGGGCATGCACGTGCGCTTTCCTCCCGAGCTGCAGCAGTAGTGTCACGCTTCCTGTCACGTGGATCAAGGGATCTGTGGCTTTCCCTCGAGGCTGTCCCTCGAGGCTTTCCCAAGATGCTTTCCCACAGGGCTGTGCCACGTGCCACCTTGGTGTGAGTCGATCCTCGTCGTGAAAGACGAGCCGGTGAAGGGAAAAGAGGTTCCCCTGGAATGGACTGAGACATCTGGGGGACTCTTGGAATGGTGGCACGACCCTGGAGTTCCTCTCGCCGTTCCTGTTGAGAGGGCCTCCTCTTGAGATGCGACGGGAACGCCGGGAACTCTTTCCCGACGAAGCAGGGAAAGGATCCCTCATCTCGAGCTACGAGGCGGAAACGGGGCTCCTCTGGATGTGGACGGGACCCTCGTGATTCCTGTCGAGTGGAGACGGGTATGTCGGGGAACTTCTTGATTTGCACCAAGGGTGTGAAGGACCCTTTCGAAGTTCCAGAGGGGAGGTGTGATCAGCCTCGAGACGCCTCAGCGGAAATGGGCCTCCTCTCGCCTGGAGGGGAGAACCTCCTGGATTTTCTCGAGTTGCGGCAGGTCTTCTCGAGTTACGACGGGGACCTCAGGGACCCGCTCTGGTGGCCTCAGGAAAGGCCAGTCCCCATGCGAGTTGCTAGGGGACCTCTCGGGATTCCTCTCCCGTCCATGCCGGGGCCTCAGTCCTTGTGTGGAGTCTGGGCCGGAACCTGAGGATTCCTCTCCAGTGTTGCCATGGATCTTGGGGTGCTTCTGAGTCTCCCCAGGGGAGTCAGGCCTCGTCTCGAGTGGGGGCATGCACGTGCGCTTTCCTCCCGAGCTGCAGCAGTAGTGTCACGCTTCCTGTCACGTGGATCAAGGGATCTGTGGCTTTCCCTCGAGGCTGTCCATCGAGGCTTTCCCAAGATGCTTTCCCACAGGGCTGTGCCACGTGCCACCTTGGTGTGAGTCGATCCTCGGCGTGAAAGACGAGCCGGTGAAGGGAAAAGAGGTTCCCCTGGAATGGACTGAGACATCTGGGGGACTCTTGGAATGGTGGCACGACCCTGGAGTTCCTCTCGCCGTTCCTGTTGAGAGGGCCTTCTCTTGAGATGCGACGGGAACGCCGGGAACTCTTTCCCGACGAAGCAGGGAAAGGATCCCTCATCTCGAGCTACGAGGCGGAAACGGGGCTCCTCTGGATGTGGGCGGGACCCTCGTGATTCCTCTCGAGTGGAGACGGGTATGTGGGGGATCTTCTTGATTTGCACCAAGGGTGTGAAGGACCCTTTCGAAGTTCCAGAGGTGAGGTGTGATCAGCCTCGAGACGCCTCAGCGGAAATGGGCCTCCTCTCGCCTGGAGGGGAGAACCTCCTGGATTTTCTCGAGTTGCGGCAGGTCTTCTCGAGTTACGACGGGGACCTCAGGGACCCGCTCTGGTGGCCTCAGGAAAGGCCAGTCCCCATGCGAGTTGCTAGGGGACCTCTCGGGATTCCTCTCCCGTCCATGCCGGGGCCTCAGTCCTTGTGTGGAGTCGGGGCCAGAACCTGAGGATTCCTCTCCAGTGTTGCCATGGATCTTGGGGTGCTTCTGAGTCTCCCCAGGGGAGTCAGGCCTCGTCTCGAGTGGGGGCATGCACGTGCGCTTTCCTCCCGAGCTGCAGCAGTAGTGTCACGCTTCCTGTCACGTGGATCAAGGGATCTGTGGCTTTCCCTCGAGGCTGTCCCTCGAGGCTTTCCCACGAGGCTTTCCCACAGGGCTGTGCCACGTGCCACCTTGGTGTGAGTCGATCCTCGGCGTGAAAGACGAGCCGGTGAAGGGAAAAGAGGTTCTTCTGGAATGGACTGAGACATCTGGGGGACTCTTGGAATGGTGGCACGACCCTGGAGTTCCTCTCGCCGTTCCTGTTGAGAGGGCCTCCTCTTGAGATGCGTCGGGAACGCCAGGAACTCTTTCCCGACGAAGCAGGGAAAGGATCCCTCATCTCGAGCTACGAGGCGGAAACGGGGCTCCTCTGGATGTGGACGGGACCCTCGTGATTCCTGTCGAGTGGAGACGGGTATGTCGGGGAACTTCTTGATTTGCACCAAGGGTGTGAAGGACCCTTTCGAAGTTCCAGAGGTGAGGTGTGATCAGCCTCCAGACGCCTCAGCGGAAATGGGCCTCATCTCGCCTGGAAGGGAGAACCTCCTGGATTTTCTCGAGTTGCGGCAGGTCTTCTCGAGTTACGACGGGGACCTCAGGGACCCGCTCTGGTGGCCTTAGGAAAGGCCAGTCCCCATGCGAGTTGCTAGGGGACCTCTCGGGATTCCTCTCCCGTCCAGGCCGGGGCCTCAGTCCTTGTGTGGAATCGGGGCCGGAACCTGAGGATTCCTCTCCAGTGTTGCCATGGATCTTGGGGTGCTTCTGAGTCTCCCCAGGGGAGTCAGGCCTCGTCTCGAGTGGGGGCATGCACGTGCGATTTCCTCCCAAGCTGCAGCAGTAGGGTCACGCTTCCTGTCACGTGGATCAAGGGATCTGTGGCTTTCCCTCGAGGCTGTCCCTCGAGGCTTTCCCACGAGGCTTTCCCACAGGGCTGTGCCACGTGCCACCTTGGTGTGAGTCGATCCTCGGCGTGAAAGACGAGCCGGTGAAGGGAAAAGAGGTTCCTCTGGAATGGACTGAGACATCTGGGGGACTCTTGGAATGGTGACACGACCCTGGAGTTCCTCTCTCCGTTCCTGTTGAGAGGGCCTCCTCTTGAGATGCGACGGGAACGCCGGGAACTCTTTCCCGACGAAGCAGGGAAAGGATCCCTCATCTCGAGCTACGAGGCGGAAACGGGGCTCCTCTGGATGTGGGCTGGACCCTCGTGATTCCTCTCGAGTGGAGACGGGTATGTCGGGGAACTTCTTGATTTGCACCAAGGGTGTGAAGGACCCTTTCGAAGTTCCAGAGGGGAGGTGTGATCAGCCTCGAGACGCCTCAGCGGAAATGGGCCTCATCTCGCCTGGAGGGGAGAACCTCCTGGATTTTCTCGAGTTGGGGCAGGTCTTCTCGAGTTACGACGGGGACCTCAGGGACCCGCTCTGGTGGCCTCAGGAAAGGCCAGTCCCCATGCGAGTTGCTAGGGGACCTCTCGGGATTCCTCTCCCGTCCATGCCGGGGCCTCAGTCCTTGTGTGGAGTCGGGGCCGGAACCTGAGGATTCCTCTCCAGTGTTGCCATGGATCTTGGGGTGCTTCTGAGTCTCCCCAGGGGAGTCAGGCCTCGTCTCGAGTGGGGGCATGCACGTGCGCTTTCCTCCCGAGCTGCAGCAGTAGTGTCACGCTTCCTGTCACGTGGATCAAGGGATCTGTGGCTTTCCCTCGAGGCTGTCCCTCGAGGCTTTCCCAAGATGCTTTCCCACAGGGCTGTGCCACGTGCCACCTTGGTGTGAGTCGATCCTCGTCGTGAAAGACGAGCCGGTGAAGGGAAAAGAGGTTCCCCTGGAATGGACTGAGACATCTGGGGGACTCTTGGAATGGTGGCACGACCCTGGAGTTCCTCTCGCCGTTCCTGTTGAGAGGGCCTCCTCTTGAGATGCGACGGGAACGCCGGGAACTCTTTCCCGACGAAGCAGGGAAAGGATCCCTCATCTCGAGCTACGAGGCGGAAACGGGGCTCCTCTGGATGTGGACGGGACCCTCGTGATTCCTGTCGAGTGGAGACGGGTATGTCGGGGAACTTCTTGATTTGCACCAAGGGTGTGAAGGACCCTTTCGAAGTTCCAGAGGGGAGGTGTGATCAGCCTCGAGACGCCTCAGCGGAAATGGGCCTCCTCTCGCCTGGAGGGGAGAACCTCCTGGATTTTCTCGAGTTGCGGCAGGTCTTCTCGAGTTACGACGGGGACCTCAGGGACCCGCTCTGGTGGCCTCAGGAAAGGCCAGTCCCCATGCGAGTTGCTAGGGGACCTCTCGGGATTCCTCTCCCGTCCATGCCGGGGCCTCAGTCCTTGTGTGGAGTCGGGGCCGGAACCTGAGGATTCCTCTCCAGTGTTGCCATGGATCTTGGGGTGCTTCTGAGTCTCCCCAGGGGAGTCAGGCCTCGTCTCGAGTGGGGGCATGCACGTGCGCTTTCCTCCCGAGCTGCAGCAGTAGTGTCACGCTTCCTGTCACGTGGATCAAGGGATCTGTGGCTTTCCCTCGAGGCTGTCCATCGAGGCTTTCCCAAGATGCTTTCCCACAGGGCTGTGCCACGTGCCACCTTGGTGTGAGTCGATCCTCGGCGTGAAAGACGAGCCGGTGAAGGGAAAAGAGGTTCCCCTGGAATGGACTGAGACATCTGGGGGACTCTTGGAATGGTGGCACGACCCTGGAGTTCCTCTCGCCGTTCCTGTTGAGAGGGCCTTCTCTTGAGATGCGACGGGAACGCCGGGAACTCTTTCCCGACGAAGCAGGGAAAGGATCCCTCATCTCGAGCTACGAGGCGGAAACGGGGCTCCTCTGGATGTGGGCGGGACCCTCGTGATTCCTCTCGAGTGGAGACGGGTATGTCGGGGAACTTCTTGATTTGCACCAAGGGTGTGAAGGACCCTTTCGAAGTTCCAGAGGTGAGGTGTGATCAGCCTCGAGACGCCTCAGCGGAAATGGGCCTCCTCTCGCCTGGAGGGGAGAACCTCCTGGATTTTCTCGAGTTGCGGCAGGTCTTCTCGAGTTACGACGGGGACCTCAGGGACCCGCTCTGGTGGCCTCAGGAAAGGCCAGTCCCCATGCGAGTTGCTAGGGGACCTCTCGGGATTCCTCTCCCGTCCATGCCGGGGCCTCAGTCCTTGTGTGGAGTCGGGGCCAGAACCTGAGGATTCCTCTCCAGTGTTGCCATGGATCTTGGGGTGCTTCTGAGTCTCCCCAGGGGAGTCAGGCCTCGTCTCGAGTGGGGGCATGCACGTGCGCTTTCCTCCCGAGCTGCAGCAGTAGTGTCACGCTTCCTGTCACGTGGATCAAGGGATCTGTGGCTTTCCCTCGAGGCTGTCCCTCGAGGCTTTCCCACGAGGCTTTCCCACAGGGCTGTGCCACGTGCCACCTTGGTGTGAGTCGATCCTCGGCGTGAAAGACGAGCCGGTGAAGGGAAAAGAGGTTCTTCTGGAATGGACTGAGACATCTGGGGGACTCTTGGAATGGTGGCACGACCCTGGAGTTCCTCTCGCCGTTCCTGTTGAGAGGGCCTCCTCTTGAGATGCGTCGGGAACGCCGGGAACTCTTTCCCGACGAAGCAGGGAAAGGATCCCTCATCTCGAGCTACGAGGCGGAAACGGGGCTCCTCTGGATGTGGACGGGACCCTCGTGATTCCTGTCGAGTGGAGACGGGTATGTCGGGGAACTTCTTGATTTGCACCAAGGGTGTGAAGGACCCTTTCGAAGTTCCAGAGGTGAGGTGTGATCAGCCTCGAGACGCCTCAGCGGAAATGGGCCTCATCTCGCCTGGAAGGGAGAACCTCCTGGATTTTCTCGAGTTGCGGCAGGTCTTCTCGAGTTACGACGGGGACCTCAGGGACCCGCTCTGGTGGCCTTAGGAAAGGCCAGTCCCCATGCGAGTTGCTAGGGGACCTCTCGGGATTCCTCTCCCGTCCAGGCCGGGGCCTCAGTCCTTGTGTGGAATCGGGGCCGGAACCTGAGGATTCCTCTCCAGTGTTGCCATGGATCTTGGGGTGCTTCTGAGTCTCCCCAGGGGAGTCAGGCCTCGTCTCGAGTGGGGGCATGCACGTGCGCTTTCCTCCCGAGCTGCAGCAGTAGTGTCACGCTTCCTGTCACGTGGATCAAGGGATCTGTGGCTTTCCCTCGAGGCTGTCCCTCGAGGCTTTCCCACGAGGCTTTCCCACAGGGCTGTGCCACGTGCCACCTTGGTGTGAGTCGATCCTCGGCGTGAAAGACGAGCCGGTGAAGGGAAAAGAGGTTCCTCTGGAATGGACTGAGACATCTGGGGGACTCTTGGAATGGTGGCACGACCCTGGGGTTCCTCCCGCCGTTCCTGTTGAGAGGGCCTCCTCTTGAGATGCGACGGGAACGCCGTGAACTCTTTCCCGACGAAGCAGGGAAAGGATCCCTCATCTCGAGCTACGAGGCGGAAACGGGGCTCCTCTGGATGTGGGCGGGACCCTCGTGATTCCTCTCGAGTGGAGACGGGTATGTCGGGGAACTTCTTGATTTGCACCAAGGTTGTGAAGGACCCTTTCGAAGTTCCAGAGGTGAGGTGTGATCAGCCTCGAGACGCCTCAGCGGAAATGGGCCTCATCTCGCCTGGAGGGGAGAACCTCCTGGATTTTCTCGAGCTGCGGCAGGTCTTCTCGAGTTACGACAGGGACCTCAGGGACCCGCTCTGGTGGCCTCAGGAAAGGCCAGTCCCCATGCGATTTGCTAGGGGACCTCTCGGGATTCCTCTCCCGTCCAGGCCGGGGCCTCAGTCCTTGTGTGGAGTCGGGGCCGGAACTTGAGGATTCCTCTCCAGTGTTGCCATGGATCTTGGGGTGCTTCTGAGTCTCCCCAGGGGAGTCAGGCCTCGTCTCGAGTGGGGGCATGCACGTGCGATTTCCTCCCGAGCTGCAGCAGTAGGGTCACGCTTCCTGTCACGTGGATCAAGGGATCTGTGGCTTTCCCTCGAGGCTGTCCCTCGAGGCTTTCCCACGAGGCTTTCCCACAGGGCTGTGCCACGTGCCACCTTGGTGTGAGTCGATCCTCGGCGTGAAAGACGAGCCGGTGAAGGGAAAAGAGGTTCCTCTGGAATGGACTGAGACATCTAGGGGACTCTTGGAATGGTGACACGACCCTGGAGTTCCTCTCTCCGTTCCTGTTGAGAGGGCCTCCTCTTGAGATGCGACGGGAACGCCGGGAACTCTTTCCCGACGAAGCAGGGAAAGGATCCCTCATCTCGAGCTACAAGGCGGAAACGGGGCTCCTCTGGATGTGGGCTGGACCCTCGTGATTCCTCTCGAGTGGAGACGGGTATGTCGGGGAACTTCTTGATTTGCACCAAGGGTGTGAAGGACCCTTTCGAAGTTCCAGAGGGGAGGTGTGATCAGCCTCGAGACGCCTCAGCGGAAATGGGCCTCATCTCGCCTGGAGGGGAGAACCTCCTGGATTTTCTCGAGTTGGGGCAGGTCTTCTCGAGTTACGACGGGGACCTCAGGGACCCGCTCTGGTGGCCTCAGGAAAGGCCAGTCCCCATGCGAGTTGCTAGGGGACCTCTCGGGATTCCTCTCCCGTCCATGCCGGGGCCTCAGTCCTTGTGTGGAGTCGGGGCCGGAACCTGAGGATTCCTCTCCAGTGTTGCCATGGATCTTGGGGTGCTTCTGAGTCTCCCCAGGGGAGTCAGGCCTCGTCTCGAGTGGGGGCATGCACGTGCGCTTTCCTCCCGAGCAGCAGCAGTAGTGTCACGCTTCCTGTCACGTGGATCAAGGGATCTGTGGCTTTCCCTCGAGGCTGTCCCTCGAGGCTTTCCCAAGATGCTTTCCCACAGGGCTGTGCCACGTGCCACCTTGGTGTGATTCGATCCTCGGCGTGAAAGACGAGCCGGTGAAGGGAAAAGAGGTTCCCCTGGAATGGACTGAGACATCTGGGGGACTCTTGGAATGGTGGCACGACCCTGGAGTTCCTCTCGCCGTTCCTGTTGAGAGGGCCTTCTCTTGAGATGCGACGGGAACGCCGGGAACTCTTTCCCGACGAAGCAGGGAAAGGATCCCTCATCTCGAGCTACGAGGCGGAAACGGGGCTCCTCTGGATGTGGACGGGACCCTCGTGATTCCTGTCGAGTGGAGACGGGTATGTCGGGGAACTTCTTGATTTGCACCAAGGGTGTGAAGGACCCTTTCGAAGTTCCAGAGGGGAGGTGTGATCAGCCTCGAGACGCCTCAGCGGAAATGGGCCTCCTCTCGCCTGGAGGGGAGAACCTACTGGATTTTCTCGAGTTGCGGCAGGTCTTCTCGAGTTACGACGGGGACCTCAGGGACACGCTCTGGTGGCCTCAGGAAAGGCCAGTCCCCATGCGAGTTGCTAGGGGACCTCTCGGGATTCCTCTCCTGTCCATGCCGGGGCCTCAGTCCTTGTGTGGAGTCGGGGCCGGAACCTGAGGATTCCTCTCCAGTGTTGCCATGGATCTTGGGGTGCTTCTGAGTCTCCCCAGGGGAGTCAGGCCTCGTCTCGAGTGGGGGCATGCACGTGCGCTTTCCTCCCGAGCTGCAGCAGTAGTGTCACGCTTCCTGTCACGTGGATCAAGGGATCTGTGGCTTTCCCTCGAGGCTTTCCCTCGAGGCTTTCCCACGAGGCTTTCCCACAGGGCTGTGCCACGTGCCACCTTTGTGTGAGTCAATCCTCGGCGTGAAAGACGAGCCGGTGAAGGGAAAAGAGGTTCCTCTGGAATGGACTGAGACATCTGGGAGACTCTTGGAATGGTGGCACGACACTGGAGTTCCTCTCGCCGTTCCGGTTGAGAGGGCCTCCTCTTGAGATGCGACGGGAACGCCGGGAACTCTTTCCCGACGAAGCAGGGAAAGGATCCCTCATCTCGAGCTACGAGGCGGAAACGGGGCTCCTCTGGATGTGGGCGGGACCCTCGTGATTCCTCTCGAGTGGAGACGGGTATGTCGGGGAACTTCTTGATTTGCACCAAGGGTGTGAAAGAACCTTTCGAAGTTCCAGAGGTGAGGTGTGATCAGCCTCGAGACGCCTCAGCGGAAATGGGCCTCATCTCGCCTGGAGGGGAGAACCTCCTGGATTTTCTCGAGTTGCGGCAGGTCTTCTCGAGTTACGACGGGGACCTCAGGGACCCGCTCTGGTGGCCTCAGGAAAGGCCAGTCCCCATGCGAGTTGCTAGGGGACCTCTCGGGATTCCTCTCCCGTCCATGCCGGGGCCTCAGTCCTTGTGTGGAGTCGGGGCCGGAACCTGAGGATTCCTCTCCAGTGTTGCCATGGATCTTGGGGTGCTTCTGAGTCTCCCCAGGGGAGTCAGGCCTCGTCTCGAGTGGGGGCATGCACGTGCGCTTTCCTCCCGAGCAGCAGCAGTAGTGTCACGCTTCCTGTCACGTGGATCAAGGGATCTGTGGCTTTCCCTCGAGGCTGTCCCTCGAGGCTTTCCCAAGATGCTTTCCCACAGGGCTGTGCCACGTGCCACCTTGGTGTGAGTCGATCCTCGGCGTGAAAGACGAGCCGGTGAAGGGAAAAGAGGTTCCCCTGGAATGGACTGAGACATCTGGGGGACTCTTGGAATGGTGGCACGACCCTGGAGTTCCTCTCGCCGTTCCTGTTGAGAGGGCCTTCTCTTGAGATGCGACGGGAACGCCGGGAACTCTTTCCCGACGAAGCAGGGAAAGGATCCCTCATCTCGAGCTACGAGGCGGAAACGGGGCTCCTCTGGATGTGGGCGGGACCCTCGTGATTCCTCTCGAGTGGAGACGGGTATGTCGGGGAACTTCTTGATTTGCACCAAGGGTGTGAAGGACCCTTTCGAAGTTCCAGAGGTGAGGTGTGATCATCCTCGAGATGCCTCAGCGGAAATGGGCCTCCTCTCGCCTGGAGGGGAGAACCTCCTGGATTTTCTCGAGTTGCGGCAGGTCTTCTCGAGTTACGACGGGGACCTCAGGGACCCGCTCTGGTGGCCTCAGGAAAGGCCAGTCCCCATGCGAGTTGCTAGGGGACCTCTCGGGATTCCTCTCCCGTCCATGCCGGGGCCTCAGTCCTTGTGTGGAGTCGGGGCCAGAACCTGAGGATTCCTCTCCAGTGTTGCCATGGATCTTGGGGTGCTTCTGAGTCTCCCCAGGGGAGTCAGGCCTCGTCTCGAGTGGGGGCATGCACGTGCGCTTTCCTCCCGAGCTGCAGCAGTAGTGTCACGCTTCCTGTCACGTGGATCAAGGGATCTGTGGCTTTCCCTCGAGGCTGTCCCTCGAGGCTTTCCCACGAGGCTTTCCCACAGGGCTGTGCCACGTGCCACCTTGGTGTGAGTCGATCCTCGGCGTGAAAGACGAGCCGGTGAAGGGAAAAGAGGTTCTTCTGGAATGGACTGAGACATCTGGGGGACTCTTGGAATGGTGGCACGACCCTGGAGTTCCTCTCGCCATTCCTGTTGAGAGGGCCTCCTCTTGAGATGCGTCGGGAACGCCGGGAACTCTTTCCCGACGAAGCAGGGAAAGGATCCCTCATCTCGAGCTACGAGGCGGAAACGGGGCTCCTCTGGATGTGGGCTGGACCCTCGTGATTCCTCTCGAGTGGAGACGGGTATGTCGGGGAACTTCTTGATTTGCACCAAGGGTGTGAAGGAACCTTTCGAAGTTCCAGAGGGGAGGTGTGATCAGCCTCGAGACGCCTCAGCGGAAATGGGCCTCATCTCGCCTGGAGGGGAGAACCTCCTGGATTTTCTCGAGTTGGGGCAGGTCTTCTCGAGTTACGACGGGGACCTCAGGGACCCGCTCTGGTGGCCTCAGGAAAGGCCAGTCCCCATGCGAGTTGCTAGGGGACCTCTCGGGATTCCTCTCCCGTCCATGCCGGGGCCTCAGTCCTTGTGTGGAGTCGGGGCCGGAACCTGAGGATTCCTCTCCAGTGTTGCCATGGATCTTGGGGTGCTTCTGAGTCTCCCCAGGGGAGTCAGGCCTCGTCTCGAGTGGGGGCATGCACGTGCGCTTTCCTCCCGAGCTGCAGCAGTAGTGTCACGCTTCCTGTCACGTGGATCATGGGATCTGTGGCTTTCCCTCGAGGCTGTCCCTCGAGGCTTTCCCACGAGGCTTTCCCACAGGGCTGTGCCACGTGCCACCTTGGTGTGAGTCGATCCTCGGCGTGAAAGACGAGCCGGTGAAGGGAAAAGAGGTTCCTCTGGAATGGACTGAGACATCTGGGGGACTCTTGGAATGGTGGCACGACACTGGAGTTCCTCTCGCCGTTCCTGTTGAGAGGGCCTCCTCTTGAGATGCGACGGGAACGCCGGGAACTCTTTCCCGACGAAGCAGGGAAAGGATCCCTCATCTCGAGCTACGAGGCGGAAACGGGGCTCCTCTGGATGTGGGCGGGACCCTCGTGATTCCTCTCGAGTGGAGACGGGTATGTCGGGGAACCTCTTGATTTGCACCAAGGGTGTGAAGGAACCTTTCGAAGTTCCAGAGGTGAGGTGTGATCAGCCTCGAGACGCCTCAGCGGAAATGGGCCTCATCTCGCCTGGAGGGGAGAACCTCCTGGATTTTCTCGAGTTGCGGCAGGTTTTCTCGAGTTACGACGGGGACCTCAGGGACCCGCTCTGGTGGCCTCAGGAAAGGCCAGTCCCCATGCGAGTTGCTAGGGGACCTCTCGGGATTCCTCTCCCGTCCATGCCGGGGCCTCAGTCCTTGTGTGGAGTCGGGGCCGGAACCTGAGGATTCCTCTCCAGTGTTGCCATGGATCTTGGGGTGCTTCTGAGTCTCCCCAGGGGAGTCAGGCCTCGTCTCGAGTGGGGGCATGCACGTGCGCTTTCCTCCCGAGCAGCAGCAGTAGTGTCACGCTTCCTGTCACGTGGATCAAGGGATCTGTGGCTTTCCCTCGAGGCTGTCCCTCGAGGCTTTCCCAAGATGCTTTCCCACAGGGCTGTGCCACGTGCCACCTTGGTGTGATTCGATCCTCGGCGTGAAAGACGAGCCGGTGAAGGGAAAAGAGGTTCCCCTGGAATGGACTGAGACATCTGGGGGACTCTTGGAATGGTGGCACGACCCTGGAGTTCCTCTCGCCGTTCCTGTTGAGAGGGCCTTCTCTTGAGATGCGACGGGAACGCCGGGAACTCTTTCCCGACGAAGCAGGGAAAGGATCCCTCATCTCGAGCTACGAGGCGGAAACGGGGCTCCTCTGGATGTGGACGGGACCCTCGTGATTCCTCTCGAGTGGAGACGGGTATGTCGGGGAACTTCTTGATTTGCACCAAGGGTGTGAAGGACCCTTTCGAAGTTCCAGAGGGGAGGTGTGATCAGCCTCGAGACGCCTCAGCGGAAATGGGCCTCCTCTCGCCTGGAGGGGAGAACCTCCTGGATTTTCTCGAGTTGCGGCAGGTCTTCTCGAGTTACGACGGGGACCTCAGGGACCCGCTCTGGTGGCCTCAGGAAAGGCCAGTCCCCATGCGAGTTGCTAGGGGACCTCTCGGGATTCCTCTCCTGTCCATGCCGGGGCCTCAGTCCTTGTGTGGAGTCGGGGCCGGAACCTGAGGATTCCTCTCCAGTGTTGCCATGGATCTTGGGGTGCTTCTGAGTCTCCCCAGGGGAGTCAGGCCTCGTCTCGAGTGGGGGCATGCACGTGCGCTTTCCTCCCGAGCTGCAGCAGTAGTGTCACGCTTCCTGTCACGTGGATCAAGGGATCTGTGGCTTTCCCTCGAGGCTTTCCCTCGAGGCTTTCCCACGAGGCTTTCCCACAGGGCTGTGCCACGTGCCACCTTTGTGTGAGTCAATCCTCGGCGTGAAAGACGAGCCGGTGAAGGGAAAAGAGGTTCCTCTGGAATGGACTGAGACATCTGGGAGACTCTTGGAATGGTGGCACGACACTGGAGTTCCTCTCGCCGTTCCGGTTGAGAGGGCCTCCTCTTGAGATGCGACGGGAACGCCGGGAACTCTTTCCCGACGAAGCAGGGAAAGGATCCCTCATCTCGAGCTACGAGGCGGAAACGGGGCTCCTCTGGATGTGGGCGGGACCCTCGTGATTCCTCTCGAGTGGAGACGGGTATGTCGGGGAACTTCTTGATTTGCACCAAGGGTGTGAAGGAACCTTTCGAAGTTCCAGAGGTGAGGTGTGATCAGCCTCGAGACGCCTCAGCGGAAATGGGCCTCATCTCGCCTGGAGGGGAGAACCTCCTGGATTTTCTCGAGTTGCGGCAGGTCTTCTCGAGTTACGACGGGGACCTCAGGGACCCGCTCTGGTGGCCTCAGGAAAGGCCAGTCCCCATGCGAGTTGCTAGGGGACCTCTCGGGATTCCTCTCCCGTCCATGCCGGGGCCTCAGTCCTTGTGTGGAGTCGGGGCCGGAACCTGAGGATTCCTCTCCAGTGTTGCCATGGATCTTGGGGTGCTTCTGAGTCTCCCCAGGGGAGTCAGGCCTCGTCTCGAGTGGGGGCATGCACGTGCGCTTTCCTCCCGAGCAGCAGCAGTAGTGTCACGCTTCCTGTCACGTGGATCAAGGGATCTGTGGCTTTCCCTCGAGGCAGTCCCTCGAGGCTTTCCCAAGATGCTTTCCCACAGGGCTGTGCCACGTGCCACCTTGGTGTGAGTCGATCCTCGGCGTGAAAGACGAGCCGGTGAAGGGAAAAGAGGTTCCCCTGGAATGGACTGAGACATCTGGGGGACTCTTGGAATGGTGGCACGACCCTGGAGTTCCTCTCGCCGTTCCTGTTGAGAGGGCCTTCTCTTGAGATGCGACGGGAACGCCGGGAACTCTTTCCCGACGAAGCAGGGAAAGGATCCCTCATCTCGAGCTACGAGGCGGAAACGGGGCTCCTCTGGATGTGGACGGGACCCTCGTGATTCCTCTCGAGTGGAGACGGGTATGTCGGGGAACTTCTTGATTTGCACCAAGGGTGTGAAGGACCCTTTCGAAGTTCCAGAGGTGAGGTGTGATCAGCCTCGAGACGCCTCAGCGGAAATGGGCCTCATCTCGCCTGGAGGGGAGAACCTCCTGGATTTTCTCGAGTTGCGGCAGGTCTTCTCGAGTTACGACGGGGACCTCAGGGACCCGCTCTGGTGGCCTCAGGAAAGGCCAGTCCCCATGCGAGTTGCTAGGGGACCTCTCGGGATTCCTCTCCCGTCCATGCCGGGGCCTCAGTCCTTGTGTGGAGTCGGGGCCGGAACCTGAGGATTCCTCTCCAGTGTTGCCATGGATCTTGGGGTGCTTCTGAGTCTCCCCAGGGGAGTCAGGCCTCGTCTCGAGTGGGGGCATGCACGTGCGCTTTCCTCCCGAGCTGCAGCAGTAGTGTCACGCTTCCTGTCACGTGGATCAAGGGATCTGTGGCTTTCCCTCGAGGCTGTCCCTCGAGGCTTTCCCAAGATGCTTTCCCACAGGGCTGTGCCACGTGCCACCTTGGTGTGAGTCGATCCTCGGCGTGAAAGACGAGCCAGTGAAGGGAAAAGAGGTTCCCCTGGAATGGACTGAGACATCTGGGGGACTCTTGGAATGGTGGCACGACCCTGGAGTTCCTCTCGCCGTTCCTGTTGAGAGGGCCTTCTCTTGAGATGCGACGGGAACGCCGGGAACTCTTTCCCGACGAAGCAGGGAAAGGATCCCTCATCTCGAGCTACGAGGCGGAAACGGGGCTCCTCTGGATGTGGGCGGGACCCTCGTGATTCCTCTCGAGTGGAGACGGGTATGTCGGGGAACTACTTGATTTGCACCAAGGGTGTGAAGGACCCTTTCGAAGTTCCAGAGGGGAGGTGTGATCAGCCTCGAGACGCCTCAGCGGAAATGGGCCTCATCTCGCCTGGAGGGGAGAACCTCCTGGATTTTCTCGAGTTGCGGCAGGTCTTCTCGAGTTACGACGGGGACCTCAGGGACCCGCTCTGGTGGCCTCAGGAAAGGCCAGTCCCCATGCGAGTTGCTAGGGGACCTCTCGGGATTCCTCTCCCGTCCATGCCGGGGCCTCAGTCCTTGTGTGGAGTCGGGGCCGGAACCTGAGGATTCCTCTCCAGTGTTGCCATGGATCTTGGGGTGCTTCTGAGTCTCCCCAGGGGAGTCAGGCCTCGTCTCGAGTGGGGGCATGCACGTGCGCTTTCCTCCCGAGCTGCAGCAGTAGTGTCACGCTTCCTGTCACGTGGATCAAGGGATCTGTGGCTTTCCCTCGAGGCTGTCCCTCGAGGCTTTCCCACGAGGCTTTCCCACAGGGCTGTGCCACGTGCCACCTTGGTGTGAGTCGATCCTCGGCGTGAAAGACAAGCCGGTGAAGGGAAAAGAGGTTCTTCTGGAATGGACTGAGACATCTGGGGGACTCTTGGAATGGTGGCACGACCCTGGAGTTCCTCTCGCCGTTCCTGTTGAGAGGGCCTCCTCTTGAGATGCGTCGGGAACGCCGGGAACTCTTTCCCGACGAAGCAGGGAAAGGATCCCTCATCTCGAGCTACGAGGCGGAAACGGGGCTCCTCTGGATGTGGGCGGGACCCTCGTGATTCCTGTCGAGTGGAGACGGGTATTTCGGGGAACTTCTTGATTTGCACCAAGGGTGTGAAGGACCCTTTCGAAGTTCCAGAGGTGAGGTGTGATCAGCCTCGAGACGCCTCAGCGGAAATGGGCCTCATCTCGCCTGGAAGGGAGAACCTCCTGGATTTTCTCGAGTTGCGCCAGGTTTTCTCGAGTTACGACGGGGACCTCAGGGACCCGCTCTGGTGGCCTCAGGAAAGGCCAGTCCCCATGCGAGTTGCTAGGGGACCTCTCGGGATTCCTCTCCCGTCCATGCCGGGGCCTCAGTCCTTGTGTGGAATCGGGGCCGGAACCTGAGGATTCCTCTCCAGTGTTGCCATGGATCTTGGGGTGCTTCTGAGTCTCCCCAGGGGAGTCAGGCCTCGTCTCGAGTGGGGGCATGCACGTGCGCTTTCCTCCCGAGCTGCAGCAGTAGTGTCACGCTTCCTGTCACGTGGATCAAGGGATCTGTGGCTTTCCCTCGAGGCTGTCCCTCGAGGCTTTCCCAAGATGCTTTCCCACAGGGCTGTGCCACGTGCCACCTTGGTGTGAGTTGATCCTCGGCGTGAAAGACGAGCCAGTGAAGGGAAAAGAGGTTCCCCTGGAATGGACTGAGACATCTGGGGGACTCTTGGAATGGTGGCACGACCCTGGAGTTCCTCTCGCCGTTCCTGTTGAGAGGGCCTTCTCTTGAGATGCGACGGGAACGCCGGGAACTCTTTCCCGACGAAGCAGGGAAAGGATCCCTCATCTCGAGCTACGAGGCGGAAACGGGGCTCCTCTGGATGTGGGCGGGACCCTCGTGATTCCTCTCGAGTGGAGACGGGTATGTCGGGGAACTACTTGATTTGCACCAAGGGTGTGAAGGACCCTTTCGAAGTTCCAGAGGGGAGGTGTGATCAGCCTCGAGACGCCTCAGCGGAAATGGGCCTCCTCTCGCCTGGAGGGGAGAACCTCCTGGATTTTCTCGAGTTGCGGCAGGTCTTCTCGAGTTACGACGGGGACCTCAGGGACCCGCTCTGGTGGCCTCAGGAAAGGCCAGTCCCCATGCGAGTTGCTAGGGGACCTCTCGGGATTCCTCTCCCGTCCATGCCGGGGCCTCAGTCCTTGTGTGGAGTCGGGGCCGGAACCTGAGGATTCCTCTCCAGTGTTGCCATGGATCTTGGGGTGCTTCTGAGTCTCCCCAGGGGAGTCAGGCCTCGTCTCGAGTGGGGGCATGCACGTGCGCTTTCCTCCCGAGCTGCAGCAGTAGTGTCACGCTTCCTGTCACGTGGATCAAGGGATCTGTGGCTTTCCCTCGAGGCTGTCCCTCGAGGCTTTCCCACGAGGCTTTCCCACAGGGCTGTGCCACGTGCCACCTTGGTGTGAGTCGATCCTCGGCGTGAAAGACAAGCCGGTGAAGGGAAAAGAGGTTCTTCTGGAATGGACTGAGACATCTGGGGGACTCTTGGAATGGTGGCACGACCCTGGAGTTCCTCTCGCCGTTCCTGTTGAGAGGGCCTCCTCTTGAGATGCGTCGGGAACGCCGGGAACTCTTTCCCGACGAAGCAGGGAAAGGATCCCTCATCTCGAGCTACGAGGCGGAAACGGGGCTCCTCTGGATGTGGGCGGGACCCTCGTGATTCCTGTCGAGTGGAGACGGGTATGTCGGGGAACTTCTTGATTTGCACCAAGGGTGTGAAGGACCCTTTCGAAGTTCCAGAGGTGAGGTGTGATCAGCCTCGAGACGCCTCAGCGGAAATGGGCCTCATCTCGCCTGGAAGGGAGAACCTCCTGGATTTTCTCGAGTTGCGCCAGGTCTTCTCGAGTTACGACGGGGACCTCAGGGACCCGCTCTGGTGGCCTCAGGAAAGGCCAGTCCCCATGCGAGTTGCTAGGGGACCTCTCGGGATTCCTCTCCCGTCCAGGCCGGGGCCTCAGTCCTTGTGTGGAATCGGGGCCGGAACCTGAGGATTCCTCTCCAGTGTTGCCATGGATCTTGGGGTGCTTCTGAGTCTCCCCAGGGGAGTCAGGCCTCGTCTCGAGTGGGGGCATGCACGTGCGCTTTCCTCCCGAGCTGCAGCAGTAGTGTCACGCTTCCTGTCACGTGGATCAAGGGATCTGTGGCTTTCCCTCGAGGCTGTCCCTCGAGGCTTTCCCACGAGGCTTTCCCACAGGGCTGTGCCACGTGCCACCTTGGTGTGAGTCGATCCTCGGCGTGAAAGACGAGCCGGTGAAGGGAAAAGAGGTTCCTCTGGAATGGACTGAGACATCTGGGGGACTCTTGGAATGCTGACACGACCCTGGAGTTCCTCTCGCCGTTCCTGTTGAGAGGGCCTCCTCTTGAGATGCGACGGGAACGCCGGGAACTCTTTCCAGACGAAGCAGGGAAAGGATCCCTCATCTCGAGCTACGAGGCGGAAACGGGGCTCCTCTGGATGTGGGCGGGACCCTCGTGATTCCTCTCGAGTGGAGACGGGTATGTCGGGGAACTTCTTGATTTGCACCAAGGGTGTGAAGGACCCTTTCGAAGTTCCAGAGGGGAGGTGTGATCAGCCTCGAGACGCCTCAGCGGAAATGGGCCTCATCTCGCCTGGAGGGGAGAACCTCCTGGATTTTCTCGAGTTGCGGCAGGTCTTCTCGAGTTACGACGGGGACCTCAGGGACCCGCTCTGGTGGCCTCAGGAAAGGCCAGTCCCCATGCGAGTTGCTAGGGGACCTCTCGGGATTCCTCTCCCGTCCATGCCGGGGCCTCAGTCCTTGTGTGGAGTCGGGGCCGGAACCTGAGGATTCCTCTCCAGTGTTGCCATGGATCTTGGGGTGCTTCTGAGTCTCCCCAGGGGAGTCAGGCCTCGTCTCGAGTGGGGGCATGCACGTGCGCTTTCCTCCCGAGCTGCAGCAGTAGTGTCAAGCTTCCTGTCACGTGGATCAAGGGATCTGTGGCTTTCCCTCGAGGCTGTCCCTCGAGGCTTTCCCACGAGGCTTTCCCACAGGGCTGTGCCACGTGCCACCTTGGTGTGAGTCGATCCTCGGCGTGAAAGACGAGCCGGTGAAGGGAAAAGAGGTTCCTCTGGAATGGACTGAGACATCTGGGGGACTCTTGGAATGGTGGCACGACACTGGAGTTCCTCTCGCCGTTCCTGTTGAGAGGGCCTCCTCTTGAGATGCGACGGGAACGCCGGGAACTCTTTCCCGACGAAGCAGGGAAAGGATCCCTCATCTCGAGCTACGAGGCGGAAACGGGGCTCCTCTGGATGTGGGCGGGACCCTCGTGATTCCTCTCGAGTGGAGACGGGTATGTCGGGGAACTTCTTGATTTGCACCAAGGGTGTGAAGGAACCTTTCGAAGTTCCAGAGGTGAGGTGTGATCAGCCTCGAGACGCCTCAGCGGAAATGGGCCTCATCTCGCCTGGAAGGGAGAACCTCCTGGATTTTCTCGAGTTCGGCAGGTCTTCTCGAGTTACGACGGGGACCTCAGGGACCCGCTCTGGTGGCCTCAGGAAACGCCAGTCCCCATGCGAGTTGCTAGGTGACATCTCGGGATTCCTCTCCCGTCCAGGCCGGGGCCTCAGTCCTTGTGTGGAATCGGGGCCGGAACCTGAGGATTCCTCTCCACTGTTGCCATGGATCTTGGGGTGCTTCTGAGTCTCCCCAGGGGAGTCAGGCCTCGTCTCGAGTGGGGGCATGCACGTGCGCTTTCCTCCCGAGCTGCAGCAGTAGTGTCACGCTTCCTGTCACGTGGATCAAGGGATCTGTGGCTTTCCCTCGAGGCTGTCCCTCGAGGCTTTCCCACGAGGCTTTCCCACAGGGCTGTGCCACGTGCCACCTTGGTGTGAGTCGATCCTCGGCGTGAAAGACGAGCCGGTGAAGGGAAAAGAGGTTCCTCTGGAATGGACTGAGACATCTGGGGGACTCTTGGAATGGTGGCACGACCCTGGAGTTCCTCTCGCCGTTCCTGTTGAGAGGGCCTTCTCTTGAGATGCGACGGGAACGCCGGGAACTCTTTCCCGACGAAGCAGGGAAAGGATCCCTCATCTCGAGCTACGAGGCGGAAACGGGGCTCCTCTGGATGTGGGCGGGACCCTCGTGATTCCTCTCGAGTGGAGACGGGTATGTCGGGGAACTACTTGATTTGCACCAAGGGTGTGAAGGACCCTTTCGAAGTTCCAGAGGGGAGGTGTGATCAGCCTCGAGACGCCTCAGCGGAAATGGGCCTCCTCTCGCCTGGAGGGGAGAACCTCCTGGATTTTCTCGAGTTGCGGCAGGTCTTCTCGAGTTACGACGGGGACCTCAGGGACCCGCTCTGGTGGCCTCAGGAAAGGCCAGTCCCCATGCGAGTTGCTAGGGGACCTCTCGGGATTCCTCTCCCGTCCATGCCGGGGCCTCAGTCCTTGTGTGGAGTCGGGGCCGGAACCTGAGGATTCCTCTCCAGTGTTGCCATGGATCTTGGGGTGCTTCTGAGTCTCCCCAGGGGAGTCAGGCCTCGTCTCGAGTGGGGGCATGCACGTGCGCTTTCCTCCCGAGCTGCAGCAGTAGTGTCACGCTTCCTGTCACGTGGATCAAGGGATCTGTGGCTTTCCCTCGAGGCTGTCCCTCGAGGCTTTCCCACGAGGCTTTCCCACAGGGCTGTGCCACGTGCCACCTTGGTGTGAGTCGATCCTCGGCGTGAAAGACAAGCCGGTGAAGGGAAAAGAGGTTCTTCTGGAATGGACTGAGACATCTGGGGGACTCTTGGAATGGTGGCACGACCCTGGAGTTCCTCTCGCCGTTCCTGTTGAGAGGGCCTCCTCTTGAGATGCGTCGGGAACGCCGGGAACTCTTTCCCGACGAAGCAGGGAAAGGATCCCTCATCTCGAGCTACGAGGCGGAAACGGGGCTCCTCTGGATGTGGGCGGGACCCTCGTGATTCCTGTCGAGTGGAGACGGGTATGTCGGGGAACTTCTTGATTTGCACCAAGGGTGTGAAGGACCCTTTCGAAGTTCCAGAGGTGAGGTGTGATCAGCCTCGAGACGCCTCAGCGGAAATGGGCCTCATCTCGCCTGGAAGGGAGAACCTCCTGGATTTTCTCGAGTTGCGCCAGGTCTTCTCGAGTTACGACGGGGACCTCAGGGACCCGCTCTGGTGGCCTCAGGAAAGGCCAGTCCCCATGCGAGTTGCTAGGGGACCTCTCGGGATTCCTCTCCCGTCCAGGCCGGGGCCTCAGTCCTTGTGTGGAATCGGGGCCGGAACCTGAGGATTCCTCTCCAGTGTTGCCATGGATCTTGGGGTGCTTCTGAGTCTCCCCAGGGGAGTCAGGCCTCGTCTCGAGTGGGGGCATGCACGTGCGCTTTCCTCCCGAGCTGCAGCAGTAGTGTCACGCTTCCTGTCACGTGGATCAAGGGATCTGTGGCTTTCCCTCGAGGCTGTCCCTCGAGGCTTTCCCACGAGGCTTTCCCACAGGGCTGTGCCACGTGCCACCTTGGTGTGAGTCGATCCTCGGCGTGAAAGACGAGCCGGTGAAGGGAAAAGAGGTTCCTCTGGAATGGACTGAGACATCTGGGGGACTCTTGGAATGCTGACACGACCCTGGAGTTCCTCTCGCCGTTCCTGTTGAGAGGGCCTCCTCTTGAGATGCGACGGGAACGCCGGGAACTCTTTCCAGACGAAGCAGGGAAAGGATCCCTCATCTCGAGCTACGAGGCGGAAACGGGGCTCCTCTGGATGTGGGCGGGACCCTCGTGATTCCTCTCGAGTGGAGACGGGTATGTCGGGGAACTTCTTGATTTGCACCAAGGGTGTGAAGGACCCTTTCGAAGTTCCAGAGGGGAGGTGTGATCAGCCTCGAGACGCCTCAGCGGAAATGGGCCTCATCTCGCCTGGAGGGGAGAACCTCCTGGATTTTCTCGAGTTGCGGCAGGTCTTCTCGAGTTACGACGGGGACCTCAGGGACCCGCTCTGGTGGCCTCAGGAAAGGCCAGTCCCCATGCGAGTTGCTAGGGGACCTCTCGGGATTCCTCTCCCGTCCATGCCGGGGCCTCAGTCCTTGTGTGGAGTCGGGGCCGGAACCTGAGGATTCCTCTCCAGTGTTGCCATGGATCTTGGGGTGCTTCTGAGTCTCCCCAGGGGAGTCAGGCCTCGTCTCGAGTGGGGGCATGCACGTGCGCTTTCCTCCCGAGCTGCAGCAGTAGTGTCAAGCTTCCTGTCACGTGGATCAAGGGATCTGTGGCTTTCCCTCGAGGCTGTCCCTCGAGGCTTTCCCACGAGGCTTTCCCACAGGGCTGTGCCACGTGCCACCTTGGTGTGAGTCGATCCTCGGCGTGAAAGACGAGCCGGTGAAGGGAAAAGAGGTTCCTCTGGAATGGACTGAGACATCTGGGGGACTCTTGGAATGGTGGCACGACACTGGAGTTCCTCTCGCCGTTCCTGTTGAGAGGGCCTCCTCTTGAGATGCGACGGGAACGCCGGGAACTCTTTCCCGACGAAGCAGGGAAAGGATCCCTCATCTCGAGCTACGAGGCGGAAACGGGGCTCCTCTGGATGTGGGCGGGACCCTCGTGATTCCTCTCGAGTGGAGACGGGTATGTCGGGGAACTTCTTGATTTGCACCAAGGGTGTGAAGGAACCTTTCGAAGTTCCAGAGGTGAGGTGTGATCAGCCTCGAGACGCCTCAGCGGAAATGGGCCTCATCTCGCCTGGAAGGGAGAACCTCCTGGATTTTCTCGAGTTCGGCAGGTCTTCTCGAGTTACGACGGGGACCTCAGGGACCCGCTCTGGTGGCCTCAGGAAACGCCAGTCCCCATGCGAGTTGCTAGGTGACATCTCGGGATTCCTCTCCCGTCCAGGCCGGGGCCTCAGTCCTTGTGTGGAATCGGGGCCGGAACCTGAGGATTCCTCTCCACTGTTGCCATGGATCTTGGGGTGCTTCTGAGTCTCCCCAGGGGAGTCAGGCCTCGTCTCGAGTGGGGGCATGCACGTGCGCTTTCCTCCCGAGCTGCAGCAGTAGTGTCACGCTTCCTGTCACGTGGATCAAGGGATCTGTGGCTTTCCCTCGAGGCTGTCCCTCGAGGCTTTCCCACGAGGCTTTCCCACAGGGCTGTGCCACGTGCCACCTTGGTGTGAGTCGATCCTCGGCGTGAAAGACGAGCCGGTGAAGGGAAAAGAGGTTCCTCTGGAATGGACTGAGACATCTGGGGGACTCTTGGAATGGTGGCACGACCCTGGAGTTCCTCTCGCCATTCCTGTTGAGAGGGCCTCCTCTTGAGATGCGACGGGAACGCCGGGAACTCTTTCCCGACGAAGCAGGGAAAGGATCCCTCATCTCGAGCTACGAGGCGGAAACGGGGCTCCTCTGGATGTGGGCGGGACCCTCGTGATTCCTCTCGAGTGGAGACGGGTATGTCGGGGAACTTCTTGATTTGCACCAAGGGTGTGAAGGAACCTTTCGAAGTTCCAGAGGTGAGGTGTGATCAGCCTCGAGACGCCTCAGCGGAAATGGGCCTCATCTCGCCTGGAGGGGAGAACCTCCTGGATTTTCTCGAGTTGCGGCAGGTCTTCTCGAGTTACGACGGGGACCTCAGGGACCCGCTCTGGTGGCCTCAGGAAAGGCCAGTCCCCATGCGAGTTGCTCGGGGACCTCTCGGGATTCCTCTCCCGTCCAGGCCGGGGCCTCAGTCCTTGTGTGGAGTCGGGGCCGGAACCTGAGGATTCCTCTCCAGTGTTGCCATGGATCTTGGGGTGCTTCTGAGTCTCCCCAGGGGAGTCAGGCCTCGTCTCAAATGGGGGCATGCACGTGCGCTTTCCTCCCGAGCTGCAGCAGTAGTGTCACGCTTCCTGTCACGTGGATCAAGGGATCTGTGGCTTTCCCTCGAGGCTGTCCCTCGAGGCTTTCCCACGACGCTTTCCCACAGGGCTGTGCCACGTGCCACCTTGGTGTGAGTCAATCCTCGGCGTGAAAGACGAGCCGGTGAAGGGAAAAGTGGTTCCTCTGGAATGGACTGAGACATCTGGGGGACTCTTGGAATGGTGGCACGACCCTGGAGTTCCTCTCGCCGTTCCTGTTGAGAGGGCCTCCTCTTGAGATGCGACGGGAACGCCGGGAACTCTTTCCCGACGAAGCAGGGAAAGGATCCCTCATCTCGAGCTACGAGGCGGAAACGGGGCTCCTCTGGATGTGGGCGGGACCCTCGTGATTCCTGTCGAGTGGAGACGGGTATGTCGGGGAACTTCTTGATTTGCACCAAGGGTGTGAAGGACCCTTTCGAAGTTCCAGAGGTGAGGTGTGATCAGCCTCGAGACGCCTCAGCGGTTATGGGCCTCATCTCGCCTGGAGGGCAGAACCTCCTGGATTTTCTCGAGTTGCGGCAGGTCTTCTCGAGTTACGACGGGGACCTCAGGGACCCGCTCTGGTGGCCTCAGGAAACGCCAGTCCCCATGCGAGTTGCTAGGGGACCTCTCGGGATTCCTCTCCCGTCCATGCCGGGGCCTCAGTCCTTGTGTGGAGTCGGGGCCGGAATGTGAGGATTCCTCTCCACTGTTGCCATGGATCTTGGGGTGCTTCTGAGTCTCCCCAGGGGAGTCAGGCCTCGTCTCGAGTGGGGGCATGCACGTGCGCTTTCCTCCCGAGCTGCAGCAGTAGTGTCACGCTTCCTGTCACGTGGATCAAGGGATCTGTGGCTTTCCCTCGAGGCTGTCCCTCGAGGCTTTCCCACGAGGCTTTCCCACAGGGTTGTGCCACGTGCCACCTTGGTGTGAGTCGATCCTCGGCGTGAAAGACGAGCCGGGGAAGGGAAAAGAGTTTCCTCTGGAACGGACTGAGACATCTGGGGGACTCTTGGAATGGAGGCACGACCCTGGAGTTCCTCTCTCCGTTCCTGTTGAGAGGGCCTCCTCTTGAGATTCGACGGGAACGCTGCGAACTCTTTCCCGACGAAGCAGGGAAAGGATCCCTCATCTCGAGCTACGAGGCGGAAACGGGGCTCCTCTGGATGTGGGCGGGACCCTCGTGTTTCCTCTCGAGTGGAGACGGGTATGTCGAGGAACTTCTTGATTTGCACCAAGGGTGTGAAGGACCCTTTCGAAGTTCCAGAGGGGAGGTGTGATCAGCCTCGAGACGTCTCAGCGGAAATGGGCCTCATCTCGCCTGGAGGGGAGAACCTCCTGGATTTTCTCGAGTTGCGACAGGTCTTCTCGAGTTACGACGGGGACCTCAGGGAACCGCTCTGGTGGCCTCAGGAAAGGCCAGTCCCCATGCGAGTTGCTAGGGGACCTCTCGGGATTCCTCTCCCGTCCAGGCCGGGGCATCAGTCCTTGTGTGGAGTCGGGGCCGGAACCTGAGGATTCCTCTCCAGTGTTGCCATGGATCTTGGGGTGCTTCTGAGTCTCCCCAGGGGAGTCAGGCCTCGTCTCGAGTGGGGGCATGCACGTGCGCTTTCCTCCCGAGCTGCAGCAGTAGTGTCACGCTTCCTGTCACGTGGATCAAGGGATCTGTGGCTTTCCCTCGAGGCTGTCCCACGAGGCTTTCCCACGAGGCTTTCCCACAGGGCTGTGCCACGTGCCACCTTGGTGTGAGTCGATCCTCGGCGTGAAAGACGAGCCGGTGAAGGGAAAAGAGGTTCCTCTGGAATGGACTGAGACATCTGGGGGACTCTTGGAATGGTGGCACGACCCTGGAGTTCCTCTCGCCGTTCCTGTTGAGAGGGCCTCCTCTTGAGATGCGACGGGAACGCCGGGAACTCTTTCCCGACGAAGCAGGGAAAGGATCCCTCATCTCGAGCTACGAGGCGGAAACGGGGCTCCTCTGGATGTGGGCGGGACCCTCGTGATTCCTCTCGAGTGGAGACGGGTATGTCGGGGAACTTCTTGATTTGCACCAAGGGTGTGAAGGACCCTTTCGAAGTTCCAGAGGTGAGGTGTGATCAGCCTCGAGACGCCTCAGCGGAAATGGGCCTCATCTCGCCTGGAGGGGAGAACCTCCTGGATTTTCTCGAGTTGCGGCAGGTCTTCTCGAGTTACGACGGGGACCTCAGGGACCCGCTCTGGTGGCCTCAGGAAAGGCCAGTCCCCATGCGAGTTGCTATGGGACCTCTCAGGATTCCTCTCCCGTCCATGCCGGGGCCTCAGTCCTTGTGTGGAGTCGGGGCCGGAACGTGAGGATTCCTCTCCAGTGTTGCCATGGATCTTGGGGTGCTTCTGAGTCTCCCCAGGGGAGTCAGGCCTCGTCTCGAGTGGGGGCATGCACGTGCGCTTTCCTCCCGAGCTGCAGCAGTAGTGTCACGCTTCCTGTCACGTGGATCAAGGGATCTGTGGCTTTCCCTCGAGGCTGTCCCTCGAGGCTTTCCCACGAGGCTTTCCCACAGGGCTGTGCCACGTGCCACCTTGGTGTGAGTCGATCCTCGGCGTGAAAGACGAGCCGGTGAAAGGAAAAGAGGTTCCTCTGGAATGGACTGAGACATCTGGGGGACTCTTGGAATGGTGGCACGACCCTGGAGTTCCTCTCGCCGTTCCTGTTGAGAGGGCCTCCTCTTGAGATGCGACGGGAACGCCGGGAACTCTTTCCCGACGAAGCAGTGAAAGGATCCCTCATCTCGAGCTACGAGGCGGAAACGGGGCTCCTCTGGATGTGGGCGGGACCCTCGTGATTCCTCTCGAGTGGAGACGGGTATTTCGGGGAACTTCTTGATTTGCACCAAGGGTGTGAAGGACCCTTTCGAAGTTCCAGAGGGGAGGTGTGATCAGCCTCGAGACGCCTCAGCGGTAATGGGCCTCCTCTCGCCTGGAGGGGAGAACCTCCTGGATTTTCTCGAGTTGCGGCAGGTCTTCTCGAGTTACGACGGGGACCTCAGGGACCCGCTCTGGTGGCCTCAGGAAAGGCCAGTCCCCATGCGAGTTGCTTGGGGACCTCTCGGGATTCCTCTCCCGTCCATGCCCCGGCCTCAGTCCTTGTGTGGAGTCGGGGCCAGAACCTGAGGATTCCTCTCCAGTGTTGCCATGGATCTTGGGGTGCTTCTGAGTCTCCCCAGGGGAGTCAGGCCTCGTCTCGAGTGGGGGCATGCACGTGCGCTTTCCTCCCGAGCTGCAGCAGTAGTGTCACGCTTCCTGTCACGTGGATCAAGGGATCTGTGACTTTCCCTCGAGGCTTTCCCTCGAGGCTTTCCCACGAGGCTTTCCCACAGGGCTGTGCCACGTGCCACCTTTGTGTGAGTCAATCCTCGGCGTGAAAGACGAGCCGGTGAAGGGAAAAGAGGTTCCTCTGGAATGGACTGAGACATCTGGGGGACTCTTGGAATGGTGGCACGACCCTGGGGTTCCTCTCGCCGTTCCTGTTGAGAGGGCCTCCTCTTGAGATGCGACGGGAACGCCGTGAACTCTTTCCCGACGAAGCAGGGAAAGGATCCCTCATCTCGAGCTACGAGGCGGAAACGGGGCTCCTCTGGATGTGGGCGGGACCCTCGTGATTCCTCTCGAGTGGAGACGGGTATGTCGAGGAACTTCTTGATTTGCACCAAGGTTGTGAAGGACCCTTTCGAAGTTCCAGAGGTGAGGTGTGATCAGCCTCGAGACGCCTCAGCGGAAATGGGCCTCATCTCGCCTGGAGGGGAGAACCTCCTGGATTTTCTCGAGTTGCGGCAGGTCTTCTCGAGTTACGACGGGGACCTCAGGGACCCGCTCTGGTGGCCTCAGGAAAGGCCAGTCCCCATGCGAGTTGCTAGGGGACCTCTCGGGATTCCTCTCCCGTCCATGCCGGGGCCTCAGTCCTTGTGTGGAGTCGGGGCCGGAACCTGAGGATTTCTCTCCAGTGTTGCCAGGGATCTTGGGGTGCTTCTGAGTCTCCCCAGGGGAGTCAGGCCTCGTCTCGAGTGGGGGCATGCACGTGCGCTTTCCTCCCGAGCAGCAGCAGTAGTGTCACGCTTCCTGTCACGTGGATCAAGGGATCTGTGGCTTTCCCTCGAGGCTGTCCCTCGAGGCTTTCCCAAGATGCTTTCCCACAGGGCTGTGCCACGTGCCACCTTGGTGTGATTCGATCCTCGGCGTGAAAGACGAGCCGGTGAAGGGAAAAGAGGTTCCCCTGGAATGGACTGAGACATCTGGGAGACTCTTGGAATGGTGGCACGACCCTGGAGTTCCTCTCGCCGTTCCTGTTGAGAGGGCCTTCTCTTGAGATGCGACGGGAACGCCGGGAACTCTTTCCCGACGAAGCAGGGAAAGGATCCATCATCTCGAGCTACGAGGCGGAAACGGGGCTCCTCTGGATGTGGACGGGACCCTCGTGATTCCTCTCGAGTGGAGACGGGTATGTCGGGGAACTTCTTGATTTGCACCAAGGGTGTGAAGGACCCTTTCGAAGTTCCAGAGGGGAGGTGTGATCAGCCTCGAGACGCCTCAGCGGAAATGGGCCTCCTCTCGCCTGGAGGGGAGAACATCCTGGATTTTCTCGAGTTGCGGCAGGTCTTCTCGAGTTACGACGGGGACCTCAGGGACCCGCTCTGGTGGCCTCAGGAAAGGCCAGTCCCCATGCGAGTTGCTAGGGGACCTCTCGGGATTCCTCTCCCGTCCATGCCGGGGCCTCAGGCCTTGTGTGGAGTCGGGGCCGGAACCTGAGGATTCCTCTCCAGTGTTGCCATGGATCTTGGGGTGCTTCTGAGTCTCCCCAGGGGAGTCAGGCCTCGTCTCGAGTGGGGGCATGCACGTGCGCTTTCCTCCCGAGCTGCAGCAGTAGTGTCACGCTTCCTGTCACGTGGATCAAGGGATCTGTGGCTTTCCCTCGAGGCTTTCCCTCGAGTCTTTCCCACGAGGCTTTCCCACAGGGCTGTGCCACGTGCCACCTTTGTGTGAGTCAATCCTCGGCGTGAAAGACGAGCCGGTGAAGGGAAAAGAGGTTCCTCTGGAATGGACTGAGACATCTGGGGGACTCTTGGAATGGTGGCAAGACCCTGGGGTTCCTCCCGCCGTTCCTGTTGAGAGGGCCTCCTCTTGAGATGCGACGGGAACGCCGTGAACTCTTTCCCGACGAAGCAGGGAAAGGATCCCTCATCTCGAGCTACGAGGCGGAAACGGGGCTCCTCTGGATGTGGGCGGGACCCTCGTGATTCCTCTCGAGTGGAGACGGGTATGTCGGGGAACTTCTTGATTTGCACCAAGGGTGTGAAGGACCCTTTCGAAGTTCCAGAGGGGAGGTGTGATCAGCCTCGAGACGCCTCAGCGGAAATGGGCCTCCTCTCGCCTGGAGGGGAGAACCTCCTGGATTTTCTCGAGTTGCGGCAGGTCTTCTCGAGTTACGACGGGGAACTCAGGGACCCGCTCTGGTGGCCTCAGGAAAGGCCAGTCCCCATGCGAGTTGCTAGGGGACCTCTCGGGATTCCTCTCCCGTCCATGCCCCGGCCTCAGTCCTTGTGTGGAGTCGGGGCCAGAACCTGAGGATTCCTCTCCAGTGTTGCCATGGATCTTGGGGTGCTTCTGAGTCTCCCCAGGGGAGTCAGGCCTCGTCTCGAGTGGGGGCATGCACGTGCGCTTTCCTCCCGAGCTGCAGCAGTAGTGTCACGCTTCCTGTCACGTGGATCAAGGGATCTGTGACTTTCCCTCGAGGCTTTCCCTCGAGGCTTTCCCACGAGGCTTTCCCACAGGGCTGTGCCACGTGCCACCTTTGTGTGAGTCAATCCTCGGCGTGAAAGACGAGCCGGTGAAGGGAAAAGAGGTTCCTCTGGAATGGACTGAGATATCTGGGGGACTCTTGGAATGGTGGCACGACCCTGGGGTTCCTCTCGCCGTTCCTGTTGAGAGGGCCTCCTCTTGAGATGCGACGGGAACGCCGGGAACTCTTTCCCGACGAAGCAGGGAAAGGATCCCTCATCTCGAGCTACGAGGCGGAAACGGGGCTCCTCTGGATGTGGGCTGGACCCTCGTGATTCCTCTCGAGTGGAGACGGGTATGTCGGGGAACTTCTTGATTTGCACCAAGGGTGTGAAGGACCCTTTCGAAGTTCCAGAGGGGAGGTGTGATCAGCCTCGAGACGCCTCAGCGGAAATGGGCCGCATCTCGCCTGGAGGGGAGAACCTCCTGGATTTTCTCGAGTTGCGGCAGGTCTTCTCGAGTTACGACGGGGACCTCAGGGACCCGCTCTGGTGGCCTCAGGAAAGGCCAGTCCCCATGCGAGTTGCTAGGGGACCTCTCGGGATTCCTCTCCCGTCCATGCCGGGGCCTCAGTCCTTGTGTGGAGTCGGGGCCGGAACCTGAGGATTCCTCTCCAGTGTTGCCATGGATCTTGGGGTGCTTCTGAGTCTCCCCAGGGGAGTCAGGCCTCGTCTCGAGTGGGGGCATGCACGTGCGCTTTCCTCCCGAGCTTCAGCAGTAGTGTCACGCTTCCTGTCACGTGGATCAAGGGATCTGTGGCTTTCCCTCGAGGCTGTCCCTCGAGGCTTTCCCACGAGGCTTTCCCACAGGGCTGTGCCACGTGCCACCTTGGTGTGAGTCGATCCTCGGCGTGAAAGACGAGCCGGTGAAGGGAAAAGAGGTTCCTCTGGAATGGACTGAGACATCTGGGGGACTCTTGGAATGGTGGCACGACCCTGGAGTTCCTCTCGCCGTTCCTGTTGAGAGGGCCTCCTCTTGAGATGCGACGGGAACGCCGGGAACTCTTTCCCGACGAAGCAGGGAAAGGATCCCTCATCTCGAGCTACGAGGCGGAAACGGGGCTCCTCTGGATGTGGGCGGGACCCTCGTGATTCCTCTCGAGTGGAGACGGGTATGTCGGGGAACTTCTTGATTTGCACCAAGGGTGTGAAGGACCCTTTCGAAGTTCCAGAGGTGAGGTGTGATCAGCCTCGAGACGCCTCAGCGGAAATGGGCCTCCTCTCGCCTGGATGGGAGAACCTCCTGGATTTTCTCGAGTTGCGGCAGGTCTTCTCGAGTTACGACGGGGACCTCAGGGACCCGCTCTGGTGGCCTCAGGAAAGGCCAGTCCCCATGCGAGTTGCTAGGGGACCTCTCGGGATTCCTCTCCCGTCCATGCCGGGGCCTCAGTCCTTGTGTGGAGTCGGGGCCGGAACCTGAGGATTCCTCTCCAGTGTTGCCATGGATCTTGGGGTGCTTCTGAGTCTCCCCAGGGGAGTCAGGCCTCGTCTCGAGTGGGGGCATGCACGTGCGCTTTCCTCCCGAGCTGCAGCAGTAGTGTCACGCTTCCTGTCACGTGGATCAAGGGATCTGTGGCTTTCCCTCGAGGCTGTCCCTCGAGGCTTTCCCACGAGGCTTTCCCACAGGGCTGTGCCACGTGCCACCTTGGTGTGAGTCGATCCTCGGCGTGAAAGACGAGCCGGTGAAGGGAAAAGAGGTTCTTCTGGAATGGACTGAGACATCTGGGGGACTCTTGGAATGGTGGCACGACCCTGGAGTTCCTCTCGCCGTTCCTGTTGAGAGGGCCTCCTCTTGAGATGCGTCGGGAACGCCGGGAACTCTTTCCCGACGAAGCAGGGAAAGGATCCCTCATCTCGAGCTGCGAGGCGGAAACGGGGCTCCTCTGGATGTGGGCGGGACCCTCGTGATTCCTGTCGAGTGGAGACGGGTATGTCGGGGAACTTCTTGATTTGCACCAAGGGTGTGAAGGACCCTTTCGAAGTTCCAGAGGTGAGGTGTGATCAGCCTCGAGACGCCTCAGCGGAAATGGGCCTCCTCTCGCCTGGAGGGGAGAACCTCCTGGATTTTCTCGAGTTGCGGCAGGTCTTCTCGAGTTACGACGGGGACCTCAGGGACCCGCTCTGGTGGCCTCAGGAATGGCCAGTCCCCATGCGAGTTGCTAGGGGACCTCTCGGGATTCCTCTCCCGTCCAGGCCGGGGCCTCAGTCCTTGTGTGGAATCGGGGCCGGAACCTGAGGATTCCTCTCCAGTGTTGCCATGGATCTTGGGGTGCTTCTGAGTCTCCCCAGGGGAGTCAGGCCTCGTCTCGAGTGGGGGCATGCACGTGCGCTTTCCTCCCGAGCTGCAGCAGTAGTGTCACGCTTCCTGTCACGTGGATCAAGGGATCTGTGGCTTTCTCTCGAGGCTGTCCCTCGAGGCTTTCCCACGAGGCTTTCCCACAGGGCTGTGCCACGTGCCACCTTGGTGTGAGTCGATCCTCGGCGTGAAAGACGAGCCGGTGAAGGGAAAAGAGGTTCCCCTGGAATGGACTGAGACATCTGGGGGACTCTTGGAATGGTGGCACGACCCTGGAGTTCCTCTCGCCGTTCCTGTTGAGAGGGCCTTCTCTTGAGATGCGACGGGAACGCCGGGAACTCTTTCCCGACGAAGCAGGGAAAGGATCCCTCATCTCGAGCTACGAGGCGGAAACGGGGCTCCTCTGGATGTGGACGGGACCCTCGTGATTCCTCTCGAGTGGAGACGGGTATGTCGGGGAACTTCTTGATTTGCACCAAGGGTGTGAAGGACCCTTTCGAAGTTCCAGAGGGGAGGTGTGATCAGCCTCGAGACGCCTCAGCGGAAATGGGCCTCCTCTCGCCTGGAGGGGAGAACCTCCTGGATTTTCTCGAGTTGCGGCAGGTCTTCTCGAGTTACGACGGGGACCTCAGGGACCCGCTCTGGTGGCCTCAGGAAAGGCCAGTCCCCATGCGAGTTGCTAGGGGACCTCTCGGGATTCCTCTCCCGTCCATGCCCCCGCCTCAGTCCTTGTGTGGAGTCGGGGCCGGAACCTGAGGATTCCTCTCCAGTGTTGCCATGGATCTTGGGGTGCTTCTGAGTCTCCCCAGGGGAGTCAGGCCTCGTCTCGAGTGGGGGCATGCACGTGCGCTTTCCTCCCGAGCTGCAGCAGTAGTGTCACGCTTCCTGTCACGTGGATCAAGGGATCTGTGGCTTTCCCTCGAGGCTGTCCCTCGAGGCTTTCCCAAGATGCTTTCCCACAGGGCTGTGCCACGTGCCACCTTGGTGTGAGTCGATCCTCGGCGTGAAAGACGAGCCAGTGAAGGGAAAAGAGGTTCCCCTGGAATGGACTGAGACATCTGGGGGACTCTTGGAATGGTGGCACGACACTGGAGTTCCTCTCGCCGTTCCTGTTGAGAGGGCCTTCTCTTGAGATGCGACGGGAACGCCGGGAACTCCTTCCCGACGAAGCAGGGAAAGGATCCCTCATCTCGAGCTACGAGGCGGAAACGGGGCTCCTCTGGATGTGGGCGGGACCCTCGTGATTCCTCTCGAGTGGAGACGGGTATGTCGGGGAACTTCTTGATTTGCACCAAGGGTGTGAAGGAACCTTTCGAAGTTCCAGAGGTGAGGTGTGATCAGCCTCGAGACGCCTCAGCGGAAATGGGCCTCATCTCGCCTGGAGGGGAGAACCTCCTGGATTTTCTCGAGTTGCGGCAGGTCTTCTCGAGTTACGACGGGGACCTCAGGGACCCGCTCTGGTGGCCTCAGGAAAGGCCAGTCCCCATGCGAGTTGCTAGGGGACCTCTCGGGATTCCTCTCCCGTCCATGCCGGGGCCTCAGTCCTTGTGTGGAGTCGGGGCCGGAACCTGAGGATTCCTCTCCAGTGTTGCCATGGATCTTGGGGTGCTTCTGAGTCTCCCCAGGGGAGTCAGGCCTCGTCTCGAGTGGGGGCATGCACGTGCGCTTTCCTCCCGAGCTGCAGCAGTAGTGTCACGCTTCCTGTCACGTGGATCAAGGGATCTGTGGCTTTCCCTCGAGGCTGTCCCTCGAGGCTTTCCCAAGATGCTTTCCCACAGGGCTGTGCCACGTGCCACCTTGGTGTGAGTCGATCCTCGGCGTGAAAGACGAGCCGGTGAAGGGAAAAGAGGTTCCCCTGGAATGGACTGAGACATCTGGGGGACTCTTGGAATGGTGGCACGACCCTGGAGTTCCTCTCGCCGTTCCTGTTGAGAGGGCCTTCTCTTGAGATGCGACGGGAACGCTGGGAACTCTTTCCCGACGAAGCAGGGAAAGGATCCCTCATCTCGAGCTACGAGGCGGAAACGGGGCTCCTCTGGATGTGGACGGGACCCTCGTGAATCCTCTCGAGTGGAGACGGGTATGTCGGGGAACTTCTTGATTTGCACCAAGGGTGTGAAGGACCCTTTCGAAGTTCCAGAGGGGAGGTGTGATCAGCCTCGAGACGCCTCAGCGGAAATGGGCCTCCTCTCGCCTGGAGGGGAGAACCTCCTGGATTTTCTCGAGTTGCGGCAGGTCTTCTCGAGTTACGACGGGGACCTCAGGGACCCGCTCTGGTGGCCTCAGGAAAGGCCAGTCCCCATGCGAGTTACTAGGGGACCTCTCGGGATTCCTCTCCCGTCCATGCCCCGGCCTCAGTCCTTGTGTGGAGTCGGGGCCGGAACCTGAGGATTCCTCTCCAGTGTTGCCAAGGATCTTGGGGTGCTTCTGAGTCTCCCCAGGGGAGTCAGGCCTCGTCTCGAGTGGGGGCATGCACGTGCGCTTTCCTCCCGAGCTGCAGCAGTAGTGTCACGCTTCCTGTCACGTGGATCAAGGGATCTGTGGCTTTCCCTCGAGGCTTTCCCTCGAGGCTTTCCCACGAGGCTTTCCCACAGGGCTGTGCCACGTGCCACCTTTGTGTGAGTCAATCCTCGGCGTGAAAGACGAACCGGTGAAGGGAAAAGAGGTTCCTCTGGAATGGACTGAGACATCTGGGGGACTCTTGGAATGGTGGCACGACCCTGGGGTTCCTCCCGCCGTTCCTGTTGAGAGGGCCTCCTCTTGAGATGCGACGGGAACGCCGGGAACTCTTTCCCGACGAAGCAGGGAAAGGATCCCTCATCTCGAGCTACGAGGCGGAAACGGGGCTCCTCTGGATGTGGGCTGGACCCTCGTGATTCCTCTCGAGTGGAGACGGGTATGTCGGGGAACTTCTTGATTTGCACCAAGGGTGTGAAGGACCCTTTCGAAGTTCCAGAGGGGAGGTGTGATCAGCCTCGAGACGCCTCAGCGGAAATGGGCCTCATCTCGCCTGGAGGGGAGAACCTCCTGGATTTTCTCGAGTTGCGGCAGGTCTTCTCGAGTTACGACGGGGACCTCAGGGACCCGCTCTGGTGGCCTCAGGAAAGGCCAGTCCCCATGCGAGTTGCTAGGGGACCTCTCGGGATTCCTCTCCCGTCCATGCCGGGGCCTCAGTCCTTGTGTGGAGTCGGGGCCGGAACCTGAGGATTCCTCTCCAGTGTTGCCATGGATCTTGGGGTGCTTCTGAGTCTCCCCAGGGGAGTCAGGCCTCGTCTCGAGTGGGGGCATGCACGTGCGCTTTCCTCCCGAGCTGCAGCAGTAGTGTCACGCTTCCTGTCACGTGGATCAAGGGATCTGTGGCTTTCCCTCGAGGCTGTCCCTCGAGGCTTTCCCACGAGGCTTTCCCACAGGGCTGTGCCACGTGCCACCTTGGTGTGAGTCGATCCTCGGCGTGAAAGACGAGCCGGTGAAGGGAAAAGAGGTTCCCCTGGAATGGACTGAGACATCTGGGGGACTCTTGGAATGGTGGCACGACACTGGAGTTCCTCTCGCCGTTCCTGTTGAGAGGGCCTTCTCTTGAGATGCGACGGGAACGCCGGGAACTCCTTCCCGACGAAGCAGGGAAAGGATCCCTCATCTCGAGCTATGAGGCGGAAACGGGGCTCCTCTGGATGTGGGCGGGACCCTCGTGATTCCTCTCGAGTGGAGACGGGTATGTCGGGGAACTTCTTGATTTGCACCAAGGGTGTGAAGGAACCTTTCGAAGTTCCAGAGGTGAGGTGTGATCAGCCTCGAGACGCCTCAGCGGAAATGGGCCTCATCTCGCCTGGAGGGGAGAACCTCCTGGATTTTCTCGAGTTGCGGCAGGTCTTCTCGAGTTACGACGGGGACCTCAGGGACCCGCTCTGGTGGCCTCAGGAAAGGCCAGTCCCCATGCGAGTTGCTAGGGGACCTCTCGGGATTCCTCTCCCGTCCATGCCGGGGCCTCAGTCCTTGTGTGGAGTCGGGGCCGGAACCTGAGGATTCCTCTCCAGTGTTGCCATGGATCTTGGGGTGCTTCTGAGTCTCCCCAGGGGAGTCAGGCCTCGTCTCGAGTGGGGGCATGCACGTGCGCTTTCCTCCCGAGCTGCAGCAGTAGTGTCACGCTTCCTGTCACGTGGATCAAGGGATCTGTGGCTTTCCCTCGAGGCTGTCCCTCGAGGCTTTCCCAAGATGCTTTCCCACAGGGCTGTGCCACGTGCCACCTTGGTGTGAGTCGATCCTCGGCGTGAAAGACGAGCCGGTGAAGGGAAAAGAGGTTCCCCTGGAATGGACTGAGACATCTGGGGGACTCTTGGAATGGTGGCACGACCCTGGAGTTCCTCTCGCCGTTCCTGTTGAGAGGGCCTTCTCTTGAGATGCGACGGGAACGCTGGGAACTCTTTCCCGACGAAGCGGGGAAAGGATCCCTCATCTCGAGCTACGAGGCGGAAACGGGGCTCCTCTGGATGTGGACGGGACCCTCGTGAATCCTCTCGAGTGGAGACGGGTATGTCGGGGAACTTCTTGATTTGCACCAAGGGTGTGAAGGACCCTTTCGAAGTTCCAGAGGGGAGGTGTGATCAGCCTCGAGACGCCTCAGCGGAAATGGGCCTCCTCTCGCCTGGAGGGGAGAACCTCCTGGATTTTCTCGAGTTGCGGCAGGTCTTCTCGAGTTACGACGGGGACCTCAGGGACCCGCTCTGGTGGCCTCAGGAAAGGCCAGTCCCCATGCGAGTTGCTAGGGGACCTCTCGGGATTCCTCTCCCGTCCATGCCCCGGCCTCAGTCCTTGTGTGGAGTCGGGGCCGGAACCTGAGGATTCCTCTCCAGTGTTGCCAAGGATCTTGGGGTGCTTCTGAGTCTCCCCAGGGGAGTCAGGCCTCGTCTCGAGTGGGGGCATGCACGTGCGCTTTCCTCCCGAGCTGCAGCAGTAGTGTCACGCTTCCTGTCACGTGGATCAAGGGATCTGTGGCTTTCCCTCGAGGCTTTCCCTCGAGGCTTTCCCACGAGGCTTTCCCACAGGGCTGTGCCACGTGCCACCTTTGTGTGAGTCAATCCTCGGCGTGAAAGACGAACCGGTGAAGGGAAAAGAGGTTCCTCTGGAATGGACTGAGACATCTGGGGGACTCTTGGAATGGTGGCACGACCCTGGGGTTCCTCCCGCCGTTCCTGTTGAGAGGGCCTCCTCTTGAGATGCGACGGGAACGCCGGGAACTCTTTCCCGACGAAGCAGGGAAAGGATCCCTCATCTCGAGCTACGAGGCGGAAACGGGGCTCCTCTGGATGTGGGCTGGACCCTCGTGATTCCTCTCGAGTGGAGACGGGTATGTCGGGGAACTTCTTGATTTGCACCAAGGGTGTGAAGGACCCTTTCGAAGTTCCAGAGGGGAGGTGTGATCAGCCTCGAGACGCCTCAGCGGAAATGGGCCTCATCTCGCCTGGAGGGGAGAACCTCCTGGATTTTCTCGAGTTGCGGCAGGTCTTCTCGAGTTACGACGGGGACCTCAGGGACCCGCTCTGGTGGCCTCAGGAAAGGCCAGTCCCCATGCGAGTTGCTAGGGGACCTCTCGGGATTCCTCTCCCGTCCATGCCGGGGCCTCAGTCCTTGTGTGGAGTCGGGGCCGGAACCTGAGGATTCCTCTCCAGTGTTGCCATGGATCTTGGGGTGCTTCTGAGTCTCCCCAGGGGAGTCAGGCCTCGTCTCGAGTGGGGCATGCACGTGCGCTTTCCTCCCGAGCTGCAGCAGTAGTGTCACGCTTCCTGTCACGTGGATCAAGGGATCTGTGGCTTTCCCTCGAGGCTGTCCCTCGAGGCTTTCCCACGAGGCTTTCCCACAGGGCTGTGCCACGTGCCACCTTGGTGTGAGTCGATCCTCGGCGTGAAAGACGAGCCGGTGAAGGGAAAAGAGGTTCCCCTGGAATGGACTGAGACATCTGGGGGACTCTTGGAATGGTGGCACGACCCTGGAGTTCCTCTCGCCGTTCCTGTTGAGAGGGCCTTCTCTTGAGATGCGACGGGAACGCTGGGAACTCTTTCCCGACGAAGCAGGGAAAGGATCCCTCATCTCGAGCTACGAGGCGGAAACGGGGCTCCTCTGGATGTGGACGGGACCCTCGTGAATCCTCTCGAGTGGAGACGGGTATGTCGGGGAACTTCTTGATTTGCACCAAGGGTGTGAAGGACCCTTTCGAAGTTCCAGAGGGGAGGTGTGATCAGCCTCGAGACGCCTCAGCGGAAATGGGCCTCCTCTCGCCTGGAGGGGAGAACCTCCTGGATTTTCTCGAGTTGCGGCAGGTCTTCTCGAGTTACGACGGGGACCTCAGGGACCCGCTCTGGTGGCCTCAGGAAAGGCCAGTCCCCATGCGAGTTGCTAGGGGACCTCTCGGGATTCCTCTCCCGTCCATGCCGGGGCCTCAGTCCTTGTGTGGAGTCGGGGCCGGAACCTGAGGATTCCTCTCCAGTGTTGCCATGGATCTTGGGGTGCTTCTGAGTCTCCCCAGGGGAGTCAGGCCTCGTCTCGAGTGGGGGCATGCACGTGCGCTTTCCTCCCGAGCTGCAGCAGTAGTGTCACGCTTCCTGTCACGTGGATCAAGGGATCTGTGGCTTTCCCTCGAGGCTGTCCCTCGAGGCTTTCCCACGAGGCTTTCCCACAGGGCTGTGCCACGTGCCACCTTGGTGTGAGTCGATCCTCGGCGTGAAAGACGAGCCGGTGAAGGGAAAAGAGGTTGTTCTGGAATGGACTGAGACATCTGGGGGACTCTTGGAATGGTGGCACGACCCTGGAGTTCCTCTCGCCGTTCCTGTTGAGAGGGCCTCCTCTTGAGATGCGTCGGGAACGCCGGGAACTCTTTCCCGACGAAGCAGGGAAAGGATCCCTCATCTCGAGCTACGAGGCAGAAACGGGGCTCCTCTGGATGTGGGCGGGACCCTCGTGATACCTGTCGAGTGGAGACGGGTATGTCGGGGAACTTCTTGATTTGCACCAAGGGTGTGAAGGACCCTTTCGAAGTTCCAGAGGTGAGGTGTGATCAGCCTCGAGACGCCTCAGCGGAAATGGGCCTCATCTCGCCTGGAAGGGAGAACCTCCTGAATTTTCTCGAGTTGCGGCAGGTCTTCTCGTGTTACGACGGGGACCTCAGGGACCCGCTCTGGTGGCCTCAGGAAAGGCCAGTCCCCATGCGAGTTGCTAGGGGACCTCTCGGGATTCCTCTCCCGTCCATGCCGGGGCCTCAGTCCTTGTGTGGAGTCGGGGCCGGAACCTGAGGATTCCTCTCCAGTGTTGCCATGGATCTTGGGGTGCTTCTGAGTCTCCCCAGGGGAGTCAGGCCTCGTCTCGAGTGGGGGCATGCACGTGCGCTTTCCTCCCGAGCTGCAGCAGTAGTGTCACGCTTCCTGTCACGTGGATCAAGGGATCTGTGGCTTTCCCTCGAGGCTGTCCCTCGAGGCTTTCCCACGAGGCTTTCCCACAGGGCTGTGCCACGTGCCACCTTGGTGTGAGTCGATCCTCGGCGTGAAAGACGAGCCGGTGAAGGGAAAAGAGGTTCTTCTGGAATGGACTGAGACATCTGGGGGACTCTTGGAATGGTGGCACGACCCTGGAGTTCCTCTCGCCGTTCCTGTTGAGAGGGCCTCCTCTTGAGATGCGTCGGGAACGCCGGGAACTCTTTCCCGAAGAAGCAGGGAAAGGATCCCTCATCTCGAGCTACGAGGCGGAAACGGGGCTCCTCTGGATGTGGGCGGGACCCTCGTGATTCCTCTCGAGTGGAGACGGGTATGTCGGGGAACTTCTTGATTTGCACCAAGGGTGTGAAGGAACCTTTCGAAGTTCCAGAGGTGAGGTGTGATCAGCCTCGAGATGCCTCAGCGGAAATGGGCCTCATCTCGCCTGGAGGGGAGAACCTCCTGGATTTTCTCGAGTTGCGGCAGGTCTTCTCGAGTTACGACGGGGACCTCAGGGACCCGCTCTGGTGGCCTCAGGAAAGGCCAGTCCCCATGCGAGTTGCTAGGGGACCTCTCGGGATTCCTCTCCCGTCCATGCCGGGGCCTCAGTCCTTGTGTGGAGTCGGGGCCGGAACCTGAGGATTCCTCTCCAGTGTTGCCATGGATCTTGGGGTGCTTCTGAGTCTCCCCAGGGGAGTCAGGCCTCGTCTCAAATTGGGGCATGCACGTGCGCTTTCCTCCCGAGCTGCAGCAGTAGTGTCACGCTTCCTGTCACGTGGATCAAGGGATCTGTGGCTTTCCCTCGAGGCTGTCCCTCGAGGCTTTCCCACGAGGCTTTCCCACAGGGCTGTGCCACGTGCCACCTTGGTGTGAGTCAATCCTCGGCGTGAAAGACGAGCCGGTGAAGGGAAAAGTGGTTCCTCTGGAATGGACTGAGACATCTGGGGGACTCTTGGAATGGTGGCACGACCCTGGAGTTCCTCTCGCCGTTCCTGTTGAGAGGGCCTCCTCTTGAGATGCGACGGGAACGCCGGGAACTCTTTCCCGACGAAGCAGGGAAAGGATCCCTCATCTCGAGCTACGAGGCGGAAACGGGGCTCGTCTGGATGTGGGCGGGACCCTCGTGATTCCTCTCGAGTGGAGACGGGTATGTCGGGGAACTTCTTGATTTGCACCAAGGGTGTGAAGGACCCTTTCGAAGTTCCAGAGGTGAGGTGTGATCAGCCTCGAGACGCCTCAGCGGTTATGGGCCTCATCTCGCCTGGAGGGGAGAACCTCCTGGATTTTCTCGAGTTGCGGCAGGTCTTCTCGAGTTACGACGGGGACCTCAGGGACCCGCTCTGGTGGCCTCAGGAAAGGCCAGTCCCCATGCGAGTTGCTAGGGGACCTCTCAGGATTCCTCTCCCGTCCATGCCGGGGCCTCAGTCCTTGTGTGGAGTCGGGGCCGGAACGTGAGGATTCCTCTCCACTGTTGCCATGGATCTTGGGGTGCTTCTGAGTCTCCCCAGGGGAGTCAGGCCTCGTCTCGAGTGGGGGAATGCACGTGCGCTTTCCTCCCGAGCTGCAGCAGTAGTGTCACGCTTCCTGTCACGTGGATCAAGGGATCTGTGGCTTTCCCTCGAGGCTGTCCCTCGAGGCTTTCCCACGAGGCTTTCCCACAGGGTTGTGCCACGTGCCACCTTGGTGTGAGTCGATCCTCGGCGTGAAAGACGAGCCGGGGAAGGGAAAAGAGTTTCCTCTGGAATGGACTGAGACATCTGGGGGACTCTTGGAATGGTGGCACGACCCTGGAGTTCCTCTCTCCGTTCCTGTTGAGAGGGCCTCCTCTTGAGATTCGACGGGAACGCTGCGAACTCTTTCCCGACGAAGCAGGGAGAGGATCCCTCATCTCGAGCTACGAGGCGGAAACGGGGCTCCTCTGGATGTGGGCGGGACCCTCGTGATTCCTCTCGAGTGGAGACGGGTATGTCGGGGAACTTCTTGATTTGCACCAAGGGTGTGAAGGACCCTTTCGAAGTTCCAGAGGTGAGGTGTGATCAGCCTCGAGACGTCTCAGCGGAAATGGGCCTCATCTCGCCTGGAGGGGAGAACCTCCTGGATTTTCTCGAGTTGCGGCAGGTCTTCTCGAGTTACGACGGGGACCTCAGGGAACCGCTCTGGTGGCCTCAGGAAAGGCCAGTCCCCATGCGAGTTGCTAGGGGACCTCTCGGGATTCCTCTCCCGTCCAGACCGGGGCCTCAGTCCTTGTGTGGAGTCGGGGCCGGAACCTGAGGATTCCTCTCCAGTGTTGCCATGGATCTTGGGGTGCTTCTGAGTCTCCCCAGGGGAGTCAGGCCTCGTCTCGAGTGGGGGCATGCACGTGCGCTTTCCTCCCGAGCTGCAGCAGTAGTGTCACGCTTCCTGTCACGTGGATCAAGGGATCTGTGGCTTTCCCTCGAGGCTGTCCCTCGAGGCTTTCCCACGAGGCTTTCCCACAGGGCTGTGCCACGTGCCACCTTGGTGTGAGTCGATCCTCGGCATGAAAGACGAGCCGGTGAAGGGAAAAGAGGTTCCTCTGGAATGGACTGAGACATCTGGGGGACTCTTGGAATGGTGACACGACCCTGGAGTTCCTCTCGCCGTTCCTGTTGAGAGGGCCTCCTCTTGAGATGCGACGGGAACGCCGGGAACTCTTTCCCGACGAAGCAGGGAAAGGATCCCTCATCTCGAGCTACGAGGCGGAAACGGGGCTCCTCTGGATGTGGGCTGGACCCTCGTGATTCCTCTCGAGTGGAGACGGGTATGTCGGGGAACTTCTTGATTTGCACCAAGGGTGTGAAGGACCCTTTCGAAGTTCCAGAGGTGAGGTGTGATCAGCCTCGAGACGCCTCAGCGGAAATGGGCCTCATCTCGCCTGGAGGGGAGAACCTCCTGGATTTTCTCGAGTTGCGGCAGGTCTTCTCGAGTTACGACGGGGACCTCAGGGACCCGCTCTGGTGGCCTCAGGAAAGGCCAGTCCCCATGCGAGTTGCTAGGGGACCTCTCGGGATTCCTCTCCCGTCCATGCCGGGGCCCCAGTCCTTGTGTGGAGTCGGGGCCGGAACCTGAGGATTCCTCTCCAGTGTTGCCATGGATCTTGGGGTGCTTCTGAGTCTCCCCAGGGGAGTCAGGCCTCGTCTCGAGTGGGGGCATGCACGTGCGCTTTCCTCCCGAGCTGCAGCAGTAGTGTCACGCTTCCTGTCACGTGGATCAAGGGATCTGTGGCTTTCCCTCGAGGCTGTCCCTCGAGGCTTTCCCAAGATGCTTTCCCACAGGGCTGTGCCACGTGCCACCTTGGTGTGAGTCGATCCTCGGCGTGAAAGACGAGCCGGTGAAGGGAAAAGAGGTTCCCCTGGAATGGACTGAGACATCTGGGGGACTCTTGGAATGGTGGCACGACCCTGGAGTACCTCTCGCCGTTCCTGTTGAGAGGGCCTTCTCTTGAGATGCGACGGGAACGCCGGGAACTCTTTCCCGAAGAAGCAGGGAAAGGATCCCTCATCTCGAGCTACGAGGCGGAAACGGGGCTCCTCTGGATGTGGACGGGACCCTCGTGATTCCTCTCGAGTGGAGACGGGTATGTCGGGGAACTTCTTGATTTGCACCAAGGGTGTGAAGGACCCTTTCGAAGTTCCAGAGGGGAGGTGTGATCAGCCTCGAGACGCCTCAGCGGAAATGGGCCTCCTCTCGCCTGGAGGGGAGAACCTCCTGGATTTTCTCGAGTTGCGGCAGGTCTTCTCGAGTTACGACGGTGACCTCAGGGACCCGCTCTGGTGGCCTCAGGAAAAGCCAGTCCCCATGCGAGTTGCTAGGGGACCTCTCGGGATTCCTCTCCCGTCCATGCCCCGGCCTCAGTCCTTGTGTGGAGTCGGGCCCGGAACCTGAGGATTCCTCTCCAGTGTTGCCATGGATCTTGGGGTGCTTCTGAGTCTCCCCAGGGGAGTCAGGCCTCGTCTCGAGTGGGGGCATGCACGTGCGCTTTCCTCCCGAGCTGCAGCAGTAGTGTCACGCTTCCTGTCACGTGGATCAAGGGATCTGTGGCTTTCCCTCGAGGCTTTCCCTCGAGGCTTTCCCACGAGGCTTTCCCACAGGGCTGTACCACGTGCCACCTTTGTGTGAGTCAATCCTCGGCGTGAAAGACGAGCCGGTGAAGGGAAAAGAGGTTCCTCTGGAATGGACTGAGATATCTGGGGGACTCTTGGAGTGGTGGCACGACCCTGGGGTTCCTCCCGCCGTTCCTGTTGAGAGGGCCTCCTCTTGAGATGCGACGGGAACGCCGTGAACTCTTTCCCGACGAAGCAGGGAAAGGATCCCTCATCTCGAGCTACGAGGCGGAAACGGGGCTCCTCTGGATGTGGGCGGGACCCTCGTGATTCCTCTCGAGTGGAGACGGGTATGTCGGGGAACTTCTTGATTTGCACCAATGTTGTGAAGGACCCTTTCGAAGTTCCAGAGGTGAGGTGTGATCAGCCTCGAGACGCCTCAGCGGAAATGGGCCTCATCTCGCCTGGAGGGGAGAACCTCCTGGATTTTCTCGAGTTGCGGCAGGTCTTCTCGAGTTACGACGGGGACCTCAGGGACCCGCTCTGGTGGCCTCAGGAAAGGCCAGTCCCCATGCGAGTTGCTAGGGGACCTCTCGGGATTCCTCTCCCGTCCAGGCCGGGGCCTCAGTCCTTGTGTGGAGTCGGGGCCGGAACTTGAGGATTCCTCTCCAGTGTTGCCATGGATCTTGGGGTGCTTCTGAGTCTCCCCAGGGGAGTCAGGCCTCGTCTCGAGTGGGGGCATGCACGTGCGATTTCCTCCCGAGCTGCAGCAGTAGGGTCACGCTTCCTGTCACGTGGATCAAGGGATCTGTGGCTTTCCCTCGAGGCTGTCCCTCGAGGCTTTCCCACGAGGCTTTCCCACAGGGCTGTGCCACGTGCCACCTTGGTGTGAGTCGATCCTCGGCGTGAAAGACGAGCCGGTGAAGGGAAAAGAGGTTCCTCTGGAATGGACTGAGACATCTGGGGGACTCTTGGAATGGTGACACGACCCTGGAGTTCCTCTCGCCGTTCCTGTTGAGAGGGCCTCCTCTTGAGATGCGACGGGAACGCCGGGAACTCTTTCCCGACGAAGCAGGGAAAGGATCCCTCATCTCGAGCTACGAGGCGGAAACGGGGCTCCTCTGGATGTGGGCGGGACCCTCGTGATTCCTCTCGAGTGGAGACGGGTATGTCGGGGAACTTCTTGATTTGCACCAATGTTGTGAAGGACCCTTTCGAAGTTCCAGAGGTGAGGTGTGATCAGCCTCGAGACGCCTCAGCGGAAATGGGCCTCATCTCGCCTGGAGGGGAGAACCTCCTGGATTTTCTCGAGTTGCGGCAGGTCTTCTCGAGTTACGACGGGGACCTCAGGGACCCGCTCTGGTGGCCTCAGGAAAGGCCAGTCCCCATGCGAGTTGCTAGGGGACCTCTCGGGATTCCTCTCCCGTCCAGGCCGGGGCCTCAGTCCTTGTGTGGAGTCGGGGCCGGAACTTGAGGATTCCTCTCCAGTGTTGCCATGGATCTTGGGGTGCTTCTGAGTCTCCCCAGGGGAGTCAGGCCTCGTCTCGAGTGGGGGCATGCACGTGCGATTTCCTCCCGAGCTGCAGCAGTAGTGTCACGCTTCCTGTCACGTGGATCAAGGGATCTGTGGCTTTCCCTCGAGGCTGTCCCTCGAGGCTTTCCCACGAGGCTTTCCCACAGGGCTGTGCCACGTGCCACCTTGGTGTGAGTCGATCCTCGGCGTGAAAGACGAGCCGGTGAAGGGAAAAGAGGTTCCTCTGGAATGGATTGAGACATCTGGGGGACTCTTGGAATGGTGACACGACCCTGGAGTTCCCCTCGCCGTTCCTGTTGAGAGGGCCTCCTCTTGAGATGCGACGGGAACGCCGGGAACTCTTTCCTGACGAAGCAGGGAAAGGATCCCTCATCTCGATCTACGAGGCGGAAACAGGGCTCCTCTGGATGTGGGCGGGACCCTCGTGATTCCTGTCGAGTGGAGACGGGTATGTCGGGGAACTTCTTGATTTGCACCAAGGGTGTGAAGGACCCTTTCGAAGTTCCAGAGGTGAGGTGTGATCAGCCTCGAGACGCCTCAGCGGAAATGGGCCTCTTCTCGCCTGGAGGGGAGAACCTCCTGGATTTTCTCGAGTTGCGGCAGGTCTTCTCGAGTTACGACGGGGACCTCAGGGACCCGCTCTGGTGGCCTCAGGAAAGGCCAGTCCCCATGCGAGTTGCTAGGGGACCTCTCGGGATTCCTCTCCCGTCCATGCCGGGGCCTCAGTCCTTGTGTGGAGTCGGGGCCGGAACCTGAGGATTCCTCTCCAGTGTTGCCATGGATCTTGGGGTGCTTCTGAGTCTCCCCAGGGGAGTCAGGCCTCGTCTCGAGTGGGGGCATGCACGTGCGCTTTCCTCCCGAGCTGCAGCAGTAGTGTCACGCTTCCTGTCACGTGGATCAAGGGATCTGTGGCTTTCCCTCGAGGCTGTCCCTCGAGGCTTTCCCACGAGGCTTTCCCACAGGGCTGTGCCACGTGCCACCTTGGTGTGAGTCGATCCTCGGCGTGAAAGACGAGCCGGTGAAGGGAAAAGAGGTTCTTCTGGAATGGACTGAGACATCTGGGGGACTCTTGGAATGGTGGCACGACCCTGGAGTTCCTCTCGCCGTTCCTGTTGAGAGGGCCTCCTCTTGAGATGCGTCGGGAACGCCGGGAACTCTTTCCCGACGAAGCAGGGAAAGGATCCCTCATCTCGAGCTACGATGCGGAAACGGGGCTCCTCTGGATGTGGGCTGGACCCTCGTGATTCCTCTCGAGTGGAGACGGGTATGTCGGGGAACTTCTTGATTTGTACCAAGGGTGTGAAGGACCCTTTCGAAGTTCCAGAGGGGAGGTGTGATCAGCCTCGAGACGCCTCAGCGGAAATGGGCCTCATCTCGCCTGGAGGGGAGAACCTCCTGGATTTTCTCGAGTTGCGGCAGGTCTTCTCGAGTTACGACGGGGACCTCAGGGACCCGCTCTGGTGGCCTCAGGAAAGGCCAGTCCCCATGCGAGTTGCTAGGGGACCTCTCGGGATTCCTCTCCCGTCCATGCCGGGGCCTCAGTCCTTGTGTGGAGTCGGGGCCGGAACCTGAGGATTCCTCTCCAGTGTTGCCATGGATCTTGGGGTGCTTCTGAGTCTCCCCAGGGGAGTCAGGCCTCGTCTCAAATGGGGGCATGCACGTGCGCTTTCCTCCCGAGCTGCAGCAGTAGTGTCACGCTTCCTGTCACGTGGATCAAGGGATCTGTGGCTTTCACTCGAGGCTGTCCCTCGAGGCTTTCCCACGAGGCTTTCCCACAGGGCTGTGCCACGTGCCACCTTGGTGGGAGTCAATCCTCGGCGTGAAAGACGAGCCGGTGAAGGGAAAAGTGGTTCCTCTGGAATGGACTGAGACATCTGGGGGACTCTTGGAATGGTGGCACGACCCTGGAGTTCCTCTCTCCGTTCCTGTTGAGAGGGCCTCCTCTTGAGATTCGACGGGAACGCTGCGAACTCTTTCCCGACGAAGCAGGGAAAGGATCCCTCATCTCGAGCTACGAGGCGGAAACGGGGCTCCTCTGGATGTGGGAGGGACCCTCGTGATTCCTCTCGAGTGGAGACGGGTATGTCGGGGAACTTCTTGATTTGCACCAAGGGTGTGAAGGACCCTTTCGAAGTTCCAGAGGTGAGGTGTGATCAGCCTCGAGACGCCTCAGCGGAAATGGGCCTCCTCTCGCCTGGAGGGGAGAACCTCCTGGATTTTCTCGAGTTGCGGCAGGTCTTCTCGAGTTACGACGGGGACCTCAGGGACCCGCTCTGGTGGCCTCAGGAAAGGCCAGTCCCCATGCGAGTTGCTAGGGGACCTCTCGGGATTCCTCTCCCGTCCATGCCGGGGCCTCAGTCCTTGTGTGGAGTCGGGGCCGGAACCTGAGGATTCCTCTCCAGTGTTGCCATGGATATTGGGGTGCTTCTGAGTCTCCCCAGGGGAGTCAGGCCTCGTCTCGAGTGGGGGCATGCACGTGCGCTTTCCTCCCGAGCTGCAGCAGTAGTGTCACGCTTCCTGTCACGTGGATCAAGGGATCTGTGGCTTTCCCTCGAGGCTGTCCCTCGAGGCTTTCCCACGAGGCTTTCCCACAGGGCTGTGAAACGTGCCACCTTGGTGTGAGTCGATCCTCGGCGTGAAAGACGAGCCGGTGAAGGGAAAAGAGGTTCTTCTGGAATGGACTGAGACATCTGGGGGACTCTTGGAATGGTGGCACGACCCTGGAGTTCCTCTCGCCGTTCCTGTTGAGAGGGCCTCCTCTTGAGATGCGTCGGGAACGCCGGGAACTCTTTCCCGACGAAGCAGGGCAAGGATCCCTCATCTCGAGCTACGAGGCGGAAACGGGGCTCCTCTGGATGTGGGCGGGACCCTCGTGATTCCTGTCGAGTGGAGACGAGTATGTCGGGGAACTTCTTGATTTGCACCAAGGGTGTGAAGGACCCTTTCGAAGTTCCAGAGGTGAGGTGTGATCAGCCTCGAGACGCCTCAGCGGAAATGGGCCTCATCTCGCCTGGAAGGGAGAACCTCCTGGATTTTCTCGAGTTGCGGCAGGTCTTCTCGAGTTAAGACGGGGACCTCAGGGACCCGCTCTGGTGGCCTCAGGAAAGGCCAGTCCCCATGCGAGTTGCTAGGGGACCTCTCGGGATTCCTCTCCCGTCCATGCCGGGGCCTCAGTCCTTGTGTGGAGTCGGGGCCGGAACCTGAGGATTCCTCTCCAGTGTTGCCATGGATCTTGGGGTGCTTCTGAGTCTCCCCAGGGGAGTCAGGCCTCGTCTCGAGTGGGGGCATGCACGTGCGCTTTCCTCCCGAGCTGCAGCAGTAGTGTCACGCTTCCTGTCACGTGGATCAAGGGATCTGTGGCTTTCCTTCGAGGCTGTCCCTCGAGGCTTTCCCACGAGGCTTTCCCACAGGGCTGTGCCACGTGCCACCTTGGTGGGAGTCAATCCTCGGCGTGAAAGACGAGCCGGTGAAGGGAAAAGAGGTTCCTCTGGAATGGACTGAGACATCTGGGGGACTCTTGGAATGGTGGCACGACCCTGGAGTTCCTCTCTCCGTTCCTGTTGAGAGGGCCTCCTCTTGAGATTCGACGGGAACGCTGCGAACTCTTTCCCGACGAAGCAGGGAAAGGATCCCTCATCTCGAGCTACGAGGCGGAAACGGGGCTCCTCTGGATGTGGGAGGGACCCTCGTGATTCCTCTCGAGTGGAGACGGGTATGTCGGGGAACTTCTTGATTTGCACCAAGGGTGTGAAGGACCCTTTCGAAGTTCCAGAGGGGAGGTGTGATCAGCCTCGAGACGTCTCAGCGGAAATGGGCCTCATCTCGCCTGGAGGGGAGAACCTCCTGGATTTTCTCGAGTTGCGGCAGGTCTTCTCGAGTTACGACGGGGACCTCAGGGAACCGCTCTGGTGGCCTCAGGAAAGGCCAGTCCCCATGCGAGTTGCTAGGGGACCTCTCGGGATTCCTCTCCCGTCCAGGCCGGGGCCTCAGTCCTTGTGTGGAGTCGGGGCCGGAACCTGAGGATTCCTCTCCAGTGTTACCATGGATCTTGGGGTGCTTCTGAGTCTCCCCAGGGGAGTCAGGCCTCGTCTCGTGTGGGGGCATGCACGTGCGCTTTCCTCCCGAGCTGCAGCAGTAGTGTCACGCTTCCTGTCACGTGGATCAAGGGATCTGTGGCTTTCCCTCGAGGCTTTCCCTCGAGGCTTTCCCACGAGGCTTTCCCACAGGGCTGTGCCACGTGCCACCTTGGTGTGAGTCGATCCTCGGCGTGAAAGACGAGCCGGTGAAGGGAAAAGAGGTTCCTCTGGAATGGACTGAGACATCTGGGGGACTCTTGGAATGGTGACACGACCCTGGAGTTCCTCTCGCCGTTCCTGTTGAGAGGGCCTCCTCTTGAGATGCGACGGGAACGCCGGGAACTCTTTCCCGACGAAGCAGGGAAAGGATCCCTCATCTCGAGCTACGAGGCGGAAACGGGGCTCCTCTGGATGTGGGCGGGACCCTCGTGATTCCTCTCGAGTGGAGACGGGTATGTCGGGGAACTTCTTGATTTGCACCAAGGGTGTGAAGGACCCTTTCGAAGTTCCAGAGGGGAGGTGTGATCAGCCTCGAGACGTCTCAGCGGAAATGGGCCTCATCTCGCCTGGAGGGGAGAACCTCCTGGATTTTCTCGAGTTGCGGCAGGTCTTCTCGAGTTACGACGGGGACCTCAGGGAACCGCTCTGGTGGCCTCAGGAAAGGCCAGTCCCCATGCGAGTTGCTAGGGGACCTCTCGGGATTCCTCTCCCGTCCAGGCCGGGGCCTCAGTCCTTGTGTGGAGTCGGGGCCGGAACCTGAGGATTCCTCTCCATTGTTGCCATGGATCTTGGGGTGCTTCTGAGTCTCCCCAGGGGAGTCAGGCCTCGTCTCGAGTGGGGGCATGCACGTGCGCTTTCCTCCCGAGCTGCAGCAGTAGTGTCACGCTTCCTGTCACGTGGATCAAGGGATCTGTGGCTTTCCCTCGAGGCTGTCCCTCGAGGCTTTCCCACGAGGCTTTCCCACAGGGCTGTGCCACGTGCCACCTTGGTGTGAGTCGATCCTCGGCGTGAAAGACGAGCCGGTGAAGGGAAAAGAGGTTCCTCTGGAATGGACTGAAATATCTGGGGGACTCTTGGAATGGTGGCACGACCCTGGAGTTCCTCTCGCCGTTCCTGTTGAGAGGGCCTCCTCTTGAGATGCGACGGGAACGCCGGGACCTCTTTCCCGAAGAAGCAGGGAAAGGATCCCTCATCTCGAGCTACGAGGCGGAAACGGGGCTCCTCTGGATGTGGGCGGGACCCTCGTGATTCCTCTCGAGTGGAGACGGGTATGTCGGGGAACTTCTTGATTTGCACCAAGGGTGTGAAGGACCCTTTCGAAGTTCCAGAGGGGAGGTGTGATCAGCCTCGAGACGCCTCAGCGGAAATGGGCCTCATCTCGCCTGGAGGGGAGAACCTCCTGGATTTTCTCGAGTTGCGGCAGGTCTTCTCGAGTTACGACGGGGACCTCAGGGACCCGCTCTGGTGGCCTCAGGAAATGTCAGTCTCCATGCGAGTTGCTAGGGGACCTCTCGGGATTCCTCTCCCGTCCATGCCGGGGCCTCAGTCCTTGTGTGGAGTCGGGGCCGGAACCTGAGGATTCCTCTCCAGTGTTGCCATGGATCTTGGGGTGCTTCTGAGTCTCCCCAGGGGAGTCAGGCCTCGTCTCAAGTGGGGGCATGCACGTGCGCTTTCCTCCCGAGCTGCAGCAGTAGTGTCACGCTTCCTGTCACGTGGATCAAGGGATCTGTGGCTTTCACTCGAGGCTGTCCCTCGAGGCTTTCCCACGAGGCTTTCCCACAGGGCTGTGCCACGTGCCACCTTGGTGTGAGTCGATCCTCGGTGTGAAAGACGAGCCGGTGAAGGGAAAAGAGGTTCCTCTGGAATGGACTGAGACATCTGGGGGACTCTTGGAATGGTGGCACGACCCTGGAGTTCCTCTCGCCGTTCCTGTTGAGAGGGCCTCCTCTTGAGATGCGACGGGAACGCCGGGAACTCTTTCCCGACGAAGCAGGGAAAGGATCCCTCATCTCGAGCTACGAGGCGGAAACGGGGCTCCTCTGGATGTGGGCGGGACCCTCGTGATTCCTCTCGAGTGGAGACGGGTATGTCGGGGAACTTCTTGATTTGCACCAAGGGTGTGAAGGACCCTTTCGAAGTTCCAGAGGGGAGGTGTGATCAGCCTCGAGACGTCTCAGCGGAAATGGGCCTCATCTCGCCTGGAGGGGAGAACCTCCTGGATTTTCTCGAGTTGTGGCAGGTCTTCTCGAGTTACGACGGGGACCTCAGGGAACCGCTCTGGTGGCCTCAGGAAAGGCCAGTCCCCATGCGAGTTGCTAGGGGACCTCTCGGGATTCCTCTCCCGTCCAGGCCGGGGCCTCAGTCCTTGTGTGGAGTCGGGGCCGGAACCTGAGGATTCCTCTCCAGTGTTGCCATGGATCTTGGGGTGCTTCTGAGTCTCCCCAGGGGAGTCAGGCCTCGTCTCGAGTGGGGGCATGCACGTGCGCTTTCCTCCCGAGCTGCAGCAGTAGTGTCACGCTTCCTGTCACGTGGATCAAGGGATCTGTGGCTTTCCCTCGAGGCTGTCCCTCGAGGCTTTCCCACGAGGCTTTCCCACAGGGCTGTGCCACGTGCCACCTTGGTGTGAGTCGATCCTCGGCGTGAAAGACGAGCCGGTGAAGGGAAAAGAGGTTCCTCTGAAATGGACTGAGACATCTGGGGGACTCTTGGAATGGTGGCACGACCCTGGAGTTCCTCTCGCCGTTCCTGTTGAGAGGGCCTCCTCTTGAGATGCGACGGGAACGCCGGGAACTCTTTCCCGACGAAGCAGGGAAAGGATCCCTCATCTCGAGCTACGAGGCGGAAACGGGGCTCCTCTGGATGTGGGCGGGACCCTCGTGATTCCTCTCGAGTGGAGACGGGTATGTCGGGGAACTTCATGATTTGCACCAAGGGTGTGAAGGACCCTTTCGAAGTTCCAGAGGTGAGGTGTGATCAGCCTCGAGACGCCTCAGCGGAAATGGGCCTCATCTCGCCTGGAGGGGAGAACCTCCTGGATTTTCTCGAGTTGTGGCAGGTCTTCTCGAGTTACGACGGGGACCTCAGGGACCCGCTCTGGTGGCCTCAGGAAAGGCCAGTCCCCATGCGAGTTGCTAGGGGACCTCTCAGGATTCCTCTCCCGTCCATGCCGGGGCCTCAGTCCTTGTGTGGAGTCGGGGCCGGAACCTGAGGATTCCTCTCCAGTGTTGCCATGGATCTTGGGGTGCTTCTGAGTCTCCCCAGGGGAGTCAGGCCTCGTCTCGAGTCGGGGCATGCACGTGCGCTTTCCTCCCGAGCTGCAGCAGTAGTGTCACGCTTCCTGTCACGTGGATCAAGGGATCTGTGGCTTTCCCTCGAGGCTGTCCCTCGAGGCTTTCCCAAGATGCTTTCCCACAGGGCTGTGCCACGTGCCACCTTGGTGTGAGTCGATCCTCGGTGTGAAAGACGAGCCGGTGAAAGGAAAAGAGGTTCCTCTGGAATGGACTGAGACATCTGGGGGACTCTTGGAATGGTGACACGACCCTGGAGTTCCTCTCGCCGTTCCTGTTGAGAGGGCCTCCTCTTGAGATAAGACGGGAACGCCGGGAACTCTTTCCCGACGAAGCAGGGAAAGGATCCCTCATCTCGAGCTACGAGGCGGAAACGGGGATCCTCTGGATGTGGGCGGGACCCTCGTGATTCCTCTCGAGTGGAGACGGGTATGTCGGGGAACTTCTTGATTTGCACCAAGGGTGTGAAGGACCCTTTCGAAGTTCCAGAGGGGAGGTGTGATCAGCCTCGAGACGCCTCAGCGGAAATGGGCCTCATCTCGCCTGGAGGGGAGAACCTCCTGGATTTTCTCGAGTTGCGGCAGGTCTTCTCGAGTTACGACGGGGACCTCAGGGACCCGCTCTGGTGGCCTCAGGAAATGTCAGTCTCCATGCGAGTTGCTAGGTGACCTCTCGGGATTCCTCTCCCGTCCATGCCGGGGCCTCAGTCCTTGTGTGGAGTCGGGGCCGGAACCTGAGGATTCCTCTCCAGTGTTGCCATGGATCTTGGGGTGCTTCTGAGTCTCCCCAGGGGAGTCAGGCCTCGTCTCGAGTGGGGGCATGCACGTGCGCTTTCCTCCCGAGCTGCAGCAGTAGTGTCACGCTTCCTGTCACGTGGATCAAGGGATCTGTGGCTTTCCCTCGAGGCTGTCCCTCGAGGCTTTCCCACGAGGCTTTCCCACAGGGCTGTGCCACGTGCCACCTTGGTGTGAGTCGATCCTCGGTGTGAAAGACGAGCCGGTGAAGGGAAAAGAGGTTCCTCTGGAATGGACTGAGACATCTGGGGGACTCTTGGAATGGTGGCACGACCCTGGAGTTCCTCTCGCCGTTCCTGTTGAGAGGGCCTCCTCTTGAGATGCGACGGGAACGCCGGGAACTCTTTCCCGACGAAGCAGGGAAAGGATCCCTCATCTCGAGCTACGAGGCGGAAACGGGGCTCCTCTGGATGTGGGCGGGACCCTCGTGATTCCTCTCGAGTGGAGACGGGTATGTCGGGGAACTTCTTGATTTGCACCAAGGGTGTGAAGGACCCTTTCGAAGTTCCAGAGTTGAGGTGTGATCAGCCTCGAGACGTCTCAGCGGAAATGGGCCTCATCTCGCCTGGAGGGGAGAACCTCCTGGATTTTCTCGAGTTGTGGCAGGTCTTCTCGAGTTACGACGGGGACCTCAGGGACCCGCTCTGGTGGCCTCAGGAAATGTCAGTCTCCATGCGAGTTGCTAGGGGACCTCTCGGGATTCCTCTCCCGTCCATGCCGGGGCCTCAGTCCTTGTGTGGAGTCGGGGTCGGAACCTGAGGATTCCTCTCCAGTGTTGCCATGGATCTTGGGGTGCTTCTGAGTCTCCCCAGGGGAGTCAGGCCTCGTCTCGAGTGGGGGCATGCACGTGCGCTTTCCTCCCGAGCTGCAGCAGTAGTGTCACGCTTCCTGTCACGTGGATCAAGGGATCTGTGGCTTTCCCTCGAGGCTGTCCCTCGAGGCTTTCCCACGAGGCTTTCCCACAGGGCTGTGCCACGTGCCACCTTGGTGTGAGTCGATCCTCGGTGTGAAAGACGAGCCGGTGAAGGGAAAAGAGGTTCCTCTGGAATGGACTGAGACATCTGGGGGACTCTTGGAATGGTGGCACGACCCTGGAGTTCCTCTCGCCGTTCCTGTTGAGAGGGCCTCCTCTTGAGATGCGACGGGAACGCCGGGAACTCTTTCCCGACGAAGCAGGGAAAGGATCCCTCATCTCGAGCTACGAGGCGGAAACGGGGCTCCTCTGGATGTGGGCGGGACCCTCGTGATTCCTCTCGAGTGGAGACGGGTATGTCGGGGAACTTCTTGATTTGCACCAAGGGTGTGAAGGACCCTTTCGAAGTTCCAGAGGTGAGGTGTGATCAGCCTCGAGACGTCTCAGCGGAAATGGGCCTCATCTCGCCTGGAGGGGAGAACCTCCTGGATTTTCTCGAGTTGCGGCAGGTCTTCTCGAGTTACGACGGGGACCTCAGGGACCCGCTCTGGTGGCCTCAGGAAATGTCAGTCTCCATGCGAGTTGCTAGGTGACCTCTCGGGATTCCTCTCCCGTCCATGCCGGGGCCTCAGTCCTTGTGTGGAGTCGGGGCCGGAACCTGAGGATTCCTCTCCAGTGTTGCCATGGATCTTGGGGTGCTTCTGAGTCTCCCCAGGGGAGTCAGGCCTCGTCTCGAGTGGGGGCATGCACGTGCGCTTTCCTCCCGAGCTGCAGCAGTAGTGTCACGCTTCCTGTCACGTGGATCAAGGGATCTGTGGCTTTCCCTCGAGGCTGTCCCTCGAGGCTTTCCCACGAGGCTTTCCCACAGGGCTGTGCCACGTGCCACCTTGGTGTGAGTCGATCCTCGGTGTGAAAGACGAGCCGTTGAAGGGAAAAGAGGTTCCTCTGGAATGGACTGAGACATCTGGGGGACTCTTGGAATGGTGGCACGACCCTGGAGTTCCTCTCGCCGTTCCTGTTGAGAGGGCCTCCTCTTGAGATGCGACGGGAACGCCGGGAACTCTTTCCCGACGAAGCAGGGAAAGGATCCCTCATCTCGAGCTACGAGGCGGAAACGGGGCTCCTCTGGATGTGGGCGGGACCCTCGTGATTCCTCTCGAGTGGAGACGGGTATGTCGGGGAACTTCTTGATTTGCACCAAGGGTGTGAAGGACCCTTTCGAAGTTCCAGAGTTGAGGTGTGATCAGCCTCGAGACGTCTCAGCGGAAATGGGCCTCATCTCGCCTGGAGGGGAGAACCTCCTGGATTTTCTCGAGTTGTGGCAGGTCTTCTCGAGTTACGACGGGGACCTCAGGGACCCGCTCTGGTGGCCTCAGGAAAGGCCAGTCCCCATGCGAGTTGCTAGGGGACCTCTCGGGATTCCTCTCCCGTCCAGGCCGGGGCCTCAGTCCTTGTGTGGAGTCGGGACCGGAACCTGAGGATTCCTCTCCAGTGTTGCCATGGATCTTGGGGTGCTTCTGAGTCTCCCCAGGGGAGTCAGGCCTCGTCTCGAGTGGGGGCATGCACGTGCGCTTTCCTCCCGAGCTGCAGCAGTAGTGTCACGCTTCCTGTCACGTGGATCAAGGGATCTGTGGCTTTCCCTCGAGGCTGTCCCTCGAGGCTTTCCCACGAGGCTTTCCCACAGGGCTGTGCCACGTGCCACCTTGGTGTGAGTCGATCCTCGGCGTGAAAGACGAGCCGGTGAAGGGAAAAGAGGTTCCTCTGGAATGGACTGAGACATCTGGGGGACTCTTGGAATGGTGGCACGACCCTGGAGTTCCTCTCGCCGTTCCTGTTGAGAGGGCCTCCTCTTGAGATGCGACGGGAACGCCGGGACCTCTTTCCCGAAGAAGCAGGGAAAGGATCCCTCATCTCGAGCTACGAGGCGGAAACGGGGCTCCTCTGGATGTGGGCGGGACCCTCGTGATTCCTCTCGAGTGGATACGGGTATGTCGGGGAACTTCTTGATTTGCACCAAGGGTGTGAAGGACCCTTTCGAAGTTCCAGAGGGGAGGTGTGATCAGCCTCGAGACGCCTCAGCGGAAATGGGCCTCATCTCGCCTGGAGGGGAGAACCTCCTGGATTTTCTCGAGTTGCGGCAGGTCTTCTCGAGTTACGACGGGGACCTCAGGGACCCGCTCTGGTGGCCTCAGGAAATGTCAGTCTCCATGCGAGTTGCTAGGGGACCTCTCGGGATTCCTCTCCCGTCCATGCCGGGGCCTCAGTCCTTGTGTGGAGTCGGGGCCGGAACCTGAGGATTCCTCTCCAGTGTTGCCATGGATCTTGGGGTGCTTCTGAGTCTCCCCAGGGGAGTCAGGCCTCGTCTCGAGTGGGGGCATGCACGTGCGCTTTCCTCCCGAGCTGCAGCAGTAGTGTCACGCTTCCTGTCACGTGGATCAAGGGATCTGTGGCTTTCCCTCGAGGCTGTCCCTCGAGGCTTTCCCACGAGGCTTTCCCACAGGGCTGTGCCACGTGCCACCTTGGTGTGAGTCGATCCTCGGTGTGAAAGACGAGCCGGTGAAGGGAAAAGAGGTTCCTCTGGAATGGACTGAGACATCTGGGGGACTCTTGGAATGGTGGCACGACCCTGGAGTTCCTCTCGCCGTTCCTGTTGAGAGGGCCTCCTCTTGAGATGCGACGGGAACGCCGGGAACTCTTTCCCGACGAAGCAGGGAAAGGATCCCTCATCTCGAGCTACGAGGCGGAAACGGGGCTCCTCTGGATGTGGGCGGGACCCTCGTGATTCCTCTCGAGTGGAGACGGGTATGTCGGGGAACTTCTTGATTTGCACCAAGGGTGTGAAGGACCCTTTCGAAGTTCCAGAGGGGAGGTGTGATCAGCCTCGAGACGTCTCAGCGGAAATGGGCCTCATCTCGCCTGGAGGGGAGAACCTCCTGGATTTTCTCGAGTTGTGGCAGGTCTTCTCGAGTTACGACGGGGACCTCAGGGAACCGCTCTGGTGGCCTCAGGAAAGGCCAGTCCCCATGCGAGTTGCTAGGGGACCTCTCGGGATTCCTCTCCCGTCCAGGCCGGGGCCTCAGTCCTTGTGTGGAGTCGGGGCCGGAACCTGAGGATTCCTCTCCAGTGTTGCCATGGATCTTGGGGTGCTTCTGAGTCTCCCCAGGGGAGTCAGGCCTCGTCTCGAGTGGGGGCATGCACGTGCGCTTTCCTCCCGAGCTGCAGCAGTAGTGTCACGCTTCCTGTCACGTGGATCAAGGGATCTGTGGCTTTCCCTCGAGGCTGTCCCTCGAGGCTTTCCCACGAGGCTTTCCCACAGGGCTGTGCCACGTGCCACCTTGGTGTGAGTCGATCCTCGGCGTGAAAGACGAGCCGGTGAAGGGAAAAGAGGTTCCTCTGAAATGGACTGAGACATCTGGGGGACTCTTGGAATGGTGGCACGACCCTGGAGTTCCTCTCGCCGTTCCTGTTGAGAGGGCCTCCTCTTGAGATGCGACGGGAACGCCGGGAACTCTTTCCCGACGAAGCAGGGAAAGGATCCCTCATCTCGAGCTACGAGGCGGAAACGGGGCTCCTCTGGATGTGGGCGGGACCCTCGTGATTCCTCTCGAGTGGAGACGGGTATGTCGGGGAACTTCATGATTTGCACCAAGGGTGTGAAGGACCCTTTCGAAGTTCCAGAGGTGAGGTGTGATCAGCCTCGAGACGCCTCAGCGGAAATGGGCCTCATCTCGCCTGGAGGGGAGAACCTCCTGGATTTTCTCGAGTTGTGGCAGGTCTTCTCGAGTTACGACGGGGACCTCAGGGACCCGCTCTGGTGGCCTCAGGAAAGGCCAGTCCCCATGCGAGTTGCTAGGGGACCTCTCAGGATTCCTCTCCCGTCCATGCCGGGGCCTCAGTCCTTGTGTGGAGTCGGGGCCGGAACCTGAGGATTCCTCTCCAGTGTTGCCATGGATCTTGGGGTGCTTCTGAGTCTCCCCAGGGGAGTCAGGCCTCGTCTCGAGTCGGGGCATGCACGTGCGCTTTCCTCCCGAGCTGCAGCAGTAGTGTCACGCTTCCTGTCACGTGGATCAAGGGATCTGTGGCTTTCCCTCGAGGCTGTCCCTCGAGGCTTTCCCAAGATGCTTTCCCACAGGGCTGTGCCACGTGCCACCTTGGTGTGAGTCGATCCTCGGTGTGAAAGACGAGCCGGTGAAAGGAAAAGAGGTTCCTCTGGAATGGACTGAGACATCTGGGGGACTCTTGGAATGGTGACACGACCCTGGAGTTCCTCTCGCCGTTCCTGTTGAGAGGGCCTCCTCTTGAGATAAGACGGGAACGCCGGGAACTCTTTCCCGACGAAGCAGGGAAAGGATCCCTCATCTCGAGCTACGAGGCGGAAACGGGGATCCTCTGGATGTGGGCGGGACCCTCGTGATTCCTCTCGAGTGGAGACGGGTATGTCGGGGAACTTCTTGATTTGCACCAAGGGTGTGAAGGACCCTTTCGAAGTTCCAGAGGGGAGGTGTGATCAGCCTCGAGACGCCTCAGCGGAAATGGGCCTCATCTCGCCTGGAGGGGAGAACCTCCTGGATTTTCTCGAGTTGCGGCAGGTCTTCTCGAGTTACGACGGGGACCTCAGGGACCCGCTCTGGTGGCCTCAGGAAATGTCAGTCTCCATGCGAGTTGCTAGGTGACCTCTCGGGATTCCTCTCCCGTCCATGCCGGGGCCTCAGTCCTTGTGTGGAGTCGGGGCCGGAACCTGAGGATTCCTCTCCAGTGTTGCCATGGATCTTGGGGTGCTTCTGAGTCTCCCCAGGGGAGTCAGGCCTCGTCTCGAGTGGGGGCATGCACGTGCGCTTTCCTCCCGAGCTGCAGCAGTAGTGTCACGCTTCCTGTCACGTGGATCAAGGGATCTGTGGCTTTCCCTCGAGGCTGTCCCTCGAGGCTTTCCCACGAGGCTTTCCCACAGGGCTGTGCCACGTGCCACCTTGGTGTGAGTCGATCCTCGGTGTGAAAGACGAGCCGGTGAAGGGAAAAGAGGTTCCTCTGGAATGGACTGAGACATCTGGGGGACTCTTGGAATGGTGGCACGACCCTGGAGTTCCTCTCGCCGTTCCTGTTGAGAGGGCCTCCTCTTGAGATGCGACGGGAACGCCGGGAACTCTTTCCCGACGAAGCAGGGAAAGGATCCCTCATCTCGAGCTACGAGGCGGAAACGGGGCTCCTCTGGATGTGGGCGGGACCCTCGTGATTCCTCTCGAGTGGAGACGGGTATGTCGGGGAACTTCTTGATTTGCACCAAGGGTGTGAAGGACCCTTTCGAAGTTCCAGAGTTGAGGTGTGATCAGCCTCGAGACGTCTCAGCGGAAATGGGCCTCATCTCGCCTGGAGGGGAGAACCTCCTGGATTTTCTCGAGTTGTGGCAGGTCTTCTCGAGTTACGACGGGGACCTCAGGGACCCGCTCTGGTGGCCTCAGGAAATGTCAGTCTCCATGCGAGTTGCTAGGGGACCTCTCGGGATTCCTCTCCCGTCCATGCCGGGGCCTCAGTCCTTGTGTGGAGTCGGGGTCGGAACCTGAGGATTCCTCTCCAGTGTTGCCATGGATCTTGGGGTGCTTCTGAGTCTCCCCAGGGGAGTCAGGCCTCGTCTCGAGTGGGGGCATGCACGTGCGCTTTCCTCCCGAGCTGCAGCAGTAGTGTCACGCTTCCTGTCACGTGGATCAAGGGATCTGTGGCTTTCCCTCGAGGCTGTCCCTCGAGGCTTTCCCACGAGGCTTTCCCACAGGGCTGTGCCACGTGCCACCTTGGTGTGAGTCGATCCTCGGTGTGAAAGACGAGCCGGTGAAGGGAAAAGAGGTTCCTCTGGAATGGACTGAGACATCTGGGGGACTCTTGGAATGGTGGCACGACCCTGGAGTTCCTCTCGCCGTTCCTGTTGAGAGGGCCTCCTCTTGAGATGCGACGGGAACGCCGGGAACTCTTTCCCGACGAAGCAGGGAAAGGATCCCTCATCTCGAGCTACGAGGCGGAAACGGGGCTCCTCTGGATGTGGGCGGGACCCTCGTGATTCCTCTCGAGTGGAGACGGGTATGTCGGGGAACTTCTTGATTTGCACCAAGGGTGTGAAGGACCCTTTCGAAGTTCCAGAGGTGAGGTGTGATCAGCCTCGAGACGTCTCAGCGGAAATGGGCCTCATCTCGCCTGGAGGGGAGAACCTCCTGGATTTTCTCGAGTTGCGGCAGGTCTTCTCGAGTTACGACGGGGACCTCAGGGACCCGCTCTGGTGGCCTCAGGAAATGTCAGTCTCCATGCGAGTTGCTAGGTGACCTCTCGGGATTCCTCTCCCGTCCATGCCGGGGCCTCAGTCCTTGTGTGGAGTCGGGGCCGGAACCTGAGGATTCCTCTCCAGTGTTGCCATGGATCTTGGGGTGCTTCTGAGTCTCCCCAGGGGAGTCAGGCCTCGTCTCGAGTGGGGGCATGCACGTGCGCTTTCCTCCCGAGCTGCAGCAGTAGTGTCACGCTTCCTGTCACGTGGATCAAGGGATCTGTGGCTTTCCCTCGAGGCTGTCCCTCGAGGCTTTCCCACGAGGCTTTCCCACAGGGCTGTGCCACGTGCCACCTTGGTGTGAGTCGATCCTCGGTGTGAAAGACGAGCCGTTGAAGGGAAAAGAGGTTCCTCTGGAATGGACTGAGACATCTGGGGGACTCTTGGAATGGTGGCACGACCCTGGAGTTCCTCTCGCCGTTCCTGTTGAGAGGGCCTCCTCTTGAGATGCGACGGGAACGCCGGGAACTCTTTCCCGACGAAGCAGGGAAAGGATCCCTCATCTCGAGCTACGAGGCGGAAACGGGGCTCCTCTGGATGTGGGCGGGACCCTCGTGATTCCTCTCGAGTGGAGACGGGTATGTCGGGGAACTTCTTGATTTGCACCAAGGGTGTGAAGGACCCTTTCGAAGTTCCAGAGTTGAGGTGTGATCAGCCTCGAGACGTCTCAGCGGAAATGGGCCTCATCTCGCCTGGAGGGGAGAACCTCCTGGATTTTCTCGAGTTGTGGCAGGTCTTCTCGAGTTACGACGGGGACCTCAGGGACCCGCTCTGGTGGCCTCAGGAAAGGCCAGTCCCCATGCGAGTTGCTAGGGGACCTCTCGGGATTCCTCTCCCGTCCAGGCCGGGGCCTCAGTCCTTGTGTGGAGTCGGGACCGGAACCTGAGGATTCCTCTCCAGTGTTGCCATGGATCTTGGGGTGCTTCTGAGTCTCCCCAGGGGAGTCAGGCCTCGTCTCGAGTGGGGGCATGCACGTGCGCTTTCCTCCCGAGCTGCAGCAGTAGTGTCACGCTTCCTGTCACGTGGATCAAGGGATCTGTGGCTTTCCCTCGAGGCTGTCCCTCGAGGCTTTCCCACGAGGCTTTCCCACAGGGCTGTGCCACGTGCCACCTTGGTGTGAGTCGATCCTCGGCGTGAAAGACGAGCCGGTGAAGGGAAAAGAGGTTCCTCTGGAATGGACTGAGACATCTGGGGGACTCTTGGAATGGTGGCACGACCCTGGAGTTCCTCTCGCCGTTCCTGTTGAGAGGGCCTCCTCTTGAGATGCGACGGGAACGCCGGGACCTCTTTCCCGAAGAAGCAGGGAAAGGATCCCTCATCTCGAGCTACGAGGCGGAAACGGGGCTCCTCTGGATGTGGGCGGGACCCTCGTGATTCCTCTCGAGTGGATACGGGTATGTCGGGGAACTTCTTGATTTGCACCAAGGGTGTGAAGGACCCTTTCGAAGTTCCAGAGGGGAGGTGTGATCAGCCTCGAGACGCCTCAGCGGAAATGGGCCTCATCTCGCCTGGAGGGGAGAACCTCCTGGATTTTCTCGAGTTGCGGCAGGTCTTCTCGAGTTACGACGGGGACCTCAGGGACCCGCTCTGGTGGCCTCAGGAAATGTCAGTCTCCATGCGAGTTGCTAGGGGACCTCTCGGGATTCCTCTCCCGTCCATGCCGGGGCCTCAGTCCTTGTGTGGAGTCGGGGCCGGAACCTGAGGATTCCTCTCCAGTGTTGCCATGGATCTTGGGGTGCTTCTGAGTCTCCCCAGGGGAGTCAGGCCTCGTCTCGAGTGGGGGCATGCACGTGCGCTTTCCTCCCGAGCTGCAGCAGTAGTGTCACGCTTCCTGTCACGTGGATCAAGGGATCTGTGGCTTTCCCTCGAGGCTGTCCCTCGAGGCTTTCCCACGAGGCTTTCCCACAGGGCTGTGCCACGTGCCACCTTGGTGTGAGTCGATCCTCGGTGTGAAAGACGAGCCGGTGAAGGGAAAAGAGGTTCCTCTGGAATGGACTGAGACATCTGGGGGACTCTTGGAATGGTGGCACGACCCTGGAGTTCCTCTCGCCGTTCCTGTTGAGAGGGCCTCCTCTTGAGATGCGACGGGAACGCCGGGAACTCTTTCCCGACGAAGCAGGGAAAGGATCCCTCATCTCGAGCTACGAGGCGGAAACGGGGCTCCTCTGGATGTGGGCGGGACCCTCGTGATTCCTCTCGAGTGGAGACGGGTATGTCGGGGAACTTCTTGATTTGCACCAAGGGTGTGAAGGACCCTTTCGAAGTTCCAGAGGGGAGGTGTGATCAGCCTCGAGACGTCTCAGCGGAAATGGGCCTCATCTCGCCTGGAGGGGAGAACCTCCTGGATTTTCTCGAGTTGTGGCAGGTCTTCTCGAGTTACGACGGGGACCTCAGGGAACCGCTCTGGTGGCCTCAGGAAAGGCCAGTCCCCATGCGAGTTGCTAGGGGACCTCTCGGGATTCCTCTCCCGTCCAGGCCGGGGCCTCAGTCCTTGTGTGGAGTCGGGGCCGGAACCTGAGGATTCCTCTCCAGTGTTGCCATGGATCTTGGGGTGCTTCTGAGTCTCCCCAGGGGAGTCAGGCCTCGTCTCGAGTGGGGGCATGCACGTGCGCTTTCCTCCCGAGCTGCAGCAGTAGTGTCACGCTTCCTGTCACGTGGATCAAGGGATCTGTGGCTTTCCCTCGAGGCTGTCCCTCGAGGCTTTCCCACGAGGCTTTCCCACAGGGCTGTGCCACGTGCCACCTTGGTGTGAGTCGATCCTCGGCGTGAAAGACGAGCCGGTGAAGGGAAAAGAGGTTCCTCTGGAATGGACTGAGACATCTGGGGGACTCTTGGAATGGTGGCACGACCCTGGAGTTCCTCTCGCCGTTCCTGTTGAGAGGGCCTCCTCTTGAGATGCGACGGGAACGCCGGGAACTCTTTCCCGACGAAGCAGGGAAAGGATCCCTCATCTCGAGCTACGAGGCGGAAACGGGGCTCCTCTGGATGTGGGCGGGACCCTCGTGATTCCTCTCGAGTGGAGACGGGTATGTCGGGGAACTTCATGATTTGCACCAAGGGTGTGAAGGACCCTTTCGAAGTTCCAGAGGTGAGGTGTGATCAGCCTCGAGACGCCTCAGCGGAAATGGGCCTCATCTCGCCTGGAGGGGAGAACCTCCTGGATTTTCTCGAGTTGCGGCAGGTCTTCTCGAGTTACGACGGGGACCTCAGGGACCCGCTCTGGTGGCCTCAGGAAAGGCCAGTCCCCATGCGAGTTGCTAGGGGACCTCTCAGGATTCCTCTCCCGTCCATGCCGTTGCCTCAGTCCTTGTGTGGAGTCGGGGCCGGAACGTGAGGATTCCTCTCCAGTGTTGCCATGGATCTTGGGGTGCTTCTGAGTCTCCCCAGGGGAGTCAGGCCTCGTCTCGAGTGGGGGCATGCACGTGCGCTTTCCTCCCGAGCTGCAGCAGTAGTGTCACGCTTCCTGTCACGTGGATCAAGGGATCTGTGGCTTTCCCTCGAGGCTGTCCCTCGAGGCTTTCCCAAGATGCTTTCCCACAGGGCTGTGCCACGTGCCACCTTGGTGTGAGTCGATCCTCGGCGTGAAAGACGAGCCGGTGAAAGGAAAAGAGGTTCCTCTGGAATGGACTGAGACATCTGGGGGACTCTTGGAATGGTGACACGACCCTGGAGTTCCTCTCGCCGTTCCTGTTGAGAGGGCCTCCTCTTGAGATAAGACGGGAACGCCGGGAACTCTTTCCCGACGAAGCAGGGAAAGGATCCCTCATCTCGAGCTACGAGGCGGAAACGGGGATCCTCTGGATGTGGGCGGGACCCTCGTGATTCCTCTCGAGTGGAGACGGGTATGTCGGGGAACTTCTTGATTTGCACCAAGGGTGTGAAGGACCCTTTCGAAGTTCCAGAGGGGAGGTGTGATCAGCCTCGAGACGCCTCAGCGGAAATGGGCCTCATCTCGCCTGGAGGGGAGAACCTCCTGGATTTTCTCGAGTTGCGGCAGGTCTTCTCGAGTTACGACGGGGACCTCAGGGACCCGCTCTGGTGGCCTCAGGAAATGTCAGTCTCCATGCAAGTTGCTAGGGGACCTCTCGGGATTCCTCTCCCGTCCATGCCGGGGCCTCAGTCCTTGTGTGGAGTCGGGGTCGGAACCTGAGGATTCCTCTCCAGTGTTGCCATGGATCTTGGGGTGCTTCTGAGTCTCCCCAGGGGAGTCAGGCCTCGTCTCGAGTGGGGGCATGCACGTGCGCTTTCCTCCCGAGCTGCAGCAGTAGTGTCACGCTTCCTGTCACGTGGATCAAGGGATCTGTGGCTTTCCCTCGAGGCTGTCCCTCGAGGCTTTCCCACGAGGCTTTCCCACAGGGCTGTGCCACGTGCCACCTTGGTGTGAGTCGATCCTCGGTGTGAAAGACGAGCCGGTGAAGGGAAAAGAGGTTCCTCTGGAATGGACTGAGACATCTGGGGGACTCTTGGAATGGTGGCACGACCCTGGAGTTCCTCTCGCCGTTCCTGTTGAGAGGGCCTCCTCTTGAGATGCGACGGGAACGCCGGGAACTCTTTCCCGACGAAGCAGGGAAAGGATCCCTCATCTCGAGCTACGAGGCGGAAACGGGGCTCCTCTGGATGTGGGCGGGACCCTCGTGATTCCTCTCGAGTGGAGACGGGTATGTCGGGGAACTTCTTGATTTGCACCAAGGGTGTGAAGGACCCTTTCGAAGTTCCAGAGTTGAGGTGTGATCAGCCTCGAGACGTCTCAGCGGAAATGGGCCTCATCTCGCCTGGAGGGGAGAACCTCCTGGATTTTCTCGAGTTGTGGCAGGTCTTCTCGAGTTACGACGGGGACCTCAGGGACCCGCTCTGGTGGCCTCAGGAAAGGCCAGTCCCCATGCGAGTTGCTAGGGGACCTCTCGGGATTCCTCTCCCGTCCAGGCCGGGGCCTCAGTCCTTGTGTGGAGTCGGGGCCGGAACCTGAGAATTCCTCTCCAGTGTTGCCATGGATCTTGGGGTGCTTCTGAGTCTCCCCAGGGGAGTCAGGCCTCGTCTCGAGTGGGGGCATGCACGTGCGCTTTCCTCCCGAGCTGCAGCAGTAGTGTCACGCTTCCTGTCACGTGGATCAAGGGATCTGTGGCTTTCCCTCGAGGCTGTCCCTCGAGGCTTTCCCACGAGGCTTTCCCACAGGGCTGTGCCACGTGCCACCTTGGTGTGAGTCGATCCTCGGCGTGAAAGACGAGCCGGTGAAGGGAAAAGAGGTTCCTCTGGAATGGACTGAGACATCTGGGGGACTCTTGGAATGGTGGCACGACCCTGGAGTTCCTCTCGCCGTTCCTGTTGAGAGGGCCTCCTCTTGAGATGCGACGGGAACGCCGGGAACTCTTTCCCGACGAAGCAGGGAAAGGATCCCTCATCTCGAGCTACGAGGCGGAAACGGGGCTCCTCTGGATGTGGGCGGGACCCTCGTGATTCCTCTCGAGTGGAGACGGGTATGTCGGGGAACTTCATGATTTGCACCAAGGGTGTGAAGGACCCTTTCGAAGTTCCAGAGGTGAGGTGTGATCAGCCTCGAGACGCCTCAGCGGAAATGGGCCTCATCTCGCCTGGAGGGGAGAACCTCCTGGATTTTCTCGAGTTGCGGCAGGTCTTCTCGAGTTACGACGGGGACCTCAGGGACCCGCTCTGGTGGCCTCAGGAAAGGCCAGTCCCCATGCGAGTTGCTAGGGGACCTATCAGGATTCCTCTCCCGTCCATGCCGGGGCCTCAGTCCTTGTGTGGAGTCGGGGCCGGAACGTGAGGATTCCTCTCCAGTGTTGCCATGGATCTTGGGGTGCTTCTGAGTCTCCCCAGGGGAGTCAGGCCTCGTCTCGAGTGGGGGCATGCACGTGCGCTTTCCTCCCGAGCTGCAGCAGTAGTGTCACGCTTCCTGTCACGTGGATCAAGGGATCTGTGGCTTTCCCTCGAGGCTGTCCCTCGAGGCTTTCCCACGAGGCTTTCCCACAGGGCTGTGCCACGTGCCACCTTGGTGTGAGTCGATCCTCGGCGTGAAAGACGAGCCGGTGAAAGGAAAAGAGGTTCCTCTGGAATGGACTGAGACATCTGGGGGACTCTTGGAATGGTGGCACGACCCTGGAGTTCCTCTCGCCGTTCCTGTTGAGAGGGCCTCCTCTTGAGATGCGACGGGAATGCCGGGAACTCTTTCCCGACGAAGCAGTGAAAGGATCCCTCATCTCGAGCTACGAGGCGGAAACGGGGCTCCTCTGGATGTGGGCGGGACCCTCGTGATTCCTCTCGAGTGGAGACGGGTATGTCGGGGAACTTCTTGATTTGCACCAAGGGTGTGAAGGACCCTTTCGAAGTTCCAGAGGTGAGGTGTGATCAGCCTCGAGACGCCTCAGCGGAAATGGGCCTCATCTCGCCTGGAGGGGAGAACCTCCTGGATTTTCTCGAGTTGCGGCAGGTCTTCTCGAGTTACGACGGGGACCTCAGGGACCCGCTCTGGTGGCCTCAGGAAAGGCCAGTCCCCATGCGAGTTGCTAGGGGACCTCTCGGGATTCCTCTCCCGTCCATGCCGGGGCCTCAGTCCTTGTGTGGAGTCGGGGCCGGAACCTGAGGATTCCTCTCCAGTGTTGCCATGGATCTTGGGGTGCTTCTGAGTCTCCCCAGGGGAGTCAGGCCTCGTCTCGAGTGGGGGCATGCACGTGCGCTTTCCTCCCGAGCTGCAGCAGTAGTGTTACGCTTCCTGTCACGTGGATCAAGGGATCTGTGGCTTTCCCTCGAGGCTGTCCCTCGAGGCTTTCCCACGAGGCTTTCCCACAGGGCTGTGCCACGTGCCACCTTGGTGTGAGTCGATCCTCGGCGTGAAAGACGAGCCGGTGAAGGGAAAAGAGGTTCCTCTGGAATGGACTGAGACATCTGGGGGACTCTTGGAATGGTGGCACGACCCTGGAGTTCCTCTCGCCGTTCCTGTTGAGAGGGCCTCCTCTTGAGATGCGACGGGAACGCCGGGAACTCTTTCCCGACGAAGCAGTGAAAGGATCCCTCATCTCGAGCTACGAGGCGGAAACGGGGCTCCTCTGGATGTGGGCGGGACCCTCGTGATTCCTCTCGAGTGGAGACGGGTATGTCGGGGAACTACTTGATTTGCAGCAAGGGTGTGAAGGACCCTTTCGAAGTTCCAGAGGGGAGGTGAGATCAGCCTCGAGACGCCTCAGCGGAAATGGGCCTCATCTCGCCTGGAGGGGAGAACCTCCTGGATTTTCTCGAGTTGCGGCAGGTCTTCTCGAGTTACGACGGGGACCTCAGGGACCCGCTCTGGTGGCCTCAGGAAAGGCCAGTCCCCATGCGAGTTGCTAGGGGACCTCTCGGGATTCCTCTCCCGTCCAGGCCGGGGCCTCAGTCCTTGTGTGGAGTCGGGGCCGGAACCTGAGGATTCCTCTCCAGTGTTGCCATGGATCTTGGGGTGCTTCTGAGTCTCCCCAGGGGAGTCAGGCCTCGTCTCGAGTGGGGGCATGCACGTGCGCTTTCCTCCCGAGCTGCAGCAGTAGTGTCACGCTTCCTGTCACGTGGATCAAGGGATCTGTGGCTTTCCCTCGAGGCTGTCCCTCGAGGCTTTCCCGCGAGGCTTTCCCACAGGGCTGTGCCACGTGCCACCTTGGTGGGAGTCGATCCTCGGCGTGAAAGACGAGCCGGTGAAGGGAAAAGAGGTTCCTCTGGAATGGACTGAGACATCTGGGGGACTCTTGGAATGGTGGCACGACCCTGGAGTTCCTCTCGCCGTTCCTGTTGAGAGGGCCTCCTCTTGATATCCGACGGGAACGCCGGGAACTCTTTCCCGACGAAGCAGGGAAAGGATCCCTCATCTCGAGCTACGAGGCGGAAACGGGGCTCCTCTGGATGTGGGCGGGACCCTCGTGATTCCTCTCGAGTGGAGACGGGTATGTCGGGGAACTTCTTGATTTGCACCAAGGGTGTGAAGGACCCTTTCGAAGTTCCAGAGTTGAGGTGTGATCAGCCTCGAGACGTCTCAGCGGAAATGGGCCTCATCTCGCCTGGAGGGGAGAACCTCCTGGATTTTCTCGAGTTGTGGCAGGTCTTCTCGAGTTACGACGGGGACCTCAGGGACCCGCTCTGGTGGCCTCAGGAAAGGCCAGTCCCCATGCGAGTTGCTAGGGGACCTCTCGGGATTCCTCTCCCGTCCAGGCTGGGGCCTCAGTCCTTGTGTGGAGTCGGGGCCGGAACCTGAGAATTCCTCTCCAGTGTTGCCATGGATCTTGGGGTGCTTCTGAGTCTCCCCAGGGGAGTCAGGCCTCGTCTCGAGTGGGGGCATGCACGTGCGCTTTCCTCCCGAGCTGCAGCAGTAGTGTCACGCTTCCTGTCACGTGGATCAAGGGATCTGTGGCTTTCCCTCGAGGCTGTCCCTCGAGGCTTTCCCACGAGGCTTTCCCACAGGGCTGTGCCACGTGCCACCTTGGTGTGAGTCGATCCTCGGCGTGAAAGACGAGCCGGTGAAGGGAAAAGAGGTTCCTCTGGAATGGACTGAGACATCTGGGGGACTCTTGGAATGGTGGCACGACCCTGGAGTTCCTCTCGCCGTTCCTGTTGAGAGGGCCTCCTCTTGAGATGCGACGGGAACGCCGGGAACTCTTTCCCGACGAAGCAGGGAAAGGATCCCTCATCTCGAGCTACGAGGCGGAAACGGGGCTCCTCTGGATGTGGGCGGGACCCTCGTGATTCCTCTCGAGTGGAGACGGGTATGTCGGGGAACTTCATGATTTGCACCAAGGGTGTGAAGGACCCTTTCGAAGTTCCAGAGGTGAGGTGTGATCAGCCTCGAGACGCCTCAGCGGAAATGGGCCTCATCTCGCCTGGAGGGGAGAACCTCCTGGATTTTCTCGAGTTGCGGCAGGTCTTCTCGAGTTACGACGGGGACCTCAGGGACCCGCTCTGGTGGCCTCAGGAAAGGCCAGTCCCCATGCGAGTTGCTAGGGGACCTCTCAGGATTCCTCTCCCGTCCATGCCGGGGCCTCAGTCCTTGTGTGGAGTCGGGGCCGGAACGTGAGGATTCCTCTCCAGTGTTGCCATGGATCTTGGGGTGCTTCTGAGTCTCCCCAGGGGAGTCAGGCCTCGTCTCGAGTGGGGGCATGCACGTGCGCTTTCCTCCCGAGCTGCAGCAGTAGTGTCACGCTTCCTGTCACGTGGATCAAGGGATCTGTGGCTTTCCCTCGAGGCTGTCCCTCGAGGCTTTCCCACGAGGCTTTCCCACAGGGCTGTGCCACGTGCCACCTTGGTGTGAGTCGATCCTCGGCGTGAAAGACGAGCCGGTGAAAGGAAAAGAGGTTCCTCTGGAATGGACTGAGACATCTGGGGGACTCTTGGAATGGTGGCACGACCCTGGAGTTCCTCTCGCCGTTCCTGTTGAGAGGGCCTCCTCTTGAGATGCGACGGGAATGCCGGGAACTCTTTCCCGACGAAGCAGTGAAAGGATCCCTCATCTCGAGCTACGAGGCGGAAACGGGGCTCCTCTGGATGTGGGCGGGACCCTCGTGATTCCTCTCGAGTGGAGACGGGTATGTCGGGGAACTTCTTGATTTGCACCAAGGGTGTGAAGGACCCTTTCGAAGTTCCAGAGGTGAGGTGTGATCAGCCTCGAGACGCCTCAGCGGAAATGGGCCTCATCTCGCCTGGAGGGGAGAACCTCCTGGATTTTCTCGAGTTGCGGCAGGTCTTCTCGAGTTACGACGGGGACCTCAGGGACCCGCTCTGGTGGCCTCAGGAAAGGCCAGTCCCCATGCGAGTTGCTAGGGGACCTCTCGGGATTCCTCTCCCGTCCATGCCGGGGCCTCAGTCCTTGTGTGGAGTCGGGGCCGGAACCTGAGGATTCCTCTCCAGTGTTGCCATGGATCTTGGGGTGATTCTGAGTCTCCCCAGGGGAGTCAGGCCTCGTCTCGAGTGGGGGCATGCACGTGCGCTTTCCTCCCGAGCTGCAGCAGTAGTGTTACGCTTCCTGTCACGTGGATCAAGGGATCTGTGGCTTTCCCTCGAGGCTGTCCCTCGAGGCTTTCCCACGAGGCTTTCCCACAGGGCTGTGCCACGTGCCACCTTGGTGTGAGTCGATCCTCGGCGTGAAAGACGAGCCGGTGAAGGGAAAAGAGGTTCCTCTGGAATGGACTGAGACATCTGGGGGACTCTTGGAATGGTGGCACGACCCTGGAGTTCCTCTCGCCGTTCCTGTTGAGAGGGCCTCCTCTTGAGATGCGACGGGAACGCCGGGAACTCTTTCCCGACGAAGCAGGGAAAGGATCCCTCATCTCGAGCTACGAGGCGGAAACGGGGCTCCTTTGGATGTGGGCGGGACCCTCGTGATTCCTCTCGAGTGGAGACGGGTATGTCGGGGAACTTCTTGATTTGCACCAAGGGTGTGAAGGACCCTTTCGAAGTTCCAGAGGTGAGGTGTGATCAGCCTCGAGACGCCTCAGCGGAAATGGGCCTCATCTCGCCTGGAGGGGAGAACCTCCTGGATTTTCTCGAGTTGCGGCAGGTCTTCTCGAGTTACGACGGGGACCTCAGGGACCCGCTCTGGTGGCCTCAGGAAAGGCCAGTCCCCATGCGAGTTGCTAGGGGACCTCTCGGGATTCCTCTCCCGTCCATGCCGGGGCCTCAGTCCTTGTGTGGAGTCGGGGCCGGAACCTGAGGATTCCTCTCCAGTGTTGCCATGGATCTTGGGCTGCTTCTGAGTCTCCCCAGGGGAGTCAGGCCTCGTCTCGAGTGGGGGCATGCACGTGCGCTTTCCTCCCGAGCTGCAGCAGTAGTGTTACGCTTCCTGTCACGTGGATCAAGGGATCTGTGGCTTTCCCTCGAGGCTGTCCCTCGAGGCTTTCCCACGAGGCTTTCCCACAGGGCTGTGCCACGTGCCACCTTGGTGTGAGTCGATCCTCGGCGTGAAAGACGAGCCGGTGAAGGGAAAAGAGGTTCCTCTGGAATGGACTGAGACATCTGGGGGACTCTTGGAATGGTGGCACGACCCTGGAGTTCCTCTCGCCGTTCCTGTTGAGAGGGCCTCCTCTTGAGATGCGACGGGAACGCCGGGAACTCTTTCCCGACGAAGCAGTGAAAGGATCCCTCATCTCGAGCTACGAGGCGGAAACGGGGCTCCTCTGGATGTGGGCGGGACCCTCGTGATTCCTCTCGAGTGGAGACGGGTATGTCGGGGAACTACTTGATTTGCAGCAAGGGTGTGAAGGACCCTTTCGAAGTTCCAGAGGGGAGGTGAGATCAGCCTCGAGACGCCTCAGCGGAAATGGGCCTCATCTCGCCTGGAGGGGAGAACCTCCTGGATTTTCTCGAGTTGCGGCAGGTCTTCTCGAGTTACGACGGGGACCTCAGGGACCCGCTCTGGTGGCCTCAGGAAAGGCCAGTCCCCATGCGAGTTGCTAGGGGACCTCTCGGGATTCCTCTCCCGTCCAGGCCGGGGCCTCAGTCCTTGTGTGGAGTCGGGGCCGGAACCTGAGGATTCCTCTCCAGTGTTGCCATGGATCTTGGGGTGCTTCTGAGTCTCCCCAGGGGAGTCAGGCCTCGTCTCGAGTGGGGGCATGCACGTGCGCTTTCCTCCCGAGCTGCAGCAGTAGTGTCACGCTTCCTGTCACGTGGATCAAGGGATCTGTGGCTTTCCCTCGAGGCTGTCCCTCGAGGCTTTCCCGCGAGGCTTTCCCACAGGGCTGTGCCACGTGCCACCTTGGTGGGAGTCGATCCTCGGCGTGAAAGACGAGCCGGTGAAGGGAAAAGAGGTTCCTCTGGAATGGACTGAGACATCTGGGGGACTCTTGGAATGGTGGCACGACCCTGGAGTTCCTCTCGCCGTTCCTGTTGAGAGGGCCTCCTCTTGATATCCGACGGGAACGCCGGGAACTCTTTCCCGACGAAGCAGGGAAAGGATCCCTCATCTCGAGCTACGAGGCGGAAACGGGGCTCCTCTGGATGTGGGCGGGACCCTCGTGATTCCTCTCGAGTGGAGACGGGTATGTCGGGGAACTTCTTGATTTGCACCAAGGGTGTGAAGGACCCTTTCGAAGTTCCAGAGTTGAGGTGTGATCAGCCTCGAGACGCCTCAGCGGAAATGGGCCTCATCTCGCCTGGAGGGGAGAACCTCCTGGATTTTCTCGAGTTGCGGCAGGTCTTCTCGAGTTACGACGGGGACCTCAGGGACCCGCTCTGGTGGCCTCAGGAAAGGCCAGTCCCCATGCGAGTTGCTAGGGGACCTCTCGGGATTCCTCTCCCGTCCAGGCCGGGGCCTCAGTCCTTGTGTGGAGTCGGGGCCGGAACCTGAGAATTCCTCTCCAGTGTTGCCATGGATCTTGGGGTGCTTCTGAGTCTCCCCAGGGGAGTCAGGCCTCGTCTCGAGTGGGGGCATGCACGTGCGCTTTCCTCCCGAGCTGCAGCAGTAGTGTCACGCTTCCTGTCACGTGGATCAAGGGATCTGTGGCTTTCCCTCGAGGCTGTCCCTCGAGGCTTTCCCACGAGGCTTTCCCACAGGGCTGTGCCACGTGCCACCTTGGTGTGAGTCGATCCTCGGCGTGAAAGACGAGCCGGTGAAGGGAAAAGAGGTTCCTCTGGAATGGACTGAGACATCTGGGGGACTCTTGGAATGGTGGCACGACCCTGGAGTTCCTCTCGCCGTTCCTGTTGAGAGGGCCTCCTCTTGAGATGCGACGGGAACGCCGGGAACTCTTTCCCGACGAAGCAGGGAAAGGATCCCTCATCTCGAGCTACGAGGCGGAAACGGGGCTCCTCTGGATGTGGGCGGGACCCTCGTGATTCCTCTCGAGTGGAGACGGGTATGTCGGGGAACTTCATGATTTGCACCAAGGGTGTGAAGGACCCTTTCGAAGTTCCAGAGGTGAGGTGTGATCAGCCTCGAGACGCCTCAGCGGAAATGGGCCTCATCTCGCCTGGAGGGGAGAACCTCCTGGATTTTCTCGAGTTGCGGCAGGTCTTCTCGAGTTACGACGGGGACCTCAGGGACCCGCTCTGGTGGCCTCAGGAAAGGCCAGTCCCCATGCGAGTTGCTAGGGGACCTCTCAGGATTCCTCTCCCGTCCATGCCGGGGCCTCAGTCCTTGTGTGGAGTCGGGGCCGGAACGTGAGGATTCCTCTCCAGTGTTGCCATGGATCTTGGGGTGCTTCTGAGTCTCCCCAGGGGAGTCAGGCCTCGTCTCGAGTGGGGGCATGCACGTGCGCTTTCCTCCCGAGCTGCAGCAGTAGTGTCACGCTTCCTGTCACGTGGATCAAGGGATCTGTGGCTTTCCCTCGAGGCTGTCCCTCGAGGCTTTCCCACGAGGCTTTCCCACAGGGCTGTGCCACGTGCCACCTTGGTGTGAGTCGATCCTCGGCGTGAAAGACGAGCCGGTGAAAGGAAAAGAGGTTCCTCTGGAATGGACTGAGACATCTGGGGGACTCTTGGAATGGTGGCACGACCCTGGAGTTCCTCTCGCCGTTCCTGTTGAGAGGGCCTCCTCTTGAGATGCGACGGGAATGCCGGGAACTCTTTCCCGACGAAGCAGTGAAAGGATCCCTCATCTCGAGCTACGAGGCGGAAACGGGGCTCCTCTGGATGTGGGCGGGACCCTCGTGATTCCTCTCGAGTGGAGACGGGTATGTCGGGGAACTTCTTGATTTGCACCAAGGGTGTGAAGGACCCTTTCGAAGTTCCAGAGGTGAGGTGTGATCAGCCTCGAGACGCCTCAGCGTAAATGGGCCTCATCTCGCCTGGAGGGGAGAACCTCCTGGATTTTCTCGAGTTGCGGCAGGTCTTCTCGAGTTACGACGGGGACCTCAGGGACCCGCTCTGGTGGCCTCAGGAAAGGCCAGTCCCCATGCGAGTTGCTAGGGGACCTCTCGGGATTCCTCTCCCGTCCATGCCGGGGCCTCAGTCCTTGTGTGGAGTCGGGGCCGGAACCTGAGGATTCCTCTCCAGTGTTGCCATGGATCTTGGGGTGCTTCTGAGTCTCCCCAGGGGAGTCAGGCCTCGTCTCGAGTGGGGGCATGCACGTGCGCTTTCCTCCCGAGCTGCAGCAGTAGTGTTACGCTTCCTGTCACGTGGATCAAGGGATCTGTGGCTTTCCCTCGAGGCTGTCCCTCGAGGCTTTCCCACGAGGCTTTCCCACAGGGCTGTGCCACGTGCCACCTTGGTGTGAGTCGATCCTCGGCGTGAAAGACGAGCCGGTGAAGGGAAAAGAGGTTCCTCTGGAATGGACTGAGACATCTGGGGGACTCTTGGAATGGTGGCACGACCCTGGAGTTCCTCTCGCCGTTCCTGTTGAGAGGGCCTCCTCTTGAGATGCGACGGGAACGCCGGGAACTCTTTCCCGACGAAGCAGGGAAAGGATCCCTCATCTCGAGCTACGAGGCGGAAACGGGGCTCCTTTGGATGTGGGCGGGACCCTCGTGATTCCTCTCGAGTGGAGACGGGTATGTCGGGGAACTTCCTGATTTGCACCAAGGGTGTGAAGGACCCTTTCGAAGTTCCAGAGGTGAGGTGTGATCAGCCTCGAGACGCCTCAGCGGAAATGGGCCTCATCTCGCCTGGAGGGGAGAACCTCCTGGATTTTCTCGAGTTGCGGCAGGTCTTCTCGAGTTACGACGGGGACCTCAGGGACCCGCTCTGGTGGCCTCAGGAAAGGCCAGTCCCCATGCGAGTTGCTTGGGGACCACTCAGGATTCCTCTCCCGTCCATGCCGGGGCCTCAGTCCTTGTGTGGAGTCGGGGCCGGAACGTGAGGATTCCTCTCCAGTGTTGCCATGGAACTTGGGGTGCTTCTGAGTCTCCCCAGGGGAGTCAGGCCTCGTCTCGAGTGGGGGCATGCACGTGCGCTTTCCTCCCGAGCTGCAGCAGTAGTGTCACGCTTCCTGTCACGTGGATCAAGGGATCTGTGGCTTTCCCTCGAGGCTGTCCCTCGAGGTTTTCCCACGAGGCTTTCCCACAGGGCTGTGCCACGTGCCACCTTGGTGTGAGTCGATCCTTGGCGTGAAAGACGAGCCGGTGAAGGGAAAAGAGGTTCCTCTGGAATGGACTGAGACATCTGGGGGACTTTTGGAATGGTGGCACGACGCTGGAGTTCCTCTCGCCGTTCCTGTTGAGAGGGCCTCCTCTTGAGATGCGACGGGAACGCCGGGAACTCTTTCCCGACGAAGCAGTGAAAGGATCCCTCATCTCGAGCTACGAGGCGGAAACGGGGCTCCTCTGGATGTGGGCGGGACCCTCGTGATTCCTCTCGAGTGGAGACGGGTATGTCGGGGAACTACTTGATTTGCAGCAAGGGTGTGAAGGACCCTTTCGAAGTTCCAGAGGGGAGGTGTGATCAGCCTCGAGACGCCTCAGCGGAAATGGGCCTCATCTCGCCTGGAGGGGAGAACCTCCTGGATTTTCTCGAGTTGCGGCAGGTCTTCTCGAGTTACGACGGGGACCTCAGGGACCCGCTCTGGTGGCCTCAGGAAAGGCCAGTCCCCATGCGAGTTGCTAGGGGACCTCTCGGGATTCCTCTCCCGTCCAGGCCGGGGCCTCAGTCCTTGTGTGGAGTCGGGGCCGGAACCTGAGGATTCCTCTCCAGTGTTGCCATGGATCTTGGGGTGCTTCTGAGTCTCCCCAGGGGAGTCAGGCCTCGTCTCGAGTGGGGGCATGCACGTGCGCTTTCCTCCCGAGCTGTAGCAGTAGTGTCACGCTTCCTGTCACGTGGATCAAGGGATCTGTGGCTTTCCCTCGAGGCTGTCCCTCGAGGCTTTCCCGCGAGGCTTTCCCACAGGACTGTGCCACGTGCCACCTTGGTGGGAGTCGATCCTCGGCGTGAAAGACGAGCCGGTGAAGGGAAAAGAGGTTCCTCTGGAATGGACTGAGACATCTGGGGGACTCTTGGAATGGTGGCACGACCCTGGAGTTCCTCTCGCCGTTCCTGTTGAGAGGGCCTCCTCTTGAGATGCGACGGGAACGCCGGGAACTCTTTCCCGACGAAGCAGGGAAAGGAACCCTCATCTCGAGCTACGAGACGGAAACGGGGCTCCTCTGGATGTGGGCGGGACCCTCGTGATTCCTCTCGAGTGGAGACGGGTATGTCGGGGAACTTCTTGATTTGCACCAAGGGTGTGAAGGACCCTTTCGAAGTTCCAGAGGAGAGGTGTGATCAGCCTCGAGACGCCTCAGCGGAAATGGGCCTCATCTCGCCTGGAGGGGAGAACCTCCTGGATTTTCTCGAGTTGCGGCAGGTCTTCTCGAGTTACGACGGGGACCTCAGGGACCCGCTCTGGTGGCCTCAGGAAAGGCCAGTCCCCATGCGAGTTGCTAGGGGACCTCTCGGGATTCCTCTCCCGTCCATGCCGGGGCCTCAGTCCTTGTGTGGAGTCGGGGCCGGAACCTGAGGATTCCTCTCCAGTGTTGCCATGGATCTTGGGGTGCTTCTGAGTCTCCCCAGGGGAGTCAGGCCTCGTCTCGAGTGGGGGCATGCACGTGCGCTTTCCTCCCGAGCTGCAGCAGTAGTGTCACGCTTCCTGTCACGTGGCTCAAGGGATCTGTGGCTTTCCCTCGAGGCTGTCCCTCGAGGCTTTCCCACGAGGCTTTCCCACAGGGCTGTGCCACGTGCCACCTTGGTGTGAGTCGATCCTCGGCGTGAAAGACGAGCCGGTGAAGGGAAAAGAGGTTCCTCTGGAATGGACTGAGACATCTGGGGGACTCTTGGAATGGTGGCACGACCCTGGAGTTCCTCTCGCCGTTCCTGTTGAGAGGGCCTCCTCTTGAGATGCGACGGGAACGCCGGGAACTCTTTCCCGACGAAGCAGGGAAAGGATCCCTCATCTCGAGCTACGAGGCGGAAACGGGGCTCCTCTGGATGTGGGCGGGACCCTCGTGATTCCTCTCGAGTGGAGACGGGTATGTCGGGGAACTTCTTGATTTGCACCAAGGGTGTGAAGGACCCTTTCGAAGTTCCAGAGGTGAGGTGTGATCAGCCTCGAGACGCCTCAGCGGAAATGGGCCTCATCTCGCCTGGAGGGGAGAACCTCCTGGATTTTCTCGAGTTGCGGCAGGTCTTCTCGAGTTACGACGGGGACCTCAGGGACCCGCTCTGGTGGCCTCAGGAAAGGCCAGTCCCCATGCGAGTTGCTAGGGGACCTCTCGGGATTCCTCTCCCGTCCATGCCGGGGCCTCAGTCCTTGTGTGGAGTCGGGGCCGGAACCTGAGGATTCCTCTCCAGTGTTGCCATGGATCTTGGGGTGCTTCTGAGTCTCCCCAGGGGAGTCAGGCCTCGTCTCGAGTGGGGGCATGCACGTGCGCTTTCCTCCCGAGCTGCAGCAGTAGTGTCACGCTTCCTGTCACGTGGATCAAGGGATCTGTGGCTTTCCCTCGAGGCTGTCCCTCGAGGCTTTCCCACGAGGCTTTCCCACAGGGCTGTGCCACGTGCCACCTTGGTGTGAGTCGATCCTCGGCGTGAAAGACGAGCCGGTGAAGGGAAAAGAGGTTCCTCTGGAATGGACTGAGACATCTGGGGGACTCTTGGAATGGTGGCACGACCCTGGAGTTCCTCTCGCCGTTCCTGTTGAGAGGGCCTCCTCTTGAGATGCGACGGGAACGCCGGGAACTCTTTCCCGACGAAGCAGGGAAAGGATCCCTCATCTCGAGCTACGAGGCGGAAACGGGGCTCCTCTGGATGTGGGCTGGACCCTCGTGATTCCTCTCGAGTGGAGACGGGTATGTCGGGGAACTTCTTGATTTGCACCAAGGGTGTGAAGGACCCTTTTGAAGTTCCAGAGGTGAGGTGTGATCAGCCTCGAGACGCCTCAGCGGAAATGGGCCTCATCTCGCCTGGAGGGGAGAACCTCCTGGATTTTCTCGAGTTGCCGCAGGTCTTCTCGAGTTACGACGGGGACCTCAGGGACCCGCTCTGGTGGCCTCAGGAAAGGCCAGTCCCCATGCGAGTTGCTAGGGGACCTCTCGGAATTCCTCTCCCGTCCATGCTGGGGCCTCAGTCCTTGTGTGGAGTCGGGGCCGGAACCTGAGGATTCCTCTCCAGTGTTGCCATGGATCTTGGGGTGCTTCTGAGTCTCCCCAGGGGAGTCAGGCCTCGTCTCGAGTGGGGGCATGCACGTGCGCTTTCCTCCCGAGCTGCAGCAGTAGTGTCACGCTTCCTGTCACGTGGATCAGGGGATCTGTGGCTTTCCCTCGAGGCTGTCCCTCGAGGCTTTCCCACGAGGCTTTCCCACAGGGCTGTGCCACGTGCCACCTTGGTGTGAGTCGATCCTCGGCGTGAAAGACGAGCCGGTGAAGGGAAAAGAGGTTCCTCTGGAATGGACTGAGACATCTGGGGGACTCTTGGAATGGTGGCACGACCCTGGAGTTCCTCTCGCCGTTCCTGTTGAGAGGGCCTCCTCTTGAGATTCGACGGGAACGCCGGGAACTCTTTCCCGACGAAGCAGGGAAAGGATCCCTCATCTCGAGCTACGAGGCGGAAACGGGGCTCCTCTGGATGTGGGCGGGACCCTCGTGATTCCTCTCGAGTGGAGACGGGTATGTCGGGGAACTTCTTGATTTGCACCAAGGGTGTGAGGGACCCTTTCAAACTTCCAGAGGTGAGGTGTGATCAGCCTCGAGATGCCTCAACGGAAATGGGCCTCATCTCGCCTGGAGGGGAGAACCTCCTGGATTTTCTCGAGTTGCGGCAGGTCTTCTCGAGTTACGACGGGGACCTCAGGGACCCGCTCTGGTGGCCTCAGGAAAGGCCAGTCCCCATGCGAGTTGCTAGGGGACCTCTCGGGATTCCTCTCCCGTCCATGCCGGGGCCTCAGTCCTTGTGTGGAGTCGGGGCCGGAACCTGAGGATTCCTCTCCAGTGTTGCCATGGATCTTGGGGTGCTTCTGAGTCTCCCCAGGGGAGTCAGGCCTCGTCTCGAGTGGGGGCATGCACGTGCGCTTTCCTCCCGAGCTGCAGCAGTAGTGTCACGCTTCCTGTCACGTGGATCAAGGGATCTGTGGCTTTCCCTCGAGGCTGTCCCTCGAGGCTTTCCCACGAGGCTTTCCCACAGGGCTGTGCCACGTGCCACCTTGGTGTGAGTCGATCCTCGGCGTGAAAGACGAGCCGGTGAAGGGAAAAGAGGTTCCTCTGGAATGGACTGAGACATCTGGGGGACTCTTGGAATGGTGGCACGACCCTGGAGTTCCTCTCGCCGTTCCTGTTGAGAGGGCCTCCTCTTGAGATGCGACGGGAACGCCGGGAACTCTTTCCCGACGAAGCAGGGAAAGGATCCCTCATCTCGAGCTACGAGGCGGAAACGGGGCTCCTCTGGATGTGGGCGGGACCCTCGTGATTCCTCTCGAGTGGAGACGGGTATGTCGGGGAACTTCTTGATTTGCACCAAGGGTGTGAAGGACCCTTTTGAAGTTCCAGAGGTGAGGTGTGATCAGCCTCGAGACGCCTCAGCGGAAATGGGCCTCATCTCGCCTGGAGGGGAGAACCTCCTGGATTTTCTCGAGTTGCGGCAGGTCTTCTCGAGTTACGACGGGGACCTCAGGGACCCGCTCTGGTGGCCTCAGGAAAGGCCAGTCCCCATGCGAGTTGCTAGGGGACCTCTCGGGATTCCTCTCCCGTCCATGCTGGGGCCTCAGTCCTTGTGTGGAGTCGGGGCCGGAACCTGAGGATTCCTCTCCAGTGTTGCCATGGATCTTGGGGTGCTTCTGAGTCTCCCCAGGGGAGTCAGGCCTCGTCTCGAGTGGGGGCATGCACGTGCGCTTTCCTCCCGAGCTGCAGCAGTAGTGTCACGCTTCCTGTCACGTGGATCAGGGGATCTGTGGCTTTCCCTCGAGGCTGTCCCTCGAGGCTTTCCCACGAGGCTTTCCCACAGGGCTGTGCCACGTGCCACCTTGGTGTGAGTCGATCCTCGGCGTGAAAGACGAGCCGGTGAAGGGAAAAGAGGTTCCTCTGGAATGGACTGAGACATCTGGGGGACTCTTGGAATGGTGGCACGACCCTGGAGTTCCTCTCGCCGTTCCTGTTGAGAGGGCCTCCTCTTGAGATGCGACGGGAACGCCGGGAACTCTTTCCCGACGAAGCAGGGAAAGGATCCCTCATCTCGAGCTACGAGGCAGAAACGGGGCTCCTCTGGATGTGGGCGGGACCCTCGTGATTCCTCTCGAGTGGAGACGGGTATGTCGGGGAACTTCTTGATTTGCAGCAAGGGTGTGAAGGACCCTTTCGAAGTTCCAGAGGTGAGGTGTGATCAGCCTCGAGACGCCTCAGTGGAAATGGGCCTCATTTCGCCTGGAGGGGAGAACCTCCTGGATTTTCTCGAGTTGAGGCATGTCTTCTCGAGTTACGACGGGGACCTCAGGGACCCGCTCTGGTGGCCTCAGGAAAGGCCAGTCCCCATGCGAGTTGCTAGGGGACCTCTCGGGATTCCTCTCCCGTCCATGCCGGGGCCTCAGTCCTTGTGTGGAGTCGGGGCCGGAACCTGAGGATTCCTCTCCAGTGTTGCCATGGATCTTGGGGTGCTTCTGAGTCTCCCCAGGGGAGTCAGGCCTCGTCTCGAGTGGGGGCATGCACGTGCGCTTTCCTCCCGAGCTGCAGCAGTAGTGTCACGCTTCCTGTCACGTGGATCAAGGGATCTGTGGCTTTCCCTCGAGGCTGTCCCTCGAGGCTTTCCCACGAGGCTTTCCCACAGGGCTGTGCCACGTGCCACCTTGGTGTGAGTCGATCCTCGGCGTGAAAGACGAGCCGGTGAAGGGAAAAGAGGTTCCTCTGGAATGGACTGAGACATCTGGGGGACTCTTGGAATGGTGGCACGACCCTGGAGTTCCTCTCGCCGTTCCTGTTGAGAGGGCCTCCTCTTGAGATTCGACGGGAACGCCGGGAACTCTTTCCCGACGAAGCAGGGAAAGGATCCCTCATCTCGAGCTACGAGGCGGAAACGGGGCTCCTCTGGATGTGGGCGGGACCCTCGTGATTCCTCTCGAGTGGAGACGGGTATGTCGGGGAACTTCTTGATTTGCACCAAGGGTGTGAGGGACCCTTTCAAACTTCCAGAGGTGAGGTGTGATCAGCCTCGAGATGCCTCAACGGAAATGGGCCTCATCTCGCCTGGAGGGGAGAACCTCCTGGATTTTCTCCCGTTGCGGCAGGTCTTCTCGAGTTACGACGGGGACCTCAGGGACCCGCTCTGTTGGCCTCAGGAAAGGCCAGTCCCCATGCGAGTTGCTAGGGGACCTCTCGGGATTCCTCTCCCGTCCATGCCGGGGCCTCAGTCCTTGTGTGGAGTCGGGGCCGGAACCTGAGGATTCCTCTCCAGTGTTGCCATGGATCTTGGGGTGCTTCTGAGTCTCCCCAGGGGAGTCAGGCCTCGTCTCGAGTGGGGGCATGCACGTGCGCTTTCCTCCCGAGCTGCAGCAGTAGTGTCACGCTTCCTGTCACGTGGATCAAGGGATCTGTGGCTTTCCCTCGAGGCTGTCCCTCGAGGCTTTCCCACGAGGCTTTCCCACAGGGCTGTGCCACGTGCCACCTTGGTGTGAGTCGATCCTCGGCGTGAAAGACGAGCCGGTGAAGGGAAAAGAGGTTCCTCTGGAATGGACTGAGACATCTGGGGGACTCTTGGAATGGTGGCACGACCCTGGAGTTCCTCTCGCCGTTCCTGTTGAGAGGGCCTCCTCTTGAGATGCGACGGGAACGCCGGGAACTCTTTCCCGACGAAGCAGGGAAAGGATCCCTCATCTCGAGCTACGAGGCGGAAACGGGGCTCCTCTGGATGTGGGCGGGACCCTCGTGATTCCTCTCGAGTGGAGACGGGTATGTCGGGGAACTTCTTGATTTGCACCAAGGGTGTGAAGGACCCTTTTGAAGTTCCAGAGGTGAGGTGTGATCAGCCTCGAGACGCCTCAGCGGAAATGGGCCTCATCTCGCCTGGAGGGGAGAACCTCCTGGATTTTCTCGAGTTGCGGCAGGTCTTCTCGAGTTACGACGGGGACCTCAGGGACCCGCTCTGGTGGCCTCAGGAAAGGCCAGTCCCCATGCGAGTTGCTAGGGGACCTCTCGGGATTCCTCTCCCGTCCATGCTGGGGCCTCAGTCCTTGTGTGGAGTCGGGGCCGGAACCTGAGGATTCCTCTCCAGTGTTGCCATGGATCTTGGGGTGCTTCTGAGTCTCCCCAGGGGAGTCAGGCCTCGTCTCGAGTGGGGGCATGCACGTGCGCTTTCCTCCCGAGCTGCAGCAGTAGTGTCACGCTTCCTGTCACGTGGATCAGGGGATCTGTGGCTTTCCCTCGAGGCTGTCCCTCGAGGCTTTCCCACGAGGCTTTCCCACAGGGCTGTGCCACGTGCCACCTTGGTGTGAGTCGATCCTCGGCGTGAAAGACGAGCCGGTGAAGGGAAAAGAGGTTCCTCTGGAATGGACTGAGACATCTGGGGGACTCTTGGAATGGTGGCACGACCCTGGAGTTCCTCTCGCCGTTCCTGTTGAGAGGGCCTCCTCTTGAGATGCGACGGGAACGCCGGGAACTCTTTCCCGACGAAGCAGGGAAAGGATCCCTCATCTCGAGCTACGAGGCGGAAACGGGGCTCCTCTGGATGTGGGCGGGACCCTCGTGATTCCTCTCGAGTGGAGACGGGTATGTCGGGGAACTTCTTGATTTGCACCAAGGGTGTGAAGGACCCTTTCAAAGTTCCATAGGTGAGGTGTGATCAGCCTCGAGACGCCTCAGCGGAAATGGGCCTCATCTCGCCTGGAGGGGAGAACCTCCTGGATTTTCTCGAGTTGCGGCAGGTCTTCTCGAGTTACGACGGTGACCTCAGGGACCCGCTCTGGTGGCCTCAGGAAAGGCCAGTCCCCATGCGAGTTGCAAGGGGACCTCTCGGGATTCCTCTCCCGTCCATGCCGGGGCCTCAGTCCTTGTGTGGAGTCGGGGCCGGAACCTGAGGATTCCTCTCCAGTGTTGCCATGGATCTTGGGGTGCTTCTGAGTCTCCCCAGGGGAGTCAGGCCTCGTCTCGAGTGGGGGCATGCACGTGCGCTTTCCTCCCGAGCTGCAGCAGTAGTGTCACGCTTCCTGTCACGTGGATCAAGGGATCTGTGGCTTTCCCTCGAGGCTGTCCCTCGAGGCTTTCCCACGAGGCTTTCCCACAGGGCTGTGCCACGAGCCACCTTGGTGTGAGTCGATCCTCGGCGTGAAAGACGAGCCGGTGAAGGGAAAAGAGGTTCCTCTGGAATGGACTGAGACATCTGGGGGACTCTTGGAATGGTGGCACGACCCTGGAGTTCCTCTCGCCGTTCCTGTTGAGAGGGCCTCCTCTTGAGATGCGACGGGAACGCCGGGAACTCTTTCCCGACGAAGCAGGGAAAGGATCCCTCATCTCGAGCTACGAGGCGGAAACGGGGCTCCTCTGGATGTGGGCGGGACCCTCGTGATTCCTCTCGAGTGGAGACGGGTATGTCGGGGAACTTCTTGATTTGCACCAAGGGTGTGAAGGACCCTTTTGAAGTTCCAGAGGTGAGGTGTGATCAGCCTCGAGACGCCTCAGCGGAAATGGGCCTCATCTCGCCTGGAGGGGAGAACCTCCTGGATTTTCTCGAGTTGCGGCAGGTCTTCTCGAGTTACGACGGGGACCTCAGGGACCCGCTCTGGTGGCCTCAGGAAAGGCCAGTCCCCATGCGAGTTGCTAGGGGACCTCTCGGGATTCCTCTCCCGTCCATGCTGGGGCCTCAGTCCTTGTGTGGAGTCGGGGCCGGAACCTGAGGATTCCTCTCCAGTGTTGCCATGGATCTTGGGGTGCTTCTGAGTCTCCCCAGGGGAGTCAGGCCTCGTCTCGAGTGGGGGCATGCACGTGCGCTTTCCTCCCGAGCTGCAGCAGTAGTGTCACGCTTCCTGTCACGTGGATCAGGGGATCTGTGGCTTTCCCTCGAGGCTGTCCCTCGAGGCTTTCCCACGAGGCTTTCCCACAGGGCTGTGCCACGTGCCACCTTGGTGTGAGTCGATCCTGGGCGTGAAAGACGAGCCGGTGAAGGGAAAAGAGGTTCCTCTGGAATGGACTGAGACATCTGGGGGACTCTTGGAATGGTGGCACGACCCTGGAGTTCCTCTCGCCGTTCCTGTTGAGAGGGCCTTCTCTTGAGATGCGACGGGAACGCCAGGAACTCTTTCCCGACGAAGCAGGGAAAGGATCCCTCATCTCGAGCTACGAGGCGGAAACGGGGCTCCTCTGGATGTGGGCGGGACCCTCGTGATTCCTCTCGAGTGGAGACGGGTATGTCGGGGAACTTCTTGATTTGCACCAAGGGTGTGAAGGACCCTTTCGAAGTTCCGGAGGTGAGGTGTGATCAGCCTCGAGACGCCTCAGCGGAAATGGGCCTCATCTCGCCTGGAGGGGAGAACCTCCTGGATTTTCTCGAGTTGCGGCAGGTCTTCTCGAGTTACGACGGGGACCTCAGGGACCCGCTCTGGTGGCCTCAGGAAAGGCCAGTCCCCATGCGAGTTGCTAGGGGACCTCTCGGGATTCCTCTCCCATCCATGCCGGGGCCTCAGGCCTTGTGTGGAGTCGGGGCCGGAACGTGAGGATTCCTCTCCAGTGTTGCCATGGATCTTGGGGTGCTTCTGAGTCTCCCCAGGGGAGTCAGGCCTCGTCTCGAGTGGGGGCATGCACGTGCGCTTTCCTCCCGAGCTGCAGCAGTAGTGTCACGCTTCCTGTCACGTGGATCAAGGGATCTGTGACTTTCCCTCGAGGCTGTCCCTCGAGGCTTTCCCACGAGGCTTTCCCACAGGGCTGTGCCACGTGCCACCTTGGTGTGAGTCGATCCTCGGCGTGAAAGACGAGCCGGTGAAGGGAAAAGAGGTTCCTCTGGAATGGACTGAGACATCTGGGGGACTCTTGGAATGGTGGCACGACCCTGGAGTTCCTCTCGCCGTTCCTGTTGAGAGGGCCTCCTCTTGAGATGCGACGGGAACGCCGGGAACTCTTTCCCGACGAAGCAGGGAAAGGATCCCTCATCTCGAGCTACGAGGCGGAAACGGGGCTCCTCTGGATGTGGGCGGGACCCTCGTGATTCCTCTCGAGTGGAGACGGGTATGTCGGGGAACTTCTTGATTTGCACCAAGGGTGTGAAGGACCCTTTCGAAGTTCCGGAGGTGAGGTGTGATCAGCCTCGAGACGCCTCAGCGGAAATGGGCCTCATCTCGCCTGGAGGGGAGAACCTCCTGGATTTTCTCGAGTTGCGGCAGGTCTTCTCGAGTTACGACGGGGACCTCAGGGACCCGCTCTGGTGGCCTCAGGAAAGGCCAGTCCCCATGCGAGTTGCTAGGGGACCTCTCGGGATTCCTCTCCCGTCCATGCCGGGGCCTCAGGCCTTGTGTGGAGTCGGGGCCGGAACCTGAGGATTCCTCTCCAGTGTTGCCATGGATCTTGGGGTGCTTCTGAGTCTCCCCAGGGGAGTCAGGCCTCGTCTCGAGTGGGGGCATGCACGTGCGCTTTCCTCCCGAGCTGCAGCAGTAGTGTCACGCTTCCTGTCACGTGGATCAAGGGATCTGTGACTTTCCCTCGAGGCTGTCCCTCGAGGCTTTCCCACGAGGCTTTCCCACAGGGCTGTGCCACGTGCCACCTTGGTGTGAGTCGATCCTCGGCGTGAAAGACGAGCCGGTGAAGGGAAAAGAGGTTCCTCTGGAATGGACTGAGACATCTGGGGGACTCTTGGAATGGTGGCACGACCCTGGAGTTCCTCTCGCCGTTCCTGTTGAGAGGGCCTCCTCTTGAGATGCGACGGGAACGCCGGGAACTCTTTCCCGACGAAGCAGGGAAAGGATCCCTCATCTCGAGCTACGAGGCGGAAACGGGGCTCCTCTGGATGTGGGCGGGACCCTCGTGATTCCTCTCGAGTGGAGACGGGTATGTCGGGGAACTTCTTGATTTGCACCAAGGGTGTGAAGGACCCTTTCGAAGTTCCAGAGGTGAGGTGTGATCAGCCTCGAGACGCCTCAGCGGAAATGGGCCTCATCTCGCCTGGAGGGGAGAACCTCCTGGATTTTCTCGAGTTGCGGCAGGTCTTCTCGAGTTACGACGGGGACCTCAGGGACCCGCTCTGGTGGCCTCAGGAAAGGCCAGTCCCCATGCGAGTTGCTAGGGGACCTCTCGGGATTCCTCTCCCGTCCATGCCGGGGCCTCAGTCCTTGTGTGGAGTCGGGGCCGGAACCTGAGGATTCCTCTCCAGTGTTGCCATGGATCTTGGGGTGCTTCTGAGTCTCCCCAGGGGAGTCAGGCCTCGTCTCGAGTGGGGGCATGCACGTGCGCTTTCCTCCCGAGCTGCAGCAGTAGTGTCACGCTTCCTGTCACGTGGATCAAGGGATCTGTGGCTTTCCCTCGAGGCTGTCCCTCGAGGCTTTCCCACGAGGCTTTCCCACAGGGCTGTGCCACGTGCCACCTTGGTGTGAGTCGATCCTCGGCGTGAAAGACGAGCCGGTGAAGGGAAAAGAGGTTCCTCTGGAATGGACTGAGACATCTGGGGGACTCTTGGAATGGTGGCACGACCCTGGAGTTCCTCTCGCCGTTCCTGTTGAGAGGGCCTCCTCTTGAGATGCGACGGGAACGCCGGGAACTCTTTCCCGACGAAGCAGGGAAAGGATCCCTCATCTCGAGCTACGAGGCGGAAACGGGGCTCCTCTGGATGTGGGCGGGACCCTCGTGATTCCTCTCGAGTGGAGACGGGTATGTCGGGGAACTTCTTGATTTGCACCAAGGGTGTGAAGGACCCTTTCGAAGTTCCGGAGGTGAGGTGTGATCAGCCTCGAGACGCCTCATCGGAAATGGGCCTCATCTCGCCTGGAGGGGAGAACCTCCTGGATTTTCTCGAGTTGCGGCAGGTCTTCTCGAGTTACGACGGGGACCTCAGGGACCCGCTCTGGTGGCCTCAGGAAAGGCCAGTCCCCATGCGAGTTGCTAGGGGACCTCTCGGGATTCCTCTCCCGTCCATGCCGGGGCCTCAGGCCTTGTGTGGAGTCGGGGCCGGAACCTGAGGATTCCTCTCCAGTGTTGCCATGGATCTTGGGGTGCTTCTGAGTCTCCCCAGGGGAGTCAGGCCTCGTCTCGAGTGGGGGCATGCACGTGCGCTTTCCTCCCGAGCTGCAGCAGTAGTGTCACGCTTCCTGTCACGTGGATCAAGGGATCTGTGGCTTTCCCTCGAGGCTGTCCCTCGAGGCTTTCCCACGAGGCTTTCCCACAGGGCTGTGCCACGTGCCACCTTGGTGTGAGTCGATCCTCGGCGTGAAAGACGAGCCGGTGAAGGGAAAAGAGGTTCCTCTGGAATGGACTGAGACATCTGGGGGACTCTTGGAATGGTGGCACGACCCTGGAGTTCCTCTCGCCGTTCCTGTTGAGAGGGCCTCCTCTTGAGATGCGACGGGAACGCCGGGAACTCTTTCCCGACGAAGCAGGGAAAGGATCCCTCATCTCGAGCTACGAGGCGGAAACGGGGCTCCTCTGGATGTGGGCGGGACCCTCGTGATTCCTCTCGAGTGGAGACGGGTATGTCGGGGAACTTCTTGATTTGCACCAAGGGTGTGAAGGACCCTTTCGAAGTTCCGGAGGTGAGGTGTGATCAGCCTCGAGACGCCTCAGCGGAAATGGGCCTCATCTCGCCTGGAGGGGAGAACCTCCTGGATTTTCTCGAGTTGCGGCAGGTCTTCTCGAGTTACGACGGGGACCTCAGGGACCCGCTCTGGTGGCCTCAGGAAAGGCCAGTCCCCATGCGAGTTGCTAGGGGACCTCTCGGGATTCCTCTCCCGTCCATGCCGGGGCCTCAGGCCTTGTGTGGAGTCGGGGCCGGAACCTGAGGATTCCTCTCCAGTGTTGCCATGGATCTTGGGGTGCTTCTGAGTCTCCCCAGGGGAGTCAGGCCTCGTCTCGAGTGGGGGCATGCACGTGCGCTTTCCTCCCGAGCTGTAGCAGTAGTGTCACGCTTCCTGTCACGTGGATCAAGGGATCTGTGGCTTTCCCTCGAGGCTGTCCCTCGAGGCTTTCCCACGAGGCTTTCCCACAGGGCTGTGCCACGTGCCACCTTGGTGTGAGTCGATCCTCGGCGTGAAAGACGAGCCGGTGAAGGGAAAAGTGGTTCCTCTGGAATGGACTGAGACATCTGGGGGACTCTTGGAATGGTGGCACGACCCTGGAGTTCCTCTCGCCGTTCCTGTTGAGAGGGCCTCCTCTTGAGATGCGACGGGAACGCCGGGAACTCTTTCCCGACGAAGCAGGGAAAGGATCCCTCATCTCGAGCTACGAGGCGGAAACGGGGCTCCTCTGGATGTGGGCGGGACCCTCGTGATTCCTCTCGAGTGGAGACGGGTATGTCGGGGAACTTCTTGATTTGCACCAAGGGTGTGAAGGACCCTTTCGAAGTTCCGGAGGTGAGGTGTGATCAGCCTCGAGACGCCTCAGCGGAAATGGGCCTCATCTCGCCTGGAGGGGAGAACCTCCTGGATTTTCTCGAGTTGCGGCAGGTCTTCTCGAGTTACGACGGGGACCTCAGGGACCCGCTCTGGTGGCCTCAGGAAAGGCCAGTCCCCATGCGAGTTGCTAGGGGACCTCTCGGGATTCCTCTCCCGTCCATGCCGGGGCCTCAGGCCTTGTGTGGAGTCGGGGCCGGAACCTGAGGATTCCTCTCCAGTGTTGCCATGGATCTTGGGGTGCTTCTGAGTCTCCCCAGGGGAGTCAGGCCTCGTCTCGAGTGGGGGCATGCACGTGCGCTTTCCTCCCGAGCTGTAGCAGTAGTGTCACGCTTCCTGTCACGTGGATCAAGGGATCTGTGGCTTTCCCTCGAGGCTGTCCCTCGAGGCTTTCCCACGAGGCTTTCCCACAGGGCTGTGCCACGTGCCACCTTGGTGTGAGTCGATCCTCGGCGTGAAAGACGAGCCGGTGAAGGGAAAAGAGGTTCCTCTGGAATGGACTGAGACATCTGGGGGACTCTTGGAATGGTGGCACGACCCTGGAGTTCCTCTCGCCGTTCCTGTTGAGAGGGCCTCCTCTTGAGATGCGACGGGAACGCCGGGAACTCTTTCCCGACGAAGCAGGGAAAGGATCCCTCATCTCGAGCTACGAGGCGGAAATGGGGCTCCTCTGGATGTGGGCAGGACCCACGTGATTCCTATCGAGTGGAGACGGGTATGTCGGGGAACTTCTTGATTTGCACCAAGGGTGTGAAGGACCCTTTCAAAGTTCCAGAGGTGAGGTGTGATCAGCCTCGAGACGCCTCAGCGGAAATGGGCCTCATCTCGCCTGGAGGGGAGAACCTCCTGGATTTTCTCGAGTTGCGGCAGGTCTTCTCGAGTTACGACGGGGACCTCAGGGACCCGCTCTGGTGGCCTCAGGAAAGGCCAGTCCCCATGCGAGTTGCTAGGGGACCTCTCGGGATTCCTCTCCCGTCCATGCCGGGGCCTCAGGCCTTGTGTGGAGACGGGGCCGGAACCTGAGGATTCCTCTCCAGTGTTGCCATGGATCTTGGGGTGCTTCTGAGTCTCCCCAGGGGAGTCAGGCCTCGTCTCGAGTGGGGGCATGCACGTGCGCTTTCCTCCCGAGCTGTAGCAGTAGTGTCACGCTTCCTGTCACGTGGATCAAGGGATCTGTGGCTTTCCCTCGAGGCTGTCCCTCGAGGCTTTCCCACGAGGCTTTCCCACAGGGCTGTGCCACGTGCCACCTTGGTGTGAGTCGATCCTCGGCGTGAAAGACGAGCCGGTGAAGGGAAAAGAGGTTCCTCTGGAATGGACTGAGACATCTGGGGGACGCTTGGAATGGTGGCACGACCCTGGAGTTCCTCTCGCCGTTCCTGTTGAGAGGGCCTCCTCTTGAGATGCGACGGGAACGCCGGGAACTCTTTCCCGACGAAGCAGGGAAAGGATCCCTCATCTCGAGCTACGAGGCGGAAACGGGGCTCCTCTGGATGTGGGCGGGACCCTCGTGATTCCTCTCGAGTGGAGACGGGTATGTCGGGGAACTTCTTGATTTGCACCAAGGGTGTGAAGGACCCTTTCGAAGTTCCAGAGGTGAGGTGTGATCAGCCTCGAGACGCCTCAGCGGAAATGGGCCTCATCTCGCCTGGAGGGGAGAACCTCCTGGATTTTCTCGAGTTACGGCAGGTCTTCTCGAGTTACGACGGGGACCTCAGGGACCCGCTCTGGTGGCCTCAGGAAAGGCCAGTCCCCATGCGAGTTGCTAGGGGACCTCTCGGGATTCCTCTCCCGTCCATGCCGGGGCCTCAGGCCTTGTGTGGAGTCGGGGCCGGAACCTGAGGATTCCTCTCCAGTGTTGCCATGGATCTTGGGGTGCTTCTGAGTCTCCCCAGGGGAGTCAGGCCTCGTCTCGAGTGGGGGCATGCACGTGCGCTTTCCTCCCGAGCTGTAGCAGTAGTGTCACGCTTCCTGTCACGTGGATCAAGGGATCTGTGGCTTTCCCTCGAGGCTGTCCCTCGAGGCTTTCCCACGAGGCTTTCCCACAGGGCTGTGCCACGTGCCACCTTGGTGTGAGTCGATCCTCGGCGTGAAAGACGAGCCGGTGAAGGGAAAAGAGTTTCCTCTGGAATGGACTGAGACATCTGGGGGACTCTTGGAATGGTGGCACGACCCTGGAGTTCCTCTCGCCGTTCCTGTTGAGAGGGCCTCCTCTTGAGATGCGACGGGAACGCCGGGAACTCTTTCCCGACGAAGCAGGGAAAGGATCCCTCATCTCGAGCTACTAGGCGGAAATGGGGCTCCTCTGGTTGTGGGCAGGACCCACGTGATTCCTCTCGAGTGGAGACGGGTATGTCGGGGAACTTCTTGATTTGCACCAAGGGTGTGAAGGACCCTTTCAAAGTTCCAGAGGTGAGGTGTGATCAGCCTCGAGACGCCTCAGCGGAAATGGGCCTCATCTCGCCTGGAGGGGAGAACCTCCTGGATTTTCTCGAGTTGCGGCAGGTCTTCTCGAGTTACGACGGGGACGTCAGGGACCCGCTCTGGTGGCCTCAGGAAAGGCCAGTCCCCATGCGAGTTGCTAGGGGACCTCTCGGGATTCCTCTCCCGTCCATGCCGGGGCCTCAGTCCTTGTGTGGAGTCGGGGCCGGAACCTGAGGATTCCTCTCCAGTGTTGCCATGGATCTTGGGGTGCTTCTGAGTCTCCCCAGGGGAGTCAGGCCTCGTCTCGAGTGGGGGCATGCACGTGCGCTTTCCTCCCGAGCTGTAGCAGTAGTGTCACGCTTCCTGTCACTTGGATCAAGGGATCTGTGGCTTTCCCTCGAGGCTGTCCCTCGAGGCTTTCCCACGAGGCTTCCCCCAGGGCTGTGCCACGTGCCACCTTGGTGTGAGTCGATCCTCGGCGTGAAAGACGAGCCGGTGAAGGGAAAAGAGGTTCCTCTGGAATGGACTGAGACATCTGGGGGACTCTTGGAATGGTGGCACGACCCTGGAGTTCCTCTCGCCGTTCCTGTTGAGAGGGCCTCCTCTTGAGATGCGACGGGAACGCCGGGAACTCTTTCCCGACGAAGCAGGGAAAGGATCCCTCATCTCGAGCTACGAGGCGGAAATGGGGCTCCTCTGGATGTGGGCAGGACCCACGTGATTCCTCTCGAGTGGAGACGGGTATGTCGGGGAACTTCTTGATTTGCACCAAGGGTGTGAAGGACCCTTTCAAAGTTCCAGAGGTGAGGTGTGATCAGCCTCGAGACGCCTCAGCGGAAATGGGCCTCATCTCGCCTGGAGGGGAGAACCTCCTGGATTTTCTCGAGTTGCGGCAGGTCTTCTCGAGTTACGACGGGGACCACAGGGACCCGCTCTGGTGGCCTCAGGAAAGGCCAGTCCCCATGCGAGTTGCTAGGGGACCTCTCGGGATTCCTCTCCCGTCCATGCCGGGGCCTCAGTCCTTGTGTGGAGTCGGGGCCGGAACCTGAGGATTCCTCTCCAGTGTTGCCATGGTTCTGGGGTGCTTCTGAGTCTCCCCAGGGGAGTCAGGCCTCGTCTCGAGTGGGGGCATGCACGTGCGCTTTCCTCCCGAGCTGCAGCAGTAGTGTCACGCTTCCTGTCACGTGGATCAAGGGATCTGTGGCTTTCCCTCGAGGCTGTCCCTCGAGGCTTTCCCACGAGGCTTTCCCACAGGGCTGTGCCACGTGCCACCTTGGTGTGAGTCGATCCTCGGCGTGAAAGACGAGCCGGTGAAGGGAAAAGAGGTTCCTCTGGAATGGACTGAGACATCTGGGGGACTCTTGGAATGGTGGCACGACCCTGGAGTTCCTCTCGCCGTTCCTGTTGAGAGGGCCTCCTCTTGAGATGCGACGGGAACGCCGGGAACTCTTTCCCGACGAAGCAGGGAAAGGATCCCTCATCTCGAGCTACGAGGCGGAAACGGGGCTCCTCTGGATGTGGGCGGGACCCTCGTGATTCCTCTCGAGTGGAGACGGCTAGGTCGGGGAACTTCTTGATTTGCACCAAGGGTGTGAAGGACCCTTTCGAAGTTCCAGAGGTGAGGTGTGATCAGCCTCGAGACGCCTCAGCGGAAATGGGCCTCATCTCGCCTGGAGGGGAGAACCTCCTGGATTTTCTCGAGTTGCGGCAGGTCTTCTCGAGTTACGACGGGGACCTCAGGGACCCGCTCTGGTGGCCTCAGGAAAGGCCAGTCCCCATGCGAGTTGCTAGGGGACCTCTCGGGATTCCTCTCCCGTCCATGCCGGGGCCTCAGTCCTTGTGTGGAGTCGGGGCCGGAACCTGAGGATTCCTCTCCAGTGTTGCCATGGATCTTGGGGTGCTTCTGAGTCTCCCCAGGGGAGTCAGGCCTCGTCTCGAGTGGGGGCATGCACGTGCGCTTTCCTCCCGAGCTGCAGCAGTAGTGTCACGCTTCCTGTCACGTGGATCAAGGGATCTGTGACTTTCCCTCGAGGCTGTCCCTCGAGGCTTTCCCACGAGGCTTTCCCACAGGGCTGTGCCACGTGCCACCTTGGTGTGAGTCGATCCTCGGCGTGAAAGACGAGCCGGTGAAGGGAAAAGAGGTTCCTCTGGAATGGACTGAGACATCTGGGGGACTCTTGGAATGGTGGCACGACCCTGGAGATCCTCTCGCCGTTCCTGTTGAGAGGGCCTCCTCTTGAGATGCGACGGGAACGCCGGGAACTCTTTCCCGACGAAGCAGGGAAAGGATCCCTCATCTCGAGCTACGAGGCGGAAACGGGGCTCCTCTGGATGTGGGCGGGACCCTCGTGATTCCTCTCTAGTGGAGACGGGTATGTCGGGGAACTTCTTGATTTGCACCAAGGGTGTGAAGGACCCTTTCGAAGTTCCGGAGGTGAGGTGTGATCAGCCTCGAGACGCCTCAGCGGAAATGGGCCTCATCTCGCCTGGAGGGGAGAACCTCCTGGATTTTCTCCAGTTGCGGCAGGTCTTCTCGAGTTACGACGGGGACCTCAGGGACCCGCTCTGGTGGCCTCAGGAAAGGCCAGTCCCCATGCGAGTTGCTAGGGGACCTCTCGGGATTCCTCTCCCGTCCATGCCGGGGCCTCAGGCCTTGTGTGGAGTCGGGGCCGGAACCTGAGGATTCCTCTCCAGTGTTGCCATGGATCTTGGGGTGCTTCTGAGTCTCCCCAGGGGAGTCAGGCCTCGTCTCGTGTGGGGGCATGCACGTGCGCTTTCCTCCCGAGCTGTAGCAGTAGTGTCACGCTTCCTGTCACGTGGATCAAGGGATCTGTGGCTTTCCCTCGAGGCTGTCCCTCGAGGCTTTCCCACGAGGCTTTCCCACAGGGCTGTGCCACGTGCCACCTTGGTGTGAGTCGATCCTCGGCGTGAAAGACGAGCCGGTGAAGGGAAAAGAGGTTCCTCTGGAATGGACTGAGACATCTGGGGGACTCTTGGAATGGTGGCACGACCCTGGAGTTCCTCTCGCCGTTCCTGTTGAGAGGGCCTCCTCTTGAGATGCGACGGGAACGCCGGGAACTCTTTCCCGACGAAGCAGGGAAAGGATCCCTCATCTCGAGCTACGAGGCGGAAATGGGGCTCCTCTGGATGTGGGCAGGACCCACGTGATTCCTCTCGAGTGGAGACGGGTATGTCGGGGAACTTCTTGATTTGCACCAAGGGTGTGAAGGACCCTTTCAAAGTTCCAGAGGTGAGGTGTGATCAGCCTCGAGACGCCTCAGCGGAAATGGGCCTCATCTCGCCTGGAGGGGAGAACCTCCTGGATTTTCTCGAGTTGCGGCAGGTCTTCTCGATTTACGACGGGGACCTCAGGGACCCGCTCTGGTGGCCTCAGGAAAGGCCAGTCCCCATGCGAGTTGCTAGGGGACCTCTCGGGATTCCTCTCCCGTCCATGCCGGGGCCTCAGTCCTTGTGTGGAGTCGGGGCCGGAACCTGAGGATTCCTCTCCAGTGTTGCCATGGATCTGGGGTGCTTCTGAGTCTCCCCAGGGGAGTCAGGCCTCGTCTCGAGTGGGGGCATGCACGTGCGCTTTCCTCCCGAGCTGCAGCAGTAGTGTCACGCTTCCTGTCACGTGGATCAAGGGATCTGTGGCTTTCCCTCGAGGCTGTCCCTCGAGGCTTTCCCACGAGGCTTTCCCAAAGGGCTGTGCCACGTGCCACCTTGGTGGGAGTCGATCCTCCGTGTAAAAGACGAGCCGGTGAAGGGAAAAGAGGTTCCTCTGGAATGGACTGAGACATTTGGGGGACTCTTGGAATGGTGGCACGACCCTGGAGTTCCTCTCGCCGTTCCTGTTGAGAGGGCCTCCTCTTGAGATGCGACGGGAACGCCGGGAACTCTTTCCCGACGAAGCAGGGAAAGGATCCCTCATCTCGAGCTACGAGGCGGAAACGGGGCTCCTCTGGATGTGGGCGGGACCTTCGTGATTCCTCTCGAGTGGAGACGGCTAGGTCGGGGAACTTCTTGATTTGCACCAAGGGTGTGAAGGACCCTTTCGAAGTTCCAGAGGTGAGGTGTGATCTGCCTCGAGACACCTCAGCGGAAATGGGCCTCATCTCGCCTGGAGGGGAGAACCTCCTGGATTTTCTCGAGTTGCGGCAGGTCTTCTCGAGTTACGACGGGGACCACAGGGACCCGCTCTGGTGGCCTCAGGAAAGGCCAGTCCCCATGCGAGTTGCTAGGGGACCTCTCGGGATTCCTCTCCCGTCCATGCCGGGGCCTCAGTCCTTGTGTGGAGTCGGGGCCGGAACCTGAGGATTCCTCTCCAGTGTTGCCATGGATCTTGGGGTGCTTCTGAGTCTCCCCAGGGGAGTCAGGCCTCGTCTCGAGTGGGGGCATGCACGTGCGCTTTCCTCCCGAGCTGCAGCAGTAGTGTCACGCTTCCTGTCACGTGGATCAAGGGATCTGTGACTTTCCCTCGAGGCTGTCCCTCGAGGCTTTCCCACGAGGCTTTCCCACAGGGCTGTGCCACATGCCACCTTGGTGTGAGTCGATCCTCGGCGTGAAAGACGAGCCGGTGAAGGGAAAAGAGGTTCCTCTGGAATGGACTGAGACATCTGGGGGACTCTTGGAATGGTGGCACGACCCTGGAGTTCCTCTCGCCGTTCCTGTTGAGAGGGCCTCCTCTTGAGATGCGACGGGAACGCCGGGAACTCTTTCCCGACGAAGCAGGGAAAGGATCCCTCATCTCGAGCTACGAGGCGGAAACGGGGCTCCTCTGGATGTGGGCGGGACCCTCGTGATTCCTCTCGAGTGGAGACGGGTATGTCGGGGAACTTCTTGATTTGCACCAAGGGTGTGAAGGACCCTTTCGAAGTTCCGGAGGTGAGGTGTGATCAGCCTCGAGACGCCTCAGCGGAAATGGGCCTCATCTCGCCTGGAGGGGAGAACCTCCTGGATTTTCTCGAGTTGCGGCAGGGCTTCTCGAGTTACGACGGGGACCTCAGGGACCCGCTCTGGTGGCCTCAGGAAAGGCCAGTCCCCATGCGAGTTGCTAGGGGACCTCTCGGGATTCCTCTCCCGACCATGCCGGGGCCTCAGTCCTTGTGTGGAGTCGGGGCCGGAACCTGAGGATTCCTCTCCAGTGTTGCCATGGATCTTGGGGTGCTTCTGAGTCTCCCCAGGGGAGTCAGGCCTCGTCTCGAGTGGGGGCATGCACGTGCGCTTTCCTCCCGAGCTGTAGCAGTAGTGTCACGCTTCCTGTCACGTGGATCAAGGGATCTGTGGCTTTCCCTCGAGGCTGTCCCTCGAGGCTTTCCCACGAGGCTTTCCCACAGGGCTGTGCCACGTGCCACCTTGGTGTGAGTCGATCCTCGGCGTGAAAGACGAGCCGGTGAAGGGAAAAGAGGTTCCTCTGGAATGGACTGAGACATCTGGGGGACTCTTGGAATGGTGGCACGACCCTGGAGTTCCTCTCGCCGTTCCTGTTGAGAGGGCCTCCTCTTGAGATGCGACGGGAACGCCGGGAACTCTTTCCCGACGAAGCAGGGAAAGGATCCCTCATCTCGAGCTACTAGGCGGAAATGGGGCTCCTCTGGTTGTGGGCAGGACCCACGTGATTCCTCTCGAGTGGAGACGGGTATGTCGGGGAACTTCTTGATTTGCACCAAGGGTGTGAAGGACCCTTTCAAAGTTCCAGAGGTGAGGTGTGATCAGCCTCGAGACGCCTCAGCGGAAATGGGCCTCATCTCGCCTGGAGGGGAGAACCTCCTGTATTTTCTCGAGTTGCGGCAGGTCTTCTCGAGTTACGACGGGGACGTCAGGGACCCGCTCTGGTGGCCTCAGGAAAGGCCAGTCCCCATGCGCGTTGCTAGGGGACCTCTCGGGATTCCTCTCCCGTCCATGCCGGGGCCTCAGTCCTTGTGTGGAGTCGGGGCCGGAACCTGAGGATTCCTCTCCAGTGTTGCCATGGATCTGGGGTGCTTCTGAGTCTCCCCAGGGGAGTCAGGCCTCGTCTCGAGTGGGGGCATGCACGTGCGCTTTCCTCCCGAGCTGCAGCAGTAGTGTCACGCTTCCTGTCACGTGGATCAAGGGATCTGTGGCTTTCCCTCGAGGCTGTCCCTCGAGGCTTTCCCACGAGGCTTTCCCACAGGGCTGTGCCACGTGCCACCTTGGTGTGAGTCGATCCTCGGCATGAAAGACGAGCCGGTGAAGGGAAAAGCGGTTCCTCTGGAATGGACTGAGACATCTGGGGGACTCTTGGAATGGTGGCACGACCCTGGAGTTCCTCTCGCCGTTCCTGTTGAGAGGGCCTCCTCTTGAGATGCGACGGGAACGCCGGGAACTCTTTCCCGACGAAGCAGGGAAAGGATCCCTCATCTCGAGCTACGAGGCGGAAACGGGGCTACTCTGGATGTGGGCGGGACCCTCGTGATTCCTCTCGAGTGGAGACGGCTAGGTCGGGGAACATCTTGATTTGCACCAAGGGTGTGAAGGACCCTTTCGAAGTTCCAGAGGTGAGGTGTGATCAGCCTCGAGACGCCTCAACGGAAATGGGCCTCGTCTCGCCTGGAGGGGAGAACCTCCTGGATTTTCTCGAGTTGCGGCAGGTCTTCTCGAGTTACGACGGGGACCTCAGGGACCCGCTCTGGGGGCTTCAGGAAAGGCCAGTCCCCATGCGAGTTGCTAGGGGACCTCTCGGGATTCCTCTCCCGTCCATGGCGGGGCCTCAGTCCTTGTGTGGAGTCGGGGCCGGAACCTGAGGATTCCTCTCCAGTGTTGCCATGGATCTTGGGGTGCTTCTGAGTCTCCCCAGGGGAGTCAGGCCTCGTCTCGAGTGGGGGCATGCACGTGCGCTTTCCTCCCGAGCTGCAGCAGTAGTGTCACGCTTCCTGTCACGTGGATCAAGGGATCTGTGGCTTTCCCTCGAGGCTGTCCCTCGAGGCTTTCCCACGAGGCTTTCCCACAGGGCTGTGCCACGTGCCACCTTGGTGGGAGTCGATCCTCGGCGTGAAAGACGAGCCGGTGAAGGGAAAAGAGGTTCCTCTGGAATGGACTGAGACATCTGGGGGACTCTTGGAATGGTGGCACGACCCTGGAGTTCCTCTCGCCGTTCCTGTTGAGAGGGCCTCCTCTTGAGATGCGACGGGAACGCCGGGAACTCTTTCCCGACGAAGCAGGGAAAGGATCCCTCATCTCGAGCTACGAGGCGGAAACGGGGCTCCTCTGGATGTGGGCGGGACCCTCGTGATTCCTCTCGAGTGGAGACGGCTAGGTCGGGGAACTTCTTGATTTGCACCAAGGGTGTGAAGGACCCTTTCGAAGTTCCAGAGGTGAGGTGTGATCAGCCTCGAGACGCCTCAGCGGAAATGGGCCTCATCTCGCCTGGAGGGGAGAACCTCCTGGATTTTCTCGAGTTGCGGCAGGTCTTCTCGAGTTACGACGGGGACCTCAGGGACCCGCTCTGGTGGCCTCAGGAAAGGCCAGTCCCCATGCGAGTTGCTAGGGGACCTCTCGGGATTCCTCTCCCGTCCATGCCGGGGCCTCAGTCCTTGTGTGGAGTCGGGGCCGGAACCTGAGGATTCCTCTCCAGTGTTGCCATGGATCTTGGGGTGCTTCTGAGTCTCCCCAGGGGAGTCAGGCCTCGTCTCGAGTGGGGGCATGCACGTGCGCTTTCCTCCCGAGCTGCAGCAGTAGTGTCACGCTTCCTGTCACGTGGATCAAGGGATCTGTGGCTTTCCCTCGAGGCTGTCCCTCGAGGCTTTCCCACGAGGCTTTCCCACAGGGCTGTGCCACGTGCCACCTTGGTGGGAGTCGATCCTCGGCGTGAAAGACGAGCCGGTGAAGGGAAAAGAGTTTCCTCTGGAATGGACTGAGACATCTGGGGGACTCTTGGAATGGTGGCACGACCCTGGAGTTCCTCTCGCCGTTCCTGTTGAGAGGGCCTCCTCTTGAGATGCGACGGGAACGCCGGGAACTCTTTCCCGACGAAGCAGGGAAAGGATCCCTCATCTCGAGCTACGAGGCGGAAACGGGGCTCCTCTGGATGTGGGCGGGACCCTCGTGATTCCTCTCGAGTGGAGACGGCTAGGTCGGGGAACTTCTTGATTTGCACCAAGGGTGTGAAGGACCCTTTCGAAGTTCCAGAGGTGAGGTGTGATCAGCCTCGAGACGCCTCAGCGGAAATGGGCCTCATCTCGCCTGGAGGGGAGAACCTCCTGGATTTTCTCGAGTTGCGGCAGGTCTTCTCGAGTTACGACGGGGACCTCAGGGACCCGCTCTGGTGGCCTCAGGAAAGGCCAGTCCCCATGCGAGTTGCTAGGGGACCTCTCGGGATTCCTCTCCCGTCCATGCCGGGGCCTCAGTCCTTGTGTGGAGTCGGGGCCGGAACCTGAGGATTCCTCTCCAGTGTTGCCATGGATCTTGGGGTGCTTCTGAGTCTCCCCAGGGGAGTCAGGCCTCGTCTCGAATGGGGGCATGCACGTGCGCTTTCCTCCCGAGCTGCAGCAGTAGTGTCACGCTTCCTGTCACGTGGATCAAGGGATCTGTGGCTTTCCCTCGAGGCTGTCCCTCGAGGCTTTCCCGCGAGGCTTTCCCACAGGGCTGTGCCACGTGCCACCTTGGTGTGAGTCGATCCTCGGCGTGAAAGACGAGCCGGTGAAGGGAAAAGAGGTTCCTCTGGAATGGACTGAGACCTCTGGGGGACTCTTGGAATGGTGGCACGACCCTGGAGTTCCTCTCGCCGTTCCTGTTGAGAGGGCCTCCTCTTGAGATGCGACGGGAACGCCGGGAACTCTTTCCCGACGAAGCAGGGAAAGGATCCCTCATCTCGAGCTACGAGGCGGAAACGGGGCTCCTCTGGATGTGGGCGGGACCCTCGTGATTCCTCTCGAGTGGAGACGGCTAGGTCGGGGAACTTCTTGATTTGCACCAAGGGTGTGAAGGACCCTTTCGAAGTTCCAGAGGTGAGGTGTGATCAGCCTCGAGACGCCTCAGCGGAAATGGGCCTCATCTCGCCTGGAGGGGAGAACCTCCTGGATTTTCTCGAGTTGCGGCAGGTCTTCTCGAGTTACGACGGGGACCTCAGGGACCCGCTCTGGTGGCCTCAGGAAAGGCCAGTCCCCATGCGAGTTGCTAGGGGACCTCTCGGGATTCCTCTCCCGTCCATGCCGGGGCCTCAGTCCTTGTGTGGAGTCGGGGCCGGAACCTGAGGATTCCTCTCCAGTGTTGCCATGGATCTTGGGGTGCTTCTGAGTCTCCCCAGGGGAGTCAGGCCTCGTCTCGAGTGGGGGCATGCACGTGCGCTTTCCTCCCGAGCTGCAGCAGTAGTGTCACGCTTCCTGTCACGTGGATCAAGGGATCTGTGGCTTTCCCTCGAGGCTGTCCCTCGAGGCTTTCCCACGAGGCTTTCCCACAGGGCTGTGCCACGTGCCACCTTGGTGGGAGTCGATCCTCGGCGTGAAAGACGAGCCGGTGAAGGGAAAAGAGTTTCCTCTGGAATGGACTGAGACATCTGGGGGACTCTTGGAATGGTGGCACGACCCTGGAGTTCCTCTCGCCGTTCCTGTTGAGAGGGCCTCCTCTTGAGATGCGACGGGAACGCCGGGAACTCTTTCCCGACGAAGCAGGGAAAGGATCCCTCATCTCGAGCTACGAGGCGGAAACGGGGCTCCTCTGGATGTGGGCGGGACCCTCGTGATTCCTCTCGAGTGGAGACGGCTAGGTCGGGGAACTTCTTGATTTGCACCAAGGGTGTGAAGGACCCTTTCGAAGTTCCAGAGGTGAGGTGTGATCAGCCTCGAGACGCCTCAGCGGAAATGGGCCTCATCTCGCCTGGAGGGGAGAACCTCCTGGATTTTCTCGAGTTGCGGCAGGTCTTCTCGAGTTACGACGGGGACCTCAGGGACCCGCTCTGGTGGCCTCAGGAAAGGCCAGTCCCCATGCGAGTTGCTAGGGGACCTCTCGGGATTCCTCTCCCGTCCATGCCGGGGCCTCAGTCCTTGTGTGGAGTCGGGGCCGGAACCTGAGGATTCCTCTCCAGTGTTGCCATGGATCTTGGGGTGCTTCTGAGTCTCCCCAGGGGAGTCAGGCCTCGTCTCGAGTGGGGGCATGCACGTGCGCTTTCCTCCCGAGCTGCAGCAGTAGTGTCACGCTTCCTGTCACGTGGATCAAGGGATCTGTGGCTTTCCCTCGAGGCTGTCCCTCGAGGCTTTCCCGCGAGGCTTTCCCACAGGGCTGTGCCACGTGCCACCTTGGTGTGAGTCGATCCTCGGCGTGAAAGACGAGCCGGTGAAGGGAAAAGAGGTTCCTCTGGAATGGACTGAGACATCTGGGGGACTCTTGGAATGGTGGCACGACCCTGGAGTTCCTCTCGCCGTTCCTGTTGAGAGGGCCTCCTCTTGAGATGCGACGGGAACGCCGGGAACTCTTTCCCGACGAAGCAGGGAAAGGATCCCTCATCTCGAGCTACGAGGCGGAAACGGGGCTCCTCTGGATGTGGGCGGGACCCTCGTGATTCCTCTCGAGTGGAGACGGCTAGGTCGGGGAACTTCTTGATTTGCACCAAGGGTGTGAAGGACCCTTTCGAAGTTCCAGAGGTGAGGTGTGATCAGCCTCGAGACGCCTCAGCGGAAATGGGCCTCATCTCGCCTGGAGGGGAGAACCTCCTGGATTTTCTCGAGTTGCGGCAGGTCTTCTCGAGTTACGACGGGGACCTCAGGGACCCGCTCTGGTGGCCTCAGGAAAGGCCAGTCCCCATGCGAGTTGCTAGGGGACCTCTCGGGATTCCTCTCCCGTCCATGCCGGGGCCTCAGTCCTTGTGTGGAGTCGGGGCCGGAACCTGAGGATTCCTCTCCAGTGTTGCCATGGATCTTGGGGTGCTTCTGAGTCTCCCCAGGGGAGTCAGGCCTCGTCTCGAGTGGGGGCATGCACGTGCGCTTTCCTCCCGAGCTGCAGCAGTAGTGTCACGCTTCCTGTCACGTGGATCAAGGGATCTGTGGCTTTCCCTCGAGGCTGTCCCTCGAGGCTTTCCCACGAGGCTTTCCCACAGGGCTGTGCCACGTGCCACCTTGGTGGGAGTCGATCCTCGGCGTGAAAGACGAGCCGGTGAAGGGAAAAGAGGTTCCTCTGGAATGGACTGAGACATCTGGGGGACTCTTGGAATGGTGGCACGACCCTGGAGTTCCTCTCGCCGTTCCTGTTGAGAGGGCCTCCTCTTGAGATGCGACGGGAACGCCGGGAACTCTTTCCCGACGAAGCAGGGAAAGGATCCCTCATCTCGAGCTACGAGGCGGAAACGGGGCTCCTCTGGATGTGGGCGGGACCCTCGTGATTCCTCTCGAGTGGAGACGGCTAGGTCGGGGAACTTCTTGATTTGCACCAAGGGTGTGAAGGACCCTTTCGAAGTTCCAGAGGTGAGGTGTGATCAGCCTCGAGACGCCTCAGCGGAAATGGGCCTCATCTCGCCTGGAGGGGAGAACCTCCTGGATTTTCTCGAGTTGCGGCAGGTCTTCTCGAGTTACGACGGGGACCTCAGGGACCCGCTCTGGTGGCCTCAGGAAAGGCCAGTCCCCATGCGAGTTGCTAGGGGACCTCTCGGGATTCCTCTCCCGTCCATGCCGGGGCCTCAGTCCTTGTGTGGAGTCGGGGCCGGAACCTGAGGATTCCTCTCCAGTGTTGCCATGGATCTTGGGGTGCTTCTGAGTCTCCCCAGGGGAGTCAGGCCTCGTCTCTAGTGGGGGCATGCACGTGCGCTTTCCTCCCGAGCTGCAGCAGTAGTGTCACGCTTCCTGTCACGTGGATCAAGGGATCTGTGGCTTTCCCTCGAGGCTGTCCCTCGAGGCTTTCCCGCGAGGCTTTCCCACAGGGCTGTGCTACGTGCCACCTTGGTGTGAGTCGATCCTCGGCGTGAAAGACGAGCCGGTGAAGGGAAAAGAGGTTCCTCTGGAATGGACTGAGACATCTGGGGGACTCTTGGAATGGTGGCACGACCCTGGAGTTCCTCTCGCCGTTCCTGTTGAGAGGGCCTCCTCTTGAGATGCGACGGGAACGCCGGGAACTCTTTCCCGACGAAGCAGGGAAAGGATCCCTCATCTCGAGCTACGAGGCGGAAACGGGGCTCCTCTGGATGTGGGCGGGACCCTCGTGATTCCTCTCGAGTGGAGACGGCTAGGTCGGGGAACTTCTTGATTTGCACCAAGGGTGTGAAGGACCCTTTCGAAGTTCCAGAGGTGAGGTGTGATCAGCCTCGAGACGCCTCAGCGGAAATGGGCCTCATCTCGCCTGGAGGGGAGAACCTCCTGGATTTTCTCGAGTTGCGGCAGGTCTTCTCGAGTTACGACGGGGACCTCAGGGACCCGCTCTGGTGGCCTCAGGAAAGGCCAGTCCCCATGCGAGTTGCTAGGGGACCTCTCGGGATTCCTCTCCCGTCCATGCCGGGGCCTCAGTCCTTGTGTGGAGTCGGGGCCGGAACCTGAGGATTCCTCTCCAGTGTTGCCATGGATCTTGGGGTGCTTCTGAGTCTCCCCAGGGGAGTCAGGCCTCGTCTCGAGTGGGGGCATGCACGTGCGCTTTCCTCCCGAGCTGCAGCAGTAGTGTCACGCTTCCTGTCACGTGGATCAAGGGATCTGTGGCTTTCTCTCGAGGCTGTCCCTCGAGGCTTTCCCGCGAGGCTTTCCCACAGGGCTGTGCCACGTGCCACCTTGGTGGGAGTCGATCCTCGGCGTGAAAGACGAGCCGGTGAAGGGAAAAGAGGTTCCTCTGGAATGGACTGAGACATCTGGGGGACTCTTGGAATGGTGGCACGACCCTGGAGTTCCTCTCGCCGTTCCTGTTGAGAGGGCCTCCTCTTGAGATGCGACGGGAACGCCGGGAACTCTTTCCCGACGAAGCAGGGAAAGGATCCCTCATCTCGAGCTACGAGGCGGAAACGGGGCTCCTCTGGATGTGGGCGGGACCCTCGTGATTCCTCTCGAGTGGAGACGGCTAGGTCGGGGAACTTCTTGATTTGCACCAAGGGTGTGAAGGACCCTTTCGAAGTTCCAGAGGTGAGGTGTGATCAGCCTTGAGACGCCTCAGCGGAAATGGGCCTCATCTCGCCTGGAGGGGAGAACCTCCTGGATTTTCTCGAGTTGCGGCAGGTCTTCTCGAGTTACGACGGGGACCTCAGGGACCCGCTCTGGTGGCCTCAGGAAAGGCCAGTCCCCATGCGAGTTGCTAGGGGACCTCTCGGGATTCCTCTCCCGTCCATGCCGGGGCCTCAGTCCTTGTGTGGAGTCGGGGCCGGAACCTGAGGATTCCTCTCCAGTGTTGCCATGGATCTTGGGGTGCTTCTGAGTCTCCCCAGGGGAGTCAGGCCTCGTCTCGAGTGGGGGCATGCACGTGCGCTTTCCTCCCGAGCTGCAGCAGTAGTGTCACGCTTCCTGTCACGTGGATCAAGGGATCTGTGGCTTTCCCTCGAGGCTGTCCCTCGAGGCTTTCCCGCGAGGCTTTCCCACAGGGCTGTGCCACGTGCCACCTTGGTGTGAGTCGATCCTCGGCGTGAAAGACGAGCCGGTGAAGGGAAAAGAGGTTCCTCTGGAATGGACTGAGACATCTGGGGGACTCTTGGAATGGTGGCACGACCCTGGAGTTCCTCTCGCCGTTCCTGTTGAGAGGGCCTCCTCTTGAGATGCGACGGGAACGCCGGGAACTCTTTCCCGACGAAGCAGGGAAAGGATCCCTCATCTCGAGCTACGAGGCGGAAACGGGGCTCCTCTGGATGTGGGCGGGACCCTCGTGATTCCTCTCGAGTGGAGACGGCTAGGTCGGGGAACTTCTTGATTTGCACCAAGGGTGTGAAGGACCCTTTCGAAGTTCCAGAGGTGAGGTGTGATCAGCCTCGAGACGCCTCAGCGGAAATGGGCCTCATCTCGCCTGGAGGGGAGAACCTCCTGGATTTTCTCGAGTTGCGGCAGGTCTCCTCGAGTTACGACGGGGACCTCAGGGACCCGCTCTGGTGGCCTCAGGAAAGGCCAGTCCCCATGCGAGTTGCTAGGGGACCTCTCGGGATTCCTCTCCCGTCCATGCCGGGGCCTCAGTCCTTGTGTGGAGTCGGGGCCGGAAACTGAGGATTCCTCTCCAGTGTTGCCATGGATCTTGGGGTGCTTCTGAGTCTCCCCAGGGGAGTCAGGCCTCGTCTCTAGTGGGGGCATGCACGTGCGCTTTCCTCCCGAGCTGCAGCAGTAGTGTCACGCTTCCTGTCACGTGGATCAAGGGATCTGTGGCTTTCTCTCGAGGCTGTCCCTCGAGGCTTTCCCGCGAGGCTTTTCCACAGGGCTGTGCCACGTGCCACCTTGGTGGGAGTCGATCCTCGGCGTGAAAGACGAGCCGGTGAAGGGAAAAGAGGTTCCTCTGGAATGGACTGAGACATCTGGGGGACTCTTGGAATTGTGGCACGACCCTGGAGTTCCTCTCGCCGTTCCTGTTGAGAGGGCCTCCTCTTGAGATGCGACGGGAACGCCGGGAACTCTTTCCCGACGAAGCAGGGAAAGGATCCCTCATCTCGAGCTACGAGGCGGAAACGGGGCTCCTCTGGATGTGGGCGGGACCCTCGTGATTCCTCTCGAGTGGAGACGGCTAGGTCGGGGAACTTCTTGATTTGCACCAAGGGTGTGAAGGACCCTTTCGAAGTTCCAGAGGTGAGGTGTGATCAGCCTCGAGACGCCTCAGCGGAAATGGGCCTCATCTCGCCTGGAGGGGAGAACCTCCTGGATTTTCTCGAGTTGCGGCAGGTCTTCTCGAGTTACGACGGGGACCTCAGGGACCCGCTCTGGTGGCCTCAGGAAAGGCCAGTCCCCATGCGAGTTGCTAGGGGACCTCTCGGGATTCCTCTTCTGTCCATGCCGGGGCCGCAGTCCTTGTGTGGAGTCGGGGCCGGAACCTGAGGATTCCTCTCCTGTGTTGCCATGGATCTTGGGGTGCTTCTGAGTCTCCCCAGGGGAGTCAGGCCTCGTCTCGAGTGGGGGCATGCACGTGCGCTTTCCTCCCGAGCTGCAGCAGTAGTGTCACGCTTCCTCTCACGTGGATCAAGGGATCTGTGGCTTTCTCTCGAGGCTGTCCCTCGAGGCTTTCCCACGAGGCTTTCCCACAGGGCTGTGCCACGTGCCACCTTGGTGGGAGTCGATCCTCAGCGTGAAAGACGAGCCGGTGAAGGGAAAAGAGGTTCCTCTGGAATGGACTGAGACATCTGGGGGACTCTTGGAATGGTGGCACGACCCTGGAGTTCCTCTCGCCGTTCCTGTTGAGAGGGCCTCCTCTTGAGATGCGACGGGAACGCCGGGAACTCTTTCCCGACGAAGCAGGGAAAGGATCCCTCATCTCGAGCTACGAGGCGGAAACGGGGCTCCTCTGGATGTGGGCAGGACCCTCGTGATTCCTCTCGAGTGGAGACGGCTAGGTCGGGGAACTTCTTGATTTGCACCAAGGGTGTGAAGGACCCTTTCGAAGTTCCAGAGGTGAGGTGTGATCAGCCTCGAGACGCCTCAGCGGAAATGGGCCTCATCTCGCCTGGAGGGGAGAACCTCCTGGATTTTCTCGAGTTGCGGCAGGTCTTCTCGAGTTACGACGGGGACCTCAGGGACCCGCTCTGGTGGCCTCAGGAAAGGCCAGTCCCCATGCGAGTTGCTAGGGGACCTCTCGGGATTCCTCTCCCGTCCATGCCGGGGCCTCAGTCCTTGTGTGGAGTCGGGGCCGGAACCTGAGGATTCCTCTCCAGTGTTGCCATGGATCTTGGGGTGCTTCTGAGTCTCCCCAGGGGAGTCAGGCCTCGTCTCGAGTGGGGGCATGCACGTGCGCTTTCCTCCCGAGCTGCAGCAGTAGTGTCACGCTTCCTGTCACGTGGATCAAGGGATCTGTGGCTTTCCCTCGAGGCTTCCCCTCGAGGCTTTCCCGCGAGGCTTTCCCACAGGGCTGTGCCACGTGCCACCTTGGTGGGAGTCGATCCTCGGCGTGAAAGACGAGCCGGTGAAGGGAAAAGAGGTTCCTCTGGAATGGACTGAGACATCTGGGGGACTCTTGGAATGGTGGCACGACCCTGGAGTTCCTCTCGCCGTTCCTGTTGAGAGGGCCTCCTCTTGAGATGCGACGGGAACGCCGGGAACTCTTTCCCGACGAAGCAGGGAAAGGATCCCTCATCTCGAGCTACGAGGCGGAAACGGGGCTCCTCTGGATGTGGGCGGGACCCTCGTGATTCCTCTCGAGTGGAGACGGGTATGTCGGGGAACTTCTTGATTTGCACCAAGGGTGTGAAGGACCCTTTCGAAGTTCCGGAGGTGAGGTGTGATCAGCCTCGAGACGCCTCAGCGGAAATGGGCCTCATCTCGCCTGGAGGGGAGAACCTCCTGGATTTTCTCCAGTTGCGGCAGGTCTTCTCGAGTTACGACGGGGACCTCAGGGACCCGCTCTGGTGGCCTCAGGAAAGGCCAGTCCCCATGCGAGTTGCTAGGGGACCTCTCGGGATTCCTCTCCCGTCCATGCCGGGGCCTCAGGCCTTGTGTGGAGTCGGGGCCGGAACCTGAGGATTCCTCTCCAGTGTTGCCATGGATCTTGGGGTGCTTCTGAGTCTCCCCAGGGGAGTCAGGCCTCGTCTCGAGTGGGGGCATGCACGTGCGCTTTCCTCCCGAGCTGTAGCAGTAGTGTCACGCTTCCTGTCACGTGGATCAAGGGATCTGTGGCTTTCCATCGAGGCTGTCCCTCGAGGCTTTCCCACGAGGCTTTCCCACAGGGCTGTGCCACGTGCCACCTTGGTGTGAGTCGATCCTCGGCGTGAAAGACGAGCCGGTGAAGGGAAAAGAGGTTCCTCTGGAATGGACTGAGACATCTGGGGGACTCTTGGAATGGTGGCACGACCCTGGAGTTCCTCTCGCCGTTCCTGTTGAGAGGGCCTCCTCTTGAGATGCGACGGGAACGCCGGGAACTCTTTCCCGACGAAGCAGGGAAAGGATCCCTCATCTCGAGCTACTAGGCGGAAATGGGGCTCCTCTGGTTGTGGGCAGGACCCACGTGATTCCTCTCGAGTGGAGACGGGTATGTCGGGGAACTTCTTGATTTGCACCAAGGGTGTGAAGGACCCTTTCAAAGTTCCAGAGGTGAGGTGTGATCAGCCTCGAGACGCCTCAGCGGAAATGGGCCTCATCTCGCCTGGAGGGGAGAACCTCCTGGATTTTCTCGAGTTGCGGCAGGTCTTCTCGAGTTACGACGGGGACGTCAGGGACCCGCTCTGGTGGCCTCAGGAAAGGCCAGTCCCCATGCGCGTTGCTAGGGGACCTCTCGGGATTCCTCTCCCGTCCATGCCGGGGCCTCAGTCCTTGTGTGGAGTCGGGGCCGGAACCTGAGGATTCCTCTCCAGTGTTGCCATGGATCTTGGGGTGCTTCTGAGTCTCCCCAGGGGAGTCAGGCCTCGTCTCGAGTGGGGGCATGCACGTGCGCTTTCCTCCCGAGCTGCAGCAGTAGTGTCACGCTTCCTGTCACGTGGATCAAGGGATCTGTGGCTTTCCCTCGAGGCTGTCCCTCGAGGCTTTCCCGCGAGGCTTTCCCACAGGGCTGTGCCACGTGCCACCTTGGTGGGAGTCGATCCTCGGCGTGAAAGACGAGCCGGTGAAGGGAAAAGAGGTTCCTCTGGAATGGACTGAGACATCTGGGGGACTCTTGGAATGGTGGCACGACCCTGGAGTTCCTCTCGCCGTTCCTGTTGAGAGGGCCTCCTCTTGAGATGCGACGGGAACGCCGGGAACTCTTTCCCGACGAAGCAGGGAAAGGATCCCTCATCTCGAGCTACGAGGCGGAAACGGGGCTCCTCTGGATGTGGGCGGGACCCTCGTGATTCCTCTCGAGTGGAGACGGCTAGGTCGGGGAACTTCTTGATTTGCACCAAGGGTGTGAAGGACCCTTTCGAAGTTCCAGAGGTGAGGTGTGATCAGCCTCGAGACGCCTCAGCGGAAATGGGCCTCATCTCGCCTGGAGGGGAGAACCTCCTGGATTTTCTCGAGTTGCGGCAGGTCTTCTCGAGTTACGACGGGGACCTCAGGGACCCGCTCTGGTGGCCTCAGGAAAGGCCAGTCCCCATGCGAGTTGCTAGGGGACCTCTCGGGATTCCTCTCCCGTCCATGCCGGGGCCTCAGTCCTTGTGTGGAGTCGGGGCCGGAACCTGAGGATTCCTCTCCAGTGTTGCCATGGATCTTGGGGTGCTTCTGAGTCTCCCCAGGGGAGTCAGGCCTCGTCTCGAGTGGGGGCATGCACGTGCGCTTTCCTCCCGAGCTGCAGCAGTAGTGTCACGCTTCCTGTCACGTGGATCAAGGGATCTGTGGCTTTCCCTCGAGGCTGTCCCTCGAGGCTTTCCCACGAGGCTTTCCCACAGGGCTGTGCCACGTGCCACCTTGGTGGGAGTCGATCCTCGGCGTGAAAGACGAGCCGGTGAAGGGAAAAGAGTTTCCTCTGGAATGGACTGAGACATCTGGGGGACTCTTGGAATGGTGGCACGACCCTGGAGTTCCTCTCGCCGTTCCTGTTGAGAGGGCCTCCTCTTGAGATGCGACGGGAACGCCGGGAACTCTTTCCCGACGAAGCAGGGAAAGGATCCCTCATCTCGAGCTACGAGGCGGAAACGGGGCTCCTCTGGATGTGGGCGGGACCCTCGTGATTCCTCTCGAGTGGAGACGGCTACGTCGGGGAACTTCGTGATTTGCACCAAGGGTGTGAAGGACCCTTTCGAAGTTCCAGAGGTGAGGTGTGATCAGCCTCGAGACGCCTCAGCGGAAATGGGCCTCATCTCGCCTGGAGGGGAGAACCTCCTGGATTTTCTCGAGTTGCGGCAGGTCTTCTCGAGTTACGACGGGGACCTCAGGGACCCGCTCTGGTGGCCTCAGGAAAGGCCAGTCCCCATGCGAGTTGCTAGGGGACCTCTCGGGATTCCTCTCCCGTCCATGCCGGGGCCTCAGTCCTTGTGTGGAGTCGGGGCCGGAACCTGAGGATTCCTCTCCAGTGTTGCCATGGATCTTGGGGTGCTTCTGAGTCTCCCCAGGGGAGTCAGGCCTCGTCTCGAGTGGGGGCATGCACGTGCGCTTTCCTCCCGAGCTGCAGCAGTAGTGTCACGCTTCCTGTCACGTGGATCAAGGGATCTGTGGCTTTCCCTCGAGGCTGTCCCTCGAGGCTTTCCCACGAGGCTTTCCCACAGGGCTGTGCCACGTGCCACCTTGGTGGGAGTCGATCCTCGGCGTGAAAGACGAGCCGGTGAAGGGAAAAGAGGTTCCTCTGGAATGGACTGAGACATCTGGGGGACTCTTGGAATGGTGGCACGACCCTGGAGTTCCTCTCGCCGTTCCTGTTGAGAGGGCCTCCTCTTGAGATGCGACGGGAACGCCGGGAACTCTTTCCCGACGAAGCAGGGAAAGGATCCCTCATCTCGAGCTACGAGGCGGAAACGGGGCTCCTCTGGATGTGGGCGGGACCCTCGTGATTCCCCTCGAGTGGAGACGGCTAGGTCGGGGAACTTCTTGATTTGCACCAAGGGTGTGAAGGACCCTTTCGAAGTTCCAGAGGTGAGGTGTGATCAGCCTCGAGACGCCTCAGCGGAAATGGGCCTCATCTCGCCTGGAGTGGAGAACCTCCTGGATTTTCTCGAGTTGTGGCAGGTCTTCTCGAGTTACGACGGGGACCTCAGGGACCCGCTCTGGTGGCCTCAGGAAAGGCCAGTCCCCATGCGAGTTGCTAGGGGACCTCTCGGGATTCCTCTCCCGTCCATGCCGGGGCCTCAGTCCTTGTGTGGAGTCGGAGCCGGAACCTGAGGATTCCTCTCCAGTGTTGCCATGGATCTTGGGGTGCTTCTGAGTCTCCCCAGGGGAGTCAGGCCTCGTCTCGAGTGGGGGCATGCACGTGCGCTTTCCTCCCGAGCTGCAGCAGTAATGTCACGCTTCCTGTCACGTGGATCAAGGGATCTGTGGCTTTCCCTCGAGGCTGTCCCTCGAGGCTTTCCCAAGAGGCTTTCCCACAGGGCTGTGCCACGTGCCACCTTGGTGGGAGTCGATCCTCGGCGTGAAAGACGAGCCGGTGAAGGGAAAAGAGGTTCCTCTGGAATGGACTGAGACATCTGGGGGACTCTTGGAATGGTGGCACGACCCTGGAGTTCCTCTCGCCGTTCCTGTTGAGAGGGCCTCCTCTTGAGATGCGACGGGAACGCCGGGAACTCTTTCCCGACGAAGCAGGGAAAGGATCCCTCATCTCGAGCTACGAGGCCGAAACGGGGCTCCTCTGGATGTGGGCGGGACCCTCGTGATTCCTCTCGAGTGGAGACGGCTAGGTCGGGGAACTTCTTGATTTGCACCAAGGGTGTGAAGGACCCTTTCGAAGTTCCAGAGGTGAGGTGTGATCAGCCTCGAGACGCCTCAGCGGAAATGGGCCTCATCTCGCCTGGAGGGGAGAACCTCCTGGATTTTCTCGAGTTGCGGCAGGTCTTCTCGAGTTACGACGGGGACCTCAGGGACCCGCTCTGGTGGCCTCAGGAAAGGCCAGTCCCCATGCGAGTTGCTAGGGGACCTCTCGGGATTCCTCTCCCGTCCATGCCGGGGCCTCAGTCCTTGTGTGGAGTCGGGGCCGGAACCTGAGGATTCCTCTCCAGTGTTGCCATGGATCTTGGGGTGCTTCTGAGTCTCCCCAGGGGAGTCAGGCCTCGTCTCGAGTGGGGGCATGCACGTGCGCTTTCCTCCCGAGCTGCAGCAGTAGTGTCACGCTTCCTGTCACGTGGATCAAGGGATCTGTGGCTTTCCCTCGAGGCTGTCCCTCGAGGCTTTCCCACGAGGCTTTCCCACAGGGCTGTGCCACGTGCCACCTTGGTGGGAGTCGATCCTCGGCGTGAAAGACGAGCCGGTGAAGGGAAAAGAGGTTCCTCTGGAATGGACTGAGACATCTGGGGGACTCTTGGAATGGTGGCACGACCCTGGAGTTCCTCTCGCCGTTCCTGTTGAGAGGGCCTCCTCTTGAGATGCGACGGGAACGCCGGGAACTCTTTCCCGACGAAGCAGGGAAAGGATCCCTCATCTCGAGCTACGAGGCGGAAACGGGGCTCCTCTGGATGTGGGCGGGACCCTCGTGATTCCTCTCGAGTGGAGACGGCTAGGTCGGGGAACTTCTTGATTTGCACCAAGGGTGTGAAGGACCCTTTCGAAGTTCCAGAGGGGAGGTGTGATCAGCCTCGAGACGCCTCAGCGGAAATGGGCCTCATCTCGCCTGGAGGGGAGAACCTCCTGGATTTTCTCGAGTTGCGGCAGGTCTTCTCGAGTTACGACGGGGACCTCAGGGACCCGCTCTGGTGGCCTCAGGAAAGGCCAGTCCCCATGCGAGTTGCTAGGGGACCTCTCGGGATTCCTCTCCCGTCCATGCCGGGGCCTCAGTCCTTGTGTGGAGTCGGGGCCGGAACCTGAGGATTCCTCTCCAGTGTTGCCATGGATCTTGGGGTGCTTCTGAGTCTCCCCAGGGGAGTCAGGCCTCGTCTCGAGTGGGGGCATGCACGTGCGCTTTCCTCCCGAGCTGCAGCAGTAGTGTCACGCTTCCTGTCACGTGGATCAAGGGATCTGTGGCTTTCCCTCGAGGCTGTCCCTCGAGGCTTTCCCACGAGGCTTTCCCACAGGGCTGTGCCACGTGCCACCTTGGTGGGAGTCGATCCTCGGCGTGAAAGACGAGCCGGTGAAGGGAAAAGAGGTTCCTCTGGAATGGACTGAGACATCTGGGGGACTCTTGGAATGGTGGCACGACCCTGGAGTTCCTCTCGCCGTTCCTGTTGAGAGGGCCTCCTCTTGAGATGCGACGGGAACGCCGGGAACTCTTTCCCGACGAAGCAGGGAAAGGATCCCTCATCTCGAGCTACGAGGCGGAAACGGGGCTCCTCTGGATGTGGGCGGGACCCTCGTGATTCCTCTCGAGTGGAGACGGCTAGGTCGGGGAACTTCTTGATTTGCACCAAGGGTGTGAAGGACCCTTTCGAAGTTCCAGAGGTGAGGTGTGATCAGCCTCGAGACGCCTCAGCGGAAATGGGCCTCATCTCGCCTGGAGGGGAGAACCTCCTGGATTTTCTCGAGTTGCGGCAGGTCTTCTCGAGTTACGACGGGGACCTCAGGGACCCGCTCTGGTGGCCTCAGGAAAGGCCAGTCCCCATGCGAGTTGCTAGGGGACCTCTCGGGATTCCTCTCCCGTCCATGCCGGGGCCTCAGTCCTTGTGTGGAGTCGGGGCCGGAACCTGAGGATTCCTCTCCAGTGTTGCCATGGATCTTGGGGTGCTTCTGAGTCTCCCCAGGGGAGTCAGGCCTCGTCTCGAGTGGGGGCATGCACGTGCGCTTTCCTCCCGAGCTGCAGCAGTAGTGTCACGCTTCCTGTCACGTGGATCAAGGGATCTGTGGCTTTCCCTCGAGGCTGTCCCTCGAGGCTTTCCCACGAGGCTTTCCCACAGGGCTGTGCCACGTGCCACCTTGGTGGGAGTCGATCCTCGGCGTGAAAGACGAGCCGGTGAAGGGAAAAGAGGTTCCTCTGGAATGGACTGAGACATCTGGGGGACTCTTGGAATGGTGGCACGACCCTGGAGTTCCTCTCGCCGTTCCTGTTGAGAGGGCCTCCTCTTGAGATGCGACGGGAACGCCGGGAACTCTTTCCCGACGAAGCAGGGAAAGGATCCCTCATCTCGAGCTACGAGGCGGAAACGGGGCTCCTCTGGATGTGGGCGGGACCCTCGTGATTCCTCTCGAGTGGAGACGGCTAGGTCGGGGAACTTCTTGATTTGCAGCAAGGGTGTGAAGGACCCTTTCGAAGTTCCAGAGGGGAGGTGTGATCAGCCTCGAGACGCCTCAGCGGAAATGGGCCTCATCTCGCCTGGAGGGGAGAACCTCCTGGATTTTCTCGAGTTGCGGCAGGTCTTCTCGAGTTACGACGGGGACCTCAGGGACCCGCTCTGGTGGCCTCAGGAAAGGCCAGTCCCCATGCGAGTTGCTAGGGGACCTCTCGGGATTCCTCTCCCGTCCATGCCGGGGCCTCAGTCCTTGTGTGGAGTCGGGGCCGGAACCTGAGGATTCCTCTCCAGTGTTGCCATGGATCTTGGGGTGCTTCTGAGTCTCCCCAGGGGAGTCAGGCCTCGTCTCGAGTGGGGGCATGCACGTGCGCTTTCCTCCCGAGCTGCAGCAGTAGTGTCACGCTTCCTGTCACGTGGATCAAGGGATCTGTGGCTTTCCCTCGAGGCTGTCCCTCGAGGCTTTCCCGCGAGGCTTTCCCACAGGGCTGTGCCACGTGCCACCTTGGTGGGAGTCGATCCTCGGCGTGAAAGACGAGCCGGTGAAGGGAAAAGAGGTTCCTCTGGAATGGACTGAGACATCTGGGGGACTCTTGGAATGGTGGCACGACCCTGGAGTTCCTCTCGCCGTTCCTGTTGAGAGGGCCTCCTCTTGAGATGCGACGGGAACGCCGGGAACTCTTTCCCGACGAAGCAGGGAAAGGATACCTCATCTCGAGCTACGAGGCGGAAACGGGGCTCCTCTGGATGTGGGCGGGACCCTCGTGATTCCTCTCGAGTGGAGACGGCTAGGTCGGGGAACTTCTTGATTTGCACCAAGGGTGTGAAGGACCCTTTCGAAGTTCCAGAGGTGAGGTGTGATCAGCCTCGAGACGCCTCAGCGGAAATGGGCCTCATCTCGCCTGGAGGGGAGAACCTCCTGGATTTTCTCGAGTTGCGGCAGGTCTTCTCGAGTTACGACGGGGACCTCAGGGACCCGCTCTGGTGGCCTCAGGAAAGGCCAGTCCCCATGCGAGTTGCTAGGGGACCTCTCGGGATTCCTCTCCTGTCCATGCCGGGGCCTCAGTCCTTGTGTGGAGTCGGGGCCGGAACCTGAGGATTCCTCTCCAGTGTTGCCATGGATCTTGGGGTGCTTCTGAGTCTCCCCAGGGGAGTCAGGCCTCGTCTCGAGTGGGGGCATGCACGTGCGCTTTCCTCCCGAGCTGCAGCAGTAGTGTCACGCTTCCTGTCACGTGGATCAAGGGATCTGTGGCTTTCCCTCGAGGCTGTCCCTCGAGGCTTTCCCGCGAGGCTTTCCCTCAGGGCTGTGCCACGTGCCACCTTGGTGTGAGTCGATCCTCGGCGTGAAAGACGAGCCGGTGAAGGGAAAAGAGGTTCCTCTGGAATGGACTGAGACATCTGGGGGACTCTTGGAATGGTGGCACGACCCTGGAGTTCCTCTCGCCGTTCCTGTTGAGAGGGCCTCCTCTTGAGATGCGACGGGAACGCCGGGAACTCTTTCCCGACGAAGCAGGGAAAGGATCCCTCATCTCGAGCTACGAGGCGGAAACGGGGCTCCTCTGGATGTGGGCGGGACCCTCGTGATTCCTCTCGAGTGGAGACGGCTAGGTCGGGGAACTTCTTGATTTGCACCAAGGGTGTGAAGGACCCTTTCGAAGTTCCAGAGGTGAGGTGTGATCAGCCTCGAGACGCCTCAGCGGAAATGGGCCTCATCTCGCCTGGAGGGGAGAACCTCCTGGATTTTCTCGAGTTGCGGCAGGTCTTCTCGAGTTACGACGGGGACCTCAGGGACCCGCTCTGGTGGCCTCAGGAAAGGCCAGTCCCCATGCGAGTTGCTAGGGGACCTCTCGGGATTCCTCTTCTGTCCATGCCGGGGCCGCAGTCCTTGTGTGGAGTCGGGGCCGGAACCTGAGGATTCCTCTCCTGTGTTGCCATGGATCTTGGGGTGCTTCTGAGTCTCCCCAGGGGAGTCAGGCCTCGTCTCGAGTGGGGGCATGCACGTGCGCTTTCCTCCCGAGCTGCAGCAGTAGTGTCACGCTTCCTGTCACGTGGATCAAGGGATCTGTGGCTTTCTCTCGAGGCTGTCCCTCGAGGCTTTCCCACGAGGCTTTCCCACAGGGCTGTGCCACGTGCCACCTTGGTGGGAGTCGATCCTCAGCGTGAAAGACGAGCCGGTGAAGGGAAAAGAGGTTCCTCTGGAATGGACTGAGACATCTGGGGGACTCTTGGAATGGTGGCACGACCCTGGAGTTCCTCTCGCCGTTCCTGTTGAGAGGGCCTCCTCTTGAGATGCGACGGGAACGCCGGGAACTCTTTCCCGACGAAGCAGGGAAAGGATCCCTCATCTCGAGCTACGAGGCGGAAACGGGGCTCCTCTGGATGTGGGCAGGACCCTCGTGATTCCTCTCGAGTGGAGACGGCTAGGTCGGGGAACTTCTTGATTTGCACCAAGGGTGTGAAGGACCCTTTCGAAGTTCCAGAGGTGAGGTGTGATCAGCCTCGAGACGCCTCAGCGGAAATGGGCCTCATCTCGCCTGGAGGGGAGAACCTCCTGGATTTTCTCGAGTTGCGGCAGGTCTTCTCGAGTTACGACGGGGACCTCAGGGACCCGCTCTGGTGGCCTCAGGAAAGGCCAGTCCCCATGCGAGTTGCTAGGGGACCTCTCGGGATTCCTCTCCCGTCCATGCCGGGGCCTCAGTCCTTGTGTGGAGTCGGGGCCGGAACCTGAGGATTCCTCTCCAGTGTTGCCATGGATCTTGGGGTGCTTCTGAGTCTCCCCAGGGGAGTCAGGCCTCGTCTCGAGTGGGGGCATGCACGTGCGCTTTCCTCCCGAGCTGCAGCAGTAGTGTCACGCTTCCTGTCACGTGGATCAAGGGATCTGTGGCTTTCCCTCGAGGCTGTCCCTCGAGGCTTTCCCACGAGGCTTTCCCACAGGGCTGTGCCACGTGCCACCTTGGTGTGAGTCGATCCTCGGCGTGAAAGACGAGCCGGTGAAGGGAAAAGAGGTTCCTCTGGAATGGACTGAGACATCTGGGGGACTCTTGGAATGGTGGCACGACCCTGGAGTTCCTCTCGCCGTTCCTGTTGAGAGGGCCTCCTCTTGAGATGCGACGGGAACGCCGGGAACTCTTTCCCGACGAAGCAGGGAAAGGATCCCTCATCTCGAGCTACGAGGCGGAAACGGGGCTCCTCTGGATGTGGGCGGGACCCTCGTGATTCCTCTCGAGTGGAGACGGCTAGGTCGGGGAACTTCTTGATTTGCACCAAGGGTGTGAAGGACCCTTTCGAAGTTCCAGAGGTGAGGTGTGATCAGCCTCGAGACGCCTCAGCGGAAATGGGCCTCATCTCGCCTGGAGGGGAGAACCTCCTGGATTTTGTCGAGTTGCGGCAGGTCTTCTCGAGTTACGACGGGGACCTCAGGGACCCGCTCTGGTGGCCTCAGGAAAGGCCAGTCCCCATGCGAGTTGCTAGGGGACCTCTCGGGATTCCTCTCCCGTCCATGCCGGGGCCTCAGTCCTTGTGTGGAGTCGGGGCCGGAACCTGAGGATTCCTCTCCAGTGTTGCCATGGATCTTGGGGTGCTTCTGAGTCTCCCCAGGGGAGTCAGGCCTCGTCTCGAGTGGGGGCATGCACGTGCGCTTTCCTCCCGAGCTGCAGCAGTAGTGTCACGCTTCCTGTCACGTGGATCAAGGGATCTGTGGCTTTCCCTCGAGGCTGTCCCTCGAGGCTTTCCCGCGAGGCTTTCCCACAGGGCTGTGCCACGTGCCACCTTGGTGGGAGTCGATCCTCGGCGTGAAAGACGAGCCGGTGAAGGGAAAAGAGGTTCCTCTGGAATGGACTGAGACATCTGGGGGACTCTTGGAATGGTGGCACGACCCTGGAGTTCCTCTCGCCGTTCCTGTTGAGAGGGCCTCCTCTTGAGATGCGACGGGAACGCCGGGAACTCTTTCCCGACGAAGCAGGGAAAGGATCCCTCATCTCGAGCTACGAGGCGGAAACGGGGCTCCTCTGGATGTGGGCGGGACCCTCGTGATTCCTCTCGAGTGGAGACGGCTAGGTCGGGGAACTTCTTGATTTGCACCAAGGGTGTGAAGGACCCTTTCGAAGTTCCAGAGGTGAGGTGTGATCAGCCTCGAGACGCCTCAGCGGAAATGGGCCTCATCTCGCCTGGAGGGGAGAACCTCCTGGATTTTCTCGAGTTGCGGCAGGTCTTCTCGAGTTACGACGGGGACCTCAGGGACCCGCTCTGGTGGCCTCAGGAAAGGCCAGTCCCCATGCGAGTTGCTAGGGGACCTCTCGGGATTCCTCTCCCGTCCATGCCGGGGCCTCAGTCCTTGTGTGGAGTCGGGGCCGGAACCTGAGGATTCCTCTCCAGTGTTGCCATGGATCTTGGGGTGCTTCTGAGTCTCCCCAGGGGAGTCAGGCCTCGTCTCGAGTGGGGGCATGCACGTGCGCTTTCCTCCCGAGCTGCAGCAGTAGTGTCACGCTTCCTGTCACGTGGATCAAGGGATCTGTGGCTTTCCCTCGAGGCTGTCCCTCGAGGCTTTCCCACGAGGCTTTCCCACAGGGCTGTGCCACGTGCCACCTTGGTGGGAGTCGATCCTCGGCGTGAAAGACGAGCCGGTGAAGGGAAAAGAGGTTCCTCTGGAATGGACTGAGACATCTGGGGGACTCTTGGAATGGTGGCACGACCCTGGAGTTCCTCTCGCCGTTCCTGTTGAGAGGGCCTCCTCTTGAGATGCGACGGGAACGCCGGGAACTCTTTCCCGACGAAGCAGGGAAAGGATCCCTCATCTCGAGCTACGAGGCGGAAACGGGGCTCCTCTGGATGTGGGCGGGACCCTCGTGATTCCTCTCGAGTGGAGACGGCTAGGTCGGGGAACTTCTTGATTTGCACCAAGGGTGTGAAGGACCCTTTCGAAGTTCCAGAGGTGAGGTGTGATCAGCCTCGAGACGCCTCAGCGGAAATGGGCCTCATCTCGCCTGGAGGGGAGAACCTCCTGGATTTTCTCGAGTTGCGGCAGGTCTTCTCGAGTTACGACGGGGACCTCAGGGACCCGCTCTGGTGGCCTCAGGAAAGGCCAGTCCCCATGCGAGTTGCTAGGGGACCTCTCGGGATTCCTCTCCCGTCCATGCCGGGGCCTCAGTCCTTGTGTGGAGTCGGGGCCGGAACCTGAGGATTCCTCTCCAGTGTTGCCATGGATCTTGGGGTGCTTCTGAGTCTCCCCAGGGGAGTCAGGCCTCGTCTCGAGTGGGGGCATGCACGTGCGCTTTCCTCCCGAGCTGCAGCAGTAGTGTCACGCTTCCTGTCACGTGGATCAAGGGATCTGTGGCTTTCCCTCGAGGCTGTCCCTCGAGGCTTTCCCGCGAGGCTTTCCCACAGGGCTGTGCCACGTGCCACCTTGGTGTGAGTCGATCCTCGGCGTGAAAGACGAGCCGGTGAAGGGAAAAGAGGTTCCTCTGGAATGGACTGAGACATCTGGGGGACTCTTGGAATGGTGGCACGACCCTGGAGTTCCTCTCGCCGTTCCTGTTGAGAGGGCCTCCTCTTGAGATGCGACGGGAACGCCGGGAACTCTTTCCCGACGAAGCAGGGAAAGGATCCCTCATCTCGAGCTACGAGGCGGAAACGGGGCTCCTCTGGATGTGGGCGGGACCCTCGTGATTCCTCTCGAGTGGAGACGGCTATGTCGGGGAACTTCTTGATTTGCACCAAGGGTGTGAAGGACCCTTTCGAAGTTCCAGAGGTGAGGTGTGATCAGCCTCGAGACGCCTCAGCGGAAATGGGCCTCATCTCGCCTGGAGGGGAGAACCTCCTGGATTTTCTCGAGTTGCGGCAGGTCTTCTCGAGTTACGACGGGGACCTCAGGGACCCGCTCTGGTGGCCTCAGGAAAGGCCAGTCCCCATGCGAGTTGCTAGGGGACCTCTCGGGATTCCTCTCCCGTCCATGCCGGGGCCTCAGTCCTTGTGTGGAGTCGGGGCCGGAACCTGAGGATTCCTCTCCAGTGTTGCCATGGATCTTGGGGTGCTTCTGAGTCTCCCCAGGGGAGTCAGGCCTCGTCTCTAGTGGGGGCATGCACGTGCGCTTTCCTCCCGAGCTGCAGCAGTAGTGTCACGCTTCCTGTCACGTGGATCAAGGGATCTGTGGCTTTCTCTCGAGGCTGTTCCTCGAGGCTTTCCCGCGAGTCTTTCCCACAGGGCTGTGCCACGTGCCACCTTGGTGGGAGTCGATCCTCGGCGTGAAAGACGAGCCGGTGAAGGGAAAAGAGGTTCCTCTGGAATGGACTGAGACATCTGGGGGACTCTTGGAATGGTGGCACGACCCTGGAGTTCCTCTCGCCGTTCCTGTTGAGAGGGCCTCCTCTTGAGATGCGACGGGAACGCCGGGAACTCTTTCCCGACGAAGCAGGGAAAGGATCCCTCATCTCGAGCTACGAGGCGGAAACGGGGCTCCTCTGGATGTGGGCGGGACCCTCGTGATTCCTCTCGAGTGGAGACGGCTAGGTCGGGGAACTTCTTGATTTGCACCAAGGGTGTGAAGGACCCTTTCGAAGTTCCAGAGGTGAGGTGTGATCAGCCTCGAGACGCCTCAGCGGAAATGGGCCTCATCTCGCCTGGAGGGGAGAACCTCCTGGATTTTCTCGAGTTGCGGCAGGTCTTCTCGAGTTACGACGGGGACCTCAGGGACCCGCTCTGGTGGCCTCAGGAAAGGCCAGTCCCCATGCGAGTTGCTAGGGGACCTCTCGGGATTCCTCTCCCGTCCATGCCGGGGCCTCAGTCCTTGTGTGGAGTCGGGGCCGGAACCTGAGGATTCCTCTCCAGTGTTGCCATGGATCTTGGGGTGCTTCTGAGTCTCCCCAGGGGAGTCAGGCCTCGTCTCGAGTGGGGGCATGCACGTGCGCTTTCCTCCCGAGCTGCAGCAGTAGTGTCACGCTTCCTGTCACGTGGATCAAGGGATCTGTGGCTTTCCCTCGAGGCTGTCCCTCGAGGCTTTCCCGCGAGGCTTTCCCACAGGGCTGTGCCACGTGCCACCTTGGTGTGAGTCGATCCTCGGCGTGAAAGACGAGCCGGTGAAGGGAAAAGAGGTTCCTCTGGAATGGACTGAGACATCTGGGGGACTCTTGGAATGGTGGCACGACCCTGGAGTTCCTCTCGCCGTTCCTGTTGAGAGGGCCTCCTCTTGAGATGCGACGGGAACGCCGGGAACTCTTTCCCGACGAAGCAGGGAAAGGATCCCTCATCTCGAGCTACGAGGCGGAAACGGGGCTCCTCTGGATGTGGGCGGGACCCTCGTGATTCCTCTCGAGTGGAGACGGCTAGGTCGGGGAACTTCTTGATTTGCACCAAGGGTGTGAAGGACCCTTTCGAAGTTCCAGAGGTGAGGTGTGATCAGCCTCGAGACGCCTCAGCGGAAATGGGCCTCATCTCGCCTGGAGGGGAGAACCTCCTGGATTTTCTCGAGTTGTGGCAGGTCTTCTCGAGTTACGACGGGGACCTCAGGGACCCGCTCTGGTGGCCTCAGGAAAGGCCAGTCCCCATGCGAGTTGCTAGGGGACCTCTCGGGATTCCTCTCCCGTCCATGCCGGGGCCTCAGTCCTTGTGTGGAGTCGGGGCCGGAACCTGAGGATTCCTCTCCAGTGTTGCCATGGATCTTGGGGTGCTTCTGAGTCTCCCCAGGGGAGTCAGGCCTCGTCTCGAGTGGGGGCATGCACGTGCGCTTTCCTCCCGAGCTGCAGCAGTAGTGTCACGCTTCCTGTCACGTGGATCAAGGGATCTGTGGCTTTCTCTCAAGGCTGTCCCTCGAGGCTTTCCCGCGAGGCTTTCCCACAGGGCTGTGCCACGTGCCACCTTGGTGGGAGTCGATCCTCGGCGTGAAAGACGAGCCGGTGAAGGGAAAAGAGGTTCCTCTGGAATGGACTGAGACATCTGGGGGACTCTTGGAATGGTGGCACGACCCTGGAGTTCCTCTCGCCGTTCCTGTTGAGAGGGCCTCCTCTTGAGATGCGACGGGAACGCCGGGAACTCTTTCCCGACGAAGCAGGGAAAGGATCCCTCATCTCGAGCTACGAGGCGGAAACGGGGCTCCTCTGGATGTGGGCGGGACCCTCGTGATTCCTCTCGAGTGGAGACGGCTAGGTCGGGGAACTTCTTGATTTGCACCAAGGGTGTGAAGAACCCTTTCGAAGTTCCAGAGGTGAGGTGTGATCAGCCTCGAGACGCCTCAGCGGAAATGGGCCTCATCTCGCCTGGAGGGGAGAACCTCCTGGATTTTCTCGAGTTGCGGCAGGTCTTCTCGAGTTACGACGGGGACCTCAGGGACCCGCTCTGGTGGCCTCAGGAAAGGCCAGTCCCCATGCGAGTTGCTAGGGGACCTCTCGGGATTCCTCTCCCGTCCATGCCGGGGCCTCAGTCCTTGTGTGGAGTCGGGGCCGGAACCTGAGGATTCCTCTCCAGTGTTGCCATGGATCTTGGGGTGCTTCTGAGTCTCCCCAGGGGAGTCAGGCCTCGTCTCGAGTGGGGGCATGCACGTGCGCTTTCCTCCCGAGCTGCAGCAGTAGTGTCACGCTTCCTGTCACGTGGATCAAGGGATCTGTGGCTTTCTCTCAAGGCTGTCCCTCGAGGCTTTCCCGCGAGGCTTTCCCACAGGGCTGTGCCACGTGCCACCTTGGTGGGAGTCGATCCTCGGCGTGAAAGACGAGCCGGTGAAGGGAAAAGAGGTTCCTCTGGAATGGACTGAGACATCTGGGGGACTCTTGGAATTGTGGCACGACCCTGGAGTTCCTCTCGCCGTTCCTGTTGAGAGGGCCTCCTCTTGAGATGCGACGGGAACGCCGGGAACTCTTTCCCGACGAAGCAGGGAAAGGATCCCTCATCTCGAGCTACGAGGCGGAAACGGGGCTCCTCTGGATGTGAGCGGGACCCTCGTGATTCCTCTCGAGTGGAGACGGCTAGGTCGGGGAACTTCTTGATTTGCACCAAGGGTGTGAAGGACCCTTTCGAAGTTCCAGAAGTGAGGTGTGATCAGCCTCGAGACGCCTCAGCGGAAATGGGCCTCATCTCGCCTGGAGGGGAGAACCTCCTGGATTTTCTCGAGTTGCGGCAGGTCTTCTCGAGTTACGACGGGGACCTCAGGGACCCGCTCTGGTGGCCTCAGGAAAGGCCAGTCCCCATGCGAGTTGCTAGGGGACCTCTCGGGATTCCTCTTCTGTCCATGCCGGGGCCGCAGTCCTTGTGTGGAGTCGGGGCCGGAACCTGAGGATTCCTCTCCTGTGTTGCCATGGATCTTGGGGTGCTTCTGAGTCTCCCCAGGGGAGTCAGGCCTCGTCTCGAGTGGGGTCATGCACGTGCGCTTTCCTCCCGAGCTGCAGCAGTAGTGTCACGCTTCCTGTCACGTGGATCAAGGGATCTGTGGCTTTCTCTCGAGGCTGTCCCTCGAGGCTTTCCCACGAGGCTTTCCCACAGGGCTGTGCCACGTGCCACCTTGGTGGGAGTCGATCCTCAGCGTGAAAGACGAGCCGGTGAAGGGAAAAGAGGTTCCTCTGGAATGGACTGAGACATCTGGGGGACTCTTGGAATGGTGGCACGACCCTGGAGTTCCTCTCGCCGTTCCTGTTGAGAGGGCCTCCTCTTGAGATGCGACGGGAACGCCGGGAACTCTTTCCCGACGAAGCAGGGAAAGGATCCCTCATCTCGAGCTACGAGGCGGAAACGGGGCTCCTCTGGATGTGGGCAGGACCCTCGTGATTCCTCTCGAGTGGAGACGGCTAGGTCGGGGAACTTCTTGATTTGCACCAAGGGTGTGAAGGACCCTTTCGAAGTTCCAGAGGTGAGGTGTGATCAGCCTCGAGACGGCTCAGCGGAAATGGGCCTCATCTCGCCTGGAGGGGAGAACCTCCTGGATTTTCTCGAGTTGCGGCAGGTCTTCTCGAGTTACGACGGGGACCTCAGGGACCCGCTCTGGTGGCCTCAGGAAAGGCCAGTCCCCATGCGAGTTGCTAGGGGACCTCTCGGGATTCCTCTCCCGTCCATGCCGGGGCCTCAGTCCTTGTGTGGAGTCGGGGCCGGAACCTGAGGATTCCTCTCCAGTGTTGCCATGGATCTTGGGGTGCTTCTGAGTCTCCCCAGGGGAGTCAGGCCTCGTCTCGAGTGGGGGCATGCACGTGCGCTTTCCTCCCGAGCTGCAGCAGTAGTGTCACGCTTCCTGTCACGTGGATCAAGGGATCTGTGGCTTTCCCTCGAGGCTGTCCCTCGAGGCTTTCCCGCGAGGCTTTCCCACAGGGCTGTGCCACGTGCCACCTTGGTGGGAGTCGATCCTCGGCGTGAAAGACGAGCCGGTGAAGGGAAAAGAGGTTCCTCTGGAATGGACTGAGACATCTGGGGGACTCTTGGAATGGTGGCACGACCCTGGAGTTCCTCTCGCCGTTCCTGTTGAGAGGGCCTCCTCTTGAGATGCGACGGGAACGCCGGGAACTCTTTCCCGACGAAGCAGGGAAAGGATCCCTCATCTCGAGCTACGAGGCGGAAACGGGGCTCCTCTGGATGTGGGCGGGACCCTCGTGATTCCTCTCGAGTGGAGACGGCTAGGTCGGGGAACTTCTTGATTTGCACCAAGGGTGTGAAGGACCCTTTCGAAGTTCCAGAGGTGAGGTGTGATCAGCCTCGAGACGCCTCAGCGGAAATGGGCCTCATCTCGCCTGGAGGGGAGAACCTCCTGGATTTTCTCGAGTTGCGGCAGGTCTTCTCGAGTTACGACGGGGACCTCAGGGACCCGCTCTGGTGGCCTCAGGAAAGGCCAGTCCCCATGCGAGTTGCTAGGGGACCTCTCGGGATTCCTCTCCCGTCCATGCCGGGGCCTCAGTCCTTGTGTGGAGTCGGGGCCGGAACCTGAGGATTCCTCTCCAGTGTTGCCATGGATCTTGGGGTGCTTCTGAGTCTCCCCAGGGGAGTCAGGCCTCGTCTCGAGTGGGGGCATGCACGTGCTCTTTCCTCCCGAGCTGCAGCAGTAGTGTCACGCTTCCTGTCACGTGGATCAAGGGATCTGTGGCTTTCCCTCGAGGCTGTCCCTCGAGGCTTTCCCGCGAGGCTTTCCCACAGGGCTGTGCCACGTGCCACCTTGGTGGGAGTCGATCCTCGGCGTGAAAGACGAGCCGGTGAAGGGAAAAGAGGTTCCTCTGGAATGGACTGAGACATCTGGGGGACTCTTGGAATGGTGGCACGACCCTGGAGTTCCTCTCGCCGTTCCTGTTGAGAGGGCCTCCTCTTGAGATGCGACGGGAACGCCGGGAACTCTTTCCCGACGAAGCAGGGAAAGGATCCCTCATTTCGAGCTACGAGGCAGAAACGGGGCTCCTCTGGATGTGGGCGGGACCCTCGTGATTCCTCTCGAGTGGAGACGGCTAGGTCGGGGAACTTCTTGATTTGCACCAAGGGTGTGAAGGACCCTTTCGAAGTTCCAGAGGTGAGGTGTGATCAGCCTCGAGACGCCTCAGCGGAAATGGGCCTCATCTCGCCTGGAGGGGAGAACCTCCTGGATTTTCTCGAGTTGTGGCAGGTCTTCTCGAGTTACGACGGGGACCTCAGGGACCCGCTCTGGTGGCCTCAGGAAAGGCCAGTCCCCATGCGAATTGCTAGGGGACCTCTCGGGATTCCTCTCCCGTCCATGCCGGGGCCTCAGTCCTTGTGTGGAGTCGGGGCCGGAACCTGAGGATTCCTCTCCAGTGTTGCCATGGATCTTGGGGTGCTTCTGAGTCTCCCCAGGGGAGTCAGGCCTCGTCTCGAGTGGGGGCATGCACGTGCGCTTTCCTCCCGAGCTGCAGCAGTAGTGTCACGCTTCCTGTCACGTGGATCAAGGGATCTGTGGCTTTCTCTCAAGGCTGTCCCTCGAGGCTTTCCCGCGAGGCTTTCCCACAGGGCTGTGCCACGTGCCACCTTGGTGGGAGTCGATCCTCGGCGTGAAAGACGAGCCGGTGAAGGGAAAAGAGGTTCCTCTGGAATGGACTGAGACATCTGGGGGACTCTTGGAATGGTGGCACGACCCTGGAGTTCCTCTCGCCGTTCCTGTTGAGAGGGCCTCCTCTTGAGATGCGACGGGAACGCCGGGAACTCTTTCCCGACGAAGCAGGGAAAGGATCCCTCATCTCGAGCTACGAGGCGGAAACGGGGCTCCTCTGGATGTGAGCGGGACCCTCGTGATTCCTCTCGAGTGGAGACGGCTAGGTCGGGGAACTTCTTGATTTGCACCAAGGGTGTGAAGGACCCTTTCGAAGTTCCAGAAGTGAGGTGTGATCAGCCTCGAGACGCCTCAGCGGAAATGGGCCTCATCTCGCCTGGAGGGGAGAACCTCCTGGATTTTCTCGAGTTGCGGCAGGTCTTCTCGAGTTACGACGGGGACCTCAGGGACCCGCTCTGGTGGCCTCAGGAAAGGCCAGTCCCCATGCGAGTTGCTAGGGGACCTCTCGGGATTCCTCTTCTGTCCATGCCGGGGCCGCAGTCCTTGTGTGGAGTCGGGGCCGGAACCTGAGGATTCCTCTCCTGTGTTGCCATGGATCTTGGGGTGCTTCTGAGTCTCCCCAGGGGAGTCAGGCCTCGTCTCGAGTGGGGTCATGCACGTGCGCTTTCCTCCCGAGCTGCAGCAGTAGTGTCACGCTTCCTGTCACGTGGATCAAGGGATCTGTGGCTTTCTCTCGAGGCTGTCCCTCGAGGCTTTCCCACGAGGCTTTCCCACAGGGCTGTGCCACGTGCCACCTTGGTGGGAGTCGATCCTCAGCGTGAAAGACGAGCCGGTGAAGGGAAAAGAGGTTCCTCTGGAATGGACTGAGACATCTGGGGGACTCTTGGAATGGTGGCACGACCCTGGAGTTCCTCTCGCCGTTCCTGTTGAGAGGGCCTCCTCTTGAGATGCGACGGGAACGCCGGGAACTCTTTCCCGACGAAGCAGGGAAAGGATCCCTCATCTCGAGCTACGAGGCGGAAACGGGGCTCCTCTGGATGTGGGCAGGACCCTCGTGATTCCTCTCGAGTGGAGACGGCTAGGTCGGGGAACTTCTTGATTTGCACCAAGGGTGTGAAGGACCCTTTCGAAGTTCCAGAGGTGAGGTGTGATCAGCCTCGAGACGGCTCAGCGGAAATGGGCCTCATCTCGCCTGGAGGGGAGAACCTCCTGGATTTTCTCGAGTTGCGGCAGGTCTTCTCGAGTTACGACGGGGACCTCAGGGACCCGCTCTGGTGGCCTCAGGAAAGGCCAGTCCCCATGCGAGTTGCTAGGGGACCTCTCGGGATTCCTCTCCCGTCCATGCCGGGGCCTCAGTCCTTGTGTGGAGTCGGGGCCGGAACCTGAGGATTCCTCTCCAGTGTTGCCATGGATCTTGGGGTGCTTCTGAGTCTCCCCAGGGGAGTCAGGCCTCGTCTCGAGTGGGGGCATGCACGTGCGCTTTCCTCCCGAGCTGCAGCAGTAGTGTCACGCTTCCTGTCACGTGGATCAAGGGATCTGTGGCTTTCCCTCGAGGCTGTCCCTCGAGGCTTTCCCGCGAGGCTTTCCCACAGGGCTGTGCCACGTGCCACCTTGGTGGGAGTCGATCCTCGGCGTGAAAGACGAGCCGGTGAAGGGAAAAGAGGTTCCTCTGGAATGGACTGAGACATCTGGGGGACTCTTGGAATGGTGGCACGACCCTGGAGTTCCTCTCGCCGTTCCTGTTGAGAGGGCCTCCTCTTGAGATGCGACGGGAACGCCGGGAACTCTTTCCCGACGAAGCAGGGAAAGGATCCCTCATCTCGAGCTACGAGGCGGAAACGGGGCTCCTCTGGATGTGGGCGGGACCCTCGTGATTCCTCTCGAGTGGAGACGGCTAGGTCGGGGAACTTCTTGATTTGCACCAAGGGTGTGAAGGACCCTTTCGAAGTTCCAGAGGTGAGGTGTGATCAGCCTCGAGACGCCTCAGCGGAAATGGGCCTCATCTCGCCTGGAGGGGAGAACCTCCTGGATTTTCTCGAGTTGCGGCAGGTCTTCTCGAGTTACGACGGGGACCTCAGGGACCCGCTCTGGTGGCCTCAGGAAAGGCCAGTCCCCATGCGAGTTGCTAGGGGACCTCTCGGGATTCCTCTCCCGTCCATGCCGGGGCCTCAGTCCTTGTGTGGAGTCGGGGCCGGAACCTGAGGATTCCTCTCTAGTGTTGCCATGGATCTTGGGGTGCTTCTGAGTCTCCCCAGGGGAGTCAGGCCTCGTCTCGAGTGGGGGCATGCACGTGCGCTTTCCTCCCGAGCTGCAGCAGTATTGTCACGCTTCCTGTCACGTGGATCAAGGGATCTGTGGCTTTCTCTCGAGGCTGTCCCTCGAGGCTTTCCCGCGAGGCTTTCCCACAGGGCTGTGCCACGTGCCACCTTGGTGGGAGTCGATCCTCGGCGTGAAAGACGAGCCGGTGAAGGGAAAAGAGGTTCCTCTGGAATGGACTGAGACATCTGGGGGACTCTTGGAATGGTGGCACGACCCTGGAGTTCCTCTCGCCGTTCCTGTTGAGAGGGCCTCCTCTTGAGATGCGACGGGAACGCCGGGAACTCTTTCCCGACGAAGCAGGGAAAGGATCCCTCATCTCGAGCTACGAGGCGGAAACGGGGCTCCTCTGGATGTGGGCAGGACCCTCGTGATTCCTCTCGAGTGGAGACGGCTAGGTCGGGGAACTTCTTGATTTGCACCAAGGGTGTGAAGGATCCTTTCGAAGTTCCAGAGGTGAGGTGTGATCAGCCTCGAGACGCCTCAGCGGAAATGGGCCTCATCTCGCCTGGAGGGGAGAACCTCCTGGATTTTCTCGAGTTGCGGCAGGTCTTCTCGAGTTACGACGGGGACCTCAGGGACCCGCTCTGGTGGCCTCAGGAAAGGCCAGTCCCCATGCGAGTTGCTAGGGGACCTCTCGGGATTCCTCTCCCGTCCATGCCGGGGCCTCAGTCCTTGTGTGGAGTCGGGGCCGGAACCTGAGGATTCCTCTCCAGTGTTGCCATGGATCTTGGGGTGCTTCTGAGTCTCCCCAGGGGAGTCAGGCCTCGTCTCGAGTGGGGGCATGCACGTGCGCTTTCCTCCCGAGCTGCAGCAGTAGTGTCACGCTTCCTGTCACGTGGATCAAGGGATCTGTGGCTTTCCCTCGAGGCTGTCCCTCGAGGCTTTCCCGCGAGGCTTTCCCACAGGGCTGTGCCACGTGCCACCTTGGTGGGAGTCGATCCTCGGCGTGAAAGACGAGCCGGTGAAGGGAAAAGAGGTTCCTCTGGAATGGACTGAGACATCTGGGGGACTCTTGGAATGGTGGCACGACCCTGGAGTTCCTCTCGCCGTTCCTGTTGAGAGGGCCTCCTCTTCACATGCGACGGGAACGCCGGGAACTCTTTCCCGACGAAGCAGGGAAAGGATCCCTCATCTCGAGCTACGAGGCGGAAACGGGGCTCCTCTGGATGTGGGCGGGACCCTCGTGATTCCTCTCGAGTGGAGACGGCTAGGTCGGGGAACTTCTTGATTTGCACCAAGGGTGTGAAGGACCCTTTCGAAGTTCCAGAGGTGAGGTGTGATCAGCCTCGAGACGCCTCAGTGGAAATGGGCCTCATCTCGCCTGGAGGGGAGAACCTCCTGGATTTTCTCGAGTTGCGGCAGGTCTTCTCGAGTTACGACGGGGACCTCAGGGACCCGCTCTGGTGGCCTCAGGAAAGGCCAGTCCCCATGCGAGTTGCTAGGGGACCTCTCGGGATTCCTCTCCCGTCCATGCCGGGGCCTCAGTCCTTGTGTGGAGTCGGGGCCGGAACCTGAGGATTCCTCTCCAGTGTTGCCATGGATCTTGGGGTGCTTCTGAGTCTCCCCAGGGGAGTCAGGCCTCGTCTCGAGTGGGGGCATGCACGTGCTCTTTCCTCCCGAGGTGCAGCAGTAGTGTCACGCTTCCTGTCACGTGGATCAAGGGATCTGTGGCTTTCCCTCGAGGCTGTCCCTCGAGGCTTTCCCGCGAGGCTTTCCCACAGGGCTGTGCCACGTGCCACCTTGGTGTGAGTCGATCCTCGGCGTGAAAGACGAGCCGGTGAAGGGAAAAGAGGTTCCTCTGGAATGGACTGAGACATCTGGGGGACTCTTGGAATGGTGGCACGACCCTGGATTTCCTCTCGCCGTTCCTGTTGAGAGGGCCTCCTCTTGAGATGCGACGGGAACGCCGGGAACTCTTTCCCGACGAAGCAGGGAAAGGATCCCTCATCTCGAGCTACGAGGCGGAAACGGGGCTCCTCTGGATGTGGGCGGGACCCTCGTGATTCCTCTCGAGTGGAGACGGCTAGGTCGGGGAACTTCTTGATTTGCAGCAAGGGTGTGAAGGACCCTTTCGAAGTTCCAGAGGTGAGGTGTGATCAGCCTCGAGACGCCTCAGCGGAAATGGGCCTAATCTCGCCTGGAGGGGAGAACCTCCTGGATTTTCTCGAGTTGCGGCAGGTCTTCTCGAGTTACGACGGGGACCTCAGGGACCCGCTCTGGTGGCCTCAGGAAAGGCCAGTCCCCATGCGAGTTGCTAGGGGACCTCTCGGGATTCCTCTCCCGTCCATGCCGGGGCCTCAGTCCTTGTGTGGAGTCGGGGCCGGAACCTGAGGATTCCTCTCCAGTGTTGCCATGGATCTTGGGGTGCTTCTGAGTCTCCCCAGGGGAGTCAGGCCTCGTCTCGAGTGGGGGCATGCACGTGCGCTTTCCTCCCGAGCTGCAGCAGTAGTGTCACGCTTCCTGTCACGTGGATCAAGGGATCTGTGGCTTTCTCTCGAGGCTGTCCCTCGAGGCTTTCCCGCGAGGCTTTCCCACAGGGCTGTGCCACGTGCCACCTTGGTGGGAGTCGATCCTCGGCGTGAAAGACGAGCCGGTGAAGGGAAAAGAGGTTCCTCTGGAATGGACTGAGACATCTGGGGGACTCTTGGAATGGTGGCACGACCCTGGAGTTCCTCTCGCCGTTCCTGTTGAGAGGGCCTCCTCTTGAGATGCGACGGGAACGCCGGGAACTCTTTCCCGACGAAGCAGGGAAAGGATCCCTCATCTCGAGCTACGAGGCGGAAACGGGGCTCCTCTGGATGTGGGCGGGACCCTCGTGATTCCTCTCGAGTGGAGACGGCTAGGTCGGGGAACTTCTTGATTTGCACCAAGGGTGTGAAGGACCCTTTCGAAGTTCCAGAGGTGAGGTGTGATCAGCCTCGAGACGCCTCAGCGGAAATGGGCCTCATCTCGCCTGGAGGGGAGAACCTCCTGGATTTTCTCGAGTTGCGGCAGGTCTTCTCGAGTTACGACGGGGACCTCAGGGACCCGCTCTGGTGGCCTCAGGAAAGGCCAGTCCCCATGCGAGTTGCTAGGGGACCTCTCGGGATTCCTCTTCTGTCCATGCCGGGGCCGCAGTCCTTGTGTGGAGTCGGGGCCGGAACCTGAGGATTCCTCTCCAGTGTTGCCATGGATCTTGGGGTGCTTCTGAGTCTCCCCAGGGGAGTCAGGCCTCGTCTCTAGTGGGGGCATGCACGTGCGCTTTCCTCCCGAGCTGCAGCAGTAGTGTCACGCTTCCTGTCACGTGGATCAAGGGATCTGTGGCTTTCTCTCGAGGCTGTCCCTCGAGGCTTTCCCACGAGGCTTTCCCACAGGGCTGTGCCACGTGCCACCTTGGTGGGAGTCGATCCTCAGCGTGAAAGACGAGCCGGTGAAGGGAAAAGAGGTTCCTCTGGAATGGACTGAGACATCTGGGGGACTCTTGGAATGGTGGCACGACCCTGGAGTTCCTCTCGCCGTTCCTGTTGAGAGGGCCTCCTCTTGAGATGCGACGGGAACGCCGGGAACTCTTTCCCGACGAAGCAGGGAAAGGATCCCTCATCTCGAGCTACGAGGCGGAAACGGGGCTCCTCTGGATGTGGGCAGGACCCTCGTGATTCCTCTCGAGTGGAGACGGCTAGGTCGGGGAACTTCTTGATTTGCACCAAGGGTGTGAAGGACCCTTTCGAAGTTCCAGAGGTGAGGTGTGATCAGCCTCGAGACGCCTCAGCGGAAATGGGCCTCATCTCGCCTGGAGGGGAGAACCTCCTGGATTTTCTCGAGTTGCGGCAGGTCTTCTCGAGTTACGACGGGGACCTCAGGGACCCGCTCTGGTGGCCTCAGGAAAGGCCAGTCCCCATGCGAGTTGCTAGGGGACCTCTCGGGATTCCTCTCCCGTCCATGCCGGGGCCTCAGTCCTTGTGTGGAGTCGGGGCCGGAACCTGAGGATTCCTCTCCAGTGTTGCCATGGATCTTGGGGTGCTTCTGAGTCTCCCCAGGGGAGTCAGGCCTCGTCTCGAGTGGGGGCATGCACGTGCTCTTTCCTCCCGAGCTGCAGCAGTAGTGTCACGCTTCCTGTCACGTGGATCAAGGGATCTGTGGCTTTCCCTCGAGGCTGTCCCTCGAGGCTTTCCCGCGAGGCTTTCCCACAGGGCTGTGCCACGTGCCACCTTGGTGGGAGTCGATCCTCGGCGTGAAAGACGAGCCGGTGAAGGGAAAAGAGGTTCCTCTGGAATGGACTGAGACATCTGGGGGACTCTTGGAATGGTGGCACGACCCTGGAGTTCCTCTCGCCGTTCCTGTTGAGAGGGCCTCCTCTTGAGATGCGACGGGAACGCCGGGAACTCTTTCCCGACGAAGCAGGGAAAGGATCCCTCATTTCGAGCTACGAGGCAGAAACGGGGCTCCTCTGGATGTGGGCGGGACCCTCGTGATTCCTCTCGAGTGGAGACGGCTAGGTCGGGGAACTTCTTGATTTGCACCAAGGGTGTGAAGGACCCTTTCGAAGTTCCAGAGGTGAGGTGTGATCAGCCTCGAGACGCCTCAGCGGAAATGGGCCTCATCTCGCCTGGAGGGGAGAACCTCCTGGATTTTCTCGAGTTGTGGCAGGTCTTCTCGAGTTACGACGGGGACCTCAGGGACCCGCTCTGGTGGCCTCAGGAAAGGCCAGTCCCCATGCGAATTGCTAGGGGACCTCTCGGGATTCCTCTCCCGTCCATGCCGGGGCCTCAGTCCTTGTGTGGAGTCGGGGCCGGAACCTGAGGATTCCTCTCCAGTGTTGCCATGGATCTTGGGGTGCTTCTGAGTCTCCCCAGGGGAGTCAGGCCTCGTCTCGAGTGGGGGCATGCACGTGCGCTTTCCTCCCGAGCTGCAGCAGTAGTGTCACGCTTCCTGTCACGTGGATCAAGGGATCTGTGGCTTTCTCTCAAGGCTGTCCCTCGAGGCTTTCCCGCGAGGCTTTCCCACAGGGCTGTGCCACGTGCCACCTTGGTGGGAGTCGATCCTCGGCGTGAAAGACGAGCCGGTGAAGGGAAAAGAGGTTCCTCTGGAATGGACTGAGACATCTGGGGGACTCTTGGAATGGTGGCACGACCCTGGAGTTCCTCTCGCCGTTCCTGTTGAGAGGGCCTCCTCTTGAGATGCGACGGGAACGCCGGGAACTCTTTCCCGACGAAGCAGGGAAAGGATCCCTCATCTCGAGCTACGAGGCGGAAACGGGGCTCCTCTGGATGTGAGCGGGACCCTCGTGATTCCTCTCGAGTGGAGACGGCTAGGTCGGGGAACTTCTTGATTTGCACCAAGGGTGTGAAGGACCCTTTCGAAGTTCCAGAAGTGAGGTGTGATCAGCCTCGAGACGCCTCAGCGGAAATGGGCCTCATCTCGCCTGGAGGGGAGAACCTCCTGGATTTTCTCGAGTTGCGGCAGGTCTTCTCGAGTTACGACGGGGACCTCAGGGACCCGCTCTGGTGGCCTCAGGAAAGGCCAGTCCCCATGCGAGTTGCTAGGGGACCTCTCGGGATTCCTCTTCTGTCCATGCCGGGGCCGCAGTCCTTGTGTGGAGTCGGGGCCGGAACCTGAGGATTCCTCTCCTGTGTTGCCATGGATCTTGGGGTGCTTCTGAGTCTCCCCAGGGGAGTCAGGCCTCGTCTCGAGTGGGGTCATGCACGTGCGCTTTCCTCCCGAGCTGCAGCAGTAGTGTCACGCTTCCTGTCACGTGGATCAAGGGATCTGTGGCTTTCTCTCGAGGCTGTCCCTCGAGGCTTTCCCACGAGGCTTTCCCACAGGGCTGTGCCACGTGCCACCTTGGTGGGAGTCGATCCTCAGCGTGAAAGACGAGCCGGTGAAGGGAAAAGAGGTTCCTCTGGAATGGACTGAGACATCTGGGGGACTCTTGGAATGGTGGCACGACCCTGGAGTTCCTCTCGCCGTTCCTGTTGAGAGGGCCTCCTCTTGAGATGCGACGGGAACGCCGGGAACTCTTTCCCGACGAAGCAGGGAAAGGATCCCTCATCTCGAGCTACGAGGCGGAAACGGGGCTCCTCTGGATGTGGGCAGGACCCTCGTGATTCCTCTCGAGTGGAGACGGCTAGGTCGGGGAACTTCTTGATTTGCACCAAGGGTGTGAAGGACCCTTTCGAAGTTCCAGAGGTGAGGTGTGATCAGCCTCGAGACGGCTCAGCGGAAATGGGCCTCATCTCGCCTGGAGGGGAGAACCTCCTGGATTTTCTCGAGTTGCGGCAGGTCTTCTCGAGTTACGACGGGGACCTCAGGGACCCGCTCTGGTGGCCTCAGGAAAGGCCAGTCCCCATGCGAGTTGCTAGGGGACCTCTCGGGATTCCTCTCCCGTCCATGCCGGGGCCTCAGTCCTTGTGTGGAGTCGGGGCCGGAACCTGAGGATTCCTCTCCAGTGTTGCCATGGATCTTGGGGTGCTTCTGAGTCTCCCCAGGGGAGTCAGGCCTCGTCTCGAGTGGGGGCATGCACGTGCGCTTTCCTCCCGAGCTGCAGCAGTAGTGTCACGCTTCCTGTCACGTGGATCAAGGGATCTGTGGCTTTCCCTCGAGGCTGTCCCTCGAGGCTTTCCCGCGAGGCTTTCCCACAGGGCTGTGCCACGTGCCACCTTGGTGGGAGTCGATCCTCGGCGTGAAAGACGAGCCGGTGAAGGGAAAAGAGGTTCCTCTGGAATGGACTGAGACATCTGGGGGACTCTTGGAATGGTGGCACGACCCTGGAGTTCCTCTCGCCGTTCCTGTTGAGAGGGCCTCCTCTTGAGATGCGACGGGAACGCCGGGAACTCTTTCCCGACGAAGCAGGGAAAGGATCCCTCATCTCGAGCTACGAGGCGGAAACGGGGCTCCTCTGGATGTGGGCGGGACCCTCGTGATTCCTCTCGAGTGGAGACGGCTAGGTCGGGGAACTTCTTGATTTGCACCAAGGGTGTGAAGGACCCTTTCGAAGTTCCAGAGGTGAGGTGTGATCAGCCTCGAGACGCCTCAGCGGAAATGGGCCTCATCTCGCCTGGAGGGGAGAACCTCCTGGATTTTCTCGAGTTGCGGCAGGTCTTCTCGAGTTACGACGGGGACCTCAGGGACCCGCTCTGGTGGCCTCAGGAAAGGCCAGTCCCCATGCGAGTTGCTAGGGGACCTCTCGGGATTCCTCTCCCGTCCATGCCGGGGCCTCAGTCCTTGTGTGGAGTCGGGGCCGGAACCTGAGGATTCCTCTCTAGTGTTGCCATGGATCTTGGGGTGCTTCTGAGTCTCCCCAGGGGAGTCAGGCCTCGTCTCGAGTGGGGGCATGCACGTGCGCTTTCCTCCCGAGCTGCAGCAGTATTGTCACGCTTCCTGTCACGTGGATCAAGGGATCTGTGGCTTTCTCTCGAGGCTGTCCCTCGAGGCTTTCCCGCGAGGCTTTCCCACAGGGCTGTGCCACGTGCCACCTTGGTGGGAGTCGATCCTCGGCGTGAAAGACGAGCCGGTGAAGGGAAAAGAGGTTCCTCTGGAATGGACTGAGACATCTGGGGGACTCTTGGAATGGTGGCACGACCCTGGAGTTCCTCTCGCCGTTCCTGTTGAGAGGGCCTCCTCTTGAGATGCGACGGGAACGCCGGGAACTCTTTCCCGACGAAGCAGGGAAAGGATCCCTCATCTCGAGCTACGAGGCGGAAACGGGGCTCCTCTGGATGTGGGCAGGACCCTCGTGATTCCTCTCGAGTGGAGACGGCTAGGTCGGGGAACTTCTTGATTTGCACCAAGGGTGTGAAGGATCCTTTCGAAGTTCCAGAGGTGAGGTGTGATCAGCCTCGAGACGCCTCAGCGGAAATGGGCCTCATCTCGCCTGGAGGGGAGAACCTCCTGGATTTTCTCGAGTTGCGGCAGGTCTTCTCGAGTTACGACGGGGACCTCAGGGACCCGCTCTGGTGGCCTCAGGAAAGGCCAGTCCCCATGCGAGTTGCTAGGGGACCTCTCGGGATTCCTCTCCCGTCCATGCCGGGGCCTCAGTCCTTGTGTGGAGTCGGGGCCGGAACCTGAGGATTCCTCTCCAGTGTTGCCATGGATCTTGGGGTGCTTCTGAGTCTCCCCAGGGGAGTCAGGCCTCGTCTCGAGTGGGGGCATGCACGTGCGCTTTCCTCCCGAGCTGCAGCAGTAGTGTCACGCTTCCTGTCACGTGGATCAAGGGATCTGTGGCTTTCCCTCGAGGCTGTCCCTCGAGGCTTTCCCGCGAGGCTTTCCCACAGGGCTGTGCCACGTGCCACCTTGGTGGGAGTCGATCCTCGGCGTGAAAGACGAGCCGGTGAAGGGAAAAGAGGTTCCTCTGGAATGGACTGAGACATCTGGGGGACTCTTGGAATGGTGGCACGACCCTGGAGTTCCTCTCGCCGTTCCTGTTGAGAGGGCCTCCTCTTCACATGCGACGGGAACGCCGGGAACTCTTTCCCGACGAAGCAGGGAAAGGATCCCTCATCTCGAGCTACGAGGCGGAAACGGGGCTCCTCTGGATGTGGGCGGGACCCTCGTGATTCCTCTCGAGTGGAGACGGCTAGGTCGGGGAACTTCTTGATTTGCACCAAGGGTGTGAAGGACCCTTTCGAAGTTCCAGAGGTGAGGTGTGATCAGCCTCGAGACGCCTCAGTGGAAATGGGCCTCATCTCGCCTGGAGGGGAGAACCTCCTGGATTTTCTCGAGTTGCGGCAGGTCTTCTCGAGTTACGACGGGGACCTCAGGGACCCGCTCTGGTGGCCTCAGGAAAGGCCAGTCCCCATGCGAGTTGCTAGGGGACCTCTCGGGATTCCTCTCCCGTCCATGCCGGGGCCTCAGTCCTTGTGTGGAGTCGGGGCCGGAACCTGAGGATTCCTCTCCAGTGTTGCCATGGATCTTGGGGTGCTTCTGAGTCTCCCCAGGGGAGTCAGGCCTCGTCTCGAGTGGGGGCATGCACGTGCTCTTTCCTCCCGAGGTGCAGCAGTAGTGTCACGCTTCCTGTCACGTGGATCAAGGGATCTGTGGCTTTCCCTCGAGGCTGTCCCTCGAGGCTTTCCCGCGAGGCTTTCCCACAGGGCTGTGCCACGTGCCACCTTGGTGTGAGTCGATCCTCGGCGTGAAAGACGAGCCGGTGAAGGGAAAAGAGGTTCCTCTGGAATGGACTGAGACATCTGGGGGACTCTTGGAATGGTGGCACGACCCTGGATTTCCTCTCGCCGTTCCTGTTGAGAGGGCCTCCTCTTGAGATGCGACGGGAACGCCGGGAACTCTTTCCCGACGAAGCAGGGAAAGGATCCCTCATCTCGAGCTACGAGGCGGAAACGGGGCTCCTCTGGATGTGGGCGGGACCCTCGTGATTCCTCTCGAGTGGAGACGGCTAGGTCGGGGAACTTCTTGATTTGCAGCAAGGGTGTGAAGGACCCTTTCGAAGTTCCAGAGGTGAGGTGTGATCAGCCTCGAGACGCCTCAGCGGAAATGGGCCTAATCTCGCCTGGAGGGGAGAACCTCCTGGATTTTCTCGAGTTGCGGCAGGTCTTCTCGAGTTACGACGGGGACCTCAGGGACCCGCTCTGGTGGCCTCAGGAAAGGCCAGTCCCCATGCGAGTTGCTAGGGGACCTCTCGGGATTCCTCTCCCGTCCATGCCGGGGCCTCAGTCCTTGTGTGGAGTCGGGGCCGGAACCTGAGGATTCCTCTCCAGTGTTGCCATGGATCTTGGGGTGCTTCTGAGTCTCCCCAGGGGAGTCAGGCCTCGTCTCGAGTGGGGGCATGCACGTGCGCTTTCCTCCCGAGCTGCAGCAGTAGTGTCACGCTTCCTGTCACGTGGATCAAGGGATCTGTGGCTTTCTCTCGAGGCTGTCCCTCGAGGCTTTCCCGCGAGGCTTTCCCACAGGGCTGTGCCACGTGCCACCTTGGTGGGAGTCGATCCTCGGCGTGAAAGACGAGCCGGTGAAGGGAAAAGAGGTTCCTCTGGAATGGACTGAGACATCTGGGGGACTCTTGGAATGGTGGCACGACCCTGGAGTTCCTCTCGCCGTTCCTGTTGAGAGGGCCTCCTCTTGAGATGCGACGGGAACGCCGGGAACTCTTTCCCGACGAAGCAGGGAAAGGATCCCTCATCTCGAGCTACGAGGCGGAAACGGGGCTCCTCTGGATGTGGGCGGGACCCTCGTGATTCCTCTCGAGTGGAGACGGCTAGGTCGGGGAACTTCTTGATTTGCACCAAGGGTGTGAAGGACCCTTTCGAAGTTCCAGAGGTGAGGTGTGATCAGCCTCGAGACGCCTCAGCGGAAATGGGCCTCATCTCGCCTGGAGGGGAGAACCTCCTGGATTTTCTCGAGTTGCGGCAGGTCTTCTCGAGTTACGACGGGGACCTCAGGGACCCGCTCTGGTGGCCTCAGGAAAGGCCAGTCCCCATGCGAGTTGCTAGGGGACCTCTCGGGATTCCTCTTCTGTCCATGCCGGGGCCGCAGTCCTTGTGTGGAGTCGGGGCCGGAACCTGAGGATTCCTCTCCAGTGTTGCCATGGATCTTGGGGTGCTTCTGAGTCTCCCCAGGGGAGTCAGGCCTCGTCTCTAGTGGGGGCATGCACGTGCGCTTTCCTCCCGAGCTGCAGCAGTAGTGTCACGCTTCCTGTCACGTGGATCAAGGGATCTGTGGCTTTCTCTCGAGGCTGTCCCTCGAGGCTTTCCCACGAGGCTTTCCCACAGGGCTGTGCCACGTGCCACCTTGGTGGGAGTCGATCCTCAGCGTGAAAGACGAGCCGGTGAAGGGAAAAGAGGTTCCTCTGGAATGGACTGAGACATCTGGGGGACTCTTGGAATGGTGGCACGACCCTGGAGTTCCTCTCGCCGTTCCTGTTGAGAGGGCCTCCTCTTGAGATGCGACGGGAACGCCGGGAACTCTTTCCCGACGAAGCAGGGAAAGGATCCCTCATCTCGAGCTACGAGGCGGAAACGGGGCTCCTCTGGATGTGGGCAGGACCCTCGTGATTCCTCTCGAGTGGAGACGGCTAGGTCGGGGAACTTCTTGATTTGCACCAAGGGTGTGAAGGACCCTTTCGAAGTTCCAGAGGTGAGGTGTGATCAGCCTCGAGACGCCTCAGCGGAAATGGGCCTCATCTCGCCTGGAGGGGAGAACCTCCTGGATTTTCTCGAGTTGCGGCAGGTCTTCTCGAGTTACGACGGGGACCTCAGGGACCCGCTCTGGTGGCCTCAGGAAAGGCCAGTCCCCATGCGAGTTGCTAGGGGACCTCTCGGGATTCCTCTTCTGTCCATGCCGGGGCCTCAGTCCTTGTGTGGAGTCGGGGCCGGAACCTGAGGATTCCTCTCCAGTGTTGCCATGGATCTTGGGGTGCTTCTGAGTCTCCCCAGGGGAGTCAGGCCTCGTCTCTAGTGGGGGCATGCACGTGCGCTTTCCTCCCGAGCTGCAGCAGTAGTGTCACGCTTCCTGTCACGTGGATCAAGGGATCTGTGGCTTTCTCTCGAGGCTGTCCCTCGAGGCTTTCCCACGAGGCTTTCCCACAGGGCTGTGCCACGTGCCACCTTGGTGGGAGTCGATCCTCAGCGTGAAAGACGAGCCGGTGAAGGGAAAAGAGGTTCCTCTGGAATGGACTGAGACATCTGGGGGACTCTTGGAATGGTGGCACGACCCTCGAGTTCCTCTCGCCGTTCCTGTTGAGAGGGCCTCCTCTTGAGATGCGACGGGAACGCCGGGAACTCTTTCCCGACGAAGCAGGGAAAGGATCCCTCATTTCGAGCTACGAGGCGGAAACGGGGCTCCTCTGGATGTGGGCAGGACCCTCGTGATTCCTCTCGAGTGGAGACGGCTAGGTCGGGGAACTTCTTGATTTGCACGAAGGGTGTGAAGGACCCTTTCGAAGTTCCAGAGGTGAGGTGTGATCAGCCTCGAGACGCCTCAGCGGAAATGGGCCTCATCTCGCCTGGAGGGGAGAACCTCCTGGATTTTCTCGAGTTGCGGCAGGTCTTCTCGAGTTACGACGGGGACCTCAGGGACCCGCTCTGGTGGCCTCAGGAAAGGCCAGTCCCCATGCGAGTTGCTAGGGGACCTCTCGGGATTCCTCTCCCGTCCATGCCGGGGCCTCAGTCCTTGTGTGGAGTCGGGGCCGGAACCTGAGGATTCCTCTCCAGTGTTGCCATGGATCTTGGGGTGCTTCTGAGTCTCCCCAGGGGAGTCAGGCCTCGTCTCGAGTGGGGGCATGCACGTGCGCTTTCCTCCCGAGCTGCAGCAGTAGTGTCACGCTTCCTGTCACGTGGATCAAGGGATCTGTGGCTTTCCCTCGAGGCTGTCCCTCGAGGCTTTCCCGCGAGGCTTTCCCACATGGCTGTGCCACGTGCCACCTTGGTGGGAGTCGATCCTCGGCGTGAAAGACGAGCCGGTGAAGGGAAAAGAGGTTCCTCTGGAATGTACTGAGACATCTGGGGGACTCTTGGAATGGTGGCACGACCCTGGAGTTCCTCTCGCCGTTCCTGTTGAGAGGGCCTCCTCTTGAGATGCGACGGGAACGCCGGGAACTCTTTCCCGACGAAGCAGGGAAAGGATCCCTCATCTCGAGCTACGAGGCGGAAACGGGGCTCCTCTGGATGTGGGCGGGACCCTCGTGATTCCTCTCGAGTGGAGACGGCTAGGTCGGGGAACTTCTTGATTTGCACCAAGGGTGTGAAGGACCCTTTCGAAGTTCCAGAGGTGAGGTGTGATCAGCCTCGAGACGCCTCAGCGGAAATGGGCCTCATCTCGCCTGGAGGGGAGAACCTCCTGGATTTTCTCGAGTTGCGGCAGGTCTTCTCGAGTTACGACGGGGACCTCAGGGACCCGCTCTGGTGGCCTCAGGAAAGGCCAGTCGCCATGCGAGTTGCTAGGGGACCTCACGGGATTCCTCTCCCGTCCATGCCGGGGCCTCAGTCCTTGTGTGGAGTCGGGGCCGGAACCTGAGGATTCCTCTCCAGTGTTGCCATGGATCTTGGGGTGCTTCTGAGTCTCCCCAGGGGAGTCAGGCCTCGTCTCGAGTGGGGGCATGCACGTGCGCTTTCCTCCCGAGCTGCAGCAGTAGTGTCACGCTTCCTGTCACGTGGATCAAGGGATCTGTGGCTTTCCCTCGAGGCTGTCCCTCGAGGCTTTCCCGCGAGGCTTTCCCACAGGGCTGTGCCACGTGCCACCTTGGTGGGAGTCGATCCTCGGCGTGAAAGACGAGCCGGTGAAGGGAAAAGAGGTTCCTCTGGAATGGACTGAGACATCTGGGGGACTCTTGGAATGGTGGCACGACCCTGGAGTTCCTCTCGCCGTTCCTGTTGAGAGGGCCTCCTCTTGAGATGCGACGGGAACGCCGGGAACTCTTTCCCGACGAAGCAGGGAAAGGATCCCTCATCTCGAGCTACGAGGCGGAAACGGGGCTCCTCTGGATGTGGGCGGGACCCTCGTGATTCCTCTCGAGTGGAGACGGCTAGGTCGGGGAACTTCTTGATTTGCACCAAGGGTGTGAAGGACCCTTTCGAAGTTCCAGAGGTGAGGTGTGATCAGCCTCGAGACGCCTCAGCGGAAATGGGCCTCATCTCGCCTGGAGGGGAGAACCTCCTGGATTTTCTCGAGTTGCGGCAGGTCTTCTCGAGTTACGACGGGGACCTCAGGGACCCGCTCTGGTGGCCTCAGGAAAGGCCAGTCCCCATGCGAGTTGCTAGGGGACCTCTCGGGATTCCTCTCCCGTCCATGCCGGGGCCTCAGTCCTTGTGTGGAGTCGGGGCCGGAACCTGAGGATTCCTCTCCAGTGTTGCCATGGATCTTGGGGTGCTTCTGAGTCTCCCCAGGGGAGTCAGGCCTCGTCTCTAGTGGGGGCATGCACGTGCGCTTTCCTCCCGAGCTGCAGCAGTAGTGTCACGCTTCCTGTCACGTGGATCAAGGGATCTGTGGCTTTCTCTCGAGGCTGTCCCTCGAGGCTTTCCCACGAGGCTTTCCCACAGGGCTGTGCCACGTGCCACCTTGGTGGGAGTCGATCCTCAGCGTGAAAGACGAGCCGGTGAAGGGAAAAGAGGTTCCTCTGGAATGGACTGAGACATCTGGGGGACTCTTGGAATGGTGGCACGACCCTGGAGTTCCTCTCGCCGTTCCTGTTGAGAGGGCCTCCTCTTGAGATGCGACGGGAACGCCGGGAACTCTTTCCCGACGAAGCAGGGAAAGGATCCCTCATTTCGAGCTACGAGGCGGAAACGGGGCTCCTCTGGATGTGGGCAGGACCCTCGTGATTCCTCTCGAGTGGAGACGGCTAGGTCGGGGAACTTCTTGATTTGCACCAAGGGTGTGAAGGACCCTTTCGAAGTTCCAGAGGTGAGGTGTGATCAGCCTCGAGACGCCTCAGCGGAAATGGGCCTCATCTCGCCTGGAGGGGAGAACCTCCTGGATTTTCTCGAGTTGCGGCAGGTCTTCTCGAGTTACGACGGGGACCTCAGGGACCCGCTCTGGTGGCCTCAGGAAAGGCCAGTCCCCATGCGAGTTGCTAGGGGACCTCACGGGATTCCTCTCCCGTCCATGCCGGGGCCTCAGTCCTTGTGTGGAGTCGGGGCCGGAACCTGAGGATTCCTCTCCAGTGTTGCCATGGATCTTGGGGTGCTTCTGAGTCTCCCCAGGGGAGTCAGGCCTCGTCTCGAGTGGGGGCATGCACGTGCGCTTTCCTCCCGAGCTGCAGCAGTAGTGTCACGCTTCCTGTCACGTGGATCAAGGGATCTGTGGCTTTCCCTCGAGGCTGTCCCTCGAGGCTTTCCCGCGAGGCTTTCCCACAGGGCTGTGCCACGTGCCACCTTGGTGGGAGTCGATCCTCGGCGTGAAAGACGAGCCGGTGAAGGGAAAAGAGGTTCCTCTGGAATGGACTGAGACATCTGGGGGACTCTTGGAATGGTGGCACGACCCTGGAGTTCCTCTCGCCGTTCCTGTTGAGAGGGCCTCCTCTTGAGATGCGACGGGAACGCCGGGAACTCTTTCCCGACGAAGCAGGGAAAGGATCCCTCATCTCGAGCTACGAGGCGGAAACGGGGCTCCTCTGGATGTGGGCGGGACCCTCGTGATTCCTCTCGAGTGGAGACGGCTAGGTCGGGGAACTTCTTGATTTGCACCAAGGGTGTGAAGGACCCTTTCGAAGTTCCAGAAGTGAGGTGTGATCAGCCTCGAGACGCCTCAGCGGAAATGGGCCTCATCTCGCCTGGAGGGGAGAACCTCCTGGATTTTCTCGAGTTGCGGCAGGTCTTCTCGAGTTACGACGGGGACCTCAGGGACCCGCTCTGGTGGCCTCAGGAAAGGCCAGTCCCCATGCGAGTTGCTAGGGGACCTCACGGGATTCCTCTCCCGTCCATGCCGGGGCCTCAGTCCTTGTGTGGAGTCGGGGCCGGAACCTGAGGATTCCTCTCCAGTGTTGCCATGGATCTTGGGGTGCTTCTGAGTCTCCCCAGGGGAGTCAGGCCTCGTCTCGAGTGGGGGCATGCACGTGCGCTTTCCTCCCGAGCTGCAGCAGTAGTGTCACGCTTCCTGTCACGTGGATCAAGGGATCTGTGGCTTTCCCTCGAGGCTGTCCCTCGAGGCTTTCCCGCGAGGCTTTCCCACAGGGCTGTGCCACGTGCCACCTTGGTGGGAGTCGATCCTCGGCGTGAAAGACGAGCCGGTGAAGGGAAAAGAGGTTCCTCTGGAATGGACTGAGACATCTGGGGGACTCTTGGAATGGTGGCACGACCCTGGAGTTCCTCTCGCCGTTCCTGTTGAGAGGGCCTCCTCTTGAGATGCGACGGGAACGCCGGGAACTCTTTCCCGACGAAGCAGGGAAAGGATCCCTCATCTCGAGCTACGAGGCGGAAACGGGGCTCCTCTGGATGTGGGCGGGACCCTCGTGATGCCTCTCGAGTGGAGACGGCTAGGTCGGGGAACTTCTTGATTTGCACCAAGGGTGTGAAGGACCCTTTCGAAGTTCCAGAGGTGAGGTGTGATCAGCCTCGAGACGCCTCAGCGGAAATGGGCCTCATCTCGCCTGGAGGGGAGAACCTCCTGGATTTTCTCGAGTTGCGGCAGGTCTTCTCGAGTTACGACGGGGACCTCAGGGACCCGCTCTGGTGGCCTCAGGAAAGGCCAGTCCCCATGCGAGTTGCTAGGGGACCTCTCGGGATTCCTCTCCCGTCCATGCCGGGGCCTCAGTCCTTGTGTGGAGTCGGGGCCGGAACCTGAGGATTCCTCTCCAGTGTTGCCATGGATCTTGGGGTGCTTCTGAGTCTCCCCAGGGGAGTCAGGCCTCGTCTCTAGTGGGGGCATGCACGTGCGCTTTCCTCCCGAGCTGCAGCAGTAGTGTCACGCTTCCTGTCACGTGGATCAAGGGATCTGTGGCTTTCTCTCGAGGCTGTCCCTCGAGGCTTTCCCGCGAGGCTTTCCCACAGGGCTGTGCCACGTGCCACCTTGGTGGGAGTCGATCCTCGGCGTGAAAGACGAGCCGGTGAAGGGAAAAGAGGTTCCTCTGGAATGGACTGAGACATCTGGGGGACTCTTGGAATTGTGGCACGACCCTGGAGTTCCTCTCGCCGTTCCTGTTGAGAGGGCCTCCTCTTGAGATGCGACGGGAACGCCGGGAACTCTTTCCCGACGAAGCAGGGAAAGGATCCCTCATCTCGAGCTACGAGGCGGAAACGGGGCTCCTCTGGATGTGGGCGGGACCCTCGTGATTCCTCTCGAGTGGAGACGGCTAGGTCGGGGAACTTCTTGATTTGCACCAAGGGTGTGAAGGACCCTTTCGAAGTTCCAGAAGTGAGGTGTGATCAGCCTCGAGACGCCTCAGCGGAAATGGGCCTCATCTCGCCTGGAGGGGAGAACCTCCTGGATTTTCTCGAGTTGCGGCAGGTCTTCTCGAGTTACGACGGGGACCTCAGGGACCCGCTCTGGTGGCCTCAGGAAAGGCCAGTCCCCATGCGAGTTGCTAGGGGACCTCTCGGGATTCCTCTTCTGTCCATGCCGGGGCCGCAGTCCTTGTGTGGAGTCGGGGCCGGAACCTGAGGATTCCTCTCCTGTGTTGCCATGGATCTTGGGGTGCTTCTGAGTCTCCCCAGGGGAGTCAGGCCTCGTCTCGAGTGGGGTCATGCACGTGCGCTTTCCTCCCGAGCTGCAGCAGTAGTGTCACGCTTCCTGTCACGTGGATCAAGGGATCTGTGGCTTTCTCTCGAGGCTGTCCCTCGAGGCTTTCCCACGAGGCTTTCCCACAGGGCTGTGCCACGTGCCACCTTGGTGGGAGTCGATCCTCAGCGTGAAAGACGAGCCGGTGAAGGGAAAAGAGGTTCCTCTGGAATGGACTGAGACATCTGGGGGACTCTTGGAATGGTGGCACGACCCTGGAGTTCCTCTCGCCGTTCCTGTTGAGAGGGCCTCCTCTTGAGATGCGACGGGAACGCCGGGAACTCTTTCCCGACGAAGCAGGGAAAGGATCCCTCATCTCGAGCTACGAGGCGGAAACGGGGCTCCTCTGGATGTGGGCAGGACCCTCGTGATTCCTCTCGAGTGGAGACGGCTAGGTCGGGGAACTTCTTGATTTGCACCAAGGGTGTGAAGGACCCTTTCGAAGTTCCAGAGGTGAGGTGTGATCAGCCTCGAGACGCCTCAGCGGAAATGGGCCTCATCTCGCCTGGAGGGGAGAACCTCCTGGATTTTCTCGAGTTGCGGCAGGTCTTCTCGAGTTACGACGGGGACCTCAGGGACCCGCTCTGGTGGCCTCAGGAAAGGCCAGTCCCCATGCGAGTTGCTAGGGGACCTCTCGGGATTCCTCTCCCGTCCATGCCGGGGCCTCAGTCCTTGTGTGGAGTCGGGGCCGGAACCTGAGGATTCCTCTCCAGTGTTGCCATGGATATTGGGGTGCTTCTGAGTCTCCCCAGGGGAGTCAGGCCTCGTCTCGAGTGGGGGCATGCACGTGCGCTTTCAGCCCGAGCTGCAGCAGTAGTGTCACGCTTCCTGTCACGTGGATCAAGGGATCTGTGGCTTTCCCTCGAGGCTGTCCCTCGAGGCTTTCCCGCGAGGCTTTCCCACAGGGCTGTGCCACGTGCCACCTTGGTGGGAGTCGATCCTCGGCGTGAAAGACGAGCCGGTGAAGGGAAAAGAGGTTCCTCTGGAATGGACTGAGATATCTGGGGGACTCTTGGAATTGTGGCACGACCCTGGAGTTCCTCTCGCCGTTCCTGTTGAGAGGGCCTCCTCTTGAGATGCGACGGGAACGCAGGGAACTCTTTCCCGACGAAGCAGGGAAAGGATCCCTCATCTCGAGCTACGAGGCGGAAACGGGGCTCCTCTGGATGTGGGCGGGACCCTCGTGATTCCTCTCGAGTGGAGACGGCTAGGTCGGGGAACTTCTTGATTTGCACCAAGGGTGTGAAGGACCCTTTCGAAGTTCCAGAGGTGAGGTGTGATCAGCCTCGAGACGCCTCAGCGGAAATGGGCCTCATCTCGCCTGGAGGGGAGAACCTCCTGGATTTTCTCGAGTTGCGGCAGGTCTTCTCGAGTTACGACGGGGACCACAGGGACCCGCTCTGGTGGCCTCAGGAAAGGCCAGTCCCCATGCGAGTTGCTAGGGGACCTCTCGGGATTCCTCTCCCGTCCATGCCGGGGCCTCAGTCCTTGTGTGGAGTCGGGGCCGGAACCTGAGGATTCCTCTCCAGTGTTGCCATGGATCTTGGGGTGCTTCTGAGTCTCCCCAGGGGAGTCAGGCCTCGTCTCGAGTGGGGGCATGCACGTGCTCTTTCCTCCCGAGCTGCAGCAGTAGTGTCACGCTTCCTGTCACGTGGATCAAGGGATCTGTGGCTTTCCCTCGAGGCTGTCCCTCGAGGCTTTCCCGCGAGGCTTTCCCACAGGGCTGTGCCACGTGCCACCTTGGTGTGAGTCGATCCTCGGCGTGAAAGACGAGCCGGTGAAGGGAAAAGAGGTTCCTCTGGAATGGACTGAGACATCTGGGGGACTCTTGGAATGGTGGCACGACCCTGGAGTTCCTCTCGCCGTTCCTGTTGAGAGGGCCTCCTCTTGAGATGCGACGGGAACGCCGGGAACTCTTTCCCGACGAAGCAGGGAAAGGATCCCTCATCTCGAGCTACGAGGCGGAAACGGGGCTCCTCTGGATGTGGGCGGGACCCTCGTGATTCCTCTCGAGTGGAGACGGCTATGTCGGGGAACTTCTTGATTTGCACCAAGGGTGTGAAGGACCCTTTCGAAGTTCCAGAGGTGAGGTGTGATCAGCCTCGAGACGCCTCAGCGGAAATGGGCCTCATCTCGCCTGGAGGGGAGAACCTCCTGGATTTTCTCGAGTTGCGGCAGGTCTTCTCGAGTTACGACGGGGACCTCAGGGACCCGCTCTGGTGGCCTCAGGAAAGGCCAGTCCCCATGCGAGTTGCTACGGGACCTCTCGGGATTCCTCTCCCGTCCATGCCGGGGCCTCAGTCCTTGTGTGGAGTCGGGGCCGGAACCTGAGGATTCCTCTACAGTGTTGCCATGGATCTTGGGGTGCTTCTGAGTCTCCCCAGGGGAGTCAGGCTTCGTCTCGAGTGGGGGCATGCACGTGCGCTTTCCTCCCGAGCTGCAACAGTAGTGTCACGCTTCCTGTCACGTGGATCAAGGGATCTGTGGCTTTCTCTCGAGGCTGTCCCTCGAGGCTTTCCCGCGAGGCTTTCCCACAGGCCTGTGCCACGTGCCACCTTGGTGGGAGTCGATCCTCGGCGTGAAAGACGAGCCGGTGAAGGGAAAAGAGGTTCCTCTGGAATGGACTGAGACATCTGGGGGACTCTTGGAATTGTGGCACGACCCTGGAGTTCCTCTCGCCGTTCCTGTTGAGAGGGCCTCCTCTTGAGATGCGACGGGAACGCCGGGAACTCTTTCCCGACGAAGCAGGGAAAGGATCCCTCATCTCGAGCTACGAGGCGGAAACGGGGCTCCTCTGGATGTGGGCGGGACCCTCGTGATTCCTCTCGAGTGGAGACGGCTAGGTCGGGGAACTTCTTGATTTGCACCAAGGGTGTGAAGGACCCTTTCGAAGTTCCAGAGGTGAGGTGTGATCAGCCTCGAGACGCCTCAGCGGAAATGGGCCTCATCTCGCCTGGAGGGGAGAACCTCCTGGATTTTCTCGAGTTGCGGCAGGTCTTCTCGAGTTACGACGGGGACCTCAGGGACCCGCTCTGGTGGCCTCAGGAAAGGCCAGTCCCCATGCGAGTTGCTAGGGGACCTCTCGGGATTCCTCTTCTGTCCATGCCGGGGCCGCAGTCCTTGTGTGGAGTCGGGGCCGGAACCTGAGGATTCCTCTCCAGTGTTGCCATGGATCTTGGGGTGCTTCTGAGTCTCCCCAGGGGAGTCAGGCCTCGTCTCTAGTGGGGGCATGCACGTGCGCTTTCCTCCCGAGCTGCAGCAGTAGTGTCACGCTTCCTGTCACGTGGATCAAGGGATCTGTGGCTTTCTCTCGAGGCTGTCCCTCGAGGCTTTCCCACGAGGCTTTCCCACAGGGCTGTGCCACGTGCCACCTTGGTGGGAGTCGATCCTCAGCGTGAAAGACGAGCCGGTGAAGGGAAAAGAGGTTCCTCTGGAATGGACTGAGACATCTGGGGGACTCTTGGAATGGTGGCACGACCCTGGAGTTCCTCTCGCCGTTCCTGTTGAGAGGGCCTCCTCTTGAGATGCGACGGGAACGCCGGGAACTCTTTCCCGACGAAGCAGGGAAAGGATCCCTCATCTCGAGCTACGAGGCGGAAACGGGGCTCCTCTGGATGTGGGCAGGACCCTCGTGATTCCTCTCGAGTGGAGACGGCTAGGTCGGGGAACTTCTTGATTTGCACCAAGGGTGTGAAGGACCCTTTCGAAGTTCCAGAGGTGAGGTGTGATCAGCCTCGAGACGCCTCAGCGGAAATGGGCCTCATCTCGCCTGGAGGGGAGAACCTCCTGGATTTTCTCGAGTTGCGGCAGGTCTTCTCGAGTTACGACGGGGACCTCAGGGACCCGCTCTGGTGGCCTCAGGAAAGGCCAGTCCCCATGCGAGTTGCTAGGGGACCTCTCGGGATTCCTCTTCTGTCCATGCCGGGGCCGCAGTCCTTGTGTGGAGTCGGGGCCGGAACCTGAGGATTCCTCTCCAGTGTTGCCATGGATCTTGGGGTGCTTCTGAGTCTCCCCAGGGGAGTCAGGCCTCGTCTCTAGTGGGGGCATGCACGTGCGCTTTCCTCCCGAGCTGCAGCAGTAGTGTCACGCTTCCTGTCACGTGGATCAAGGGATCTGTGGCTTTCTCTCGAGGCTGTCCCTCGAGGCTTTCCCACGAGGCTTTCCCACAGGGCTGTGCCACGTGCCACCTTGGTGGGAGTCGATCCTCAGCGTGAAAGACGAGCCGGTGAAGGGAAAAGAGGTTCCTCTGGAATGGACTGAGACATCTGGGGGACTCTTGGAATGGTGGCACCACCCTGGAGTTCCTCTCGCCGTTCCTGTTGAGAGGGCCTCCTCTTGAGATGCGACGGGAACGCCGGGAACTCTTTCCCGACGAAGCAGGGAAAGGATCCCTCATCTCGAGCTACGAGGCGGAAACGGGGCTCCTCTGGATGTGGGCAGGACCCTCGTGATTCCTCTCGAGTGGAGACGGCTAGGTCGGGGAACTTCTTGATTTGCACCAAGGGTGTGAAGGACCCTTTCGAAGTTCCAGAGGTGAGGTGTGATCAGCCTCGAGACGCCTCAGCGGAAATGGGCCTCATCTCGCCTGGAGGGGAGAACCTCCTGGATTTTCTCGAGTTGCGGCAGGTCTTCTCGAGTTACGACGGGGACCTCAGGGACCCGCTCTGGTGGCCTCAGGAAAGGCCAGTCCCCATGCGAGTTGCTAGGGGACCTCTCGGGATTCCTCTCCCGTCCATGCCGGGGCCTCAGTCCTTGTGTGGAGTCGGGGCCGGAACCTGAGGATTCCTCTCCAGTGTTGCCATGGATCTTGGGGTGCTTCTGAGTCTCCCCAGGGGAGTCAGGCCTCGTCTCGAGTGGGGGCATGCACGTGCGCTTTCCTCCCGAGCTGCAGCAGTAGTGTCACGCTTCCTGTCACGTGGATCAAGGGATCTGTGGCTTTCCCTCGAGGCTGTCCCTCGAGGCTTTCCCGCGAGGCTTTCCCACAGGGCTGTGCCACGTGCCACCTTGGTGGGAGTCGATCCTCGGCGTGAAAGACGAGCCGGTGAAGGGAAAAGAGGTTCCTCTGGAATGGACTGAGACATCTGGGGGACTCTTGGAATGGTGGCACGACCCTGGAGTTCCTCTCGCCGTTCCTGTTGAGAGGGCCTCCTCTTGAGATGCGACGGGAACGCCGGGAACTCTTTCCCGACGAAGCAGGGAAAGGATCCCTCATCTCGAGCTACGAGGCGGAAACGGGGCTCCTCTGGATGTGGGCGGGACCCTCGTGATTCCTCTCGAGTGGAGACGGCTAGGTCGGGGAACTTCTTGATTTGCACCAAGGGTGTGAAGGACCCTTTCGAAGTTCCAGAGGTGAGGTGTGATCAGCCTCGAGACGCCTCAGCGGAAATGGGCCTCATCTCGCCTGGAGGGGAGAACCTCCTGGATTTTCTCGAGTTGCGGCAGGTCTTCTCGAGTTACGACGGGGACCTCAGGGACCCGCTCTGGTGGCCTCAGGAAAGGCCAGTCCCCATGCGAGTTGCTAGGGGACCTCTCGGGATTCCTCTCCCGTCCATGCCGGGGCCTCAGTCCTTGTGTGGAGTCGGGGCCGGAACCTGAGGATTCCTCTCCAGTGTTGCCATGGATCTTGGGGTGCTTCTGAGTCTCCCCAGGGGAGTCAGGCCTCGTCTCTAGTGGGGGCATGCACGTGCGCTTTCCTCCCGAGCTGCAGCAGTAGTGTCACGCTTCCTGTCACGTGGATCAAGGGATCTGTGGCTTTCTCTCGAGGCTGTCCCTCGAGGCTTTCCCGCGAGGCTTTCCCACAGGGCTGTGCCACGTGCCACCTTGGTGGGAGTCGATCCTCGGCGTGAAAGACGAGCCGGTGAAGGGAAAAGAGGTTCCTCTGGAATGGACTGAGACATCTGGGGGACTCTTGGAATTGTGGCACGACCCTGGAGTTCCTCTCGCCGTTCCTGTTGAGAGGGCCTCCTCTTGAGATGCGACGGGAACGCCGGGAACTCTTTCCCGACGAAGCAGGGAAAGGATCCCTCATCTCGAGCTACGAGGCGGAAACGGGGCTCCTCTGGATGTGGGCGGGACCCTCGTGATTCCTCTCGAGTGGAGACGGCTAGGTCGGGGAACTTCTTGATTTGCACCAAGGGTGTGAAGGACCCTTTCGAAGTTCCAGAAGTGAGGTGTGATCAGCCTCGAGACGCCTCAGCGGAAATGGGCCTCATCTCGCCTGGAGGGGAGAACCTCCTGGATTTTCTCGAGTTGCGGCAGGTCTTCTCGAGTTACGACGGGGACCTCAGGGACCCGCTCTGGTGGCCTCAGGAAAGGCCAGTCCCCATGCGAGTTGCTAGGGGACCTCACGGGATTCCTCTCCCGTCCATGCCGGGGCCTCAGTCCTTGTGTGGAGTCGGGGCCGGAACCTGAGGATTCCTCTCCAGTGTTGCCATGGATCTTGGGGTGCTTCTGAGTCTCCCCAGGGGAGTCAGGCCTCGTCTCGAGTGGGGGCATGCACGTGCGCTTTCCTCCCGAGCTGCAGCAGTAGTGTCACGCTTCCTGTCACGTGGATCAAGGGATCTGTGGCTTTCCCTCGAGGCTGTCCCTCGAGGCTTTCCCGCGAGGCTTTCCCACAGGGCTGTGCCACGTGCCACCTTGGTGGGAGTCGATCCTCGGCGTGAAAGACGAGCCGGTGAAGGGAAAAGAGGTTCCTCTGGAATGGACTGAGACATCTGGGGGACTCTTGGAATGGTGGCACGACCCTGGAGTTCCTCTCGCCGTTCCTGTTGAGAGGGCCTCCTCTTGAGATGCGACGGGAACGCCGGGAACTCTTTCCCGACGAAGCAGGGAAAGGATCCCTCATCTCGAGCTACGAGGCGGAAACGGGGCTCCTCTGGATGTGGGCGGGACCCTCGTGATTCCTCTCGAGTGGAGACGGCTAGGTCGGGGAACTTCTTGATTTGCACCAAGGGTGTGAAGGACCCTTTCGAAGTTCCAGAGGTGAGGTGTGATCAGCCTCGAGACGCCTCAGCGGAAATGGGCCTCATCTCGCCTGGAGGGGAGAACCTCCTGGATTTTCTCGAGTTGCGGCAGGTCTTCTCGAGTTACGACGGGGACCTCAGGGACCCGCTCTGGTGGCCTCAGGAAAGGCCAGTCCCCATGCGAGTTGCTAGGGGACCTCTCGGGATTCCTCTCCCGTCCATGCCGGGGCCTCAGTCCTTGTGTGGAGTCGGGGCCGGAACCTGAGGATTCCTCTCCAGTGTTGCCATGGATCTTGGGGTGCTTCTGAGTCTCCCCAGGGGAGTCAGGCCTCGTCTCGAGTGGGGGCATGCACGTGCTCTTTCCTCCCGAGCTGCAGCAGTAGTGTCACGCTTCCTGTCACGTGGATCAAGGGATCTGTGGCTTTCCCTCGAGGCTGTCCCTCGAGGCTTTCCCGCGAGGCTTTCCCACAGGGCTGTGCCACGTGCCACCTTGGTGTGAGTCGATCCTCGGCGTGAAAGACGAGCCGGTGAAGGGAAAAGAGGTTCCTCTGGAATGGACTGAGACATCTGGGGGACTCTTGGAATGGTGGCACGACCCTGGAGTTCCTCTCGCCGTTCCTGTTGAGAGGGCCTCCTCTTGAGATGCGACGGGAACGCCGGGAACTCTTTCCCGACGAAGCAGGGAAAGGATCCCTCATCTCGAGCTACGAGGCGGAAACGGGGCTCCTCTGGATGTGGGCGGGACCCTCGTGATTCCTCTCGAGTGGAGACGGCTATGTCGGGGAACTTCTTGATTTGCACCAAGGGTGTGAAGGACCCTTTCGAAGTTCCAGAGGTGAGGTGTGATCAGCCTCGAGACGCCTCAGCGGAAATGGGCCTCATCTCGCCTGGAGGGGAGAACCTCCTGGATTTTCTCGAGTTGCGGCAGGTCTTCTCGAGTTACGACGGGGACCTCAGGGACCCGCTCTGGTGGCCTCAGGAAAGGCCAGTCCCCATGCGAGTTGCTACGGGACCTCTCGGGATTCCTCTCCCGTCCATGCCGGGGCCTCAGTCCTTGTGTGGAGTCGGGGCCGGAACCTGAGGATTCCTCTCCAGTGTTGCCATGGATCTTGGGGTGCTTCTGAGTCTCCCCAGGGGAGTCAGGCTTCGTCTCGAGTGGGGGCATGCACGTGCGCTTTCCTCCCGAGCTGCAACAGTAGTGTCACGCTTCCTGTCACGTGGATCAAGGGATCTGTGGCTTTCTCTCGAGGCTGTCCCTCGAGGCTTTCCCGCGAGGCTTTCCCACAGGGCTGTGCCACGTGCCACCTTGGTGGGAGTCGATCCTCGGCGTGAAAGACGAGCCGGTGAAGGGAAAAGAGGTTCCTCTGGAATGGACTGAGACATCTGGGGGACTCTTGGAATGGTGGCACGACCCTGGAGTTCCTCTCGCCGTTCCTGTTGAGAGGGCCTCCTCTTGAGATGCGACGGGAACGCCGGGAACTCTTTCCCGACGAAGCAGGGAAAGGATCCCTCATCTCGAGCTACGAGGCGGAAACGGGGCTCCTCTGGATGTGGGCGGGACCCTCGTGATTCCTCTCGAGTGGAGACGGCTAGGTCGGGGAACTTCTTGATTTGCACGAAGGGTGTGAAGGACCCTTTCGAAGTTCCAGAGGTGAGGTGTGATCAGCCTCGAGACGCCTCAGCGGAAATGGGCCTCATCTCGCCTGGAGGGGAGAACCTCCTGGATTTTCTCGAGTTGCGGCAGGTCTTCTCGAGTTACGACGGGGACCTCAGGGACCCGCTCTGGTGGCCTCAGGAAAGGCCAGTCCCCATGCGAGTTGCTAGGGGACCTCTCGGGATTCCTCTCCCGTCCATGCCGGGGCCTCAGTCCTTGTGTGGAGTCGGGGCCGGAACCTGAGGATTCCTCTCCAGTGTTGCCATGGATCTTGGGGTGCTTCTGAGTCTCCCCAGGGGAGTCAGGCCTCGTCTCGAGTGGGGGCATGCACGTGCGCTTTCCTCCCGAGCTGCAGCAGTAGTGTCACGCTTCCTGTCACGTGGATCAAGGGATCTGTGGCTTTCCCTCGAGGCTGTCCCTCGAGGCTTTCCCGCGAGGCTTTCCCACAGGGCTGTGCCACGTGCCACCTTGGTGGGAGTCGATCCTCGGCGTGAAAGACGAGCCGGTGAAGGGAAAAGAGGTTCCTCTGGAATGGACTGAGACATCTGGGGGACTCTTGGAATGGTGGCACGACCCTGGAGTTCCTCTCGCCGTTCCTGTTGAGAGGGCCTCCTCTTGAGATGCGACGGGAACGCCGGGAACTCTTTCCCGACGAAGCAGGGAAAGGATCCCTCATCTCGAGCTACGAGGCGGAAACGGGGCTCCTCTGGATGTGGGCGGGACCCTCGTGATTCCTCTCGAGTGGAGACGGCTAGGTCGGGGAACTTCTTGATTTGCACCAAGGGTGTGAAGGACCCTTTCGAAGTTCCAGAGGTGAGGTGTGATCAGCCTCGAGACGCCTCAGCGGAAATGGGCCTCATCTCGCCTGGAGGGGAGAACCTCCTGGATTTTCTCGAGTTGCGGCAGGTCTTCTCGAGTTACGACGGGGACCTCAGGGACCCGCTCTGGTGGCCTCAGGAAAGGCCAGTCCCCATGCGAGTTGCTAGGGGACCTCTCGGGATTCCTCTCCCGTCCATGCCGGGGCCTCAGTCCTTGTGTGGAGTCGGGGCCGGAACCTGAGGATTCCTCTCCAGTGTTGCCATGGATCTTGGGGTGCTTCTGAGTCTCCCCAGGGGAGTCAGGCCTCGTCTCTAGTGGGGGCATGCACGTGCGCTTTCCTCCCGAGCTGCAGCAGTAGTGTCACGCTTCCTGTCACGTGGATCAAGGGATCTGTGGCTTTCTCTCGAGGCTGTCCCTCGAGGCTTTCCCGCGAGGCTTTCCCACAGGGCTGTGCCACGTGCCACCTTGGTGGGAGTCGATCCTCGGCGTGAAAGACGAGCCGGTGAAGGGAAAAGAGGTTCCTCTGGAATGGACTGAGACATCTGGGGGACTCTTGGAATTGTGGCACGACCCTGGAGTTCCTCTCGCCGTTCCTGTTGAGAGGGCCTCCTCTTGAGATGCGACGGGAACGCCGGGAACTCTTTCCCGACGAAGCAGGGAAAGGATCCCTCATCTCGAGCTACGAGGCGGAAACGGGGCTCCTCTGGATGTGGGCGGGACCCTCGTGATTCCTCTCGAGTGGAGACGGCTAGGTCGGGGAACTTCTTGATTTGCACCAAGGGTGTGAAGGACCCTTTCGAAGTTCCAGAGGTGAGGTGTGATCAGCCTCGAGACGCCTCAGCGGAAATGGGCCTCATCTCGCCTGGAGGGGAGAACCTCCTGGATTTTGTCGAGTTGCGGCAGGTCTTCTCGAGTTACGACGGGGACCTCAGGGACCCGCTCTGGTGGCCTCAGGAAAGGCCAGTCCCCATGCGAGTTGCTAGGGGACCTCTCGGGATTCCTCTCCCGTCCATGCCGGGGCCTCAGTCCTTGTGTGGAGTCGGGGCCGGAACCTGAGGATTCCTCTCCAGTGTTGCCATGGATCTTGGGGTGCTTCTGAGTCTCCCCAGGGGAGTCAGGCCTCGTCTCGAGTGGGAGCATGCACGTGCTCTTTCCTCCCGAGCTGCAGCAGTAGTGTCACGCTTCCTGTCACGTGGATCAAGGGATCTGTGGCTTTCCCTCGAGGCTGTCCCTCGAGGCTTTCCCGCGAGGCTTTCCCACAGGGCTGTGCCACGTGCCACCTTGGTGTGAGTCGATCCTCGGCGTGAAAGACGAGCCGGTGAAGGGAAAAGAGGTTCCTCTGGAATGGACTGAGACATCTGGGGGACTCTTGGAATGGTGGCACGACCCTGGAGTTCCTCTCGCCGTTCCTGTTGAGAGGGCCTCCTCTTGAGATGCGACGGGAACGCCGGGAACTCTTTCCCGACGAAGCAGGGAAAGGATCCCTCATCTCGAGCTACGAGGCGGAAACGGGGCTCCTCTGGATGTGGGCGGGACCCTCGTGATTCCTCTCGAGTGGAGACGGCTAGGTCGGGGAACTTCTTGATTTGCACCAAGGGTGTGAAGGACCCTTTCGAAGTTCCAGAGGTGAGGTGTGATCAGCCTCGAGACGCCTCAGCGGAAATGGGCCTCATCTCGCCTGGAGGGGAGAACCTCCTGGATTTTCTCGAGTTGCGGCAGGTCTTCTCGAGTTACGACGGGGACCTCAGGGACCCGCTCTGGTGGCCTCAGGAAAGGCCAGTCCCCATGCGAGTTGCTACGGGACCTCTCGGGATTCCTCTTCTGTCCATGCCGGGGCCGCAGTCCTTGTGTGGAGTCGGGGCCGGAACCTGAGGATTCCTCTCCAGTGTTGCCATGGATCTTGGGGTGCTTCTGAGTCTCCCCAGGGGAGTCAGGCCTCGTCTCTAGTGGGGGCATGCACGTGCGCTTTCCTCCCGAGCTGCAGCAGTAGTGTCACGCTTCCTGTCACGTGGATCAAGGGATCTGTGGCTTTCTCTCGAGGCTGTCCCTCGAGGCTTTCCCACGAGGCTTTCCCACAGGGCTGTGCCACGTGCCACCTTGGTGGGAGTCGATCCTCAGCGTGAAAGACGAGCCGGTGAAGGGAAAAGAGGTTCCTCTGGAATGGACTGAGACATCTGGGGGACTCTTGGAATGGTGGCACGACCCTGGAGTTCCTCTCGCCGTTCCTGTTGAGAGGGCCTCCTCTTGAGATGCGACGGGAACGCCGGGAACTCTTTCCCGACGAAGCAGGGAAAGGATCCCTCATCTCGAGCTACGAGGCGGAAACGGGGCTCCTCTGGATGTGGGCAGGACCCTCGTGATTCCTCTCGAGTGGAGACGGCTAGGTCGGGGAACTTCTTGATTTGCACCAAGGGTGTGAAGGACCCTTTCGAAGTTCCAGAGGTGAGGTGTGATCAGCCTCGAGACGCCTCAGCGGAAATGGGCCTCATCTCGCCTGGAGGGGAGAACCTCCTGGATTTTCTCGAGTTGCGGCAGGTCTTCTCGAGTTACGACGGGGACCTCAGGGACCCGCTCTGGTGGCCTCAGGAAAGGCCAGTCCCCATGCGAGTTGCTAGGGGACCTCTCGGGATTCCTCTCCCGTCCATGCCGGGGCCGCAGTCCTTGTGTGGAGTCGGGGCCGGAACCTGAGGATTCCTCTCCAGTGTTGCCATGGATCTTGGGGTGCTTCTGAGTCTCCCCAGGGGAGTCAGGCCTCGTCTCGAGTGGGGGCATGCACGTGCGCTTTCCTCCCGAGCTGCAGCAGTAGTGTCACGCTTCCTGTCACGTGGATCAAGGGATCTGTGGCTTTCTCTCGAGGCTGTCCCTCGAGGCTTTCCCACGAGGCTTTCCCACAGGGCTGTGCCACGTGCCACCTTGGTGGGAGTCGATCCTCAGCGTGAAAGACGAGCCGGTGAAGGGAAAAGAGGTTCCTCTGGAATGGACTGAGACATCTGGGGGACTCTTGGAATGGTGGCACGACCCTGGAGTTCCTCTCGCCGTTCCTGTTGAGAGGGCCTCCTCTTGAGATGCGACGGGAACGCCGGGAACTCTTTCCCGACGAAGCAGGGAAAGGATCCCTCATCTCGAGCTACGAGGCGGAAACGGGGCTCCTCTGGATGTGGGCAGGACCCTCGTGATTCCTCTCGAGTGGAGACGGCTAGGTCGGGGAACTTCTTGATTTGCACCAAGGGTGTGAAGGACCCTTTCGAAGTTCCAGAGGTGAGGTGTGATCAGCCTCGAGACGCCTCAGCGGAAATGGGCCTCATCTCGCCTGGAGGGGAGAACCTCCTGGATTTTCTCGAGTTGCGGCAGGTCTTCTCGAGTTACGACGGGGACCTCAGGGACCCGCTCTGGTGGCCTCAGGAAAGGCCAGTCCCCATGCGAGTTGCTAGGGGACCTCTCGGGATTCCTCTCCCGTCCATGCCGGGGCCTCAGTCCTTGTGTGGAGTCGGGGCCGGAACCTGAGGATTCCTCTCCAGTGTTGCCATGGATCTTGGGGTGCTTCTGAGTCTCCCCAGGGGAGTCAGGCCTCGTCTCGAGTGGGGGCATGCACGTGCGCTTTCCTCCCGAGCTGCAGCAGTAGTGTCACGCTTCCTGTCACGTGGATCAAGGGATCTGTGGCTTTCCCTCGAGGCTGTCCCTCGAGGCTTTCCCGCGAGGCTTTCCCACAGGGCTGTGCCACGTGCCACCTTGGTGGGAGTCGATCCTCGGCGTGAAAGACGAGCCGGTGAAGGGAAAAGAGGTTCCTCTGGAATGTACTGAGACATCTGGGGGACTCTTGGAATGGTGGCACGACCCTGGAGTTCCTCTCGCCGTTCCTGTTGAGAGGGCCTCCTCTTGAGATGCGACGGGAACGCCGGGAACTCTTTCCCGACGAAGCAGGGAAAGGATCCCTCATCTCGAGCTACGAGGCGGAAACGGGGCTCCTCTGGATGTGGGCGGGACCCTCGTGATTCCTCTCGAGTGGAGACGGCTAGGTCGGGGAACTTCTTGATTTGCACCAAGGGTGTGAAGGACCCTTTCGAAGTTCCAGAGGTGAGGTGTGATCAGCCTCGAGACGCCTCAGCGGAAATGGGCCTCATCTCGCCTGGAGGGGAGAACCTCCTGGATTTTCTCGAGTTGCGGCAGGTCTTCTCGAGTTACGACGGGGACCTCAGGGACCCGCTCTGGTGGCCTCAGGAAAGGCCAGTCCCCATGCGAGTTGCTAGGGGACCTCACGGGATTCCTCTCCCGTCCATGCCGGGGCCTCAGTCCTTGTGTGGAGTCGGGGCCGGAACCTGAGGATTCCTCTCCAGTGTTGCCATGGATCTTGGGGTGCTTCTGAGTCTCCCCAGGGGAGTCAGGCCTCGTCTCGAGTGGGGGCATGCACGTGCGCTTTCCTCCCGAGCTGCAGCAGTAGTGTCACGCTTCCTGTCACGTGGATCAAGGGATCTGTGGCTTTCCCTCGAGGCTGTCCCTCGAGGCTTTCCCGCGAGGCTTTCCCACAGGGCTGTGCCACGTGCCACCTTGGTGGGAGTCGATCCTCGGCGTGAAAGACGAGCCGGTGAAGGGAAAAGAGGTTCCTCTGGAATGGACTGAGACATCTGGGGGACTCTTGGAATGGTGGCACGACCCTGGAGTTCCTCTCGCCGTTCCTGTTGAGAGGGCCTCCTCTTGAGATGCGACGGGAACGCCGGGAACTCTTTCCCGACGAAGCAGGGAAAGGATCCCTCATCTCGAGCTACGAGGCGGAAACGGGGCTCCTCTGGATGTGGGCGGGACCCTCGTGATTCCTCTCGAGTGGAGACGGCTAGGTCGGGGAACTTCTTGATTTGCACCAAGGGTGTGAAGGACCCTTTCGAAGTTCCAGAGGTGAGGTGTGATCAGCCTCGAGACGCCTCAGCGGAAATGGGCCTCATCTCGCCTGGAGGGGAGAACCTCCTGGATTTTCTCGAGTTGCGGCAGGTCTTCTCGAGTTACGACGGGGACCTCAGGGACCCGCTCTGGTGGCCTCAGGAAAGGCCAGTCCCCATGCGAGTTGCTAGGGGACCTCTCGGGATTCCTCTCCCGTCCATGCCGGGGCCTCAGTCCTTGTGTGGAGTCGGGGCCGGAACCTGAGGATTCCTCTCCAGTGTTGCCATGGATCTTGGGGTGCTTCTGAGTCTCCCCAGGGGAGTCAGGCCTCGTCTCGAGTGGGGGCATGCACGTGCGCTTTCCTCCCGAGCTGCAGCAGTAGTGTCACGCTTCCTGTCACGTGGATCAAGGGATCTGTGGCTTTCCCTCGAGGCTGTCCGTCGAGGCTTTCCCGCGAGGCTTTCCCACAGGGCTGTGCCACGTGCCACCTTGGTGTGAGTCGATCCTCGGCGTGAAAGACGAGCCGGTGAAGGGAAAAGAGGTTCCTCTGGAATGGACTGAGATATCTGGGGGACTCTTGGAATGGTGGCACGACCCTGGAGTTCCTCTCGCCGTTCCTGTTGAGAGGGCCTCCTCTTGAGATGCGACGGGAACGCCGGGAACTCTTTCTCGACGACGCAGGGAAAGGATCCCTCATCTCGAGCTACGAGGCGGAAACGGGGCTCCTCTGGATGTGGGCGGGACCCTCGTGATTCCTCTCGAGTGAAGACGGGTATGTCGGTGAACTTCTTGATTTGCACCAAGGGTGTGAAGGACCCTTTCGAAGTTCCAGAGGTGAGGTGTGATCAGCCTCGAGACGCCTCAGCGGAAATGGGCCTCATCTCGCCTGGAGGGGAGAACCTCCTGGATTTTCTCGAGTTGCGGCAGGTCTTCTCGAGTTACGACGGGGACCTCAGGGACCCGCTCTGGTGGCCTCAGGAAAGGCCAGTCCCCATGCGAGTTGCTAGGGGACCTCTCGGGATTCCTCTCCCGTCCATGCCGGGGCCTCAGTCCTTGTGTGGAGTCGGGGCCGGAACCTGAGGATTCCTCTCCAGTGTTGCCATGGATCTTGGGGTGCTTCTGAGTCTCCCCAGGGGAGTCAGGCCTCGTCTCGAGTGGGGGCATGCACGTGCGCTTTCCTCCCGAGCTGCAGCAGTAGTGTCACGCTTCCTGTCACGTGGATCAAGGGATCTGTGGCTTTCCCTCGAGGCTGTCCCTCGAGGCTTTCCCGCGAGGCTTTCCCACAGGGCTGTGCCACGTGCCACCTTGGTGGGAGTCGATCCTCGGCGTGAAAGACGAGCCGGTGAAGGGAAAAGAGGTTCCTCTGGAATGGACTGAGACATCTGGGGGACTCTTGGAATGGTGGCACGACCCTGGAGTTCCTCTCGCCGTTCCTGTTGAGAGGGCCTCCTCTTGAGATGCGACGGGAACGCCGGGAACTCTTTCCCGACGAAGCAGGGAAAGGATCCCTCATCTCGAGCTACGAGGCGGAAACGGGGCTCCTCTGGATGTGGGCGGGACCCTCGTGATTCCTCTCGAGTGGAGACGGCTAGGTCGGGGAACTTCTTGATTTGCACCAAGGGTGTGAAGGACCCTTTCGAAGTTCCAGAGGTGAGGTGTGATCAGCCTCGAGACGCCTCAGCGGAAATGGGCCTCATCTCGCCTGGAGGGGAGAACCTCCTGGATTTTCTCGAGTTGCGGCAGGTCTTCTCGAGTTACGACGGGGACCTCAGGGACCCGCTCTGGTGGCCTCAGGAAAGGCCAGTCCCCATGCGAGTTGCTAGGGGACCTCTCGGGATTCCTCTCCCGTCCATGCCGGGGCCTCAGTCCTTGTGTGGAGTCGGGGCCGGAACCTGAGGATTCCTCTCCAGTGTTGCCATGGATCTTGGGGTGCTTCTGAGTCTCCCCAGGGGAGTCAGGCCTCGTCTAGAGTGGGGGCATGCACGTGCGCTTTCCTCCCGAGCTGCAGCAGTAGTGTCACGCTTCCTGTCACGTGGATCAAGGGATCTGTGGCTTTCCCTCGAGGCTGTCCCTCGAGGCTTTCCCGTGAGGCTTTCCCACAGGGCTGTGCCAGGTGCCACCTTGGTGGGAGTCGATCCTCGGCGTGAAAGACGAGCCGGTGAAGGGAAAAGAGGTTCCTCTGGAATGGACTGAGACATCTGGGGGACTCTTGGAATGGTGGCACGACCCTGGAGTTCCTCTCGCCGTTCCTGTTGAGAGGGCCTCCTCTTGAGATGCGACGGGAACGCCGGGAACTCTTTCCCGACGAAGCAGGGAAAGGATCCCTCATCTCGAGCTACGAGGCGGAAACGGGGCTCCTCTGGATGTGGGCGGGACCCTCGTGATTCCTCTCGAGTGGAGACGGCTAGGTCGGGGAACTTCTTGATTTGCACCAAGGGTGTGAAGGACCCTTTCGAAGTTCCAGAGGTGAGGTGTGATCAGCCTCGAGACGCCTCAGCGGAAATGGGCCTCATCTCGCCTGGAGGGGAGAACCTCCTGGATTTTCTCGAGTTGCGGCAGGTCTTCTCGAGTTACGACGGGGACCTCAGGGACCCGCTCTGGTGGCCTCAGGAAAGGCCAGTCCCCATGCGAGTTGCTAGGGGACCTCTCGGGATTCCTCTCCCGTCCATGCCGGGGCCTCAGTCCTTGTGTGGAGTCGGGGCCGGAACCTGAGGATTCCTCTCCAGTGTTGCCATGGATCTTGGGGTGCTTCTGAGTCTCCCCAGGGGAGTCAGGCCTCGTCTCGAGTGGGGGCATGCACGTGCGCTTTCCTCCCGAGCTGCAGCAGTAGTGTCACGCTTCCTGTCACGTGGATCAAGGGATCTGTGGCTTTCCCTCGAGGCTGTCCCTCGAGGCTTTCCCACGAGGCTTTCCCACAGGGCTGTGCCACGTGCCACCTTGGTGGGAGTCGATCCTCGGCGTGAAAGACGAGCCGGTGAAGGGAAAAGAGGTTCCTCTGGAATGGACTGAGACATCTGGGGGACTCTTGGAATGGTGGCACGACCCTGGAGTTCCTCTCGCCGTTCCTGTTGAGAGGGCCTCCTCTTGAGATGCGACGGGAACGCCGGGAACTCTTTCCCGACGAAGCAGGGAAAGGATCCCTCATCTCGAGCTACGAGGCGGAAACGGGGCTCCTCTGGATGTGGGCGGGACCCTCGTGATTCCTCTCGAGTGGAGACGGCTAGGTCGGGGAACTTCTTGATTTGCACCAAGGGTGTGAAGGACCCTTTCGAAGTTCCAGAGGTGAGGTGTGATCAGCCTCGAGACGCCTCAGCGGAAATGGGCCTCATCTCGCCTGGAGGGGAGAACCTCCTGGATTTTCTCGAGTTGCGGCAGGTCTTCTCGAGTTACGACGGGGACCTCAGGGACCCGCTCTGGTGGCCTCAGGAAAGGCCAGTCCCCATGCGAGTTGCTAGGGGACCTCTCGGGATTCCTCTCCCGTCCATGCCGGGGCCTCAGTCCTTGTGTGGAGTCGGGGCCGGAACCTGAGGATTCCTCTCCAGTGTTGCCATGGATCTTGGGGTGCTTCTGAGTCTCCCCAGGGGAGTCAGGCCTCGTCTAGAGTGGGGGCATGCACGTGCGCTTTCCTCCCGAGCTGCAGCAGTAGTGTCACGCTTCCTGTCACGTGGATCAAGGGATCTGTGGCTTTCCCTCGAGGCTGTCCCTCGAGGCTTTCCCGTGAGGCTTTCCCACAGGGCTGTGCCAGGTGCCACCTTGGTGGGAGTCGATCCTCGGCGTGAAAGACGAGCCGGTGAAGGGAAAAGAGGTTCCTCTGGAATGGACTGAGACATCTGGGGGACTCTTGGAATGGTGGCACGACCCTGGAGTTCCTCTCGCCGTTCCTGTTGAGAGGGCCTCCTCTTGAGATGCGACGGGAACGCCGGGAACTCTTTCCCGACGAAGCAGGGAAAGGATCCCTCATCTCGAGCTACGAGGCGGAAACGGGGCTCCTCTGGATGTGGGCGGGACCCTCGTGATTCCTCTCGAGTGGAGACGGCTAGGTCGGGGAACTTCTTGATTTGCACCAAGGGTGTGAAGGACCCTTTCGAAGTTCCAGAGGTGAGGTGTGATCAGCCTCGAGACGCCTCAGCGGAAATGGGCCTCATCTCGCCTGGAGGGGAGAACCTCCTGGATTTTCTCGAGTTGCGGCAGGTCTTCTCGAGTTACGACGGGGACCTCAGGGACCCGCTCTGGTGGCCTCAGGAAAGGCCAGTCCCCATGCGAGTTGCTAGGGGACCTCTCGGGATTCCTCTCCCGTCCATGCCGGGGCCTCAGTCCTTGTGTGGAGTCGGGGCCGGAACCTGAGGATTCCTCTCCAGTGTTGCCATGGATCTTGGGGTGCTTCTGAGTCTCCCCAGGGGAGTCAGGCCTCGTCTCGAGTGGGGGCATGCACGTGCGCTTTCCTCCCGAGCTGCAGCAGTAGTGTCACGCTTCCTGTCACGTGGATCAAGGGATCTGTGGCTTTCCCTCGAGGCTGTCCCTCGAGGCTTTCCCGCGAGGCTTTCCCACAGGGCTGTGCCACGTGCCACCTTGGTGGGAGTCGATCCTCGGCGTGAAAGACGAGCCGGTGAAGGGAAAAGAGGTTCCTCTGGAATGGACTGAGACATCTGGGGGACTCTTGGAATGGTGGCACGACCCTGGAGTTCCTCTCGCCGTTCCTGTTGAGAGGGCCTCCTCTTGAGATGCGACGGGAACGCCGGGAACTCTTTCCCGACGAAGCAGGGAAAGGATCCCTCATCTCGAGCTACGAGGCGGAAACGGGGCTCCTCTGGATGTGGGCGGGACCCTCGTGATTCCTCTCGAGTGGAGACGGCTAGGTCGGGGAACTTCTTGATTTGCACCAAGGGTGTGAAGGACCCTTTCGAAGTTCCAGAGGTGAGGTGTGATCAGCCTCGAGACGCCTCAGCGGAAATGGGCCTCATCTCGCCTGGAGGGGAGAACCTCCTGGATTTTCTCGAGTTGCGGCAGGTCTTCTCGAGTTACGACGGGGACCTCAGGGACCCGCTCTGGTGGCCTCAGGAAAGGCCAGTCCCCATGCGAGTTGCTAGGGGACCTCTCGGGATTCCTCTCCCGTCCATGCCGGGGCCTCAGTCCTTGTGTGGAGTCGGGGCCGGAACCTGAGGATTCCTCTCCAGTGTTGCCATGGATCTTGGGGTGCTTCTGAGTCTCCCCAGGGGAGTCAGGCCTCGTCTCGAGTGGGGGCATGCACGTGCGCTTTCCTCCCGAGCTGCAGCAGTAGTGTCACGCTTCCTGTCACGTGGATCAAGGGATCTGTGGCTTTCCCTCGAGGCTGTCCCTCGAGGCTTTCCCACGAGGCTTTCCCACAGGGCTGTGCCACGTGCCACCTTGGTGGGAGTCGATCCTCGGCGTGAAAGACGAGCCGGTGAAGGGAAAAGAGGTTCCTCTGGAATGGACTGAGACATCTGGGGGACTCTTGGAATGGTGGCACGACCCTGGAGTTCCTCTCGCCGTTCCTGTTGAGAGGGCCTCCTCTTGAGATGCGACGGGAACGCCGGGAACTCTTTCCCGACGAAGCAGGGAAAGGATCCCTCATCTCGAGCTACGAGGCGGAAACGGGGCTCCTCTGGATGTGGGCGGGACCCTCGTGATTCCTCTCGAGTGGAGACGGCTAGGTCGGGGAACTTCTTGATTTGCACCAAGGGTGTGAAGGACCCTTTCGAAGTTCCAGAGGTGAGGTGTGATCAGCCTCGAGACGCCTCAGCGGAAATGGGCCTCATCTCGCCTGGAGGGGAGAACCTCCTGGATTTTCTCGAGTTGCGGCAGGTCTTCTCGAGTTACGACGGGGACCTCAGGGACCCGCTCTGGTGGCCTCAGGAAAGGCCAGTCCCCATGCGAGTTGCTAGGGGACCTCTCGGGATTCCTCTCCCGTCCATGCCGGGGCCTCAGTCCTTGTGTGGAGTCGGGGCCGGAACCTGAGGATTCCTCTCCAGTGTTGCCATGGATCTTGGGGTGCTTCTGAGTCTCCCCAGGGGAGTCAGGCCTCGTCTAGAGTGGGGGCATGCACGTGCGCTTTCCTCCCGAGCTGCAGCAGTAGTGTCACGCTTCCTGTCACGTGGATAAAGGGATCTGTGGCTTTCCCTCGAGGCTGTCCCTCGAGGCTTTCCCGTGAGGCTTTCCCACAGGGCTGTGCCAGGTGCCACCTTGGTGGGAGTCGATCCTCGGCGTGAAAGACGAGCCGGTGAAGGGAAAAGAGGTTCCTCTGGAATGGACTGAGACATCTGGGGGACTCTTGGAATGGTGGCACGACCCTGGAGTTCCTCTCGCCGTTCCTGTTGAGAGGGCCTCCTCTTGAGATGCGACGGGAACGCCGGGAACTCTTTCCCGACGAAGCAGGGAAAGGATCCCTCATCTCGAGCTACGAGGCGGAAACGGGGCTCCTCTGGATGTGGGCGGGACCCTCGTGATTCCTCTCGAGTGGAGACGGCTAGGTCGGGGAACTTCTTGATTTGCACCAAGGGTGTGAAGGACCCTTTCGAAGTTCCAGAGGTGAGGTGTGATCAGCCTCGAGACGCCTCAGCGGAAATGGGCCTCATCTCGCCTGGAGGGGAGAACCTCCTGGATTTTCTCGAGTTGCGGCAGGTCTTCTCGAGTTACGACGGGGACCTCAGGGACCCGCTCTGGTGGCCTCAGGAAAGGCCAGTCCCCATGCGAGTTGCTTGGGGACCTCTCGGGATTCCTCTCCTGTCCATGCCGGGGCCTCAGTCCTTGTGTGGAGTCGGGGCCGGAACCTGAGGATTCCTCTCCAGTGTTGCCATGGATCTTGGGGTGCTTCTGAGTCTCCCCAGGGGAGTCAGGCCTCGTCTCGAGTGGGGGCATGCACGTGCGCTTTCCTCCCGAGCTGCAGCAGTAGTGTCACGCTTCCTGTCACGTGGATCAAGGGATCTGTGGCTTTCCCTCGAGGCTGTCCCTCGAGGCTTTCCCGCGAGGCTTTCCCACAGGGCTGTGCCACGTGCCACCTTGGTGTGAGTCGATCCTCGGCGTGAAAGACGAGCCGGTGAAGGGAAAAGAGGTTCCTCTGGAATGGACTGAGACATCTGGGGGACTCTTGGAATGGTGGCACGACCCTGGAGTTCCTCTCGCCGTTCCTGTTGAGAGGGCCTCCTCTTGAGATGCGACGGGAACGCCGGGAACTCTTTCCCGACGAAGCAGGGAAAGGATCCCTCATCTCGAGCTACGAGGCGGAAACGGGGCTCCTCTGGATGTGGGCGGGACCCTCGTGATTCCTCTCGAGTGGAGACGGCTAGGTCGGGGAACTTCTTGATTTGCACCAAGGGTGTGAAGGACCCTTTCGAAGTTCCAGAGGTGAGGTGTGATCAGCCTCGAGACGCCTCATCGGATATGGGCCTCATCTCGCCTGGAGGGGAGAACCTCCTGGATTTTCTCGAGTTGCGGCAGGTCTTCTCGAGTTACGACGGGGACCTCAGGGACCCGCTCTGGTGGCCTCAGGAAAGGCCAGTCCCCATGCGAGTTGCTAGGGGACCTCTCGGGATTCCTCTCCCGTCCATGCCGGTGCCTCAGTCCTTGTGTGGAGTCGGGGCTGGAACCTGAGGATTCCTCTCCAGTGTTGCCATGGATCTTGGGGTGCTTCTGAGTCTCCCCAGGGGAGTCAGGCCTCGTCTCGAGTGGGGGCATGCACGTGCGCTTTCCTCCCGAGCTGCAGCAGTAGTGTCACGCTTCCTGTCACGTGGATCAAGGGATCTGTGGCTTTCCCTAGAGGCTGTCCCTCGAGGCTTTCCCACGAGGCTTTCCCACAGGGCTGTGCCACGTGCCACCTTGGTGTGAGTCGATCCTCGGCGTGAAAGACGAACCGGTGAAGGGAAAAGAGGTTCCTCTGGAATGGACTGAGACATCTGGGGGACTCTTGGAATGGTGGCACGACCCTGGAGTTCCTCTCGCCGTTCCTGTTGAGAGGGCCTCCTCTTGAGATGCGACGGGAACGCCGGGAACTCTTTCCCGACGAAGCAGGGAAAGGATCCCTCATCTCGAGCTACGAGGCGGAGACGGGGCTCCTCTGGATGTGGGCGGGACCCTCGTGATTCCTCTCGAGTGGAGACGGCTAGGTCGGGGAACTTCTTGATTTGCACCAAGGGTGTGAAGGACCCTTTCGAAGTTCCAGAGGTGAGGTGTGATCAGCCTCGAGACGCCTCAGCGGAAATGGGCCTCATCTCGCCTGGAGGGGAGAACCTCCTGGATTTTCTCGAGTTGCGGCAGGTCTTCTCGAGTTACGACGGGGACCTCAGGGACCCGCTCTGGTGGCCTCAGGAAAGGCCAGTCCCCATGCGAGTTGCTAGGGGACCTCTCGGGATTCCTCTCCCGTCCATGCCGGGGCCTCAGTCCTTGTGTGGAGTCGGGGCCGGAACCTGAGGATTCCTCTCCAGTGTTGCCATGGATCTTGGGGTGCTTCTGAGTCTCCCCAGGGGAGTCAGGCCTCGTCTCGAGTGGGGGCATGCACGTGCGCTTTCCTCCCGAGCTGCAGCAGTAGTGTCACGCTTCCTGTCACGTGGATCAAGGGATCTGTGGCTTTCCCTCGAGGCTGTCCCTCGAGGCTTTCCCGCGAGGCTTTCCCACAGGGCTGTGCCACGTGCCACCTTGGTGTGAGTCGATCCTCCGCGTGAAAGACGAACCGGTGAAGGGAAAAGAGGTTCCTCTGGAATGGACTGAGACATCTGGGGGACTCTTGGAATGGTGGCACGACCCTGGAGTTCCTCTCGCCGTTCCTGTTGAGAGGGCCTCCTCTTGAGATGCGACGGGAACGCCGGGAACTCTTTCCCGACGAAGCAGGGAAAGGATCCCTCATCTCGAGCTACGAGGCGGAGACGGGGCTCCTCTGGATGTGGGCGGGACCCTCGTGATTCCTCTCGAGTGGAGACGGCTAGGTCGGGGAACTTCTTGATTTGCACCAAGGGTGTGAAGGACCCTTTCGAAGTTCCAGAGGTGAGGTGTGATCAGCCTCGAGACGCCTCAGCGGAAATGGGCCTCATCTCGCCTGGAGGGGAGAACCTCCTGGATTTTCTCGAGTTGCGGCAGGTCTTCTCGAGTTACGACGGGGACCTCAGGGACCCGCTCTGGTGGCCTCAGGAAAGGCCAGTCCCCATGCGAGTTGCTAGGGGACCTCTCGGGATTCCTCTCCCGTCCATGCCGGGGCCTCAGTCCTTGTGTGGAGTCGGGGCCGGAACCTGAGGATTCCTCTCCAGTGTTGCCATGGATCTTGGGGTGCTTCTGAGTCTCCCCAGGGGAGTCAGGCCTCGTCTCGAGTGGGGGCATGCACGTGCGCTTTCCTCCCGAGCTGCAGCAGTAGTGTCACGCTTCCTGTCACGTGGATCAAGGGATCTGTGGCTTTCCCTCGAGGCTGTCCCTCGAGGCTTTCCCGCGAGGCTTTCCCACAGGGCTGTGCCACGTGCCACCTTGGTGTGAGTCGATCCTCGGCGTGAAAGACGAGCCGGTGAAGGGAAAAGAGGTTCCTCTGGAATGGACTGAGACATCTGGGGGACTCTTGGAATGGTGGCACGACCCTGGAGTTCCTCTCGCCGTTCCTGTTGAGAGGGCCTCCTCTTGAGATGCGACGGGAACGCCGGGAACTCTTTCCCGACGACAGGGAAAGGATCCCTCATCTCGAGCTACGAGGCGGAAACGGGGCTCCTCTGGATGTGGGCGGGACCCTCGTGATTCCTCTCGAGTGGAGACGGCTAGGTCGGGGAACTTCTTGATTTGCACCAAGGGTGTGAAGGACCCTTTCGAAGTTCAAGAGGTGAGGTGTGATCAGCCTCGAGACGCCTCAGCGGAAATGGGCCTCATCTCGCCTGGAGGGGAGAACCTCCTGGATTTTCTCGAGTTGCGGCAGGTCTTCTCGAGTTACGACAGGGACCTCAGGGACCCGCTCTGGTGGCCTCAGGAAAGGCCAGTCCCCATGCGAGTTGCTAGGGGACCTCTCGGGATTCCTCTCCCGTCCATGCCGGGGCCTCAGTCCTTGTGTGGAGTCGGGGCTGGAACCTGAGGATTCCTCTCCAGTGTTGCCATGGATCTTGGGGTGCTTCTGAGTCTCCCCAGGGGAGTCAGGCCTCGTCTCGAGTGGGGGCATGCACGTGCGCTTTCCTCCCGAGCTGCAGCAGTAGTGTCACGCTTCCTGTCACGTGGATCAAGGGATCTGTGGCTTTCCCTCGAGGCTGTCCCTCGAGGCTTTCCCACGAGGCTTTCCCACAGGGCTGTGCCACGTGCCACCTTGGTGTGAGTCGATCCTCGGCGTGAAAGACGAGCCGGTGAAGGGAAAAGAGGTTCCTCTGGAATGGACTGAGACATCTGGGGGACTCTTGGAATGGTGGCACGACCCTGGAGTTCCTCTCGCCGTTCCTGTTGAGAGGGCCTCCTCTTGAGATGCGACGGGAATGCCGGGAACTCTTTCCCGACGAAGCAGGGAAAGGATCCCTCATCTCGAGCTACGAGGCGGAGACGGGGCTCCTCTGGATGTGGGCGGGACCCTCGTGATTCCTCTCGAGTGGAGACGGCTAGGTCGGGGAACTTCTTGATTTGCACCAAGGGTGTGAAGGACCCTTTCGACGTTCCAGAGGTGAGGTGTGATCAGCCTCGAGACGCCTCAGCGGAAATGGGCCTCATCTCGCTTGGAGGGGAGAACCTCCTGGATTTTCTCGAGTTGCGGCAGGTCTTCTCGAGTTACGACGGGGACCTCAGGGACCCGCTCTGGTGGCCTCAGGAAAGGCCAGTCCCCATGCGAGTTGCTAGGGGACCTCTCGGGATTCCTCTCCCGTCCATGCCGGGGCCTCAGTCCTTGTGTGGAGTCGGGGCTGGAACCTGAGGATTCCTCTCCAGTGTTGCCATGGATCTTGGGGTGCTTCTGAGTCTCCCCAGGGGAGTCAGGCCTCGTCTCGAGTGGGGGCATGCACGTGCGCTTTCCTCCCGAGCTGCAGCAGTAGTGTCACGCTTCCTGTCACGTGGATCAAGGGATCTGTGGCTTTCCCTCGAGGCTGTCCCTCGAGGCTTTCCCACGAGGCTTTCCCACAGGGCTGTGCCACGTGCCACCTTGGTGTGAGTCGATCCTCGGCGTGAAAGACGAGCCGGTGAAGGGAAAAGAGGTTCCTCTGGAATGGACTGAGACATCTGGGGGACTCTTGGAATGGTGGCACGACCCTGGAGTTCCTCTCGCCGTTCCTGTTGAGAGGGCCTCCTCTTGAGATGCGACGGGAACGCCGGGAACTCTTTCCCGACGAAGCAGGGAAAGGATCCCTCATCTCGAGCTACGAGGCGGAGACGGGGCTCCTCTGGATGTGGGCGGGACCCTCGTGATTCCTCTCGAGTGGAGACGGCTAGGTCGGGGAACTTCTTGATTTGCACCAAGGGTGTGAAGGACCCTTTCGAAGTTCCAGAGGTGAGGTGTGATCAGCCTCGAGACGCCTCAGCGGAAATGGGCCTCATCTCGCCTGGAGGGGAGAACCTCCTGGATTTTCTCGAGTTGCGGCAGGTCTTCTCGAGTTACGACGGGGACCTCAGGGACCCGCTCTGGTGGCCTCAGGAAAGGCCAGTCCCCATGCGAGTTGCTAGGGGACCTCTCGGGATTCCTCTCCCGTCCATGCCGGGGCCTCAGTCCTTGTGTGGAGTCGGGGCCGGAACCTGAGGATTCCTCTCCAGTGTTGCCATGGATCTTGGGGTGCTTCTGAGTCTCCCCAGGGGAGTCAGGCCTCGTCTCGAGTGGGGGCATGCACGTGCGCTTTCCTCCCGAGCTGCAGCAGTAGTGTCACGCTTCCTGTCACGTGGATCAAGGGATCTGTGGCTTTCCCTCGAGGCTGTCCCTCGAGGCTTTCCCACGAGGCTTTCCCACAGGGCTGTGCCACGTGCCACCTTGGTGTGAGTCGATCCTCGGCGTGAAAGACGAGCCGGTGAAGGGAAAAGAGGTTCCTCTGGAATGGACTGAGACATCTGGGGGACTCTTGGAATGGTGGCACGACCCTGGAGTTCCTCTCGCCGTTCCTGTTGAGAGGGCCTCCTCTTGAGATGCGACGGGAACGCCGGGAACTCTTTCCCGACGAAGCAGGGAAAGGATCCCTCATCTCGAGCTACGAGGCGGAGACGGGGCTCCTCTGGATGTGGGCGGGACCCTCGTGATTCCTCTCGAGTGGAGACGGCTAGGTCGGGGAACTTCTTGATTTGCACCAAGGGTGTGAAGGACCCTTTCGAAGTTCCAGAGGTGAGGTGTGATCAGCCTCGAGACGCCTCAGCGGAAATGGGCCTCATCTCGCCTGGAGGGGAGAACCTCCTGGATTTTCTCGAGTTGCGGCAGGTCTTCTCGAGTTACGACGGGGACCTCAGGGACCCGCTCTGGTGGCCTCAGGAAAGGCCAGTCCCCATGCGAGTTGCTAGGGGACCTCTCGGGATTCCTCTCCCGTCCATGCCGGGGCCTCAGTCCTTGTGTGGAGTCGGGGCCGGAACCTGAGGATTCCTCTCCAGTGTTGCCATGGATCTTGGGGTGCTTCTGAGTCTCCCCAGGGGAGTCAGGCCTCGTCTCGAGTGGGGGCATGCACGTGCGCTTTCCTCCCGAGCTGCAGCAGTAGTGTCACGCTTCCTGTCACGTGGATCAAGGGATCTGTGGCTTTCCCTCGAGGCTGTACCTCGAGGCTTTCCCGCGAGGCTTTCCCACAGGGCTGTGCCACGTGCCACCTTGGTGGGAGTCGATCCTCGGCGTGAAAGACGAGCCGGTGAAGGGAAAAGAGGTTCCTCTGGAATGGACTGAGACATCTGGGGGACTCTTGGAATGGTGGCACGACCCTGGAGTTCCTCTCGCCGTTCCTGTTGAGAGGGCCTCCTCTTGAGATGCGACGGGAATGCCGGGAACTCTTTCCCGACGAAGCAGGGAAAGGATCCCTCATCTCGAGCTACGAGGCGGAGACGGGGCTCCTCTGGATGTGGGCGGGACCCTCGTGATTCCTCTCGAGTGGAGACGGCTAGGTCGGGGAACTTCTTGATTTGCACCAAGGGTGTGAAGGACCCTTTCGACGTTCCAGAGGTGAGGTGTGATCAGCCTCGAGACGCCTCAGCGGAAATGGGCCTCATCTCGCTTGGAGGGGAGAAACTCCTGGATTTTCTCGAGTTGCGGCAGGTCTTCTCGAGTTACGACGGGGACCTCAGGGACCCGCTCTGGTGGCCTCAGGAAAGGCCAGTCCCCATGCGAGTTGCTAGGGGACCTCTCGGGATTCCTCTCCCGTCCATCCCGGGGCCTCAGTCCTTGTGTGGAGTCGGGGCTGGAACCTGAGGATTCCTCTCCAGTGTTGCCATGGATCTTGGGGTGCTTCTGAGTCTCCCCAGGGGAGTCAGGCCTCGTCTCGAGTGGGGGCATGCACGTGCGCTTTCCTCCCGAGCTGCAGCAGTAGTGTCACGCTTCCTGTCACGTGGATCAAGGGATCTGTGGCTTTCCCACGAGGCTTTCCCACAGGGCTGTGCCACGTGCCACCTTGGTGGGAGTCGATCCTCGGCGTGAAAGACGAGCCGGTGAAGGGAAAGAGGTTCCTCTGGAATGGACTGAGACATCTGGGGGACTCTTGGAATGGTGGCACGACCCTGGAGTTCCTCTCGCCGTTCCTGTTGAGAGGGCCTCCTCTTGAGATGCGACGGGAACGCCGGGAACTCTTTCCCTACGAAGCAGGGAAAGGATCCCTCATCTCGAGCTACGAGGCGGAGACGGGGCTCCTCTGGATGTGGGCGGGACCCTCGTGATTCCTCTCGAGTGGAGACGGCTAGGTCGGGGAACTTCTTGATTTGCACCAAGGGTGTGAAGGACCCTTTCGAAGTTCCAGAGGTGAGGTGTGATCAGCCTGGAGACGCCTCAGCGGAAATGGGCCTCATCTCGCCTGGAGGGGAGAACCTCCTGGATTTTCTCGAGTTGCGGCAGGTCTTCTCGAGTTACGACGGGGACCTCAGGGACCCGCTCTGGTGGCCTCAGGAAAGGCCAGTCCCCATGCGAGTTGCTAGGGGACCTCTCGGGATTCCTCTCCCGTCCATGCCGGGGCCTCAGTCCTTGTGTGGAGTCGGGGCCGGAACCTGAGGATTCCTCTCCAGTGTTGCCATGGATCTTGGGGTGCTTCTGAGTCTCCCCAGGGGAGACAGGCCTCGTCTCGAGTGGGGGCATGCACGTGCGCTTTCCTCCCGAGCTGCAGCAGTAGTGTCACGCTTCCTGTCACGTGGATCAAGGGATCTGTGGCTTTCCCTCGAGGCTGTCCCTCGAGGCTTTCCCGCGAGGCTTTCCCACAGGGCTGTGCCACGTGCCACCTTGGTGTGAGTCGATCCTCGGCGTGAAAGACGAGCCGGTGAAGGGAAAAGAGGTTCCTCTGGAATGGACTGAGACATCTGGGGGACTCTTGGAATGGTGGCACGACCCTGGAGTTCCTCTCGCCGTTCCTGTTGAGAGGGCCTCCTCTTGAGATGCGACGGGAACGCCGGGAACTCTTTCCCGACGAAGCAGGGAAAGGATCCCTCATCTCGAGCTACGAGGCGGAAACGGGGCTCCTCTGGATGTGGGCGGGACCCTCGTGATTCCTCTCGAGTGGAGACGGCTAGGTCGGGGAACTTCTTGATTTGCACCAAGGGTGTGAAGGACCCTTTCGAAGTTCCAGAGGTGAGGTGTGATCAGCCTCGAGACGCCTCAGCGGAAATGGGCCTCATCTCGCCTGGAGGGGAGAACCTCCTGGATTTTCTCGAGTTGCGGCAGGTCTTCTCGAGTTACGACGGGGACCTCAGGGACCCGCTCTGGTGGCCTCAGGAAAGGCCAGTCCCCATGCGAGTTGCTAGGGGACCTCTCGGGATTCCTCTCCCGTCCAGGCCGGGGCCTCAGTCCTTGTGTGGAGTCGGGGCTGGAACCTGAGGATTCCTCTCCAGTGTTGCCATGGATCTTGGGGTGCTTCTGAGTCTCCCCAGGGGAGTCAGGCCTCGTCTCGAGTGGGGGCATGCACGTGCGCTTTCCTCCCGAGCTGCAGCAGTAGTGTCACGCTTCCTGTCACGTGGATCAAGGGATCTGTGGCTTTCCCTAGAGGCTGTCCCTCGAGGCTTTCCCACGAGGCTTTCCCACAGGGCTGTGCCACGTGCCACCTTGGTGTGAGTCGATCCTCGGCGTGAAAGACGAACCGGTGAAGGGAAAAGAGGTTCCTCTGGAATGGACTGAGACATCTGGGGGACTCTTGGAATGGTGGCACGACCCTGGAGTTCCTCTCGCCGTTCCTGTTGAGAGGGCCTCCTCTTGAGATGCGACGGGAACGCCGGGAACTCTTTCCCGACGAAGCAGGGAAAGGATCCCTCATCTCGAGCTACGAGGCGGAGACGGGGCTCCTCTGGATGTGGGCGGGACCCTCGTGATTCCTCTCGAGTGGAGACGGCTAGGTCGGGGAACTTCTTGATTTGCACCAAGGGTGTGAAGGACCCTTTCGAAGTTCCAGAGGTGAGGTGTGATCAGCCTCGAGACGCCTCAGCGGAAATGGGCCTCATCTCGCCTGGAGGGGAGAACCTCCTGGATTTTCTCGAGTTGCGGCAGGTCTTCTCGAGTTACGACGGGGACCTCAGGGACCCGCTCTGGTGGCCTCAGGAAAGGCCAGTCCCCATGCGAGTTGCTAGGGGACCTCTCGGGATTCCTCTCCCGTCCATGCCGGGGCCTCAGTCCTTGTGTGGAGTCGGGGCCGGAACCTGAGGATTCCTCTCCAGTGTTGCCATGGATCTTGGGGTGCTTCTGAGTCTCCCCAGGGGAGTCAGGCCTCGTCTCGAGTGGGGGCATGCACGTGCGCTTTCCTCCCGAGCTGCAGCAGTAGTGTCACGCTTCCTGTCACGTGGATCAAGGGATCTGTGGCTTTCCCTCGAGGCTGTCCCTCGAGGCTTTCCCGCGAGGCTTTCCCACAGGGCTGTGCCACGTGCCACCTTGGTGGGAGTCGATCCTCGGCGTGAAAGACGAGCCGGTGAAGGGAAAAGAGGTTCCTCTGGAATGGACTGAGACATCTGGGGGACTCTTGGAATGGTGGCACGACCCTGGAGTTCCTCTCGCCGTTCCTGTTGAGAGGGCCTCCTCTTGAGATGCGACGGGAATGCCGGGAACTCTTTCCCGACGAAGCAGGGAAAGGATCCCTCATCTCGAGCTACGAGGCGGAGACGGGGCTCCTCTGGATGTGGGCGGGACCCTCGTGATTCCTCTCGAGTGGAGACGGCTAGGTCGGGGAACTTCTTGATTTGCACCAAGGGTGTGAAGGACCCTTTCGACGTTCCAGAGGTGAGGTGTGATCAGCCTCGAGACGCCTCAGCGGAAATGGGCCTCATCTCGCTTGGAGGGGAGAACCTCCTGGATTTTCTCGAGTTGCGGCAGGTCTTCTCGAGTTACGACGGGGACCTCAGGGACCCGCTCTGGTGGCCTCAGGAAAGGCCAGTCCCCATGCGAGTTGCTAGGGGACCTCTCGGGATTCCTCTCCCGTCCATCCCGGGGCCTCAGTCCTTGTGTGGAGTCGGGGCTGGAACCTGAGGATTCCTCTCCAGTGTTGCCATGGATCTTGGGGTGCTTCTGAGTCTCCCCAGGGGAGTCAGGCCTCGTCTCGAGTGGGGGCATGCACGTGCGCTTTCCTCTCGAGCTGCAGCAGTAGTGTCACGCTTCCTGTCCCGTGGATCAAGGGATCTGTGGCTTTCCCTCGAGGCTGTACCTCGAGGCTTTCCCGCGAGGCTTTCCCACAGGGCTGTGCCACGTGCCACCTTGGTGGGAGTCGATCCTCGGCGTGAAAGACGAGCCGGTGAAGGGAAAAGAGGTTCCTCTGGAATGGACTGAGACATCTGGGGGACTCTTGGAATGGTGGCACGACCCTGGAGTTCCTCTCGCCGTTCCTGTTGAGAGGGCCTCCTCTTGAGATGCGACGGGAACGCCGGGAACTCTTTCTCGACGACGCAGGGAAAGGATCCCTCATCTCGAGCTACGAGGCGGAAACGGGGCTCCTCTGGATGTGGGCGGGACCCTCGTGATTCCTCTCGAGTGGAGACGGCTAGGTCGGGGAACTTCTTGATTTGCACCAAGGGTGTGAAGGACCCTTTCGAAGTTCCAGAGGTGAGGTGTGATCAGCCTCGAGACGCCTCAGCGGAAATGGGCCTCATCTCGCCTGGAGGGGAGAACCTCCTGGATTTTCTCGAGTTGCGGCAGGTCTTCTCGAGTTACGACGGGGACCTCAGGGACCCGCTCTGGTGGCCTCAGGAAAGGCCAGTCCCCATGCGAGTTGCTAGGGGACCTCTCGGGATTCCTCTCCCGTCCATGCCGGGGCCTCAGTCCTTGTGTGGAGTCGGGGCTGGAACCTGAGGATTCCTCTCCAGTGTTGCCATGGATCTTGGGGTGCTTCTGAGTCTCCCCAGGGGAGTCAGGCCTCGTCTCGAGTGGGGGCATGCACGTGCGCTTTCCTCCCGAGCTGCAGCAGTACTGTCACGCTTCCTGTCCCGTGGATCAAGGGATCTGTGGCTTTCCCTCGAGGCTGTCCCTCGAGGCTTTCCCGCGAGGCTTTCCCACAGGGCTGTGCCACGTGCCACCTTGGTGTGAGTCGATCCTCGGCGTGAAAGACGAGCCGGTGAAGGGAAAAGAGGTTCCTCTGGAATGGACTGAGACATCTGGGGGACTCTTGGAATGGTGGCACGACCCTGGAGTTCCTCTCGCCGTTCCTGTTGAGAGGGCCTCCTCTTGAGATGCGACGGGAACGCCGGGAACTCTTTCCCGACGAAGCAGGGAAAGGATCCCTCATCTCGAGCTACGAGGCGGAGACGGGGCTCCTCTGGATGTGGGCGGGACACTCGTGATTCCTCTCGAGTGGAGACGGCTAGGTCGGGGAACTTCTTGATTTGCACCAAGGGTGTGAAGGACCCTTTCGAAGTTCCAGAGGTGAGGTGTGATCAGCCTCGAGACGCCTCAGCGGAAATGGGCCTCATCTCGCCTGGAGGGGAGAACCTCCTGGATTTTCTCGAGTTGCGGCAGGTCTTCTCGAGTTACGACGGGGACCTCAGGGACCCGCTCTGGTGGCCTCAGGAAAGGCCAGTCCCCATGCGAGTTGCTAGGGGACCTCTCGGGATTCCTCTCCCGTCCATGCCGGGGCCTCAGTCCTTGTGTGGAGTCGGGGCTGGAACCTGAGGATTCCTCTCCAGTGTTGCCATGGATCTTGGGGTGCTTCTGAGTCTCCCCAGGGGAGTCAGGCCTCGTCTCGAGTGGGGGCATGCACGTGCGCTTTCCTCCCGAGCTGCAGCAGTACTGTCACGCTTCCTGTCACGTGGATCAAGGGATCTGTGGCTTTCCCTCGAGGCTGTCCCTCGAGGCTTTCCCGCGAGGCTTTCCCACAGGGCTGTGCCACGTGCCACCTTGGTGTGAGTCGATCCTCGGCGTGAAAGACGAGCCGGTGAAGGGAAAAGAGGTTCCTCTGGAATGGACTGAGACATCTGGGGGACTCTTGGAATGGTGGCACGACCCTGGAGTTCCTCTCGCCGTTCCTGTTGAGAGGGCCTCCTCTTGAGATGCGACGGGAACGCCGGGAACTCTTTCCCGACGAAGCAGGGAAAGGATCCCTCATCTCGAGCTACGAGGCGGAGACGGGGCTCCTCTGGATGTGGGCGGGACCCTCGTGATTCCTCTCGAGTGGAGACGGCTAGGTCGGGGAACTTCTTGATTTGCACCAAGGGTGTGAAGGACCCTTTCGAAGTTCCAGAGGTGAGGTGTGATCAGCCTCGAGACACCTCAGCGGAAATGGGCCTCATCTCGCCTGGAGGGGAGAACCTCCTGGATTTTCTCGAGTTGCGGCAGGTCTTCTCGAGTTACGACGGGGACCTCAGGGACCCGCTCTGGTGGCCTCAGGAAAGGCCAGTCCCCATGCGAGTTGCTAGGGGACCTCTCGGGATTCCTCTCCCGTCCATGCCGGGGCCTCAGTCCTTGTGTGGAGTCGGGGCTGGAACCTGAGGATTCCTCTCCAGTGTTGCCATGGATCTTGGGGTGCTTCTGAGTCTCCCCAGGGGAGTCAGGCCTCGTCTCGAGTGGGGGCATGCACGTGCGCTTTCCTCCCGAGCTGCAGCAGTAGTGTCACGCTTCCTGTCACGTGGATCAAGGGATCTGTGGCTTTCCCTCGAGGCTGTCCCTCGAGGCTTTCCCACGAGGCTTTCCCACAGGGCTGTGCCACGTGCCACCTTGGTGTGAGTCGATCCTCAGCGTGAAAGACGAGCCGGTGAAGGGAAAAGAGGTTCCTCTGGAATGGACTGAGACATCTGGGGGACTCTTGGAATGGTGGCACGACCCTGGAGTTCCTCTCGCCGTTCCTGTTGAGAGGGCCTCCTCTTGAGATGCGACGGGAACGCCGGGAACTCTTTCCCGACGAAGCAGGGAAAGGATCCCTCATCTCGAGCTACGAGGCGGAGACGGGGCTCCTCTGGATGTGGGCGGGACCCTCGTGATTCCTCTCGAGTGGAGACGGCTAGGTCGGGGAACTTCTTGATTTGCACCAAGGGTGTGAAGGACCCTTTCGAAGTTCCAGAGGTGAGGTGTGATCAGCCTCGAGACGCCTCAGCGGAAATGGGCCTCATCTCGCCTGGAGGGGAGAACCTCCTGGATTTTCTCGAGTTGCGGCAGGTCTTCTCGAGTTACGACGGGGACCTCAGGGACCCGCTCTGGTGGCCTCAGGAAAGGCCAGTCCCCATGCGAGTTGCTAGGGGACCTCTCGGGATTCCTCTCCCGTCCATGCCGGGGCCTCAGTCCTTGTGTGGAGTCGGGGCCGGAACCTGAGGATTCCTCTCCAGTGTTGCCATGGATCTTGGGGTGCTTCTGAGTCTCCCCAGGGGAGTCAGGCCTCGTCTCGAGTGGGGGCATGCACGTGCGCTTTCCTCCCGAGCTGCAGCAGTAGTGTCACGCTTCCTGTCACGTGGATCAAGGGATCTGTGGCTTTCCCTCGAGGCTGTCCCTCGAGGCTTTCCCACGAGGCTTTCCCACAGGGCTGTGCCACGTGCCACCTTGGTGGGAGTCGATCCTCGGCGTGAAAGACGAGCCGGTGAAGGGAAAAGAGGTTCCTCTGGAATGGACTGAGACATCTGGGGGACTCTTGGAATGGTGGCACGACCCTGGAGTTCCTCTCGCCGTTCCTGTTGAGAGGGCCTCCTCTTGAGATGCGACGGGAACGCCGGGAACTCTTTCCCGACGAAGCAGGGAAAGGATCCCTCATCTCGAGCTACGAGGCGGAGACGGGGCTCCTCTGGATGTGGGCGGGACCCTCGTGATTCCTCTCGAGTGGAGACGGCTAGGTCGGGGAACTTCTTGATTTGCACCAAGGGTGTGAAGGACCCTTTCGAAGTTCCAGAGGTGAGGTGTGATCAGCCTCGAGACGCCTCAGCGGAAATGGGCCTCATCTCGCCTGGAGGGGAGAACCTCCTGGATTTTCTCGAGTTGCGGCAGGTCTTCTCGAGTTACGACGGGGACCTCAGGGACCCGCTCTGGTGGCCTCAGGAAAGGCCAGTCCCCATGCGAGTTGCTAGGGAACCTCTCGGGATTCCTCTCCCGTCCATGCCGGGGCCTCAGTCCTTGTGTGGAGTCGGGGCTGGAACCTGAGGATTCCTCTCCAGTGTTGCCATGGATCTTGGGGTGCTTCTGAGTCTCCCCAGGGGAGTCAGGCCTCGTCTCGAGTGGGGGCATGCACGTGCGCTTTCCTCCCAAGCTGCAGCAGTACTGTCACGCTTCCTGTCACGTGGATCAAGGGATCTGTGGCTTTCCCTCGAGGCTGTACCTCGAGGCTTTCCCACGAGGCTTTCCCACAGGGCTGTGCCACGTGCCACCTTGGTGTGAGTCGATCCTCAGCGTGAAAGACGAGCCGGTGAAGGGAAAAGAGGTTCCTCTGGAATGGACTGAGACATCTGGGGGACTCTTGGAATGGTGGCACGACCCTGGAGTTCCTCTCGCCGTTCCTGTTGAGAGGGCCTCCTCTTGAGATGCGACGGGAACGCCGGGAACTCTTTCCCGACGAAGCAGGGAAAGGATCCCTCATCTCGAGCTACGAGGCGGAGACGGGGCTCCTCTGGATGTGGGCGGGACCCTCGTGATTCCTCTCGAGTGGAGACGGCTAGGTCGGGGAACTTCTTGATTTGCACCAAGGGTGTGAAGGACCCTTTCGAAGTTCCAGAGGTGAGGTGTGATCAGCCTCGAGACGCCTCAGCGGAAATGGGCCTCATCTCGCCTGGAGGGGAGAACCTCCTGGATTTTCTCGAGTTGCGGCAGGTCTTCTCGAGTTACGACGGGGACCTCAGGGACCCGCTCTGGTGGCCTCAGGAAAGGCCAGTCCCCATGCGAGTTGCTAGGGGACCTCTCGGGATTCCTCTCCCGTCCATGCCGGGGCCTCAGTCCTTGTGTGGAGTCGGGGCCGGAACCTGAGGATTCCTCTCCAGTGTTGCCATGGATCTTGGGGTGCTTCTGAGTCTCCCCAGGGGAGTCAGGCCTCGTCTCGAGTTGGGGCATGCACGTGCGCTTTCCTCCCAAGCTGCAGCAGTACTGTCACGCTTCCTGTCACGTGGATCAAGGGATCTGTGGCTTTCCCTCGAGGCTGTCCCTCGAGGCTTTCCCACGAGGCTTTCCCACAGGGCTGTGCCACGTGCCACCTTGGTGTGAGTCGATCCTCAGCGTGAAAGACGAGCCGGTGAAGGGAAAAGAGGTTCCTCTGGAATGGACTGAGACATCTGGGGGACTCTTGGAATGGTGGCACGACCCTGGAGTTCCTCTCGCCGTTCCTGTTGAGAGGGCCTCCTCTTGAGATGCGACGGGAACGCCGGGAACTCTTTCCCGACGAAGCAGGGAAAGGATCCCTCATCTCGAGCTACGAGGCGGAAACGGGGCTCCTCTGGATGTGGGCGGGACCCTCGTGATTCCTCTCGAGTGGAGACGGCTAGGTCGGGGAACTTCTTGATTTGCACCAAGGGTGTGAAGGACCCTTTCGAAGTTCGAAGTTCCAGAGGTGAGGTGTGATCAGCCTCGAGACGCCTCAGCGGAAATGGGCCTCATCTCGCCTGGAGGGGAGAACCTCCTGGATTTTCTCGAGTTGCGGCAGGTCTTCTCGAGTTACGACGGGGACCTCAGGGACCCGCTCTGGTGGCCTCAGGAAAGGCCAGTCCCCATGCGAGTTGCTAGGGGACCTCTCGGGATTCCTCTCCCGTCCATGCCGGGGCCTCAGTCCTTGTGTGGAGTCGGGGCCGGAACCTGAGGATTCCTCTCCAGTGTTGCCATGGATCTTGGGGTGCTTCTGAGTCTCCCCAGGGGAGTCAGGCCTCGTCTCGAGTGGGGGCATGCACGTGCGCTTTCCTCCCGAGCTGCAGCAGTAGTGTCACGCTTCCTGTCACGTGGATCAAGGGATCTGTGGCTTTCCCTCGAGGCTGTCCCTCGAGGCTTTCCCACGAGGCTTTCCCACAGGGCTGTGCCACGTGCCACCTTGGTGGGAGTCGATCCTCGGCGTGAAAGACGAGCCGGTGAAGGGAAAAGAGGTTCCTCTGGAATGGACTGAGACATCTGGGGGACTCTTGGAATGGTGGCACGACCCTGGAGTTCCTCTCGCCGTTCCTGTTGAGAGGGCCTCCTCTTGAGATGCGACGCGAACGACGGGAACTCTTTCTCGACGACGCAGGGAAAGGATCCCTCATCTCGAGCTACGAGGCGGAAACGGGGCTCCTCTGGATGTGGGCGGGACCCTCGTGATTCCTCTCGAGTGGAGACGGCTAGGTCGGGGAACTTCTTGATTTGCACCAAGGGTGTGAAGGACCCTTTCGAAGTTCCAGAGGTGAGGTGTGATCAGCCTCGAGACGCCTCAGCGGAAATGGGCCTCATCTCGCCTGGAGGGGAGAACCTCCTGGATTTTCTCGAGTTGCGGCAGGTCTTCTCGAGTTACGACGGGGACCTCAGGGACCCGCTCTGGTGGCCTCAGGAAAGGCCAGTCCCCATGCGAGTTGCTAGGGGACCTCTCGGGATTCCTCTCCCGTCCATGCCGGGGCCTCAGTCCTTGTGTGGAGTCGGGGCTGGAACCTGAGGATTCCTCTCCAGTGTTGCCATGGATCTTGGGGTGCTTCTGAGTCTCCCCAGGGGAGTCAGGCCTCGTCTCGAGTGGGGGCATGCACGTGCGCTTTCCTCCCGAGCTGCAGCAGTACTGTCACGCTTCCTGTCACGTGGATCAAGGGATCTGTGGCTTTCCCTCGAGGCTGTCCCTCGAGGCTTTCCCGCGAGGCTTTCCCACAGGGCTGTGCCACGTGCCACCTTGGTGTGAGTCGATCCTCGGCGTGAAAGACGAGCCGGTGAAGGGAAAAGAGGTTCCTCTGGAATGGACTGAGACATCTGGGGGACTCTTGGAATGGTGGCACGACCCTGGAGTTCCTCTCGCCGTTCCTGTTGAGAGGGCCTCCTCTTGAGATGCGACGGGAACGCCGGGAACTCTTTCCCGACGAAGCAGGGAAAGGATCCCTCATCTCGAGCTACGAGGCGGAGACGGGGCTCCTCTGGATGTGGGCGGGACCCTCGTGATTCCTCTCGAGTGGAGACGGCTAGGTCGGGGAACTTCTTGATTTGCACCAAGGGTGTGAAGGACCCTTTCGAAGTTCCAGAGGTGAGGTGTGATCAGCCTCGAGACGCCTCAGCGGAAATGGGCCTCATCTCGCCTGGAGGGGAGAACCTCCTGGATTTTCTCGAGTTGCGGCAGGTCTTCTCGAGTTACGACGGGGACCTCAGGGACCCGCTCTGGTGGCCTCAGGAAAGGCCAGTCCCCATGCGAGTTGCTAGGGGACCTCTCGGGATTCCTCTCCCGTCCATGCCGGGGCCTCAGTCCTTGTGTGGAGTCGGGGCTGGAACCTGAGGATTCCTCTCCAGTGTTGCCATGGATCTTGGGGTGCTTCTGAGTCTCCCCAGGGGAGTCAGGCCTCGTCTCGAGTGGGGGCATGCACGTGCGCTTTCCTCCCGAGCTGCAGCAGTAGTGTCACGCTTCCTGTCACGTGGATCAAGGGATCTGTGGCTTTCCCTCGAGGCTGTCCCTCGAGGCTTTCCCGCGAGGCTTTCCCACAGGGCTGTGCCACGTGCCACCTTGGTGTGAGTCGATCCTCAGCGTGAAAGACGAGCCGGTGAAGGGAAAAGAGGTTCCTCTGGAATGGACTGAGACATCTGGGGGACTCTTGGAATGGTGGCACGACCCTGGAGTTCCTCTCGCCGTTCCTGTTGAGAGGGCCTCCTCTTGAGATGCGACGGGAACGCCGGGAACTCTTTCCCGACGAAGCAGGGAAAGGATCCCTCATCTCGAGCTACGAGGCGGAGACGGGGCTCCTCTGGATGTGGGCGGGACCCTCGTGATTCCTCTCGAGTGGAGACGGCTAGGTCGGGGAACTTTTTGATTTGCACCAAGGGTGTGAAGGACCCTTTCGAAGTTCCAGAGGTGAGGTGTGATCAGCCTCGAGACGCCTCAGCGGAAATGGGCCTCATCTCGCCTGGAGGGGAGAACCTCCTGGATTTTCTCGAGTTGCGGCAGGTCTTCTCGAGTTACGACGGGGACCTCAGGGACCCGCTCTGGTGGCCTCAGGAAAGGCCAGTCCCCATGCGAGTTGCTAGGGGACCTCTCGGGATTCCTCTCCTGTCCATGCCGGGGCCTCAGTCCTTGTGTGGAGTCGGGGCCGGAACCTGAGGATTCCTCTCCAGTGTTGCCATGGATCTTGGGGTGCTTCTGAGTCTCCCCAGGGGAGTCAGGCCTCGTCTCGAGTGGGGGCATGCACGTGCGCTTTCCTCCCGAGCTGCAGCAGTAGTGTCACGCTTCCTGTCACGTGGATCAAGGGATCTGTGGCTTTCTCTCGAGGCTGTCCCTCGAGGCTTTCCCACGAGGCTTTCCCACAGGGCTGTGCCACGTGCCACCTTGGTGGGAGTCGATCCTCGGCGTGAAAGACGAGCCGGTGAAGGGAAAAGAGGTTCCTCTGGAATGGACTGAGACATCTGGGGGACTCTTGGAATGGTGGCACGACCCTGGAGTTCCTCTCGCCGTTCCTGTTGAGAGGGCCTCCTCTTGAGATGCGACGGGAACGCCGGGAACTCTTTCCCGACGAAGCAGGGAAAGGATCCCTCATCTCGAGCTACGAGGCGGAAACGGGGCTCCTCTGGATGTGGGCGGGACCCTCGTGATTCCTCTCGAGTGGAGACGGCTAGGTCGGGCAACTTCTTGATTTGCACCAAGGGTGTGAAGGACCCTTTCGAAGTTCCAGAGGTGAGGTGTGATCAGCCTCGAGACGCCTCAGCGGAAATGGGCCTCATCTCGCCTGGAGGGGAGAACCTCCTGGATTTTCTCGAGTTGCGGCAGGTCTTCTCGAGTTACGACGGGGACCTCAGGGACCCGCTCTGGTGGCCTCAGGAAAGGCCAGTCCCCATGCGAGTTGCTAGGGGACCTCTCGGGATTCCTCTCCCGTCCATGCCGGGGCCTCAGTCCTTGTGTGGAGTCGGGGCCGGAACCTGAGGATTCCTCTCCAGTGTTGCCATGGATCTTGGGGTGCTTCTGAGTCTCCCCAGGGGAGTCAGGCCTCGTCTCGAGTGGGGGCATGCACGTGCGCTTTCCTCCCGAGCTGCAGCAGTAGTGTCACGCTTCCTGTCACGTGGATCAAGGGATCTGTGGCTTTCCCTCGAGGCTGTCCCTCGAGGCTTTCCCGCGAGGCTTTCCCACAGGGCTGTGCCACGTGCCACCTTGGTGTGAGTCGATCCTCGGCGTGAAAGACGAGCCGGTGAAGGGAAAGGAGGTTCCTCTGGAATGGACTGAGACATCTGGGGGACTCTTGGAATGGTGGCACGACCCTGGAGTTCCTCTCGCCGTTCCTGTTGAGAGGGCCTCCTCTTGAGATGCGACGGGAACGCCGGGAACTCTTTCCCGACGAAGCAGGGAAAGGATCCCTCATCTCGAGCTACGAGGCGGAGACGGGGCTCCTCTGGATGTGGGCGGGACCCTCGTGATTCCTCTCGAGTGGAGACGGCTAGGTCGGGGAACTTCTTGATTTGCACCAAGGGTGTGAAGGACCCTTTCGAAGTTCCAGAGGTGAGGTGTGATCAGCCTCGAGACGCCTCAGCGGAAATGGGCCTCATCTCGCCTGGAGGGGAGAACCTCCTGGATTTTCTCGAGTTGCGGCAGGTCTTCTCGAGTTACGACGGGGACCTCAGGGACCCGCTCTGGTGGCCTCAGGAAAGGCCAGTCCCCATGCGAGTTGCTAGGGGACCTCTCGGGATTCCTCTCCCGTCCATGCCGGGGCCTCAGTCCTTGTGTGGAGTCGGGGCCGGAACCTGAGGATTCCTCTCCAGTGTTGCCATGGATCTTGGGGTGCTTCTGAGTCTCCCCAGGGGAGTCAGGCCTCGTCTCGAGTGGGGGCATGCACGTGCGCTTTCCTCCCAAGCTGCAGCAGTACTGTCACGCTTCCTGTCACGTGGATCAAGGGATCTGTGGCTTTCCCTCGAGGCTGTCCCTCGAGGCTTTCCCACGAGGCTTTCCCACAGGGCTGTGCCACGTGCCACCTTGGTGTGAGTCGATCCTCAGCGTGAAAGACGAGCCGGTGAAGGGAAAAGAGGTTCCTCTGGAATGGACTGAGACATCTGGGGGACTCTTGGAATGGTGGCACGACCCTGGAGTTCCTCTCGCCGTTCCTGTTGAGAGGGCCTCCTCTTGAGATGCGACGGGAACGCCGGGAACTCTTTCCCGACGAAGCAGGGAAAGGATCCCTCATCTCGAGCTACGAGGCGGAAACGGGGCTCCTCTGGATGTGGGCGGGACCCTCGTGATTCCTCTCGAGTGGAGTCGGCTAGGTCGGGGAACTTCTTGATTTGCACCAAGGGTGTGAAGGACCCTTTCGAAGTTCCAGAGGTGAGGTGTGATCAGCCTCGAGACGCCTCAGCGGAAATGGGCCTCATCTCGCCTGGAGGGGAGAACCTCCTGGATTTTCTCGAGTTGCGGCAGGTCTTCTCGAGTTACGACGGGGACCTCAGGGACCCGCTCTGGTGGCCTCAGGAAAGGCCAGTCCCCATGCGAGTTGCTAGGGGACCTCTCGGGATTCCTCTCCTGTCCATGCCGGGGCCTCAGTCCTTGTGTGGAGTCGGGGCCGGAACCTGAGGATTCCTCTCCAGTGTTGCCATGGATCTTGGGGTGCTTCTGAGTCTCCCCAGGGGAGTCAGGCCTCGTCTCGAGTGGGGGCATGCACGTGCGCTTTCCTCCCGAGCTGCAGCAGTAGTGTCACGCTTCCTGTCACGTGGATCAAGGGATCTGTGGCTTTCTCTCGAGGCTGTCCCTCGAGGCTTTCCCACGAGGCTTTCCCACAGGGCTGTGCCACGTGCCACCTTGGTGGGAGTCGATCCTCGGCGTGAAAGACGAGCCGGTGAAGGGAAAAGAGGTTCCTCTGGAATGGACTGAGACATCTGGGGGACTCTTGGAATGGTGGCACGACCCTGGAGTTCCTCTCGCCGTTCCTGTTGAGAGGGCCTCCTCTTGAGATGCGACGCGAACGCCGGGAACTCTTTCTCGACGACGCAGGGAAAGGATCCCTCATCTCGAGCTACGAGGCGGAAACGGGGCTCCTCTGGATGTGGGCGGGACCCTCGTGATTCCTCTCGAGTGGAGACGGCTAGGTCGGGGAACTTCTTGATTTGCACCAAGGGTGTGAAGGACCCTTTCGAAGTTCCAGAGGTGAGGTGTGATCAGCCTCGAGACGCCTCAGCGGAAATGGGCCTCATCTCGCCTGGAGGGGAGAACCTCCTGGATTTTCTCGAGTTGCGGCAGGTCTTCTCGAGTTACGACGGGGACCTCAGGGACCCGCTCTGGTGGCCTCAGGAAAGGCCAGTCCCCATGCGAGTTGCTAGGGGACCTCTCGGGATTCCTCTCCCGTCCATGCCGGGGCCTCAGTCCTTGTGTGGAGTCGGGGCTGGAACCTGAGGATTCCTCTCCAGTGTTGCCATGGATCTTGGGGTGCTTCTGAGTCTCCCCAGGGGAGTCAGGCCTCGTCTCGAGTGGGGGCATGCACGTGCGCTTTCCTCCCAAGCTGCAGCAGTACTGTCACGCTTCCTGTCACGTGGATCAAGGGATCTGTGGCTTTCCCTCGAGGCTGTCCCTCGAGGCTTTCCCGCGAGGCTTTCCCACAGGGCTGTGCCACGTGCCACCTTGGTGTGAGTCGATCCTCGGCGTGAAAGACGAGCCGGTGAAGGGAAAAGAGGTTCCTCTGGAATGGACTGAGACATCTGGGGGACTCTTGGAATGGTGGCACGACCCTGGAGTTCCTCTCGCCGTTCCTGTTGAGAGGGCCTCTTCTTGAGATGCGACGGGAACGCCGGGAACTCTTTCCCGACGAAGCAGGGAAAGGATCCCTCATCTCGAGCTACGAGGCGGAGACGGGGCTCCTCTGGATGTGGGCGGGACCCTCGTGATTCCTCTCGAGTGGAGACGGCTAGGTCGGGGAACTTCTTGATTTGCACCAAGGGTGTGAAGGACCCTTTCGAAGTTCCAGAGGTGAGGTGTGATCAGCCTCGAGACGCCTCAGCGGAAATGGGCCTCATCTCGCCTGGAGGGGAGAACCTCCTGGATTTTCTCGAGTTGCGGCAGGTCTTCTCGAGTTACGACAGGGACCTCAGGGACCCGCTCTGGTGGCCTCAGGAAAGGCCAGTCCCCATGCGAGTTGCTAGGGGACCTCTCGGGATTCCTCTCCCGTCCATGCCGGGGCCTCAGTCCTTGTGTGGAGTCGGGGCTGGAACCTGAGGATTCCTCTCCAGTGTTGCCATGGATCTTGGGGTGCTTCTGAGTCTCCCCAGGGGAGTCAGGCCTCGTCTCGAGTGGGGGCATGCACGTGCGCTTTCCTCCCGAGCTGCAGCAGTAGTGTCACGCTTCCTGTCACGTGGATCAAGGGATCTGTGGCTTTCCCTCGAGGCTGTCCCTCGAGGCTTTCCCACGAGGCTTTCCCACAGGGCTGTGCCACGTGCCACCTTGGTGTGAGTCGATCCTCAGCGTGAAAGACGAGCCGGTGAAGGGAAAAGAGGTTCCTCTGGAATGGACTGAGACATCTGGGGGACTCTTGGAATGGTGGCACGACCCTGGAGTTCCTCTCGCCGTTCCTGTTGAGAGGGCCTCCTCTTGAGATGCGACGGGAACGCCAGGAACTCTTTCCCGACGAAGCAGGGAAAGGATCCCTCATCTCGAGCTACGAGGCGGAGACGGGGCTCCGCTGGATGTGGGCGGGACCCTCGTGATTCCTCTCGAGTGGAGACGGCTAGGTCGGGGAACTTTTTGATTTGCACCAAGGGTGTGAAGGACCCTTTCGAAGTTCCAGAGGTGAGGTGTGATCAGCCTCGAGACGCCTCAGCGGAAATGGGCCTCATCTCGCCTGGAGGGGAGAACCTCCTGGATTTTCTCGAGTTGCGGCAGGTCTTCTCGAGTTACGACGGGGACCTCAGGGACCCGCTCTGGTGGCCTCAGGAAAGGCCAGTCCCCATGCGAGTTGCTAGGGGACCTCTCGGGATTCCTCTCCTGTCCATGCCGGGGCCTCAGTCCTTGTGTGGAGTCGGGGCCGGAACCTGAGGATTCCTCTCCAGTGTTGCCATGGATCTTGGGGTGCTTCTGAGTCTCCCCAGGGGAGTCAGGCCTCGTCTCGAGTGGGGGCATGCACGTGCGCTTTCCTCCCGAGCTGCAGCAGTAGTGTCACGCTTCCTGTCACGTGGATCAAGGGATCTGTGGCTTTCTCTCGAGGCTGTCCCTCGAGGCTTTCCCACGAGGCTTTCCCACAGGGCTGTGCCACGTGCCACCTTGGTGGGAGTCGATCCTCGGCGTGAAAGACGAGCCGGTGAAGGGAAAAGAGGTTCCTCTGGAATGGACTGAGACATCTGGGGGACTCTTGGAATGGTGGCACGACCCTGGAGTTCCTCTCGCCGTTCCTGTTGAGAGGGCCTCCTCTTGAGATGCGACGGGAACGCCGGGAACTCTTTCCCGACGAAGCAGGGAAAGGATCCCTCATCTCGAGCTACGAGGCGGAAACGGGGCTCCTCTGGATGTGGGCGGGACCCTCGTGATTCCTCTCGAGTGGAGACGGCTAGGTCGGGGAACTTCTTGATTTGCACCAAGGGTGTGAAGGACCCTTTCGAAGTTCCAGAGGTGAGGTGTGATCAGCCTCGAGACGCCTCAGCGGAAATGGGCCTCATCTCGCCTGGAGGGGAGAACCTCCTGGATTTTCTCGAGTTGCGGCAGGTCTTCTCGAGTTACGACGGGGACCTCAGGGACCCGCTCTGGTGGCCTCAGGAAAGGCCAGTCCCCATGCGAGTTGCTAGGGGACCTCTCGGGATTCCTCTCCCGTCCATGCCGGGGCCTCAGTCCTTGTGTGGAGTCGGGGCCGGAACCTGAGGATTCCTCTCCAGTGTTGCCATGGATCTTGGGGTGCTTCTGAGTCTCCCCAGGGGAGTCAGGCCTCGTCTCGAGTGGGGGCATGCACGTGCGCTTTCCTCCCGAGCTGCAGCAGTAGTGTCACGCTTCCTGTCACGTGGATCAAGGGATCTGTGGCTTTCCCTCGAGGCTGTCCCTCGAGGCTTTCCCGCGAGGCTTTCCCACAGGGCTGTGCCACGTGCCACCTTGGTGTGAGTCGATCCTCGGCGTGAAAGACGAGCCGGTGAAGGGAAAAGAGGTTCCTCTGGAATGGACTGAGACATCTGGGGGACTCTTGGAATGGTGGCACGACCCTGGAGTTCCTCTCGCCGTTCCTGTTGAAAGGGCCTCCTCTTGAGATGCGACGGGAACGCCGGGAACTCTTTCCCGACGAAGCAGGGAAAGGATCCCTCATCTCGAGCTACGAGGCGGAAACGGGGCTCCTCTGGATGTGGGCGGGACCCTCGTGATTCCTCTTGAGTGGAGACGGCTAGGTCGGGGAACTTCTTGATTTGCACCAAGGGTGTGAAGGACCCTTTCGAAGTTCCAGAGGTGAGGTGTGATCAGCCTCGAGACGCCTCAGCGGAAATGGGCCTCATCTCGCCTGGAGGGGAGAACCTCCTGGATTTTCTCGAGTTGCGGCAGGTCTTCTCGAGTTACGACGGGGACCTCAGGGACCCGCTCTGGTGGCCTCAGGAAAGGCCAGTCCCCATGCGAGTTGCTAGGGGACCTCTCGGGATTCCTCTCCTGTCCATGCCGGGGCCTCAGTCCTTGTGTGGAGTCGGGGCCGGAACCTGAGGATTCCTCTCCAGTGTTGCCATGGATCTTGGGGTGCTTCTGAGTCTCCCCAGGGGAGTCAGGCCTCGTCTCGAGTGGGGGCATGCACGTGCGCTTTCCTCCCGAGCTGCAGCAGTAGTGTCACGCTTCCTGTCACGTGGATCAAGGGATCTGTGGCTTTCTCTCGAGGCTGTCCCTCGAGGCTTTCCCACGAGGCTTTCCCACAGGGCTGTGCCACGTGCCACCTTGGTGGGAGTCGATCCTCGGCGTGAAAGACGAGCCGGTGAAGGGAAAAGAGGTTCCTCTGGAATGGACTGAGACATCTGGGGGACTCTTGGAATGGTGGCACGACCCTGGAGTTCCTCTCGCCGTTCCTGTTGAGAGGGCCTCCTCTTGAGATGCGACGGGAACGCCGGGAACTCTTTCAGACGAAGCAGGGAAAGGATCCCTCATCTCGAGCTACGAGGCGGAAACGGGGCTCCTCTGGATGTGGGCGGGACCCTCGTGATTCCTCTCGAGTGGAGACGGCTAGGTCGGGGAACTTCTTGATTTGCACCAAGGGTGTGAAGGACCCTTTCGAAGTTCCAGAGGTGAGGTGTGATCAGCCTCGAGACGCCTCAGCGGAAATGGGCCTCATCTCGCCTGGAGGGGAGAACCTCCTGGATTTTCTCGAGTTGCGGCAGGTCTTCTCGAGTTACGACGGGGACCTCAGGGACCCGCTCTGGTGGCCTCAGGAAAGGCCAGTCCCCATGCGAGTTGCTAGGGGACCTCTCGGGATTCCTCTCCCGTCCATGCCGGGGCCTCAGTCCTTGTGTGGAGTCGGGGCCGGAACCTGAGGATTCCTCTCCAGTGTTGCCATGGATCTTGGGGTGCTTCTGAGTCTCCCCAGGGAAGTCAGGCCTCGTCTCGAGTGGGGGCATGCACGTGCGCTTTCCTCCCGAGCTGCAGCAGTAGTGTCACGCTTCCTGTCACGTGGATCAAGGGATCTGTGGCTTTCCCTCGAGGCTGTCCCTCGAGGCTTTCCCGCGAGGCTTTCCCACAGGGCTCTTCCACGTGCCACCTTGGTTGGAGTCGATCCTCGGCTTGAAAGACGAGCCGGTGAAGGGATAAGAGGTTCCTCTGGAATGGACTGAGACATCTGGGGGACTCTTGGAATGGTGGCACGACCCTGGAGTTCCTCTCGCCGTTCCTGTTGAGAGGGCCTCCTCTTGAGATGCGACGGGAACGCCGGGAACTCTTTCCCGACGAAGCAGGGAAAGGATCCCTCATCTCGAGCTATGAGGCGGAAACGGGGCTCCTCTGGATGTGGGCGGGACCCTCGTGATTCCTCTCGAGTGGAGACGGCTAGGTCGGGGAACTTCTTGATTTGCACCAAGGGTGTGAAGGACCCTTTCGAAGTTCCAGAGGTGAGGTGTGATCAGCCTCGAGACGCCTCAGCGGAAATGGGCCTCATCTCGCCTGGAGGGGAGAACCTCCTGGATTTTCTCGAGTTGCGGCAGGTCTTCTCGAGTTACGACGGGGACCTCAGGGACCCGCTCTGGTGGCCTCAGGAAAGGCCAGTCCCCATGCGAGTTGCTAGGGGACCTCTCGGGATTCCTCTCCCGTCCATGCCGGGGCCTCAGTCCTTGTGTGGAGTCGGGGCTGGAACCTGAGGATTCTTCTCCAGTGTTGCCATGGATCTTGGGGTGCTTCTGAGTCTCCCCAGGGGAGTCAGGCCTCGTCTCGAGTGGGGGCATGCACGTGCGCTTTCCTCCCGAGCTGCAGCAGTAGTGTCACGCTTCCTGTCACGTGGATCAAGGGATCTGTGGCTTTCCCTCGAGGCTGTCCCTCGAGGCTTTCCCACGAGGCTTTCCCACAGGGCTGTGCCACGTGCCACCTTGGTGGGAGTCGATCCTCGGCGTGAAAGACGAGCCGGTGAAGGGAAAAGAGGTTCCTCTGGAATGGACTGAGACATCTGGGGGACTCTTGGAATGGTGGCACGACCCTGGAGTTCCTCTCGCCGTTCCTGTTGAGAGGGCCTCCTCTTGAGATGCGACGGGAACGCCGGGAACTCTTTCCCGACGAAGCAGGGAAAGGATCCCTCATCTCGAGCTACGAGGCGGAAACGGGGCTCCTCTGGATGTGGGCGGGACCCTCGTGATTCCTCTCGAGTGGAGACGGCTAGGTCGGGGAACTTCTTGATTTGCACCAAGGGTGTGAAGGACCCTTTCGAAGTTCCAGAGGTGAGGTGTGATCAGCCTCGAGACGCCTCAGCGGAAATGGGCCTCATCTCGCCTGGAGGGGAGAACCTCCTGGATTTTCTCGAGTTGCGGCAGGTCTTCTCGAGTTACGACGGGGACCTCAGGGACCCGCTCTGGTGGCCTCAGGAAAGGCTAGTCCCCATGCGAGTTGCTAGGGGACCTCTCGGGATTCCTCTCCCGTCCATGCCGGGGCCTCAGTCCTTGTGTGGAGTCGGGGCCGGAACCTGAGGATTCCTCTCCAGTGTTGCCATGGATCTTGGGGTGCTTCTGAGTCTCCCCAGGGGAGTCAGGCCTCGTCTCGAGTGGGGGCATGCACGTGCGCTTTCCTCCCGAGCTGCAGCAGTAGTGTCACGCTTCCTGTCACGTGGATCAAGGGATCTGTGGCTTTCCCTCGAGGCTGTCCCTCGAGGCTTTCCCGCGAGGCTTTCCCACAGGGCTGTGCCACGTGCCACCTTGGTGTGAGTCGATCCTCGGCGTGAAAGACGAGCCGGTGAAGGGAAAAGAGGTTCCTCTGGAATGGACTGAGACATCTGGGGGACTCTTGGAATGGTGGCACGACCCTGGAGTTCCTCTCGCCGTTCCTGTTGAGAGGGCCTCCTCTTGAGATGCGACGGGAACGCCGGGAACTCTTTCCCGACGAAGCAGGGAAAGGATCCCTCATCTCGAGCTACGAGGCGGAAACGGGGCTCCTCTGGATGTGGGCGGGACCCTCGTGATTCCTCTCGAGTGGAGACGGCTAGGTCGGGGAACTTCTTGATTTGCACCAAGGGTGTGAAGGACCCTTTCGAAGTTCCAGAGGGGAGGTGTGATCAGCCTCGAGACGCCTCAGCGGAAATGGGCCTCATCTCGCCTGGAGGGGAGAACCTCCTGGATTTTCTCGAGTTGCGGCAGGTCTTCTCGAGTTACGACGGGGACCTCAGGGACCCGCTCTGGTGGCCTCAGGAAAGGCCAGTCCCCATGCGAGTTGCTAGGGGACCTCTCGGGATTCCTCTCCCGTCCATGCCGGGGCCTCAGTCCTTGTGTGGAGTCGGGGCTGGAACCTGAGGATTCCTCTCCAGTGTTGCCATGGATGTTGGGGTGCTTCTGAGTCTCCCCAGGGGAGTCCGGCCTCGTCTCGAGTGGGGGCATGCACGTGCGCTTTCCTCCCGAGCTGCAGCAGTAGTGTCACGCTTCCTGTCACGTGGATCAAGGGATCTGTGGCTTTCCCTCGAGGCTGTCCCTCGAGGCTTTCCCATGAGGCTTTCCCACAGGGCTGTGCCACGTGCCACCTTGGTGTGAGTCGATCCTCGGCGTGAAAGACGAGCCGGTGAAGGGAAAAGAGGTTCCTCTGGAATGGACTGAGATATCTGGGGGACTCTTGGAATGGTGGCACGACCCTGGAGTTCCTCTCGCCGTTCCTGTTGAGAGGGCCTCCTCTTGAGATGCGACGGGAACGCCGGGAACTCTTTCCCGACGAAGCAGGGAAAGGATCCCTCATCTCGAGCTACGAGGCGGAAACGGGGCTCCTCTGGATGTGGGCGGGACCCTCGTGATTCCTCTCGAGTGGAGACGGCTAGGTCGGGGAACTTCTTGATTTGCACCAAGGGTGTGAAGGACCCTTTCGAAGTTCCAGAGGTGAGGTGTGATCAGCCTCGAGACGCCTCAGTGGAAATGGGCCTCATCTCGCCTGGAGGGGAGAACCTCCTGGATTTTCTCGAGTTGCGGCAGGTCTTCTCGAGTTACGACGGGGACCTCAGGGACCCGCTCTGGTGGCCTCAGGAAAGGCCAGTCCCCATGCGAGTTGCTAGGGGACCTCTCGGGATTCCTCTCCCGTCCATGCCGGGGCCTCAGTCCTTGTGTGGAGTCGGGGCCGGAACCTGAGGATTCCTCTCCAGTGTTGCCATGGATCTTGGGGTGCTTCTGAGTCTCCCCAGGGGAGTCAGGCCTCGTCTCGAGTGGGGGCATGCACGTGCGCTTTCCGCCCGAGCTGCAGCAGTAGTGTCACGCTTCCTGTCACGTGGATCAAGGGATCTGTGGCTTTCCCTCGAGGCTGTCCCTCGAGGCTTTCCCGCGAGGCTTTCCCACAGGGCTGTGCCACGTGCCACCTTGGTGTGAGTCGATCCTCGGCGTGAAAGACGAGCCGGTGAAAGGAAAAGAGGTTCCTCTGGAATGGACTGAGACATCTGGGGGACTCTTGGAATGGTGGCACGACCCTGGAGTTCCTCTCGCCGTTCCTGTTGAGAGGGCCTCCTCTTGAGATGCGACGGGAACGCCGGGAACTCTTTCCCGACGAAGCAGGGAAAGGATCCCTCATCTCGAGCTACGAGGCGGAAACGGGGCTCCTCTGGATGTGGGCGGGACCCTCGTGATTCCTCTCGAGTGGAGACGGCTAGGTCGGGGAACTTCTTGATTTGCACCAAGGGTGTGAAGGACCCTTTCGAAGTTCCAGAGGTGAGGTGTGATCAGCCTCGAGACGCCTCAGCGGAAATGGGCCTCATCTCGCCTGGAGGGGAGAACCTCCTGGATTTTCTCGAGTTGCGGCAGGTCTTCTCGAGTTACGACGGGGACCTCAGGGACCCGCTCTGGTGGCCTCAGGAAAGGCCAGTCCCCATGCGAGTTGCTAGGGGACCTCTCGGGATTCCTCTCCCGTCCATGCCGGGGCCTCAGTCCTTGTGTGGAGTCGGGGCCGGAACCTGAGGATTCCTCTCCAGTGTTGCCATGGATCTTGGGGTGCTTCTGAGTCTCCACAGGGGAGTCAGGCCTCGTCTCGAGTGGGGGCATGCACGTGCGCTTTCCTCCCGAGCTGCAGCAGTAGTGTCACGCTTCCTGTCACGTGGATCAAGGGATCTGTGGCTTTCCCTCGAGGCTGTCCCTCGAGGCTTTCCCATGAGGCTTTCCCACAGGGCTGTGCCACGTGCCACCTTGGTGTGAGTCGATCCTCGGCGTGAAAGACGAGCCGGTGAAGGGAAAAGAGGTTCCTCTGGAATGGACTGAGATATCTGGGGGACTCTTGGAATGGTGGCACGACCCTGGAGTTCCTCTCGCCGTTCCTGTTGAGAGGGCCTCCTCTTGAGATGCGACGGGAACGCCGGGAACTCTTTCCCGACGAAGCAGGGAAAGGATCCCTCATCTCGAGCTACGAGGCGGAGACGGGGCTCCTCTGGATGTGGGCGGGACCCTCGTGATTCCTCTCGAGTGGAGACGGCTAGGTCGGGGAACTTCTTGATTTGCACCAAGGGTGTGAAGGACCCTTTCGAAGTTCCAGAGGTGAGGTGTGATCAGCCTCGAGACGCCTCAGCGGAAATGGGCCTCATCTCGCCTGGAGGGGAGAACCTCCTGGATTTTCTCGAGTTGCGGCAGGTCTTCTCGAGTTATGACGGGGACCTCAGGGACCCGCTCTGGTGGCCTCAGGAAAGGCCAGTCCCCATGCGAGTTGCTAGGGGACCTCTCGGGATTCCTCTCCCGTCCATGCCGGGGCCTCAGTCCTTGTGTGGAGTCGGGGCCGGAACCTGAGGATTCCTCTCCAGTGTTGCCATGGATCTTGGGGTGCTTCTGAGTCTCCCCAGGGGAGTCAGGCCTCGTCTCGAGTGGGGGCATGCACGTGCGCTTTCCTCCCGAGCTGCAGCAGTAGTGTCACGCTTCCTGTCACGTGGATCAAGGGATCTGTGGCTTTCCCTCGAGGCTGTCCCTCGAGGCTTTCCCACGAGGCTTTCCCACAGGGCTGTGCCACGTGCCACCTTGGTGTGAGTCGATCCTCGGCGTGAAAGACGAGCCGGTGAAGGGAAAAGAGGTTCCTCTGGAATGGACTGAGACATCTGGGGGACTCTTGGAATGGTGGCACGACCCTGGAGTTCCTCTCGCCGTTCCTGTTGAGAGGGCCTCCTCTTGAGATGCGACGGGAACGCCGGGAACTCTTTCCCGACGAAGCAGGGAAAGGATCCCTCATCTCGAGCTACGAGGTGGAAACGGGGCTACTCTGGATGTGGGCGGGACCCTCGTGATTCCTCTCGAGTGGAGACGGCTAGGTCGGGGAACTTCTTGATTTGCACCAAGGGTGTGAAGGACCCTTTCGAAGTTCCAGAGGTGAGGTGTGATCAGCCTCGAGACGCCTCAGCGGAAATGGGCCTCATCTCGCCTGGAGGGGAGAACCTCCTGGATTTTCTCGAGTTGCGGCAGGTCTTCTCGAGTTACGACGGGGACCTCAGGGACCCGCTCTGGTGGCCTCAGGAAAGGCCAGTCCCCATGCGAGTTGCTAGGGGACCACTTGGGATTCCTCTCCCGTCCATGCCGGGGCCTCAGTCCTTGTGTGGAGTCGGGGCCGGAACCTGAGGATTCCTCTCCAGTGTTGCCATGGATCTTGGGGTGCTTCTGAATCTCCACAGGGGAGTCAGGCCTCGTCTCGAGTGGGGGCATGCACGTGCGCTTTCCTCCCGAGCTGCAGCAGTAGTGTCACGCTTCCTGTCACGTGGATCAAGGGATCTGTGGCTTTCCCTCGAGGCTGTCCCTCGAGTCTTTCCCACGAGGCTTTCCCACAGGGCTGTGCCACGTGCCACCTTGGTGGGAGTCGATCCTCGGCGTGAAAGACGAGCCGGTGAAGGGAAAAGAGGTTCCTCTGGAATGGACTGAGACATCTCGGGGACTCTTGGAATGGTGGCACGACCCTGGAGTTCCTCTCGCCGTTCCTGTTGAGAGGGCCTCCTCTTGAGATGCGACGGGAACGCCGGGAACTCTTTCTCGACGACGCAGGGAAAGGATCCCTCATCTCGAGCTACGAGGCGGAAACGGGGCTCCTCTGGATGTGGGCGGGACCCTCGTGATTCCTCTCGAGTGGAGACGGCTAGGTCGGGGAACTTCTTGATTTGCACCAAGGGTGTGAAGGACCCTTTTGAAGTTCCAGAGGTGAGGTGTGATCAGCCTTGAGACGCCTCAGCGGAAATGGGCCTCATCTCGCCTGGAGGGGAGAACCTCCTGGATTTTCTCGAGTTGCGGCAGGTCTTCTCGAGTTACGACGGCGACCTCAGGGACCCGCTCTGGTGGCCTCAGGAAAGGCCAGTCCCCATGCGAGTTGCTAGGGGACCTCTCGGGATTCCTCTCCCGTCCATGCCGGGGCCTCAGTCCTTGTGTGGAGTCGGGGCCGGAACCTGAGGATTCCTCTCCAGTGTTGCCATGGATCTTGGGGTGCTTCTGAGTCTCCCCAGGGGAGTCAGGCCTCGTCTCGAGTGGGGGCATGCACGTGCGCTTTCCTCCCGAGCTGCAGCAGTAGTGTCACGCTTCCTGTCACGTGGATCAAGGGATCTGTGGCTTTCCCTCGAGGCTGTCCCTCGAGGCTTTCCCACGAGGCTTTCCCACAGGGCTGTGGCACGTGCCACCTTGGTGGGAGTCGATCCTCGGCGTGAAAGACGAGCCGGTGAAGGGAAAAGAGGTTCCTCTGGAATGGACTGAGACATCTGGGGGACTCTTGGAATGGTGGCACGACCCTGGAGTTCCTCTCGCCATTCCTGTTGAGAGGGCCTCCTCTTGAGATGCGACGGGAACGCCGGGAACTCTTTCCCGTCGAAGCAGGGAAAGGATCCCTCATCTCGAGCTACGAGGCGGAAACGGGGCTCCTCTGGATGTGGGCGGGACCCTCGTGATTCCTCTCGAGTGGAGACGGCTAGGTCGGGGAACTTCTTGATTTGCACCAAGGGTGTGAAGGACCCTTTCGAAGTTCCAGAGGTGAGGTGTGATCAGCCTCGAGACGCCTCAGCGGAAATGGGCCTCATCTCGCCTGGAGGGGAGAACCTCCTGGATTTTCTCGAGTTGCGGCAGGTCTTCTCGAGTTACGACGGGGACCTCAGGGACCCGCTCTGGTGGCCTCAGGAAAGGCCAGTCCCCATGCGAGTTGCTAGGGGACCTCTCGGGATTCCTCTCCCGTCCATGCCGGGGCCTCAGTCCTTGTGTGGAGTCGGGGCCGGAACCTGAGGATTCCTCTCCAGTGTTGCCATGGATCTTGGGGTGCTTCTGAGTCTCCCCAGGGGAGTCAGGCCTCGTCTCGAGTGGGGGCATGCACGTGCGCTTTCCTCCCGAGCTGCAGCAGTAGTGTCACGCTTCCTGTCACGTGGATCAAGGGATCTGTGGCTTTCCCTCGAGGCTGTCCCTCGAGGCTTTCCCGCGAGGCTTTCCCACAGGGCTGTGCCACGTGCCACCTTGGTGTGAGTCGATCCTCGGCGTGAAAGACGAGCCGGTGAAGGGAAAAGAGGTTCCTCTGGAATGGACTGAGACATCTGGGGGACTCTTGGAATGGTGGCACGACCCTGGAGTTCCTCTCGCCATTCCTGTTGAGAGGGCCTCCTCTTGAGATGCGACGGGAACGCCGGGAACTCTTTCCCGTCGAAGCAGGGAAAGGATCCCTCATCTCGAGCTACGAGGCGGAAACGGGGCTCCTCTGGATGTGGGCGGGACCCTCGTGATTCCTCTCGAGTGGAGACGGCTAGGTCGGGGAACTTCTTGATTTGCACCAAGGGTGTGAAGGACCCTTTCGAAGTTCCAGAGGTGAGGTGTGATCAGCCTCGAGACGCCTCAGCGGAAATGGGCCTCATCTCGCCTGGAGGGGAGAACCTCCTGGATTTTCTCGAGTTGCGGCAGGTCTTCTCGAGTTACGACGGGGACCTCAGGGACCCGCTCTGGTGGCCTCAGGAAAGGCCAGTCCCCATGCGAGTTGCTAGGGGACCTCTCGGGATTCCTCTCCCGTCCATGCCGGGGCCTCAGTCCTTGTGTGGAGTCGGGGCCGGAACCTGAGGATTCCTCTCCAGTGTTGCCATGGATCTTGGGGTGCTTCTGAGTCTCCCCAGGGGAGTCAGGCCTCGTCTCGAGTGGGGGCATGCACGTGCGCTTTCCTCCCGAGCTGCAGCAGTAGTGTCACGCTTCCTGTCACGTGGATCAAGGGATCTGTGGCTTTCCCTCGAGGCTGTCCCTCGAGGCTTTCCCGCGAGGCTTTCCCACAGGGCTGTGCCACGTGCCACCTTGGTGTGAGTCGATCCTCGGCGTGAAAGACGAGCCGGTGAAGGGAAAAGAGGTTCCTCTGGAATGGACTGAGACCTCTGGGGGACTCTTGGAATGGTGGCACGACCCTGGAGTTCCTCTCGCCGTTCCTGTTGAGAGGGCCTCCTCTTGAGATGCGACGGGAACGCCGGGAACTCTTTCCCGACGAAGCAGGGAAAGGATCCCTCATCTCGAGCTACGAGGCGGAAACGGGGCTCCTCTGGATGTGGGCGGGACCCTCGTGATTCCTCTCGAGTGGAGACGGCTAGGTCGGGGAACTTCTTGATTTGCACCAAGGGTGTGAAGGACCCTTTCGAAGTTCCAGAGGTGAGGTGTGATCAGCCTCGAGACGCCTCAGCGGAAATGGGCCTCATCTCGCCTGGAGGGGAGAACCTCCTGGATTTTCTCGAGTTGCGGCAGGTCTTCTCGAGTTACGACGGGGACCTCAGGGACCCGCTCTGGTGGCCTCAGGAAAGGCCAGTCCCCATGCGAGTTGCTAGGGGACCTCTCGGGATTCCTCTCCCGTCCATGCCGGGGCCTCAGTCCTTGTGTGGAGTCGGGGCCGGAACCTGAGGATTCCTCTCCAGTGTTGCCATGGATCTTGGGGTGCTTCTGAGTCTCCCCAGGGGAGTCAGGCCTCGTCTCGAGTGGGGGCATGCACGTGCGCTTTCCTCCCGAGCTGCAGCAGTAGTGTCACGCTTCCTGTCACGTGGATCAAGGGATCTGTGGCTTTCCCTCGAGGCTGTCCCTCGAGGCTTTCCCACGAGGCTTTCCCACAGGGCTGTGCCACGTGCCACCTTGGTGGGAGTCGATCCTCGGCGTGAAAGACGAGCCGGTGAAGGGAAAAGAGGTTCCTCTGGAGTGGACTGAGACATCTGGGGGACTCTTGGAATGGTGGCACGACCCTGGAGTTCCTCTCGCCGTTCCTGTTGAGAGGGCCTCCTCTTGAGATGCGACGGGAACGCCGGGAACTCTTTCCCGACGAAGCAGGGAAAGGATCCCTCATCTCGAGCTACGAGGCGGAAACGGGGCTCCTCTGGATGTGGGCGGGACCCTCGTGATTCCTCTCGAGTGGAGACGGCTAGGTCGGGGAACTTCTTGATTTGCACCAAGGGTGTGAAGGACCCTTTCGAAGTTCCAGAGGTGAGGTGTGATCAGCCTCGAGACGCCTCAGCGGAAATGGGCCTCATCTCGCCTGGAGGGGAGAACCTCCTGGATTTTCTCGAGTTGCGGCAGGTCTTCTCGAGTTACGACGGGGACCTCAGGGACCCGCTCTGGTGGCCTCAGGAAAGGCCAGTCCCCATGCGAGTTGCTAGGGGACCTCTCGGGATTCCTCTCCCGTCCATGCCGGGGCCTCAGTCCTTGTGTGGAGTCGGGGCCGGAACCTGAGGATTCCTCTCCAGTGTTGCCATGGATCTTGGGGTGCTTCTGAGTCTCCCCAGGGGAGTCAGGCCTCGTCTCGAGTGGGGGCATGCACGTGCGCTTTCCTCCCGAGCTGCAGCAGTAGTGTCACGCTTCCTGTCACGTGGATCAAGGGATCTGTGGCTTTCCCTCGAGGCTGTCCCTCGAGGCTTTCCCGCGAGGCTTTCCCACAGGGCTGTGCCACGTGCCACCTTGGTGTGAGTCGATCCTCGGCGTGAAAGACGAGCCGGTGAAGGGAAAAGAGGTTCCTCTGGAATGGACTGAGACATCTGGGGGACTCTTGGAATGGTGGCACGACCCTGGAGTTCCTCTCGCCGTTCCTGTTGAGAGGGCCTCCTCTTGAGATGCGACGGGAACGCCGGGAACTCTTTCCCGACGAAGCAGGGAAAGGATCCCTCATCTCGAGCTACGAGGCGGAAACGGGGCTCCTCTGGATGTGGGCGGGACCCTCGTGATTCCTCTCGAGTGGAGACGGCTAGGTCGGGGAACTTCTTGATTTGCACCAAGGGTGTGAAGGACCCTTTCGAAGTTCCAGAGGTGAGGTGTGATCAGCCTCGAGACGCCTCAGCGGAAATGGGCCTCATCTCGCCTGGAGGGGAGAACCTCCTGGATTTTCTCGAGTTGCGGCAGGTCTTCTCGAGTTACGACGGGGACCTCAGGGACCCGCTCTGGTGGCCTCAGGAAAGGCCAGTCCCCATGCGAGTTGCTAGGGGACCTCTCGGGATTCCTCTCCCGTCATTGCCGGGGCCTCAGTCCTTGTGTGGAGTCGGGGCCGGAACCTGAGGATTCCTCTCCAGTGTTGCCATGGATCTTGGGGTGCTTCTGAGTCTCCCCAGGGGAGTCAGGCCTCGTCTCGATTGGGGGCATGCACGTGCGCTTTCCTCCCGAGCTGCAGCAGTAGTGTCACGCTTCCTGTCACGTGGATCAAGGGATCTGTGGCTTTCCCTCGAGGCTGTCCCTCGAGGCTTTCCCGCGAGGCTTTCCCACAGGGCTGTGCCACGTGCCACCTTGGTGGGAGTCGATCCTCGGCGTGAAAGACGAGCCGGTGAAGGGAAAAGGGGTTCCTCTGGAATGGACTGAGACATCTGGGGGACTCTTGGAATGGTGGCACGACCCTGGAGTTCCTCTCGCCGTTCCTGTTGAGAGGGCCTCCTCTTCACATGCGACGGGAACGCCGGGAACTCTTTCCCGACGAAGCAGGGAAAGGATCCCTCATCTCGAGCTACGAGGCGGAAACGGGGCTCCTCTGGATGTGGGCGGGACCCTCGTGATTCCTCTTGAGTGGAGACGGCTAGGTCGGGGAACTTCTTGATTTGCACCAAGGGTGTGAAGGACCCTTTCGAAGTTCCAGAGGTGAGGTGTGATCAGCCTCGAGACGCCTCAGCGGAAATGGGCCTCATCTCGCCTGGAGGGGAGAACCTCCTGGATTTTCTCGAGTTGCGGCAGGTCTTCTCGAGTTACGACGGGGACCTCAGGGACCCGCTCTGGTGGCCTCAGGAAAGGCCAGTCCCCATGCGAGTTGCTAGGGGACCTCTCGGGATTCCTCTCCCGTCCATGCCGGGGCCTCAGTCCTTGTGTGGAGTCGGGGCCGGAACCTGAGGATTCCTCTCCAGTGTTGCCATGGATCTTGGGGTGCTTCTGAGTCTCCCCAGGGGAGTCAGGCCTCGTCTCGAGTGGGGGCATGCACGTGCGCTTTCCTCCCGAGCTGCAGCAGTAGTGTCACGCTTCCTGTCACGTGGATCAAGGGATCTGTGGCTTTCCCTCGAGGCTGTCCCTCGAGGCTTTCCCGCGAGGCTTTCCCACAGGGCTGTGCCACGTGCCACCTTGGTGTGAGTCGATCCTCGGCGTGAAAGACGAGCCGGTGAAGGGAAAAGAGGTTCCTCTGGAATGGACTGAGACATCTGGGGGACTCTTGGAATGGTGGCACGACCCTGGAGTTCCTCTCGCCGTTCCTGTTGAGAGGGCCTCCTCTTGAGATGCGACGGGAACGCCGGGAACTCTTTCCCGACGAAGCAGGGAAAGGATCCCTCATCTCGAGCTACGAGGCGGAAACGGGGCTCCTCTGGATGTGGGCGGGACCCTCGTGATTCCTCTCGAGTGGAGACGGCTAGGTCGGGGAACTTCTTGATTTGCACCAAGGGTGTGAAGGACCCTTTCGAAGTTCCAGAGGTGAGGTGTGATCAGCCTCGAGACGCCTCAGCGGAAATGGGCCTCATCTCGCCTGGAGGGGAGAACCTCCTGGATTTTCTCGAGTTGCGGCAGGTCTTCTCGAGTTACGACGGGGACCTCAGGGACCCGCTCTGGTGGCCTCAGGAAAGGCCAGTCCCCATGCGAGTTGCTAGGGGACCTCTCGGGATTCCTCTCCCGTCCATGCCGGGGCCTCAGTCCTTGTGTGGAGTCGGGGCCGGAACCTGAGGATTCCTCTCCAGTGTTGCCATGGATCTTGGGGTGCTTCTGAGTCTCCCCAGGGGAGTCAGGCCTCGTCTCGAGTGGGGGCATGCACGTGCGCTTTCCTCCCGAGCTGCAGCAGTAGTGTCACGCTTCCTGTCACGTGGATCAAGGGATCTGTGGCTTTCCCTCGAGGCTGTCCCTCGAGGCTTTCCCACGAGGCTTTCCCACAGGGCTGTGCCACGTGCCACCTTGGTGGGAGTCGATCCTCGGCGTGAAAGACGAGCCGGTGAAGGGAAAAGAGGTTCCTCTGGAATGGACTGAGACATCTGGGGGACTCTTGGAATTGTGGCACGACCCTGGAGTTCCTCTCGCCGTTCCTGTTGAGAGGGCCTCCTCTTGAGATGCGACGGGAACGCCGGGAACTCTTTCCCGACGAAGCAGGGAAAGGATCCCTCATCTCGAGCTACGAGGCGGAAACGGGGCTCCTCTGGATGTGGGCGGGACCCTCGTGATTCCTCTCGAGTGGAGACGGCTAGGTCGGGGAACTTCTTGATTTGCACCAAGGGTGTGAAGGACCCTTTCGAAGTTCCAGAGGTGAGGTGTGATCAGCCTCGAGACGCCTCAGCGGAAATGGGCCTCATCTCGCCTGGAGGGGAGAACCTCCTGGATTTTCTCGAGTTGCGGCAGGTCTTCTCGAGTTACGACGGGGACCTCAGGGACCCGCTCTGGTGGCCTCAGGAAAGGCCAGTCCCCATGCGAGTTGCTAGGGGACCTCTCGGGATTCCTCTCCCGTCCATGCCGGGGCCTCAGTCCTTGTGTGGAGTCGGGGCCGGAACCTGAGGATTCCTCTCCAGTGTTGCCATGGATCTTGGGGTGCTTCTGAGTCTCCCCAGGGGAGTCAGGCCTCGTCTCGAGTGGGGGCATGCACGTGCGCTTTCCTCCCGAGCTGCAGCAGTAGTGTCACGCTTCCTGTCACGTGGATCAAGGGATCTGTGGCTTTCCCTCGAGGCTGTCCCTCGAGGCTTTCCCGCGAGGCTTTCCCACAGGGCTGTGCCACGTGCCACCTTGGTGGGAGTCGATCCTCGGCGTGAAAGACGAGCCGGTGAAGGGAAAAGAGGTTCCTCTGGAATGGACTGAGACATCTGGGGGACTCTTGGAATGGTGGCACGACCCTGGAGTTCCTCTCGCCGTTCCTGTTGAGAGGGCCTCCTCTTGAGATGCGACGGGAACGCCGGGAACTCTTTCCCGACGAAGCAGGGAAAGGATCCCTCATCTCGAGCTACGAGGCGGAAACGGGGCTCCTCTGGATGTGGGCGGGACCCTCGTGATTCCTCTTGAGTGGAGACGGCTAGGTCGGGGAACTTCTTGATTTGCACCAAGGGTGTGAAGGACCCTTTCGAAGTTCCAGAGGTGAGGTGTGATCAGCCTCGAGACGCCTCAGCGGAAATGGGCCTCATCTCGCCTGGAGGGGAGAACCTCCTGGATTTTCTCGAGTTGCGGCAGGTCTTCTCGAGTTACGACGGGGACCTCAGGGACCCGCTCTGGTGGCCTCAGGAAAGGCCAGTCCCCATGCGAGTTGCTAGGGGACCTCTCGGGATTCCTCTCCCGTCCATGCCGGGGCCTCAGTCCTTGTGTGGAGTCGGGGCCGGAACCTGAGGATTCCTCTCCAGTGTTGCCATGGATCTTGGGGTGCTTCTGAGTCTCCCCAGGGGAGTCAGGCCTCGTCTCGAGTGGGGGCATGCACGTGCGCTTTCCTCCCGAGCTGCAGCAGTAGTGTCACGCTTCCTGTCACGTGGATCAAGGGATCTGTGGCTTTCCCTCGAGGCTGTCCCTCGAGGCTTTCCCACGAGGCTTTCCCACAGGGCAGTGCCACGTGCCACCTTGGTGGGAGTCGATCCTCGGCGTGAAAGACGAGCCGGTGAAGGGAAAAGAGGTTCCTCTGGAGTGGACTGAGACATCTGGGGGACTCTTGGAATGGTGGCACGACCCTGGAGTTCCTCTCGCCGTTCCTGTTGAGAGGGCCTCCTCTTGAGATGCGACAGGAACGCCGGGAACTCTTTCCCGACGAAGCAGGGAAAGGATCCCTCATCTCGAGCTACGAGGCGGAAACGGGGCTCCTCTGGATGTGGACGGGACCCTCGTGATTCCTCTCGAGTGGAGACGGCTAGGTCGGGGAACTTCTTGATTTGCACCAAGGGTGTGAAGGACCCTTTCGAAGTTCCAGAGGTGAGGTGTGATCAGCCTCGAGACGCCTCAGCGGAAATGGGCCTCATCTCGCCTGGAGGGGAGAACCTCCTGGATTTTCTCGAGTTGCGGCAGGTCTTCTCGAGTTACGACGGGGACCTCAGGGACCCGCTCTGGTGGCCTCAGGAAAGGCCAGTCCCCATGCGAGTTGCTAGGGGACCTCTCGGGATTCCTCTCCCGTCCATGCCGGGGCCTCAGTCCTTGTGTGGAGTCGGGGCCGGAACCTGAGGATTCCTCTCCAGTGTTGCCATGGATCTTGGGGTGCTTCTGAGTCTCCCCAGGGGAGTCAGGCCTCGTCTCGAGTGGGGGCATGCACGTGCGCTTTCCTCCCGAGCTGCAGCAGTAGTGTCACGCTTCCTGTCACGTGGATCAAGGGATCTGTGGCTTTCCCTCGAGGCTGTCCCTCGAGGCTTTCCCACGAGGCTTTCCCACAGGGCTGTGCCACGTGCCACCTTGGTGGGAGTCGATATTCGGCGTGAAAGACGAGCCGGTGAAGGGAAAAGGGGTTCCTCTGGAATGGACTGAGACATCTGGGGGACTCTTGGAATGGTGGCACGACCCTGGAGTTCCTCTCGCCGTTCCTGTTGAGAGGGCCTCCTCTTGAGATGCGACGGGAACGCCGGGAACTCTTTCCCGACGAAGCAGGGAAAGGATCCCTCATCTCGAGCTACGAGGCGGAAACGGGGCTCCTCTGGATGTGGGCGGGACCCTCGTGATTCCTCTCGAGTGGAGACGGCTAGGTCGGGGAACTTCTTGATTTGCACCAAGGGTGTGAAGGACCCTTTCGAAGTTCCAGAGGTGAGGTGTGATCAGCCTCGAGACGCCTCAGCGGAAATGGGCCTCATCTCGCCTGGAGGGGAGAACCTCCTGGATTTTCTCGAGTTGCGGCAGGTCTTCTCGAGTTACGACGGCGACCTCAGGGACCCGCTCTGGTGGCCTCAGGAAAGGCCAGTCCCCATGCGAGTTGCTAGGGGACCTCTCGGGATTCCTCTCCCGTCCATGCCAGGGCCTCAGTCCTTGTGTGGAGTCGGGGCCGGAACCTGAGGATTCCTCTCCAGTGTTGCCATGGATCTTGGGGTGCTTCTGAGTCTCCCCAGGGGAGTCAGGCCTCGTCTCGAGTGGGGGCATGCACGTGTGCTTTCCTCCCGATCTGCAGCAGTAGTGTCACGCTTCCTGTCACGTGGATCAAGGGATCTGTGGCTTTCGCTCGAGGCTGTCTGTCGAGGCTTTCCCACGAGACTTTCCCACAGGGCTGTGCCACGTGCCACCTTGGTGTGAGTCGATCCTCGGCGTGAAAGACGAGCCGGTGAAGGGAAAAGAGGTTCCTCTGGAATGGACTGAGACATCTGGGGGACTCTTGGAATGGTGGCACGACCCTGGAGTTCCTCTCGCCGTTCCTGTTGAGAGGGCCTCCTCTTGAGATGCGACGGGAACGCCGGGAACTCTTTCCCGACGAAGCAGGGAAAGGATCCCTCATCTCGAGCTACGAGGCGGAAACGGGGCTCCTCTGGATGTGGGCGGGACCCTCGTGATTCCTCTCGAGTGGAGACGGCTAGGTCGGGGAACTTCTTGATTTGCACCAAGGGTGTGAAGGACCCTTTCGAAGTTCCAGAGGTGAGGTGTGATCAGCCTCGAGACGCCTCAGCGGAAATGGGCCTCATCTCGCCTGGAGGGGAGAACCTCCTGGATTTTCTCGAGTTGCGGCAGGTCTTCTCGAGTTACTACGGGGACCTCAGGGACCCGCTCTGGTGGCCTCAGGAAAGGCCAGTCCCCATGCGAGTTGCTAGGGGACCTCTCGGGATTCCTCTCCCGTCCATGCCGGGGCCTCAGTCCTTGTGTGGAGTCGGGGCCGGAACCTGAGGATTCCTCTCCAGTGTTGCCATGGATCTTGGGGTGCTTCTGAGTCTCCCCAGGGGAGTCAGGCCTCGTCTCGAGTGGGGGCATGCACGTGCGCTTTCCTCCCGAGCTGCAGCAGTAGTGTCACGCTTCCTGTCACGTGGATCAAGGGATCTGTGGCTTTCCCTCGAGGCTGTCCCTCGAGGCTTTCCCACGAGGCTTTCCCACTGGGCTGTGCCACGTGCCACCTTGGTGTGAGTCGATCCTCGGCGTGAAAGACGAGCCGGTGAAGGGAAAAGGGGTTCCTCTGGAATGGACTGAGACATCTGGGGGACTCTTGGAATGGTGGCAGGACCCTGGAGTTCCTCTCGCCGTTCCTGTTGAGAGGGCCTCCTCTTGAGATGCGACGGGAACGCCGGGAACTCTTTCCCGACGAAGCAGGGAAAGGATCCCTCATCTCGAGCTACGAGGCGGAAACGGGGCTCCTCTGGATGTGGGCGGGACCCTCGAGATTCCTCTCGAGTGGAGACGGCTAGGTCGGGGAGCTTCTTGATTTGCACCAAGGGTGTGAAGGACCCTTTCGAAGTTCCAGAGGTGAGGTGTGATCAGCCTCGAGACGCCTCAGCGGAAATGGGCCTCATCTCGCCTGGAGGGGAGAACCTCCTGGATTTTCTCGAGTTGCGGCAGGTCTTCTCGAGTTACGACGGGGACCTCAGGGACCCGCTCTGGTGGCCTCAGGAAAGGCCAGTCCCCATGCGAGTTGCTAGGGGACCTCTCGGGATTCCTCTCCCGTCCATGCCGGGGCCTCAGTCCTTGTGTGGAGTCGGGGCCGGAACCTGAGGATTCCTCTCCAGTGTTGCCATGGATCTTGGGGTGCTTCTGAGTCTCCCCAGGGGAGTCAGGCCTCGTCTCGAGTGGGGGCATGCACGTGCGCTTTCCTCCCGAGCTGCAGCAGTAGTGTCACGCTTCCTGTCACGTGGATCAAGGGATCTGTGGCTTTCCCGCGAGGCTGTCCCTCGAGGCTTTCCCACGAGGCTTTCCCACAGGGCTGTGCCACGTGCCACCTTGGTGTGAGTCGATCCTCGGCGTGAAAGACGAGCCGGTGAAGGGAAAAGAGGTTCCTCTGGAATGGACTGAGACATCTGGGGGACTCTTGGAATGGGGGCACGACCCTGGAGTTCCTCTCGCCGTTCCTGTTGAGAGGGCCTCCTCTTGAGATGCGACAGGAACGCCGGGAACTCTTTCCCGACGAAGCAGGGAAAGGATCCCTCATCTCGAGCTACGAGGCAGAAACGGGGCTCCTCTGGATGTGGGCGGGACCCTCGTGATTCCTCTCGAGTGGAGACGGCTAGGTCGGGGAACTTCTTGATTTGCACCAAGGGTGTGAAGGACCCTTTCGAAGTTCCAGAGGTGAGGTGTGATCAGCCTCGAGACGCCTCAGCGGAAATGGGCCTCATCTCGCCTGGAGGGGAGAACCTCCTGGATTTTCTCGAGTGGCGGCAGGTCTTCTCGAGTTACGACGGGGACCTCAGGGACCCGCTCTGGTGGCCTCAGGAAAGGCCAGTCCCCATGCGAGTTGCTAGGGGACCTCTCGGGATTCCTCTCCCGTCCATGCCGGGGCCTCAGTCCTTGTGTGGAGTCGGGGCCGGAACCTGAGGATTCCTCTCCAGTGTTGCCATGGATCTTGGGGTGCTTCTGAGTCTCCCCAGGGGAGTCAGGCCTCGTCTCGAGTGGGGGCATGCACGTGCGCTTTCCTCCCGAGCTGCAGCAGTAGTGTCACGCTTCCTGTCACGTGGATCAAGGGATCTGTGGCTTTCCCTCGAGGCTGTCCGTCGAGGCTTTCCCACGAGGCTTTCCCACAGGGCTGTGCCACGTGCCACCGTGGTGGGAGTCGATCCTCGGCGTGAAAGACGAGCCGGTGAAGGGAAAAGAGGTTCCTCTGGAATGGACTGAGACATCTGGGGGACTCTTGGAATGGTGGCACGACCCTGGAGTTCCTCTCGCCGTTCCTGTTGAGAGGGCCTCCTCTTGAGATGCGACGGGAACGCCGGGAACTCTTTCCCGACGAAGCAGGGAAAGGATCCCTCATCTCGAGCTACGAGGCGGAAACGGGGCTCCTCTGGATGTGGGCGGGACCCTCGTGATTCCTCTCGAGTGGAGACGGCTAGGTCGGGGAACTTCTTGATTTGCACCAAGGGTGTGAAGGACCCATTCGAAGTTCCAGAGGTGAGGTGTGATCAGCCTCGAGACGCCTCAGCGGAAATGGGCCTCATCTCGCCTGGAGGGGAGAACCTCCTGGATTTTCTCGAGTTGCGGCAGGTCTTCTCGAGTTACGACGGGGACCTCAGGGACCCGCTCTGGTGGCCTCAGGAAAGGCCAGTTCCCATGCGAGTTGCTAGGGGACCTCTCGGGATTCCTCTCCCGTCCATGCCGGGGCCTCAGTCCTTGTGTGGAGTCGGGGCCGGAACCTGAGGATTCCTCTCCAGTGTTGCCATGGATCTTGGGGTGCTTCTGAGTCTCCCCAGGGGAGTCAGGCCTCGTCTCGAGTGGGGGCACGCACGTGCGCTTTCCTCCCGAGCTGCAGCAGTAGTGTTACGCTTCCTGTCACGTGGATCAAGGGATCTGTGGCTTTCCCTCGAGGCTGTCCCTCGAGGCTTTCCCACGAGGCTTTCCCACAGGGCTGTGCCACGTGCCAGCTTGGTGTGAGTCGATCCTCGGCGTGAAAGACGAGCCGGTGAAGGGAAAAGGGGTTCCTCTGGAATGGACTGAGACATCTGGGGGACTCTTGGAATGGTGGCACGACCCTGGAGTTCCTCTCGCCGTTCCTGTTGAGAGGGCCTCCTCTTGAGATGCGACGGGAACGCTGGGAACTCTTTCCCGACGAAGCAGGGAAAGGATCCCTCATCTCGAGCTACGAGGCGGAAACGGGGCTCCTCTGGATGTGGGCGGGACCCTCGTGATTCCTCTCGAGTGGAGACGGCTAGGTCGGGGAACTTCTTGATTTGCACCAAGGGTGTGAAGGACCCTTTCGAAGTTCCAGAGGTGAGGTGTGATCAGCCTCGAAATGCCTCAGTGTAAATGGGCCTCATCTCGCCTGGAGGGGAGAACCTCCTGGATTTTCTCGAGTGGCGGCAGGTCTTCTCGAGTTACGACGGGGACCTCAGGGACCCGCTCTGGTGGCCTCAGGAAAGGCCAGTCCCCATGCGAGTTGCTAGGGGACCTCTCGGGATTCCTCTCCCGTCCATGCCGGGGCCTCAGTCCTTGTGTGGAGTCGGGGCCGGAACCTGAGGATTCCTCTCCAGTGTTGCCATGGATCTTGGGGTGTTTCTGAGTCTCCCCAGGGGAGTCAGGCCTCGTCTCGAGTGGGGGCATGCACGTGCGCTTTCCTCCCGAGCTGCAGCAGTAGTGTCACGCTTCCTGTCACGTGGATCAAGGGATCTGTGGCTTTCCCGCGAGGCTGTCCCTCGAGGCTTTCCCACGAGGCTTTCCCACAGGGCTGTGCCACGTGCCACCTTGGTGTGAGTCGATCCTCGGCGTGAAAGACGAGCCGGTGAAGGGAAAAGAGGTTCCTCTGGAATGGACTGAGACATCTGGGGGACTCTTGGAATGGTGGCACGACCCTGGAGTTCCTCTCGCCGTTCCTGTTGAGAGGGCCTCCTCTTGAGATGCGACAGGAACGCCGGGAACTCTTTCCCGACGAAGCAGGGAAAGGATCCCTCATCTCGAGCTACGAGGCGGAAACGGGGCTCCTCTGGATGTGGGCGGGACCCTCGTGATTCCTCTCGAGTGGAGACGGCTAGGTCGGGGAACTTCTTGATTTGCACCAAGGGTGTGAAGGACCCTTTCGAAGTTCCAGAGGTGAGGTGTGATCAGCCTCGAGACGCCTCAGCGGAAATGGGCCTCATCTCGCCTGGAGGGGAGAACCTCCTGGATTTTCTCGAGTTGCGGCAGGTCTTCTCGAGTTACGACGGGGACCTCAGGGACCCGCTCTGGTGGCCTCAGGAAAGGCCAGTCCCCATGCGAGTTGCTAGGGGACCTCTCGGGATTCCTCTCCCGTCCATGCCGGGGCCTCAGTCCTTGTGTGGAGTCGGGGCCGGAACCTGAGGATTCCTCTCCAGTGTTGCCATGGATCTTGGGGTGCTTCTGAGTCTCCCCAGGGGAGTCAGGCCTCGTCTCGAGTGGGGGCATGCACGTGCGCTTTCCTCCCGAGCTGCAGCAGTAGTGTCACGCTTCCTGTCACGTGGATCAAGGGATCTGTGGCTTTCCCTCGAGGCTGTCCGTCGAGGCTTTCCCACGAGGCTTTCCCACAGGGCTGTGCCACGTGCCACCTTGGTGGGAGTCGATCCTCGGCGTGAAAGACGAGCCGGTGAAGGGAAAAGAGGTTCCTCTGGAATGGACTGAGACATCTGGGGGACTCTTGGAATGGTGGCACGACCCTGGAGTTCCTCTCGCCGTTCCTGTTGAGAGGGCCTCCTCTTGAGATGCGACGGGAACGCTGGGAACTCTTTCCCGACGAAGCAGGGAAAGGATCCCTCATCTCGAGCTACGAGGCGGAAACGGGGCTCCTCTGGATGTGGGCGGGACCCTCGTGATTCCTCTCGAGTGGAGACGGCTAGGTCGGGGAACTTCTTGATTTGCACCAAGGGTGTGAAGGACCCATTCGAAGTTCCAGAGGTGAGGTGTGATCAGCCTCGAGACGCCTCAGCGGAAATGGGCCTCATCTCGCCTGGAGGGGAGAACCTCCTGGATTTTCTCGAGTTGCGGCAGGTCTTCTCGAGTTACGACGGGGACCTCAGGGACCCGCTCTGGTGGCCTCAGGAAAGGCCAGTCCCCATGCGAGTTGCTAGGGGACCTCTCGGGATTCCTCTCCCGTCCATGCCGGGGCCTCAGTCCTTGTGTGGAGTCGGGGCCGGAACCTGAGGATTCCTCTCCAGTGTTGCCATGGATCTTGGGGTGCTTCTGAGTCTCCCCAGGGGAGTCAGGCCTCGTCTCGAGTGGGGGCATGCACGTGCGCTTTCCTCCCGAGCTGCAGCAGTAGTGTCACGCTTCCTGTCACGTGGATCAAGGGATCTGTGGCTTTCCCGCGAGGCTGTCCCTCGAGGCTTTCCCACGAGGCTTTCCCACAGGGCTGTGCCACGTGCCACCTTGGTGTGAGTCGATCCTCGGCGTGAAAGACGAGCCGGTGAAGGGAAAAGAGGTTCCTCTGGAATGGACTTAGACATCTGGGGGACTCTTGGAATGGTGGCACGACCCTGGAGTTCCTCTCGCCGTTCCTGTTGAGAGGGCCTCCTCTTGAGATGCGACGGGAACGCCGGGAACTCTTTCCCGACGAAGCAGGGAAAGGATCCCTCATCTCGAGCTACGAGGCGGAAACGGGGCTCCTCTGGATGTGGGCGGGACCCTCGTGATTCCTCTCGAGTGGAGACGGCTAGGTCGGGGAACTTCTTGATTTGCACCAAGGGTGTGAAGGACCCTTTCGAAGTTCCAGAGGTGAGGTGTGATCAGCCTCGAGACGCCTCAGCGGAAATGGGCCTCATCTCGCCTGGAGGGGAGAACCTCCTGGATTTTCTCGAGTTGCGGCAGGTCTTCTCGAGTTACGACGGGGACCTCAGGGACCCGCTCTGGTGGCCTCAGGAAAGGCCAGTCCCCATGCGAGTTGCTAGGGGACCTCTCGGGATTCCTCTCCCGTCCATGCCGGGGCCTCAGTCCTTGTGTGGAGTCGGGGCCGGAACCTGAGGATTCCTCTCCAGTGTTGCCATGGATCTTGGGGTGCTTCTGAGTCTCCCCAGGGGAGTCAGGCCTCGTCTCGAGTGGGGGCATGCACGTGCGCTTTCCTCCCGAGCTGCAGCAGTAGTGTCACGCTTCCTGTCACGTGGATCAAGGGATCTGTGGCTTTCCCTCGAGGCTGTCCCTCGAGGCTTTCCCACGAGGCTTTCCCACAGGGCTGTGCCACGTGCCACCTTGGTGTGAGTCGATCCTCGGCGTGAAAGACGAGCCGGTGAAGGGAAAAGGGGTTCCTCTGGAATGGACTGAGACATCTGGGGGACTCTTGGAATGGTGGCACGACCCTGGAGTTCCTCTCGCCGTTCCTGTTGAGAGGGCCTCCTCTTGAGATGCGACGGGAACGCCGGGAACTCTTTCCCGACGAAGCAGGGAAAGGATCCCTCATCTCGAGCTACGAGGCGGAAACGGGGCTCCTCTGGATGTGGGCGGGGCCCTCGTGATTTCTCTCGAGTGGAGACGGCTAGGTCGGGGAACTTCTTGATTTGCACCAAGGGTGTGAAGGACCCTTTCGAAGTTCCAGAGGTGAGGTGTGATCAGCCTCGAGACGCCTCAGCGGAAATGGGCCTCATCTCGCCTGGAGGGGAGAACCTCCTGGATTTTCTCGAGTTGCGGCAGGTCTTCTCGAGTTACGACGGCGACCTCAGGGACCCGCTCTGGTGGCCTCAGGAAAGGCCAGTCCCCATGCGAGTTGCTAGGGGACCTCTCGGGATTCCTCTCCCGTCCATGCCGGGGCCTCAGTCCTTGTGTGGAGTCGGGGCCGGAACCTGAGGATTCCTCTCCAGTGTTGCCATGGATCTTGGGGTGCTTCTGAGTCTCCCCAGGGGAGTCAGGCCTCGTCTCGTGTGGGGGCATGCACGTGCGCTTTCCTCCCGAGCTGCAGCAGTAGTGTCACGCTTCCTGTCACGTGGATCAAGGGATCTGTGGCTTTCCCTCGAGGCTGTCCCTCGAGGCTTTCCCACGAGGCTTTCCCGCAGGGCTGTGCCACGTGCCACCTTGGTGTGAGTCGATCCTCGGCGTGAAAGACGTGCCGGTGAAGGGAAAAGAGGTTCCTCTGGAATGGACTGAGACATCTGGGGGACTCTTGGAATGGTGGCACGACCCTGGAGTTCCTCTCGCCGTTCCTGTTGAGAGGGCCTCCTCTTGAGATGCGACGGGAACGCCGGGAACTCTTTCCCGACGAAGCAGGGAAAGGATCCCTCATCTCGAGCTACGAGGCGAAAACGGGGCTCCTCTGGATGTGGGCGGGACCCTCGTGATTCCTCTCGAGTGGAGACGGCTAGGTCGGGGAACTTCTTGATTTGCACCAAGGGTGTGAAGGACCCTTTCGAAGTTCCAGAGGTGAGGTGTGATCAGCCTCGAGACGCCTCAGCGGAAATGGGCCTCATCTCGCCTGGAGGGGAGAACCTCCTGGATTTTCTCGAGTTGCGGCAGGTCTTCTCGAGTTACGACGGGGACCTCAGGGACCCGCTCTGGTGGCCTCAGGAAAGGCCAGTCCCCATGCGAGTTGCTAGGGGACCTCTCGGGATTCCTCTCCCGTCCATGCCGGGGCCTCAGTCCTTGTGTGGAGTCGGGGCCGGAACCTGAGGATTCCTCTCCAGTGTTGCCATGGATCTTGGGGTGCTTCTGAGTCTCCCCAGGGGAGTCAGGCCTCGTCTCGAGTGGGGGCATGCACGTGCGCTTTCCTCCCGAGCTGCAGCAGTAGTGTCACGCTTCCTGTCACGTGGATCAAGGGATCTGTGGCTTTCCCTCGAGGCTGTCCCTCGAGGCTTTCCCACGAGGCTTTCCCACAGGGCTGTGCCACGTGCCACCTTGGTGTGAGTCGATCCTTGGCGTGAAAGACGAGCCGGTGAAGGGAAAAGGGGTTCCTCTGGAATGGACTGAGACATCTGGGGGACTCTTGGAATGGTGGCACGACCCTGGAGTTCCTCTCGCCGTTCCTGTTGAGAGGGCCTCCTCTTGAGATGCGACGGGAACGCCGGGAACTCTTTCCCGACGAAGCAGGGAAAGGATCCCTCATCTCGAGCTACGAGGCGGAAACGGGGCTCCTCTGGATGTGGGCGGGACCCTCGTGATTCCTCTCGAGTGGAGACGGCTAGGTCGGGGAACTTCTTGATTTGCACCAAGGGTGTGAAGGACCCTTTCGAAGTTCCAGAGGTGAGGTGTGATCAGCCTCGAGACGCCTCAGCGGAAATGGGCCTCATCTCGCCTGGAGGGAAGAACCTCCTGGATTTTCTCGAGTTGCGGCAGGTCTTCTCGAGTTACGACGGGGACCTCAGGGACCCGCTCTGGTGGCCTCAGGAAAGGCCAGTCCCCATGCGAGTTGCTAGGGGACCTCTCGGGATTCCTCTCCCGTCCATGCCGGGGCCTCAGTCCTTGTGTGGAGTCGGGGCCGGAACCTGAGGATTCCTCTCCAGTGTTGCCATGGATCTTGGGGTGCTTCTGAGTCTCCCCAGGGGAGTCAGGCCTCATCTCGAGTGGGGGCATGCACGTGCGCTTTCCTCCCGAGCTGCAGCAGTAGTGTCACGCTTCCTGTCACGTGGATCAAGGGATCTGTGGCTTTCCCTCGAGGCTGTCCCTCGAGGCTTTACTGCGAGGCTTTCCCACAGGGCTGTGCCACGTGCCACCGTGGTGGGAGTCGATCCTCGGCGTGAAAGACGAGCCGGTGAAGGGAAAAGAGGTTCCTCTGGAATGGACTGAGACATCTGGGGGACTCTTGGAATGGTGGCATGACCCTGGTGTTCCTCTCGCCGTTCCTGTTGAGAGGGCCTCCTCTTGAGATGCGACGGGAACGCCGGGAACTCTTTCCCGACGAAGCAGGGAAAGGATCCCTCATCTCGAGCTACGAGGCGGAAACGGGGCTCCTCTGGATGTGGGCGGGACCCTCGTGATTCCTCTCGAGTGGAGACGGCTAGGTCGGGGAACTTCTTGATTTGCACCAAGGGTGTGAAGGACCCTTTCGAAGTTCCAGATGTGAGGTGTGATCAGCCTCGAGACGCCTCAGCGGAAATGGGCCTCATCTCGCCTGGAGGGGAGAACCTCCTGGATTTTCTCGAGTTGCGGCAGGTCTTCTCGAGTTACGACGGCGACCTCAGGGACCCGCACTGGTGGCCTCAGGAAAGGCCAGTCCCCATGCGAGTTGCTAGGGGACCTCTCGGGATTCCTCTCCCGTCCATGCCAGGGCCTCAGTCCTTGTGTGGAGTCGGGGCCGGAACCTGAGGATTCCTCTCCAGTGTTGCCATGGATCTTGGGGTGCTTCTGAGTCTCCCCAGGGGAGTCAGGCCTCGTCTCGAGTGGGGGCATGCACGTGCGCTTTCCTCCCGAGCTGCAGCAGTAGTGTCACGCTTCCTGTCACGTGGATCAAGGGATCTGTGGCTTTCCCTCGAGGCTGTCCCTCGAGGCTTTCCCACGAGGCTTTCCCACAGGGCTGTGCCACGTGCCACCTTGGTGTGAGTCGATCCTCGGCGTGAAAGACGAGCCGGTGAAGGGAAAAGGGGTTCCTCTGGAATGGACTGAGACATCTGGGGGACTCTTGGAATGGTGGCACGACCCTGGAGTTCCTCTCGCCGTTCCTGTTGAGAGGGCCTCCTCTTGAGATGCGACGGGAACGCCGGGAACTCTTTCCCGACGAAGCAGGGAAAGGATCCCTCATCTCGAGCTACGAGGCGGAAACGGGGCTCCTCTGGATGTGGGCGGGACCCACGTGATTCCTCTCGAGTGGAGACGGCTAGGTCGGGGAACTTCTTGATTTGCACCAAGGGTGTGAAGGACCCTTTCGAAGTTCCAGAGGTGAGGTGTGATCAGCCTCGAGACGCCTCAGCGGAAATGGGCCTCATCTCGCCTGGAGGGGAGAACCTCCTGGATTTTCTCGAGTTGCGGCAGGTCTTCTCGAGTTACGACGGGGACCTCAGGGACCCGCTCTGGTGGCCTCAGGAAAGGCCAGTCCCCATGCGAGTTGCTAGGGGACCTCTCGGGATTCCTCTCCCGTCCATGCCGGGGCCTCAGTCCTTGTGTGGAGTCGGGGCCGGAACCTGAGGATTCCTCTCCAGTGTTGCCATGGATCTTGGGGTGCTTCTGAGTCTCCCCAGGGGAGTCAGGCCTCGTCTCGAGTGGGGGCATGCACGTGCGCTTTCCTCCCGAGCTGCAGCAGTAGTGTCACGCTTCCTGTCACGTGGATCAAGGGATCTGTGGCTTTCCCTCGAGGCTGTCCCTCGAGGCTTTCCCACGAGGCTTTCCCACAGGGCTGTGCCACGTGCCACCGTGGTGGGAGTCGATCCTCGGCGTGAAAGACGAGCCGGTGAAGGGAAAAGAGGTTCCTCTGGAATGGACTGAGACATCTGGGGGACTCTTGGAATGGTGGCACGACCCTGGTGTTCCTCTCGCCGTTCCTGTTGAGAGGGCCTCCTCTTGAGATGCGACGGGAACGCCGGGAACTCTTTCCCGACGAAGCAGGGAAAGGATCCCTCATCTCGAGCTACGAGGCGGAAACGGGGCTCCTCTGGATGTGGGCGGGACCCTCGTGATTCCTCTCGAGTGGAGACGGCTAGGTCGGGGAACTTCTTGATTTGCACCAAGGGTGTGAAGGACCCTTTCGAAGTTCCAGAGGTGAGGTGTGATCAGCCTCGAGACGCCTCAGCGGAAATGGGCCTCATCTCGCCTGGAGGGGAGAACCTCCTGGATTTTCTCGAGTTGCGGCAGGTCTTCTCGAGTTACGACGGCGACCTCAGGGACCCGCTCTGGTGGCCTCAGGAAAGGCCAGTCCCCATGCGAGTTGCTAGGGGACCTCTCGGGATTCCTCTCCCGTCCATGCCAGGGCCTCAGTCCTTGTGTGGAGTCGGGGCCGGAACCTGAGGATTCCTCTCCAGTGTTGCCATGGATCTTGGGGTGCTTCTGAGTCTCCCCAGGGGAGTCAGGCCTCGTCTCGAGTGGGGGCATGCACGTGCGCTTTCCTCCCGAGCTGCAGCAGTAGTGTCACGCTTCCTGTCACGTGGATCAAGGGATCTGTGGCTTTGCCTCGAGGCTGTCCCTCGAGGCTTTCCCACGAGGCTTTCCCACAGGGCTGTGCCACGTGCCACCTTGGTGGGAGTCGATCCTCGGCGTGAAAGACGAGCCGGTGAAGGGAAAAGAGGTTCCTCTGGAATGGACTGAGACATCTGGGGGACTCTTGGAATGGTGGCACGACCCTGGAGTTCCTCTCGCCGTTCCTGTTGAGAGGGCCTCCTCTTGAGATGCGACGGGAAGGCCGGGAACTCTTTCCCGACGAAGCAGGGAAAGGATCCCTCATCTCGAGCTACGAGGCGGAAACGGGGCTCCTCTGGATGTGGGCGGGACCCTCGTGATTCCTCTCGAGTGGAGACGGCTAGGTCGGGCAACTTCTTGATTTGCACCAAGGGTGTGAAGGACCCTTTCGAAGTTCCAGAGGTGAGGTGTGATCAGCCTCGAGACGCCTCAGCGGAAATGGGCCTCATCTCGCCTGGAGGGAAGAACCTCCTGGATTTTCTCGAGTTGCGGCAGGTCTTCTCGAGTTACGACGGGGACCTCAGGGACCCGCTCTGGTGGCCTCAGGAAAGGCCAGTCCCCATGCGAGTTGCTAGGGGACCTCTCGGGATTCCTCTCCCGTCCATGCCGGGGCCTCAGTCCTTGTGTGGAGTCGGGGCCGGAACCTGAGGATTCCTCTCCAGTGTTGCCATGGATCTTGGGGTGCTTCTGAGTCTCCCCAGGGGAGTCAGGCCTCATCTCGAGTGGGGGCATGCACGTGCGCTTTCCTCCCGAGCTGCAGCAGTAGTGTCACGCTTCCTGTCACGTGGATCAAGGGATCTGTGGCTTTCCCTCGAGGCTGTCCCTCGAGGCTTTCCCGCGAGGCTTTCCCACAGGGCTGTGCCACGTGCCACCGTGGTGGGAGTCGATCCTCGGCGTGAAAGACGAGCCGGTGAAGGGAAAAGAGGTTCCTCTGGAATGGACTGAGACATCTGGGGGACTCTTGGAATGGTGGCACGACCCTGGTGTTCCTCTCGCCGTTCCTGTTGAGAGGGCCTCCTCTTGAGATGCGACGGGAACGCCGGGAACTCTTTCCCGACGAAGCAGGGAAAGGATCCCTCATCTCGAGCTACGAGGCGGAAACGGGGCTCCTCTGGATGTGGGCGGGACCCTCGTGATTCCTCTCGAGTGGAGACGGCTAGGTCGGGGAACTTCTTGATTTGCACCAAGGGTGTGAAGGACCCTTTCGAAGTTCCAGATGTGAGGTGTGATCAGCCTCGAGACGCCTCAGCGGAAATGGGCCTCATCTCGCCTGGAGGGGAGAACCTCCTGGATTTTCTCGAGTTGCGGCAGGTCTTCTCGAGTTACGACGGCGACCTCAGGGACCCGCTCTGGTGGCCTCAGGAAAGGCCAGTCCCCATGCGAGTTGCTAGGGGACCTCTCGGGATTCCTCTCCCGTCCATGCCAGGGCCTCAGTCCTTGTGTGGAGTCGGGGCCGGAACCTGAGGATTCCTCTCCAGTGTTGCCATGGATCTTGGGGTGCTTCTGAGTCTCCCCAGGGGAGTCAGGCCTCGTCTCTAGTGGGGGCATGCACGTGCGCTTTCCTCCCGAGCTGCAGCAGTAGTGTCACGCTTCCTGTCACGTGGATCAAGGGATCTGTGGCTTTCCCTCGAGGCTGTCCCTCGAGGCTTTCCCACGAGGCTTTCCCACAGGGCTGTGCCACGTGCCACCTTGGTGTGAGTCGATCCTCGGCGTGAAAGACGAGCCGGTGAAGGGAAAAGGGGTTCCTCTGGAATGGACTGAGACATCTGGGGGACTCTTGGAATGGTGGCACGACCCTGGAGTTCCTCTCGCCGTTCCTGTTGAGAGGGCCTCCTCTTGAGATGCGACGGGAACGCCGGGAACTCTTTCCCGACGAAGCAGGGAAAGGATCCCTCATCTCGAGCTACGAGGCGGAAACGGGGCTCCTCTGGATGTGGGCGGGACCCTCGTGATTCCTCTCGAGTGGAGACGGCTAGGTCGGGGAACTTCTTGATTTGCACCAAGGGTGTGAAGGACCCTTTCGAAGTTCCAGAGGTGAGGTGTGATCAGCCTCGAGACGCCTCAGCGGAAATGGGCCTCATCTCGCCTGGAGGGGAGAACCTCCTGGATTTTCTCGAGTTGCGGCAGGTCTTCTCGAGTTACGACGGGGACCTCAGGGACCCGCTCTGGTGGCCTCAGGAAAGGCCAGTCCCCATGCGAGTTGCTAGGGGACCTCTCGGGATTCCTCTCCCGTCCATGCCGGGGCCTCAGTCCTTGTGTGGAGTCGGGGCCGGAACCTGAGGATTCCTCTCCAGTGTTGCCATGGATCTTGGGGTGCTTCTGAGTCTCCCCAGGGGAGTCAGGCCTCTTCTCGAGTGGGGGCATGCACGTGCGCTTTCCTCCCGAGCTGCAGCAGTAGTGTCACGCTTCCTGTCACGTGGATCAAGGGATCTGTGGCTTTCCCTCGAGGCTGTCCCTCGAGGCTTTCCCGCGAGGCTTTCCCACAGGGCTGTGCCACGTGCCACCGTGGTGGGAGTCGATCCTCGGCGTGAAAGACGAGCCGGTGAAGGGAAAAGAGGTTCCTCTGGAATGGACTGAGACATCTGGGGGACTCTTGGAATGGTGGCACGACCCTGGTGTTCCTCTCGCCGTTCCTGTTGAGAGGGCCTCCTCTTGAGATGCGACGGGAACGCCGGGAACTCTTTCCCGACGAAGCAGGGAAAGGATCCCTCATCTCGAGCTACGAGGCGGAAACGGGGCTCCTCTGGATGTGGGCGGGACCCTCGTGATTCCTCTCGAGTGGAGACGGCTAGGTCGGGGAACTTCTTGATTTGCACCAAGGGTGTGAAGGACCCTTTCGAAGTTCCAGATGTGAGGTGTGATCAGCCTCGAGACGCCTCAGCGGAAATGGGCCTCATCTCGCCTGGAGGGGAGAACCTCCTGGATTTTCTCGAGTTGCGGCAGGTCTTCTCGAGTTACGACGGCGACCTCAGGGACCCGCTCTGGTGGCCTCAGGAAAGGCCAGTCCCCATGCGAGTTGCTAGGGGACCTCTCGGGATTCCTCTCCCGTCCATGCCGGGGCCTCAGTCCTTGTGTGGAGTCGGGGCCGGAACCTGAGGATTCCTCTCCAGTGTTGCCATGGATCTTGGGGTGCTTCTGAGTCTCCCCAGGGGAGTCAGGCCTCGTCTCGAGTGGGGGCATGCACGTGCGCTTTCCTCCCGAGCTGCAGCAGTAGTGTCACGCTTCCTGTCACGTGGATCAAGGGATCTGTGGCTTTCCCGCGAGGCTGTCCCTCGAGGCTTTCCCACGAGGCTTTCCCACAGGGCTGTGCCACGTGCCACCTTGGTGTGAGTCGATCCTCGGCGTGAAAGACGAGCCGGTGAAGGGAAAAGAGGTTCCTCTGGAATGGACTTAGACATCTGGGGGACTCTTGGAATGGTGGCACGACCCTGGAGTTCCTCTCGCCGTTCCTGTTGAGAGGGCCTCCTCTTGAGATGCGACGGGAACGCCGGGAACTCTTTCCCGACGAAGCAGGGAAAGGATCCCTCATCTCGAGCTACGAGGCGGAAACGGGGCTCCTCTGGATGTGGGCGGGACCCTCGTGATTCCTCTCGAGTGGAGACGGCTAGGTCGGGGAACTTCTTGATTTGCACCAAGGGTGTGAAGGACCCTTTCGAAGTTCCAGAGGTGAGGTGTGATCAGCCTCGAGACGCCTCAGCGGAAATGGGCCTCATCTCGCCTGGAGGGGAGAACCTCCTGGATTTTCTCGAGTTGCGGCAGGTCTTCTCGAGTTACGACGGGGACCTCAGGGACCCGCTCTGGTGGCCTCAGGAAAGGCCAGTCCCCATGCGAGTTGCTAGGGGACCTCTCGGGATTCCTCTCCCGTCCATGCCGGGGCCTCAGTCCTTGTGTGGAGTCGGGGCCGGAACCTGAGGATTCCTCTCCAGTGTTGCCATGGATCTTGGGGTGCTTCTGAGTCTCCCCAGGGGAGTCAGGCCTCGTCTCGAGTGGGGGCATGCACGTGCGCTTTCCTCCCGAGCTGCAGCAGTAGTGTCACGCTTCCTGTCACGTGGATCAAGGGATCTGTGGCTTTCCCTCGAGGCTGTCCCTCGAGGCTTTCCCACGAGGCTTTCCCACAGGGCTGTGCCACGTGCCACCTTGGTGTGAGTCGATCCTCGGCGTGAAAGACGAGCCGGTGAAGGGAAAAGGGGTTCCTCTGGAATGGACTGAGACATCTGGGGGACTCTTGGAATGGTGGCACGACCCTGGAGTTCCTCTCGCCGTTCCTGTTGAGAGGGCCTCCTCTTGAGATGCGACGGGAACGCCGGGAACTCTTTCCCGACGAAGCAGGGAAAGGATCCCTCATCTCGAGCTACGAGGCGGAAACGGGGCTCCTCTGGATGTGGGCGGGGCCCTCGTGATTTCTCTCGAGTGGAGACGGCTAGGTCGGGGAACTTCTTGATTTGCACCAAGGGTGTGAAGGACCCTTTCGAAGTTCCAGAGGTGAGGTGTGATCAGCCTCGAGACGCCTCAGCGGAAATGGGCCTCATCTCGCCTGGAGGGGAGAACCTCCTGGATTTTCTCGAGTTGCGGCAGGTCTTCTCGAGTTACGACGGCGACCTCAGGGACCCGCTCTGGTGGCCTCAGGAAAGGCCAGTCCCCATGCGAGTTGCTAGGGGACCTCTCGGGATTCCTCTCCCGTCCATGCCGGGGCCTCAGTCCTTGTGTGGAGTCGGGGCCGGAACCTGAGGATTCCTCTCCAGTGTTGCCATGGATCTTGGGGTGCTTCTGAGTCTCCCCAGGGGAGTCAGGCCTCGTCTCGTGTGGGGGCATGCACGTGCGCTTTCCTCCCGAGCTGCAGCAGTAGTGTCACGCTTCCTGTCACGTGGATCAAGGGATCTGTGGCTTTCCCTCGAGGCTGTCCCTCGAGGCTTTCCCACGAGGCTTTCCCGCAGGGCTGTGCCACGTGCCACCTTGGTGTGAGTCGATCCTCGGCGTGAAAGACGTGCCGGTGAAGGGAAAAGAGGTTCCTCTGGAATGGACTGAGACATCTGGGGGACTCTTGGAATGGTGGCACGACCCTGGAGTTCCTCTCGCCGTTCCTGTTGAGAGGGCCTCCTCTTGAGATGCGACGGGAACGCCGGGAACTCTTTCCCGACGAAGCAGGGAAAGGATCCCTCATCTCGAGCTACGAGGCGAAAACGGGGCTCCTCTGGATGTGGGCGGGACCCTCGTGATTCCTCTCGAGTGGAGACGGCTAGGTCGGGGAACTTCTTGATTTGCACCAAGGGTGTGAAGGACCCTTTCGAAGTTCCAGAGGTGAGGTGTGATCAGCCTCGAGACGCCTCAGCGGAAATGGGCCTCATCTCGCCTGGAGGGGAGAACCTCCTGGATTTTCTCGAGTTGCGGCAGGTCTTCTCGAGTTACGACGGGGACCTCAGGGACCCGCTCTGGTGGCCTCAGGAAAGGCCAGTCCCCATGCGAGTTGCTAGGGGACCTCTCGGGATTCCTCTCCCGTCCATGCCGGGGCCTCAGTCCTTGTGTGGAGTCGGGGCCGGAACCTGAGGATTCCTCTCCAGTGTTGCCATGGATCTTGGGGTGCTTCTGAGTCTCCCCAGGGGAGTCAGGCCTCGTCTCGAGTGGGGGCATGCACGTGCGCTTTCCTCCCGAGCTGCAGCAGTAGTGTCACGCTTCCTGTCACGTGGATCAAGGGATCTGTGGCTTTCCCTCGAGGCTGTCCCTCGAGGCTTTCCCACGAGGCTTTCCCACAGGGCTGTGCCACGTGCCACCTTGGTGTGAGTCGATCCTTGGCGTGAAAGACGAGCCGGTGAAGGGAAAAGGGGTTCCTCTGGAATGGACTGAGACATCTGGGGGACTCTTGGAATGGTGGCACGACCCTGGAGTTCCTCTCGCCGTTCCTGTTGAGAGGGCCTCCTCTTGAGATGCGACGGGAACGCCGGGAACTCTTTCCCGACGAAGCAGGGAAAGGATCCCTCATCTCGAGCTACGAGGCGGAAACGGGGCTCCTCTGGATGTGGGCGGGACCCTCGTGATTCCTCTCGAGTGGAGACGGCTAGGTCGGGGAACTTCTTGATTTGCACCAAGGGTGTGAAGGACCCTTTCGAAGTTCCAGAGGTGAGGTGTGATCAGCCTCGAGACGCCTCAGCGGAAATGGGCCTCATCTCGCCTGGAGGGAAGAACCTCCTGGATTTTCTCGAGTTGCGGCAGGTCTTCTCGAGTTACGACGGGGACCTCAGGGACCCGCTCTGGTGGCCTCAGGAAAGGCCAGTCCCCATGCGAGTTGCTAGGGGACCTCTCGGGATTCCTCTCCCGTCCATGCCGGGGCCTCAGTCCTTGTGTGGAGTCGGGGCCGGAACCTGAGGATTCCTCTCCAGTGTTGCCATGGATCTTGGGGTGCTTCTGAGTCTCCCCAGGGGAGTCAGGCCTCATCTCGAGTGGGGGCATGCACGTGCGCTTTCCTCCCGAGCTGCAGCAGTAGTGTCACGCTTCCTGTCACGTGGATCAAGGGATCTGTGGCTTTCCCTCGAGGCTGTCCCTCGAGGCTTTACTGCGAGGCTTTCCCACAGGGCTGTGCCACGTGCCACCGTGGTGGGAGTCGATCCTCGGCTTGAAAGACGAGCCGGTGAAGGGAAAAGAGGTTCCTCTGGAATGGACTGAGACATCTGGGGGACTCTTGGAATGGTGGCATGACCCTGGTGTTCCTCTCGCCGTTCCTGTTGAGAGGGCCTCCTCTTGAGATGCGACGGGAACGCCGGGAACTCTTTCCCGACGAAGCAGGGAAAGGATCCCTCATCTCGAGCTACGAGGCGGAAACGGGGCTCCTCTGGATGTGGGCGGGACCCTCGTGATTCCTCTCGAGTGGAGACGGCTAGGTCGGGGAACTTCTTGATTTGCACCAAGGGTGTGAAGGACCCTTTCGAAGTTCCAGATGTGAGGTGTGATCAGCCTCGAGACGCCTCAGCGGAAATGGGCCTCATCTCGCCTGGAGGGGAGAACCTCCTGGATTTTCTCGAGTTGCGGCAGGTCTTCTCGAGTTACGACGGCGACCTCAGGGACCCGCACTGGTGGCCTCAGGAAAGGCCAGTCCCCATGCGAGTTGCTAGGGGACCTCTCGGGATTCCTCTCCCGTCCATGCCAGGGCCTCAGTCCTTGTGTGGAGTCGGGGCCGGAACCTGAGGATTCCTCTCCAGTGTTGCCATGGATCTTGGGGTGCTTCTGAGTCTCCCCAGGGGAGTCAGGCCTCGTCTCGAGTGGGGGCATGCACGTGCGCTTTCCTCCCGAGCTGCAGCAGTAGTGTCACGCTTCCTGTCACGTGGATCAAGGGATCTGTGGCTTTCCCTCGAGGCTGTCCCTCGAGGCTTTCCCACGAGGCTTTCCCACAGGGCTGTGCCACGTGCCACCTTGGTGTGAGTCGATCCTCGGCGTGAAAGACGAGCCGGTGAAGGGAAAAGGGGTTCCTCTGGTATGGACTGAGACATCTGGGGGACTCTTGGAATGGTGGCACGACCCTGGAGTTCCTCTCGCCGTTCCTGTTGAGAGGGCCTCCTCTTGAGATGCGACGGGAACGCCGGGAACTCTTTCCCGACGAAGCAGGGAAAGGATCCCTCATCTCGAGCTACGAGGCGGAAACGGGGCTCCTCTGGATGTGGGCGGGACCCACGTGATTCCTCTCGAGTGGAGACGGCTAGGTCGGGGAACTTCTTGATTTGCACCAAGGGTGTGAAGGACCCTTTCGAAGTTCCAGAGGTGAGGTGTGATCAGCCTCGAGACGCCTCAGCGGAAATGGGCCTCATCTCGCCTGGAGGGGAGAACCTCCTGGATTTTCTCGAGTTGCGGCAGGTCTTCTCGAGTTACGACGGGGACCTCAGGGACCCGCTCTGGTGGCCTCAGGAAAGGCCAGTCCCCATGCGAGTTGCTAGGGGACCTCTCGGGATTCCTCTCCCGTCCATGCCGGGGCCTCAGTCCTTGTGTGGAGTCGGGGCCGGAACCTGAGGATTCCTCTCCAGTGTTGCCATGGATCTTGGGGTGCTTCTGAGTCTCCCCAGGGGAGTCAGGCCTCGTCTCGAGTGGGGGCATGCACGTGCGCTTTCCTCCCGAGCTGCAGCAGTAGTGTCACGCTTCCTGTCACGTGGATCAAGGGATCTGTGGCTTTCCCTCGAGGCTGTCCCTCGAGGCTTTCCCACGAGGCTTTCCCACAGGGCTGTGCCACGTGCCACCGTGGTGGGAGTCGATCCTCGGCGTGAAAGACGAGCCGGTGAAGGGAAAAGAGGTTCCTCTGGAATGGACTGAGACATCTGGGGGACTCTTGGAATGGTGGCACGACCCTGGTGTTCCTCTCGCCGTTCCTGTTGAGAGGGCCTCCTCTTGAGATGCGACGGGAACGCCGGGAACTCTTTCCCGACGAAGCAGGGAAAGGATCCCTCATCTCGAGCTACGAGGCGGAAACGGGGCTCCTCTGGATGTGGGCGGGACCCTCGTGATTCCTCTCGAGTGGAGACGGCTAGGTCGGGGAACTTCTTGATTTGCACCAAGGGTGTGAAGGACCCTTTCGAAGTTCCAGAGGTGAGGTGTGATCAGCCTCGAGACGCCTCAGCGGAAATGGGCCTCATCTCGCCTGGAGGGGAGAACCTCCTGGATTTTCTCGAGTTGCGGCAGGTCTTCTCGAGTTACGACGGCGACCTCAGGGACCCGCTCTGGTGGCCTCAGGAAAGGCCAGTCCCCATGCGAGTTGCTAGGGGACCTCTCGGGATTCCTCTCCCGTCCATGCCAGGGCCTCAGTCCTTGTGTGGAGTCGGGGCCGGAACCTGAGGATTCCTCTCCAGTGTTGCCATGGATCTTGGGGTGCTTCTGAGTCTCCCCAGGGGAGTCAGGCCTCGTCTCGAGTGGGGGCATGCACGTGCGCTTTCCTCCCGAGCTGCAGCAGTAGTGTCACGCTTCCTGTCACGTGGATCAAGGGATCTGTGGCTTTGCCTCGAGGCTGTCCCTCGAGGCTTTCCCACGAGGCTTTCCCACAGGGCTGTGCCACGTGCCACCTTGGTGGGAGTCGATCCTCGGCGTGAAAGACGAGCCGGTGAAGGGAAAAGAGGTTCCTCTGGAATGGACTGAGACATCTGGGGGACTCTTGGAATGGTGGCACGACCCTGGAGTTCCTCTCGCCGTTCCTGTTGAGAGGGCCTCCTCTTGAGATGCGACGGGAAGGCCGGGAACTCTTTCCCGACGAAGCAGGGAAAGGATCCCTCATCTCGAGCTACGAGGCGGAAACGGGGCTCCTCTGGATGTGGGCGGGACCCTCGTGATTCCTCTCGAGTGGAGACGGCTAGGTCGGGCAACTTCTTGATTTGCACCAAGGGTGTGAAGGACCCTTTCGAAGTTCCAGAGGTGAGGTGTGATCAGCCTCGAGACGCCTCAGCGGAAATGGGCCTCATCTCGCCTGGAGGGGAGAACCTCCTGGATTTTCTCGAGTTGCGGCAGGTCTTCTCGAGTTACGACGGCGACCTCAGGGACCCGCTCTGGTGGCCTCAGGAAAGGCCAGTCCCCATGCGAGTTGCTAGGGGACCTCTCGGGATTCCTCTCCCGTCCATGCCGGGGCCTCAGTCCTTGTGTGGAGTCGGGGCCGGAACCTGAGGATTCCTCTCCAGTGTTGCCATGGATCTTGGGGTGCTTCTGAGACTCGCCAGGGGAGTCAGGCCTCGTCTCGAGTGGGGGCATGCACGTGCGCTTTCCTCCCGAGCTGCAGCAGTAGTGTCACGCTTCCTGTCACGTGGATCAAGGGATCTGTGGCTTTCCCTCGAGGCTGTCCCTCGAGGCTTTCCCACGAGGCTTTCCCACAGGGCTGTGCCACGTGCCACCTTGGTGGGAGTCGATCCTCGGCGCGAAAGACGAGCCGGTGAAGGGAAAAGAGGTTCCTCTGGAATGGACTGAGACATCTGGGGGACTCTTGGAATGGTGGCACGACCCTGGAGTTCCTCTCGCCGTTCCTGTTGAGAGGGCCTCCTCTTGAGATGCGACGGGAACGCCGGGAACTCTTTCCCGACGAAGCAGGGAAAGGATCCCTCATCTCGAGCTACGAGGCGGAAACGGGGCTCCTCTGGATGTGGGCGGGACCCTCGTGATTCCTCTCGAGTGGAGACGGCTAGGTCGGGGAACTTCTTGATTTGCACCAAGGGTGTGAAGGACCCTTTCGAAGTTCCAGAGGTGAGGTGTGATCAGCCTCGAGACGCCTCAGCGGAAATGGGCCTCATCTCGCCTGGAGGGGAGAACCTCCTGGATTTTCTCGAGTTGCGGCAGGTCTTCTCGAGTTACGACGGGGACCTCAGGGACCCGCTCTGGTGGCCTCAGGAAAGGCCAGTCCCCATGCGAGTTGCTAGGGGACCTCTCGGGATTCCTCTCCCGTCCATGCCGGGGCCTCAGTCCTTGTGTGGAGTCGGGGCCGGAACCTGAGGATTCCTCTCCAGTGTTGCCATGGATCTTGGGGTGCTTCTGAGTCTCCCCAGGGGAGTCAGGCCTCGTCTCGAGTGGTTGCATGCACGTGCGCTTTCCTCCCGAGCTGCAGCAGTAGTGTCACGCTTCCTGTCACGTGGATCAAGGGATCTGTGGCTTTGCCTCGAGGCTGTCCCTCGAGGCTTTCCCACGAGGCTTTCCCACAGGGCTGTGCCACGTGCCACCTTGGTGTGAGTCGATCCTCGGCGTGAAAGACGAGCCGGTGAAGGGAAAAGAGGTTCCTCTGGAATGGACTGAGACATCTGGGGGACTCTTGGAATGGTGGCACGACCCTGGAGTTACTCTCGCCGTTCCTGTTGAGAGGGCCTCCTCTTGAGATGCGACGGGAACGCCGGGAACTCTTTCCCGACGAAGCAGGGAAAGGATCCCTCATCTCGAGCTACGAGGCGGAAACGGGGCTCCTCTGGAAGGGGGTGGGACCCTCGTGATTCCTCTCGAGTGGAAACGGCTAGGTCGGGGAACTTCTTGATTTGCACCAAGGGTGTGAAGGACCCTTTCGAAGTTCCAGAGGTGAGGTGCGATCAGCCTCGAGACGCCTCAGCGGAAATGAGCCTCATCTCGCCTGGAGGGGAGAACCTCCTGGATTTTCTCGAGTTGCGGCAGGTCTTCTCGAGTTACGACGGGGACCTCAGGGACCCGCTCTGGTGGCCTCAGGAAAGGCCAGTCCCCATGCGAGTTGCTAGGGGACCTCTCGGGATTCCTCTCCCGTCCATGCCAGGGCCTCAGTCCTTGTGTGGAGTCGGGGCCGGAACCTGAGGATTCCTCTCCAGTGTTGCCATGGATCTTGGGGTGCTTCTGAGTCTCCCCAGGGGAGTCAGGCCTCGTCTCGAGTGGGGGCATGCACGTGCGCTTTCCTCCCGAGCTGCAGCAGTAGTGTCACGCTTCCTGTCACGTGGATCAAGGGATCTGTGGCTTTCCCTCGAGGCTGTCCCTCGAGGCTTTCCCACGAGGCTTTCCCACAGGGCTGTGCCACGTGCCACCTTGGTGGGAGTCGATCCTCGGCGTGAAAGACGAGCCGGTGAAGGGAAAAGAGGTTCCTCTGGAATGGACTGAGACATCTGGGGGACTCTTGGAATGGTGGCACGACCCTGGAGTTCCTCTCGCCGTTCCTGTTGAGAGGGCCTCCTCTTGAGATGCGACGGGAACGCCGGGAACTCTTTCCCGACGAAGCAGGGAAAGGATCCCTCATCTCGAGCTACGAGGCGGAAACGGGGCTCCTCTGGATGTGGGCGGGACCCTCGTGATTCCTCTCGAGTGGAGACGGCTAGGTCGGGGAACTTCTTGATTTGCACCAAGGGTGTGAAGGACCCTTTCGAAGTTCCAGAGGTGAGGTGTGATCAGCCTCGAGACGCCTCAGCGGAAATGGGCCTCATCTCGCCTGGAGGGGAGAACCTCCTGGATTTTCTCGAGTTGCGGCAGGTCTTCTCGAGTTACGACGGGGACCTCAGGGACCCGCTCTGGTGGCCTCAGGAAAGGCCAGTCCCCATGCGAGTTGCTAGGGGACTTCTCGGGATTCCTCTCCCGTCCATGCCAGGGCCTCAGTCCTTGTGTGGAGTCGGGGCCGGAACCTGAGGATTCCTCTCCAGTGTTGCCATGGATCTTGGGGTGCTTCTGAGTCTCCCCAGGGGAGTCAGGCCTCGTCTCGAGTGGGGGCATGCACGTGCGCTTTCCACCCGAGCTGCAGCAGTAGTGTCACGCTTCCTGTCACGTGGATCAAGGGATCTGTGGCTTTCCCTCGAGGCTGTCCCTCGAAGCTTTCCCACGAGGCTTTCCCACAGGGCTGTGCCACGTGCCACCTTGGTGGGAGTCGATCCTCGGCGCGAAAGACGAGCCGGTGAAGGGAAAAGAGGTTCCTCTGGAATGGACTGAGACATCTGGGGGACTCTTGGAATGGTGGCACGACCCTGGAGTTCCTCTCGCCGTTCCTGTTGAGAGGGCCTCCTCTTGAGATGCGACGGGAAGGCCGGGAACTCTTTCCCGACGAAGCAGGGAAAGGATCCCTCATCTCGAGCTACGAGGCGGAAACGGGGGTCCTCTGGATGTGGGCGGGACCCTCGTGATTCCTCTCGAGTGGAGACGGCTAGGTCAGGCAACTTCTTGATTTGCACCAAGGGTGTGAAGGACCCTTTCGAAGTTCCAGAGGTGAGGTGTGATCAGCCTCGAGACGCCTCAGCGGAAATGGGCCTCATCTCGCCTGGAGGGGAGAACCTCCTGGATTTTCTCGAGTTGCGGCAGGTCTTCTCGAGTTACGACGGGGACCTCAGGGACCCGCTCTGGTGGCCTCAGGAAAGGCCAGTCCCCATGCGAGTTGCTAGGGGACCTCTCGGGATTCCTCTCCCGTCCATGCCGGGGCCTCAGTCCTTGTGTGGAGTCGGGGCCGGAACCTGAGGATTCCTCTCCAGTGTTGCCATGGATCTTGGGGTGCTTCTGAGACTCGCCAGGGGAGTCAGGCCTCGTCTCGAGTGGGGGCATGCACGTGCGCTTTCCTCCCGAGCTGCAGCAGTAGTGTCACGCTTCCTGTCACTTGGATCAAGGGATCTGTGGCTTTCCCTCGAGGCTGTCCCTCGAGGCTTTCCCACGAGGCTTTCCCACAGGGCTGTGCCACGTGCCACCTTGGTGGGAGTCGATCCTCGGCGCGAAAGACGAGCCGGTGAAGGGAAAAGAGGTTCCTCTGGAATGGACTGAGACATCTGGGGGACTCTTGGAATGGTGGCACGACCCTGGAGTTCCTCTCGCCGTTCCTGTTGAGAGGGCCTCCTCTTGAGATGCGACGGGAACGCCGGGAACTCTTTCCCGACGAAGCAGGGAAAGGATCCCTCATCTCGAGCTACGAGGCGGAAACGGGGCTCCTCTGGATGTGGGCGGGACCCTCGTGATTCCTCTCGAGTGGAGACGGCTAGGTCGGGGAACTTCTTGATTTGCACCAAGGGTGTGAAGGACCCTTTCGAAGTTCCAGAGGTGAGGTGTGATCAGCCTCGAGACGCCTCAGAGGAAATGGGCCTCATCTCGCCTGGAGGGGAGAACCTCCTGGATTTTCTCGAGTTGCGGCAGGTCTTCTCGAGTTACGACGGGGACCTCAGGGACCCGCTCTGGTGGCCTCAGGAAAGGCCAGTCCCCATGCGAGTTGCTAGGGGACCTCTCGGGATTCCTCTCCCGTCCATGCCGGGGCCTCAGTCCTTGTGTGGAGTCGGGGCCGGAACCTGAGGATTCCTCTCCAGTGTTGCCATGGATCTTGGGGTGCTTCTGAGTCTCCCCAGGGGAGTCAGGCCTCGTCTCGAGTGGGGGCATGCACGTGCGCTTTCCTCCCGAGCTGCAGCAGTAGTGTCACGCTTCCTGTCACGTGGATCAAGGGATCTGTGGCTTTCCCTCGAGGCTGTCCCTCGAGGCTTTCCCGCGAGGCTTTCCCACAGGGCTGTGCCACGTGCCACCTTGGTGTGAGTCGATCCTCGGCGTGAAAGACGAGCCGGTGAAGGGAAAAGAGGTTCCTCTGGAATGGACTGAGACATCTGGGGGACTCTTGGAATGGTGGCACGACCCTGGAGTTCCTCTCGCCGTTCCTGTTGAGAGGGCCTCCTCTTGAGATGCGACGGGAACGCCGGGAACTCTTTCCCGACGAAGCAGGGAAAGGATCCCTCATCTCGAGCTACGAGGCGGAAACGGGGCTCCTCTGGATGTGGGCGGGACCCTCGTGATTCCTCTCGAGTGGAGACGGCTAGGTCGGGGAACTTCTTGATTTGCACCAAGGGTGTGAAGGACCCTTTCGAAGTTCCAGAGGTGAGGTGTGATCAGCCTCGAGACGCCTCAGCGGAAATGGGCCTCATCTCGCCTGGAGGGGAGAACCTCCTGGATTTTCTCGAGTTGCGGCATGTCTTCTCGAGTTACGACGGCGACCTCAGGGACCCGCTCTGGTGGCCTCAGGAAAGGCCAGTCCCCATGCGAGTTGCTAGGGGACCTCTCGGGATTCCTCTCCCGTCCATGCCGGGGCCTCAGTCCTTGTGTGGAGTCGGGGCCGGAACCTGAGGATTCCTCTCCAGTGTTGCCATGGATCTTGGGGTGCTTCTGAGACTCGCCAGGGGAGTCAGGCCTCGTCTCGAGTGGGGGCATGCACGTGCGCTTTCCTCCCGAGCTGCAGCAGTAGTGTCACGCTTCCTGTCACGTGGATCAAGGGATCTGTGGCTTTCCCTCGAGGCTGTCCCTCGAGGCTTTCCCACGAGGCTTTCCCACAGGGCTGTGCCACGTGCCACCTTGGTGGGAGTCGATCCTCGGCGCGAAAGACGAGCCGGTGAAGGGAAAAGAGGTTCCTCTGGAATGGACTGAGACATCTGGGGGACTCTTGGAATGGTGGCACGACCCTGGAGTTCCTCTCGCCGTTCCTGTTGAGAGGGCCTCCTCTTGAGATGCGACGGGAACGCCGGGAACTCTTTCCCGACGAAGCAGGGAAAGGATCCCTCATCTCGAGCTACGAGGCGGAAACGGGGCTCCTCTGGATGTGGGCGGGACCCTCGTGATTCCTCTCGAGTGGAGACGGCTAGGTCGGGGAACTTCTTGATTTGCACCAAGGGTGTGAAGGACCCTTTCGAAGTTCCAGAGGTGAGGTGTGATCAGCCTCGAGACGCCTCAGCGGAAATGGGCCTCATCTCGCCTGGAGGGGAGAACCTCCTGGATTTTCTCGAGTTGCGGCAGGTCTTCTCGAGTTACGACGGGGACCTCAGGGACCCGCTCTGGTGGCCTCAGGAAAGGCCAGTCCCCATGCGAGTTGCTAGGGGACCTCTCGGGATTCCTCTCCCGTCCATGCCGGGGCCTCAGTCCTTGTGTGGAGTCGGGGCCGGAACCTGAGGATTCCTCTCCAGTGTTGCCATGGATCTTGGGGTGCTTCTGAGTCTCCCCAGGGGAGTCAGGCCTCGTCTCGAGTGGTTGCATGCACGTGCGCTTTCCTCCCGAGCTGCAGCAGTAGTGTCACGCTTCCTGTCACGTGGATCAAGGGATCTGTGGCTTTGCCTCGAGGCTGTCCCTCGAGGCTTTCCCACGAGGCTTTCCCACAGGGCTGTGCCACGTGCCACCTTGGTGGGAGTCGATCCTCGGCGTGAAAGACGAGCCGGTGAAGGGAAAAGAGGTTCCTCTGGAATGGACTGAGACATCTGGGGGACTCTTGGAATGGTGGCACGACCCTGGAGTTACTCTCGCCGTTCCTGTTGAGAGGGCCTCCTCTTGAGATGCGACGGGAACGCCGGGAACTCTTTCCCGACGAAGCAGGGAAAGGATCCCTCATCTCGAGCTACGAGGCGGAAACGGGGCTCCTCTGGAAGGGGGTGGGACCCTCGTGATTCCTCTCGAGTGGAAACGGCTAGGTCGGGGAACTTCTTGATTTGCACCAAGGGTGTGAAGGACCCTTTCGAAGTTCCAGAGGTGAGGTGCGATCAGCCTCGAGACGCCTCAGCGGAAATGAGCCTCATCTCGCCTGGAGGGGAGAACCTCCTGGATTTTCTCGAGTTGCGGCAGGTCTTCTCGAGTTACGACGGCGACCTCAGGGACCCGCTCTGGTGGCCTCAGGAAAGGCCAGTCCCCATGCGAGTTGCTAGGGGACCTCTCGGGATTCCTCTCCCGTCCATGCCAGGGCCTCAGTCCTTGTGTGGAGTCGGGGCCGGAACCTGAGGATTCCTCTCCAGTGTTGCCATGGATCTTGGGGTGCTTCTGAGTCTCCCCAGGGGAGTCAGGCCTCGTCTCGAGTGGGGGCATGCACGTGCGCTTTCCTCCCGAGCTGCAGCAGTAGTGTCACGCTTCCTGTCACGTGGATCAAGGGATCTGTGGCTTTGCCTCGAGGCTGTCCCTCGAGGCTTTCCCACGAGGCTTTCCCACAGGGCTGTGCCACGTGCCACCTTGGTGGGAGTCGATCCTCGGCGTGAAAGACGAGCCGGTGAAGGGAAAAGAGGTTCCTCTGGAATGGACTGAGACATCTGGGGGACTCTTGGAATGGTGGCACGACCCTGGAGTTCCTCTCGCCGTTCCTGTTGAGAGGGCCTCCTCTTGAGATGCGACGGGAACGCCGGGAACTCTTTCCCGACGAAGCAGGGAAAGGATCCCTCATCTCGAGCTACGAGGCGGAAACGGGGCTCCTCTGGATGTGGGCGGGACCCTCGTGATTCCTCTCGAGTGGAGACGGCTAGGTCGGGCAACTTCTTGATTTGCACCAAGGGTGTGAAGGACCCTTTCGAAGTTCCAGAGGTGAGGTGTGATCAGCCTCGAGACGCCTCAGCGGAAATGGGCCTCATCTCGCCTGGAGGGGAGAACCTCCTGGATTTTCTCGAGTTGCGGCAGGTCTTCTCGAGTTACGACGGCGACCTCAGGGACCCGCTCTGGTGGCCTCAGGAAAGGCCAGTCCCCATGCGAGTTGCTAGGGGACCTCTCGGGATTCCTCTCCCGTCCATGCCGGGGCCTCAGTCCTTGTGTGGAGTCGGGGCCGGAACCTGAGGATTCCTCTCCAGTGTTGCCATGGATCTTGGGGTGCTTCTGAGACTCGCCAGGGGAGTCAGGCCTCGTCTCGAGTGGGGGCATGCACGTGCGCTTTCCTCCCGAGCTGCAGCAGTAGTGTCACGCTTCCTGTCACGTGGATCAAGGGATCTGTGGCTTTCCCTCGAGGCTGTCCCTCGAGGCTTTCCCACGAGGCTTTCCCACAGGGCTGTGCCACGTGCCACCTTGGTGGGAGTCGATCCTCGGCGCGAAAGACGAGCCGGTGAAGGGAAAAGAGGTTCCTCTGGAATGGACTGAGACATCTGGGGGACTCTTGGAATGGTGGCACGACCCTGGAGTTCCTCTCGCCGTTCCTGTTGAGAGGGCCTCCTCTTGAGATGCGACGGGAACGCCGGGAACTCTTTCCCGACGAAGCAGGGAAAGGATCCCTCATCTCGAGCTACGAGGCGGAAACGGGGCTCCTCTGGATGTGGGCGGGACCCTCGTGATTCCTCTCGAGTGGAGACGGCTAGGTCGGGGAACTTCTTGATTTGCACCAAGGGTGTGAAGGACCCTTTCGAAGTTCCAGAGGTGAGGTGTGATCAGCCTCGAGACGCCTCAGCGGAAATGGGCCTCATCTCGCCTGGAGGGGAGAACCTCCTGGATTTTCTCGAGTTGCGGCAGGTCTTCTCGAGTTACGACGGGGACCTCAGGGACCCGCTCTGGTGGCCTCAGGAAAGGCCAGTCCCCATGCGAGTTGCTAGGGGACCTCTCGGGATTCCTCTCCCGTCCATGCCGGGGCCTCAGTCCTTGTGTGGAGTCGGGGCCGGAACCTGAGGATTCCTCTCCAGTGTTGCCATGGATCTTGGGGTGCTTCTGAGTCTCCCCAGGGGAGTCAGGCCTCGTCTCGAGTGGTTGCATGCACGTGCGCTTTCCTCCCGAGCTGCAGCAGTAGTGTCACGCTTCCTGTCACGTGGATCAAGGGATCTGTGGCTTTGCCTCGAGGCTGTCCCTCGAGGCTTTCCCACGAGGCTTTCCCACAGGGCTGTGCCACGTGCCACCTTGGTGTGAGTCGATCCTCGGCGTGAAAGACGAGCCGGTGAAGGGAAAAGAGGTTCCTCTGGAATGGACTGAGACATCTGGGGGACTCTTGGAATGGTGGCACGACCCTGGAGTTCCTCTCGCCGTTCCTGTTGAGAGGGCCTCCTCTTGAGATGCGACGGGAACGCCGGGAACTCTTTCCCGACGAAGCAGGGAAAGGATCCCTCATCTCGAGCTACGAGGCGGAAACGGGGCTCCTCTGGAAGGGGGTGGGACCCTCCTGATTCCTCTCGAGTGGAAACGGCTAGGTCGGGGAACTTCTTGATTTGCACCAAGGGTGTGAAGGACCCTTTCGAAGTTCCAGAGGTGAGGTGCGATCAGCCTCGAGACGCCTCAGCGGAAATGAGCCTCATCTCGCCTGGAGGGGAGAACCTCCTGGATTTTCTCGAGTTGCGGCAGGTCTTCTCGAGTTACGACGGGGACCTCAGGGACCCGCTCTGGTGGCCTCAGGAAAGGCCAGTCCCCATGCGAGTTGCTAGGGGACCTCTCGGGATTCCTCTCCCGTCCATGCCAGGGCCTCAGTCCTTGTGTGGAGTCGGGGCCGGAACCTGAGGATTCCTCTCCAGTGTTGCCATGGATCTTGGGGTGCTTCTGAGTCTCCCCAGGGGAGTCAGGCCTCGTCTCGAGTGGGGGCATGCACGTGCGCTTTCCTCCCGAGCTGCAGCAGTAGTGTCACGCTTCCTGTCACGTGGATCAAGGGATCTGTGGCTTTCCCTCGAGGCTGTCCCTCGAGGCTTTCCCACGAGGCTTTCCCACAGGGCTGTGCCACGTGCCACCTTGGTGGGAGTCGATCCTCGGCGTGAAAGACGAGCCGGTGAAGGGAAAAGAGGTTCCTCTGGAATGGACTGAGACATCTGGGGGACTCTTGGAATGGTGGCACGACCCTGGAGTTCCTCTCGCCGTTCCTGTTGAGAGGGCCTCCTCTTGAGATGCGACGGGAACGCCGGGAACTCTTTCCCGACGAAGCAGGGAAAGGATCCCTCATCTCGAGCTACGAGGCGGAAACGGGGCTCCTCTGGATGTGGGCGGGACCCTCGTGATTCCTCTCGAGTGGAGACGGCTAGGTCGGGGAACTTCTTGATTTGCACCAAGGGTGTGAAGGACCCTTTCGAAGTTCCAGAGGTGAGGTGTGATCAGCCTCGAGACGCCTCAGCGGAAATGGGCCTCATCTCGCCTGGAGGGGAGAACCTCCTGGATTTTCTCGAGTTGCGGCAGGTCTTCTCGAGTTACGACGGGGACCTCAGGGACCCGCTCTGGTGGCCTCAGGAAAGGCCAGTCCCCATGCGAGTTGCTAGGGGACCTCTCGGGATTCCTCTCCCGTCCATGCCGGGGCCTCAGTCCTTGTGTGGAGTCGGGGCCGGAACCTGAGGATTCCTCTCCAGTGTTGCCATGGATCTTGGGGTGCTTCTGAGTCTCCCCAGGGGAGTCAGGCCTCGTCTCGAGTGGGGGCATGCACGTGCGCTTTCCTCCCGAGCTGCAGCAGTAGTGTCACGCTTCCTGTCACGTGGATCAAGGGATCTGTGGCTTTCCCTCGAGGCTGTCCCTCGAGGCTTTCCCGCGAGGCTTTCCCACAGGGCTGTGCCACGTGCCACCTTGGTGTGAGTCGATCCTCGGCGTGAAAGACGAGCCGGTGAAGGGAAAAGAGGTTCCTCTGGAATGGACTGAGACATCTGGGGGACTCTTGGAATGGTGGCACGACCCTGGAGTTCCTCTCGCCGTTCCTGTTGAGAGGGCCTCCTCTTGAGATGCGACGGGAACGCCGGGAACTCTTTCCCGACGAAGCAGGGAAAGGATCCCTCATCTCGAGCTACGAGGCGGAAACGGGGCTCCTCTGGATGTGGGCGGGACCCTCGTGATTCCTCTCGAGTGGAGACGGCTAGGTCGGGGAACTTCTTGATTTGCACCAAGGGTGTGAAGGACCCTTTCGAAGTTCCAGAGGTGAGGTGTGATCAGCCTCGAGACGCCTCAGCGGAAATGGGCCTCATCTCGCCTGGAGGGGAGAACCTCCTGGATTTTCTCGAGTTGCGGCATGTCTTCTCGAGTTACGACGGCGACCTCAGGGACCCGCTCTGGTGGCCTCAGGAAAGGCCAGTCCCCATGCGAGTTGCTAGGGGACCTCTCGGGATTCCTCTCCCGTCCATGCCGGGGCCTCAGTCCTTGTGTGGAGTCGGGGCCGGAACCTGAGGATTCCTCTCCAGTGTTGCCATGGATCTTGGGGTGCTTCTGAGACTCGCCAGGGGAGTCAGGCCTCGTCTCGAGTGGGGGCATGCACGTGCGCTTTCCTCCCGAGCTGCAGCAGTAGTGTCACGCTTCCTGTCACGTGGATCAAGGGATCTGTGGCTTTCCCTCGAGGCTGTCCCTCGAGGCTTTCCCACGAGGCTTTCCCACAGGGCTGTGCCACGTGCCACCTTGGTGGGAGTCGATCCTCGGCGCGAAAGACGAGCCGGTGAAGGGAAAAGAGGTTCCTCTGGAATGGACTGAGACATCTGGGGGACTCTTGGAATGGTGGCACGACCCTGGAGTTCCTCTCGCCGTTCCTGTTGAGAGGGCCTCCTCTTGAGATGCGACGGGAACGCCGGGAACTCTTTCCCGACGAAGCAGGGAAAGGATCCCTCATCTCGAGCTACGAGGCGGAAACGGGGCTCCTCTGGATGTGGGCGGGACCCTCGTGATTCCTCTCGAGTGGAGACGGCTAGGTCGGGGAACTTCTTGATTTGCACCAAGGGTGTGAAGGACCCTTTCGAAGTTCCAGAGGTGAGGTGTGATCAGCCTCGAGACGCCTCAGCGGAAATGGGCCTCATCTCGCCTGGAGGGGAGAACCTCCTGGATTTTCTCGAGTTGCGGCAGGTCTTCTCGAGTTACGACGGGGACCTCAGGGACCCGCTCTGGTGGCCTCAGGAAAGGCCAGTCCCCATGCGAGTTGCTAGGGGACCTCTCGGGATTCCTCTCCCGTCCATGCCGGGGCCTCAGTCCTTGTGTGGAGTCGGGGCCGGAACCTGAGGATTCCTCTCCAGTGTTGCCATGGATCTTGGGGTGCTTCTGAGTCTCCCCAGGGGAGTCAGGCCTCGTCTCGAGTGGGGGCATGCACGTGCGCTTTCCTGCCGAGCTGCAGCAGTAGTGTCACGCTTCCTGTCACGTGGATCAAGGGATCTGTGGCTTTGCCTCGAGGCTGTCCCTCGAGGCTTTCCCACGAGGCTTTCCCACAGGGCTGTGCCACGTGCCACCTTGGTGGGAGTCGATCCTCGGCGTGAAAGACGAGCCGGTGAAGGGAAAAGAGGTTCCTCTGGAATGGACTGAGACATCTGGGGGACTCTTGGAATGGTGGCACGACCCTGGAGTTACTCTCGCCGTTCCTGTTGAGAGGGCCTCCTCTTGAGATGCGACGGGAACGCCGGGAACTCTTTCCCGACGAAGCAGGGAAAGGATCCCTCATCTCGAGCTACGAGGCGGAAACGGGGCTCCTCTGGAAGGGGGTGGGACCCTCGTGATTCCTCTCGAGTGGAAACGGCTAGGTCGGGGAACTTCTTGATTTGCACCAAGGGTGTGAAGGACCCTTTCGAAGTTCCAGAGGTGAGGTGCGATCAGCCTCGAGACGCCTCAGCGGAAATGAGCCTCATCTCGCCTGGAGGGGAGAACCTCCTGGATTTTCTCGAGTTGCGGCAGGTCTTCTCGAGTTACGACGGGGACCTCAGGGACCCGCTCTGGTGGCCTCAGGAAAGGCCAGTCCCCATGCGAGTTGCTAGGGGACCTCTCGGGATTCCTCTCCCGTCCATGCCAGGGCCTCAGTCCTTGTGTGGAGTCGGGGCCGGAACCTGAGAATTCCTCTCCAGTGTTGCCATGGATCTTGGGGTGCTTCTGAGTCTCCCCAGGGGAGTCAGGCCTCGTCTCGAGTGGGGGCATGCACGTGCGCTTTCCTCCCGAGCTGCAGCAGTAGTGTCACGCTTCCTGTCACGTGGATCAAGGGATCTGTGGCTTTCCCTCGAGGCTGTCCCTCGAGGCTTTCCCACGAGGCTTTCCCACAGGGCTGTGCCACGTGCCACCTTGGTGGGAGTCGATCCTCGGCGTGAAAGACGAGCCGGTGAAGGGAAAAGAGGTTCCTCTGGAATGGACTGAGACATCTGGGGGACTCTTGGAATGGTGGCACGACCCTGGAGTTCCTCTCGCCGTTCCTGTTGAGAGGGCCTCCTCTTGAGATGCGACGGGAACGCCGGGAACTCTTTCCCGACGAAGCAGGGAAAGGATCCCTCATCTCGAGCTACGAGGCGGAAACGGGGCTCCTCTGGATGTGGGCGGGACCCTCGTGATTCCTCTCGAGTGAAGACGGCTAGGTCGGGGAACTTCTTGATTTGCACCAAGGGTGTGAAGGACCCTTTCGAAGTTCCAGAGGTGAGGTGTGATCAGCCTCGAGACGCCTCAGAGGAAATGGGCCTCATCTCGCCTGGAGGGGAGAACCTCCTGGATTTTCTCGAGTTGCGGCATGTCTTCTCGAGTTACGACGGCGACCTCAGGGACCCGTCTGGTGGCCTCAGGAAAGGCCAGTCCCCATGCGAGTTGCTAGGGGACCTCTCGGGATTCCTCTCCCGTCCATGCCGGGGCCTCAGTCCTTGTGTGGAGTCGGGGCCGGAACCTGAGGATTCCTCTCCAGTGTTGCCATGGATCTTGGGGTGCTTCTGAGACTCGCCAGGGGAGTCAGGCCTCGTCTCGAGTGGGGGCATGCACGTGCGCTTTCCTCCCGAGCTGCAGCAGTAGTGTCACGCTTCCTGTCACGTGGATCAAGGGATCTGTGGCTTTCCCTCGAGGCTGTCCCTCGAGGCTTTCCCACGAGGCTTTCCCACAGGGCTGTGCCACGTGCCACCTTGGTGGGAGTCGATCCTCGGCGCGAAAGACGAGCCGGTGAAGGGAAAAGAGGTTCCTCTGGAATGGACCGAGACATCTGGGGGACTCTTGGAATGGTGGCACGACCCTGGAGTTCCTCTCGCCGTTCCTGTTGAGAGGGCCTCCTCTTGAGATGCGACGGGAACGCCGGGAACTCTTTCCCGACGAAGCAGGGAAAGGATCTCTCATCTCGAGCTACGAGGCGGAAACGGGGCTCCTCTGGATGTGGGCGGGACCCTCGTGATTCCTCTCGAGTGGAGACGGCTAGGTCGGGGAACTTCTTGATTTGCACCAAGGGTGTGAAGGACCCTTTCGAAGTTCCAGAGGTGAGGTGTGATCAGCCTCGAGACGCCTCAGCGGAAATGGGCCTCATCTCGCCTGGAGGGGAGAACCTCCTGGATTTTCTCGAGTTGCGGCAGGTCTTCTCGAGTTACGACGGGGACCTCAGGGACCCGCTCTGGTGGCCTCAGGAAAGGCCAGTCCCCATGCGAGTTGCTAGGGGACCTCTCGGGATTCCTCTCCCGTCCATGCCGGGGCCTCAGTCCTTGTGTGGAGTCGGGGCCGGAACCTGAGGATTCCTCTCCAGTGTTGCCATGGATCTTGGGGTGCTTCTGAGTCTCCCCAGGGGAGTCAGGCCTCGTCTCGAGTGGTTGCATGCACGTGCGCTTTCCTCCCGAGCTGCAGCAGTAGTGTCACGCTTCCTGTCACGTGGATCAAGGGATCTGTGGCTTTGCCTCGAGGCTGTCCCTCGAGGCTTTCCCACGAGGCTTTCCCACAGGGCTGTGCCACGTGCCACCTTGGTGGGAGTCGATCCTCGGCGTGAAAGACGAGCCGGTGAAGGGAAAAGAGGTTCCTCTGGAATGGACTGAGACATCTGGGGGACTCTTGGAATGGTGGCACGACCCTGGAGTTACTCTCGCCGTTCCTGTTGAGAGGGCCTCCTCTTGAGATGCGACGGGAACGCCGGGAACTCTTTCCCGACGAAGCAGGGAAAGGATCCCTCATCTCGAGCTACGAGGCGGAAACGGGGCTCCTCTGGAAGGGGGTGGGACCCTCGTGATTCCTCTCGAGTGGAAACGGCTAGGTCGGGGAACTTCTTGATTTGCACCAAGGGTGTGAAGGACCCTTTCGAAGTTCCAGAGGTGAGGTGCGATCAGCCTCGAGACGCCTCAGCGGAAATGAGCCTCATCTCGCCTGGAGGGGAGAACCTCCTGGATTTTCTCGAGTTGCGGCAGGTCTTCTCGAGTTACGACGGGGACCTCAGGGACCCGCTCTGGTGGCCTCAGGAAAGGCCAGTCCCCATGCGAGTTGCTAGGGGACCTCTCGGGATTCCTCTCCCGTCCATGCCGGGGCCTCAGTCCTTGTGTGGAGTCGGGGCCGGAACCTGAGAATTCCTCTCCAGTGTTGCCATGGATCTTGGGGTGCTTCTGAGTCTCCCCAGGGGAGTCAGGCCTCGTCTCGAGTGGGGGCATGCACGTGCGCTTTCCTCCCGAGCTGCAGCAGTAGTGTCACGCTTCCTGTCACGTGGATCAAGGGATCTGTGGCTTTCCCTCGAGGCTGTCCCTCGAGGCTTTCCCACGAGGCTTTCCCACAGGGCTGTGCCACGTGCCACCTTGGTGGGAGTCGATCCTCGGCGTGAAAGACGAGCCGGTGAAGGGAAAAGAGGTTCCTCTGGAATGGACTGAGACATCTGGGGGACTCTTGGAATGGTGGCACGACCCTGGAGTTCCTCTCGCCGTTCCTGTTGAGAGGGCCTCCTCTTGAGATGCGACGGGAACGCCGGGAACTCTTTCCCGACGAAGCAGGGAAAGGATCCCTCATCTCGAGCTACGAGGCGGAAACGGGGCTCCTCTGGATGTGGGCGGGACCCTCGTGATTCCTCTCGAGTGGAGACGGCTAGGTCGGGGAACTTCTTGATTTGCACCAAGGGTGTGAAGGACCCTTTCGAAGTTCCAGAGGTGAGGTGTGATCAGCCTCGAGACGCCTCAGCGGAAATGGGCCTCATCTCGCCTGGAGGGGAGAACCTCCTGGATTTTCTCGAGTTGCGGCAGGTCTTCTCGAGTTACGACGGGGACCTCAGGGACCCGCTCTGGTGGCCTCAGGAAAGGCCAGTCCCCATGCGAGTTGCTAGGGGACTTCTCGGGATTCCTCTCCCGTCCATGCCAGGGCCTCAGTCCTTGTGTGGAGTCGGGGCCGGAACCTGAGGATTCCTCTCCAGTGTTGCCATGGATCTTGGGGTGCTTCTGAGTCTCCCCAGGGGAGTCAGGCCTCGTCTCGAGTGGGGGCATGCACGTGCGCTTTCCTCCCGAGCTGCAGCAGTAGTGTCACGCTTCCTGTCACGTGGATCAAGGGATCTGTGTCTTTCCCTCGAGGCTGTCCCTCGAAGCTTTCCCACGAGGCTTTCCCACAGGGCTGTGCCACGTGCCACCTTGGTGGGAGTCGATCCTCGGCGCGAAAGACGAGCCGGTGAAGGGAAAAGAGGTTCCTCTGGAATGGACTGAGACATCTGGGGGACTCTTGGAATGGTGGCACGACCCTGGAGTTCCTCTCGCCGTTCCTGTTGAGAGGGCCTCCTCTTGAGATGCGACGGGAAGGCCGGGAACTCTTTCCCGACGAAGCAGGGAAAGGATCCCTCATCTCGAGCTACGAGGCGGAAACGGGGCTCCTCTGGATGTGGGCGGGACCCTCGTGATTCCTCTCGAGTGGAGACGGCTAGGTCAGGCAACTTCTTGATTTGCACCAAGGGTGTGAAGGACCCTTTCGAAGTTCCAGAGGTGAGGTGTGATCAGCCTCGAGACGCCTCAGCGGAAATGGGCCTCATCTCGCCTGGAGGGGAGAACCTCCTGGATTTTCTCGAGTTGCGGCAGGTCTTCTCGAGTTACGACGGCGACCTCAGGGACCCGCTCTGGTGGCCTCAGGAAAGGCCAGTCCCCATGCGAGTTGCTAGGGGACCTCTCGGGATTCCTCTCCCGTCCATGCCGGGGCCTCAGTCCTTGTGTGGAGTCGGGGCCGGAACCTGAGGATTCCTCTCCAGTGTTGCCATGGATCTTGGGGTGCTTCTGAGACTCGCCAGGGGAGTCAGGCCTCGTCTCGAGTGGGGGCATGCACGTGCGCTTTCCTCCCGAGCTGCAGCAGTACTGTCACGCTTCCTGTCACGTGGATCAAGGGATCTGTGGCTTTCCCTCGAGGCTGTCCCTCGAGGCTTTCCCACGAGGCTTTCCCACAGGGCTGTGCCACGTGCCACCTTGGTGGGAGTCGATCCTCGGCGCGAAAGACGAGCCGGTGAAGGGAAAAGAGGTTCCTCTGGAATGGACTGAGACATCTGGGGGACTCTTGGAATGGTGGCACGACCCTGGAGTTCCTCTCGCCGTTCCTGTTGAGAGGGCCTCCTCTTGAGATGCGACGGGAACGCCGGGAACTCTTTCCCGACGAAGCAGGGAAAGGATCCCTCATCTCGAGCTACGAGGCGGAAACGGGGCTCCTCTGGATGTGGGCGGGACCCTCGTGATTCCTCTCGAGTGGAGACGGCTAGGTCGGGGAACTTCTTGATTTGCACCAAGGGTGTGAAGGACCCTTTCGAAGTTCCAGAGGTGAGGTGTGATCAGCCTCGAGACGCCTCAGCGGAAATGGGCCTCATCTCGCCTGGAGGGGAGAACCTCCTGGATTTTCTCGAGTTGCGGCAGGTCTTCTCGAGTTACGACGGGGACCTCAGGGACCCGCTCTGGTGGCCTCAGGAAAGGCCAGTCCCCATGCGAGTTGCTAGGGGACCTCTCGGGATTCCTCTCCCGTCCATGCCGGGGCCTCAGTCCTTGTGTGGAGTCGGGGCCGGAACCTGAGGATTCCTCTCCAGTGTTGCCATGGATCTTGGGGTGCTTCTGAGTCTCCCCAGGGGAGTCAGGCCTCGTCTCGAGTGGTTGCATGCACGTGCGCTTTCCTCCCGAGCTGCAGCAGTAGTGTCACGCTTCCTGTCACGTGGATCAAGGGATCTGTGGCTTTGCCTCGAGGCTGTCCCTCGAGGCTTTCCCACGAGGCTTTCCCACAGGGCTGTGCCACGTGCCACCTTGGTGGGAGTCGATCCTCGGCGTGAAAGACGAGCCGGTGAAGGGAAAAGAGGTTCCTCTGGAATGGACTGAGACATCTGGGGGACTCTTGGAATGGTGGCACGACCCTGGAGTTCCTCTCGCCGTTCCTGTTGAGAGGGCCTCCTCTTGAGATGCGACGGGAACGCCGGGAACTCTTTCCCGACGAAGCAGGGAAAGGATCCCTCATCTCGAGCTACGAGGCGGAAACGGGGCTCCTCTGGAAGGGGGTGGGACCCTCGTGATTCCTCTCGAGTGGAGACGGCTAGGTCGGGGAACTTCTTGATTTGCACCAAGGGTGTGAAGGACCCTTTCGAAGTTCCAGAGGTGAGGTGTGATCAGCCTCGAGACGCCTCAGCGGAAATGGGCCTCATCTCGCCTGGAGGGGAGAACCTCCTGGATTTTCTCGAGTTGCGGCAGGTCTTCTCGAGTTACGACGGGGACCTCAGGGACCCGCTCTGGTGGCCTCAGGAAAGGCCAGTCCCCATGCGAGTTGCTAGGGGACTTCTCGGGATTCCTCTCCCGTCCATGCCAGGGCCTCAGTCCTTGTGTGGAGTCGGGGCCGGAACCTGAGGATTCCTCTCCAGTGTTGCCATGGATCTTGGGGTGCTTCTGAGTCTCCCCAGGGGAGTCAGGCCTCGTCTCGAGTGGGGGCATGCACGTGCGCTTTCCTCCCGAGCTGCAGCAGTAGTGTCACGCTTCCTGTCACGTGGATCAAGGGATCTGTGTCTTTCCCTCGAGGCTGTCCCTCGAAGCTTTCCCACGAGGCTTTCCCACAGGGCTGTGCCACGTGCCACCTTGGTGGGAGTCGATCCTCGGCGCGAAAGACGAGCCGGTGAAGGGAAAAGAGGTTCCTCTGGAATGGACTGAGACATCTGGGGGACTCTTGGAATGGTGGCACGACCCTGGAGTTCCTCTCGCCGTTCCTGTTGAGAGGGCCTCCTCTTGAGATGCGACGGGAAGGCCGGGAACTCTTTCCCGACGAAGCAGGGAAAGGATCCCTCATCTCGAGCTACGAGGCGGAAACGGGGCTCCTCTGGATGTGGGCGGGACCCTCGTGATTCCTCTCGAGTGGAGACGGCTAGGTCAGGCAACTTCTTGATTTGCACCAAGGGTGTGAAGGACCCTTTCGAAGTTCCAGAGGTGAGGTGTGATCAGCCTCGAGACGCCTCAGCGGAAATGGGCCTCATCTCGCCTGGAGGGGAGAACCTCCTGGATTTTCTCGAGTTGCGGCAGGTCTTCTCGAGTTACGACGGCGACCTCAGGGACCCGCTCTGGTGGCCTCAGGAAAGGCCAGTCCCCATGCGAGTTGCTAGGGGACCTCTCGGGATTCCTCTCCCGTCCATGCCGGGGCCTCAGTCCTTGTGTGGAGTCGGGGCCGGAACCTGAGGATTCCTCTCCAGTGTTGCCATGGATCTTGGGGTGCTTCTGAGACTCGCCAGGGGAGTCAGGCCTCGTCTCGAGTGGGGGCATGCACGTGCGCTTTCCTCCCGAGCTGCAGCAGTACTGTCACGCTTCCTGTCACGTGGATCAAGGGATCTGTGGCTTTCCCTCGAGGCTGTCCCTCGAGGCTTTCCCACGAGGCTTTCCCACAGGGCTGTGCCACGTGCCACCTTGGTGGGAGTCGATCCTCGGCGCGAAAGACGAGCCGGTGAAGGGAAAAGAGGTTCCTCTGGAATGGACTGAGACATCTGGGGGACTCTTGGAATGGTGGCACGACCCTGGAGTTCCTCTCGCCGTTCCTGTTGAGAGGGCCTCCTCTTGAGATGCGACGGGAACGCCGGGAACTCTTTCCCGACGAAGCAGGGAAAGGATCCCTCATCTCGAGCTACGAGGCGGAAACGGGGCTCCTCTGGATGTGGGCGGGACCCTCGTGATTCCTCTCGAGTGGAGACGGCTAGGTCGGGGAACTTCTTGATTTGCACCAAGGGTGTGAAGGACCCTTTCGAAGTTCCAGAGGTGAGGTGTGATCAGCCTCGAGACGCCTCAGCGGAAATGGGCCTCATCTCGCCTGGAGGGGAGAACCTCCTGGATTTTCTCGAGTTGCGGCAGGTCTTCTCGAGTTACGACGGGGACCTCAGGGACCCGCTCTGGTGGCCTCAGGAAAGGCCAGTCCCCATGCGAGTTGCTAGGGGACCTCTCGGGATTCCTCTCCCGTCCATGCCGGGGCCTCAGTCCTTGTGTGGAGTCGGGGCCGGAACCTGAGGATTCCTCTCCAGTGTTGCCATGGATCTTGGGGTGCTTCTGAGTCTCCCCAGGGGAGTCAGGCCTCGTCTCGAGTGGTTGCATGCACGTGCGCTTTCCTCCCGAGCTGCAGCAGTAGTGTCACGCTTCCTGTCACGTGGATCAAGGGATCTGTGGCTTTGCCTCGAGGCTGTCCCTCGAGGCTTTCCCACGAGGCTTTCCCACAGGGCTGTGCCACGTGCCACCTTGGTGGGAGTCGATCCTCGGCGTGAAAGACGAGCCGGTGAAGGGAAAAGAGGTTCCTCTGGAATGGACTGAGACATCTGGGGGACTCTTGGAATGGTGGCACGACCCTGGAGTTACTCTCGCCGTTCCTGTTGAGAGGGCCTCCTCTTGAGATGCGACGGGAACGCCGGGAACTCTTTCCCGACGAAGCAGGGAAAGGATCCCTCATCTCGAGCTACGAGGCGGAAACGGGGCTCCTCTGGAAGGGGGTGGGACCCTCGTGATTCCTCTCGAGTGGAAACGGCTAGGTCGGGGAACTTCTTGATTTGCACCAAGGGTGTGAAGGACCCTTTCGAAGTTCCAGAGGTGAGGTGCGATCAGCCTCGAGACGCCTCAGCGGAAATGAGCCTCATCTCGCCTGGAGGGGAGAACCTCCTGGATTTTCTCGAGTTGCGGCAGGTCTTCTCGAGTTACGACGGGGACCTCAGGGACCCGCTCTGGTGGCCTCAGGAAAGGCCAGTCCCCATGCGAGTTGCTAGGGGACCTCTCGGGATTCCTCTCCCGTCCATGCCAGGGCCTCAGTCCTTGTGTGGAGTCGGGGCCGGAACCTGAGGATTCCTCTCCAGTGTTGCCATGGATCTTGGGGTGCTTCTGAGTCTCCCCAGGGGAGTCAGGCCTCGTCTCGAGTGGGGGCATGCACGTGCGCTTTCCTCCCGAGCTGCAGCAGTAGTGTCACGCTTCCTGTCACGTGGATCAAGGGATCTGTGTCTTTCCCTCGAGGCTGTCCCTCGAGGCTTTCCCACGAGGCTTTCCCACAGGGCTGTGCCACGTGCCACCTTGGTGGGAGTCGATCCTCGGCGTGAAAGACGAGCCGGTGAAGGGAAAAGAGGTTCCTCTGGAATGGACTGAGACATCTGGGGGACTCTTGGAATGGTGGCACGACCCTGGAGTTCCTCTCGCCGTTCCTGTTGAGAGGGCCTCCTCTTGAGATGCGACGGGAACGCCGGGAACTCTTTCCCGACGAAGCAGGGAAAGGATCCCTCATCTCGAGCTACGAGGCGGAAACGGGGCTCCTCTGGATGTGGGCGGGACCCTCGTGATTCCTCTCGAGTGGAGACGGCTAGGTCGGGGAACTTCTTGATTTGCACCAAGGGTGTGAAGGACCCTTTCGAAGTTCCAGAGGTGAGGTGTGATCAGCCTCGAGACGCCTCAGCGGAAATGGGCCTCATCTCGCCTGGAGGGGAGAACCTCCTGGATTTTCTCGAGTTGCGGCAGGTCTTCTCGAGTTACGACGGGGACCTCAGGGACCCGCTCTGGTGGCCTCAGGAAAGGCCAGTCCCCATGCGAGTTGCTAGGGGACTTCTCGGGATTCCTCTCCCGTCCATGCCAGGGCCTCAGTCCTTGTGTGGAGTCGGGGCCGGAACCTGAGGATTCCTCTCCAGTGTTGCCATGGATCTTGGGGTGCTTCTGAGTCTCCCCAGGGGAGTCAGGCCTCGTCTCGAGTGGGGGCATGCACGTGCGCTTTCCTCCCGAGCTGCAGCAGTAGTGTCACGCTTCCTGTCACGTGGATCAAGGGATCTGTGTCTTTCCCTCGAGGCTGTCCCTCGAAGCTTTCCCACGAGGCTTTCCCACAGGGCTGTGCCACGTGCCACCTTGGTGGGAGTCGATCCTCGGCGCGAAAGACGAGCCGGTGAAGGGAAAAGAGGTTCCTCTGGAATGGACTGAGACATCTGGGGGACTCTTGGAATGGTGGCACGACCCTGGAGTTCCTCTCGCCGTTCCTGTTGAGAGGGCCTCCTCTTGAGATGCGACGGGAAGGCCGGGAACTCTTTCCCGACGAAGCAGGGAAAGGATCCCTCATCTCGAGCTACGAGGCGGAAACGGGGCTCCTCTGGATGTGGGCGGGACCCTCGTGATTCCTCTCGAGTGGAGACGGCTAGGTCAGGCAACTTCTTGATTTGCACCAAGGGTGTGAAGGACCCTTTCGAAGTTCCAGAGGTGAGGTGTGATCAGCCTCGAGACGCCTCAGCGGAAATGGGCCTCATCTCGTCTGGAGGGGAGAACCTCCTGGATTTTCTCGAGTTGCGGCAGGTCTTCTCGAGTTACGACGGGGACCTCAGGGACCCGCTCTGGTGGCCTCAGGAAAGGCCAGTCCCCATGCGAGTTGCTAGGGGACCTCTCGGGATTCCTCTCCCGTCCATGCCGGGGCCTCAGTCCTTGTGTGGAGTCGGGGCCGGAACCTGAGGATTCCTCTCCAGTGTTGCCATGGATCTTGGGGTGCTTCTGAGACTCGCCAGGGGAGTCAGGCCTCGTCTCGAGTGGGGGCATGCACGTGCGCTTTCCTCCCGAGCTGCAGCAGTAGTGTCACGCTTCCTGTCACTTGGATCAAGGGATCTGTGGCTTTCCCTCGAGGCTGTCCCTCGAGGCTTTCCCACGAGGCTTTCCCACAGGGCTGTGCCACGTGCCACCTTGGTGGGAGTCGATCCTCGGCGCGAAAGACGAGCCGGTGAAGGGAAAAGAGGTTCCTCTGGAATGGACTGAGACATCTGGGGGACTCTTGGAATGGTGGCACGACCCTGGAGTTCCTCTCGCCGTTCCTGTTGAGAGGGCCTCCTCTTGAGATGCGACGGGAAGGCCGGGAACTCTTTCCCGACGAAGCAGGGAAAGGATCCCTCATCTCGAGCTACGAGGCGGAAACGGGGCTCCTCTGGATGTGGGCGGGACCCTCGTGATTCCTCTCGAGTGGAGACGGCTAGGTCAGGCAACTTCTTGATTTGCACCAAGGGTGTGAAGGACCCTTTCGAAGTTCCAGAGGTGAGGTGTGATCAGCCTCGAGACGCCTCAGCGGAAATGGGCCTCATCTCGCCTGGAGGGGAGAACCTCCTGGATTTTCTCGAGTTGCGGCAGGTCTTCTCGAGTTACGACGGCGACCTCAGGGACCCGCTCTGGTGGCCTCAGGAAAGGCCAGTCCCCATGCGAGTTGCTAGGGGACCTCTCGGGATTCCTCTCCCGTCCATGCCGGGGCCTCAGTCCTTGTGTGGAGTCGGGGCCGGAACCTGAGGATTCCTCTCCAGTGTTGCCATGGATCTTGGGGTGCTTCTGAGACTCGCCAGGGGAGTCAGGCCTCGTCTCGAGTGGGGGCATGCACGTGCGCTTTCCTCCCGAGCTGCAGCAGTACTGTCACGCTTCCTGTCACGTGGATCAAGGGATCTGTGGCTTTCCCTCGAGGCTGTCCCTCGAGGCTTTCCCACGAGGCTTTCCCACAGGGCTGTGCCACGTGCCACCTTGGTGGGAGTCGATCCTCGGCGCGAAAGACGAGCCGGTGAAGGGAAAAGAGGTTCCTCTGGAATGGACTGAGACATCTGGGGGACTCTTGGAATGGTGGCACGACCCTGGAGTTCCTCTCGCCGTTCCTGTTGAGAGGGCCTCCTCTTGAGATGCGACGGGAACGCCGGGAACTCTTTCCCGACGAAGCAGGGAAAGGATCCCTCATCTCGAGCTACGAGGCGGAAACGGGGCTCCTCTGGATGTGGGCGGGACCCTCGTGATTCCTCTCGAGTGGAGACGGCTAGGTCGGGGAACTTCTTGATTTGCACCAAGGGTGTGAAGGACCCTTTCGAAGTTCCAGAGGTGAGGTGTGATCAGCCTCGAGACGCCTCAGCGGAAATGGGCCTCATCTCGCCTGGAGGGGAGAACCTCCTGGATTTTCTCGAGTTGCGGCAGGTCTTCTCGAGTTACGACGGGGACCTCAGGGACCCGCTCTGGTGGCCTCAGGAAAGGCCAGTCCCCATGCGAGTTGCTAGGGGACCTCTCGGGATTCCTCTCCCGTCCATGCCGGGGCCTCAGTCCTTGTGTGGAGTCGGGGCCGGAACCTGAGGATTCCTCTCCAGTGTTGCCATGGATCTTGGGGTGCTTCTGAGTCTCCCCAGGGGAGTCAGGCCTCGTCTCGAGTGGTTGCATGCACGTGCGCTTTCCTCCCGAGCTGCAGCAGTAGTGTCACGCTTCCTGTCACGTGGATCAAGGGATCTGTGGCTTTGCCTCGAGGCTGTCCCTCGAGGCTTTCCCACGAGGCTTTCCCACAGGGCTGTGCCACGTGCCACCTTGGTGGGAGTCGATCCTCGGCGTGAAAGACGAGCCGGTGAAGGGAAAAGAGGTTCCTCTGGAATGGACTGAGACATCTGGGGGACTCTTGGAATGGTGGCACGACCCTGGAGTTACTCTCGCCGTTCCTGTTGAGAGGGCCTCCTCTTGAGATGCGACGGGAACGCCGGGAACTCTTTCCCGACGAAGCAGGGAAAGGATCCCTCATCTCGAGCTACGAGGCGGAAACGGGGCTCCTCTGGATGTGGGCGGGACCCTCGTGATTCCTCTCGAGTGGAGACGGCTAGGTCGGGGAACTTCTTGATTTGCACCAAGGGTGTGAAGGACCCTTTCGAAGTTCCAGAGGTGAGGTGTGATCAGCCTCGAGACGCCTCAGCGGAAATGGGCCTCATCTCGCCTGGAGGGGAGAACCTCCTGGATTTTCTCGAGTTGCGGCAGGTCTTCTCGAGTTACGACGGGGACCTCAGGGACCCGCTCTGGTGGCCTCAGGAAAGGCCAGTCCCCATGCGAGTTGCTAGGGGACTTCTCGGGATTCCTCTCCCGTCCATGCCAGGGCCTCAGTCCTTGTGTGGAGTCGGGGCCGGAACCTGAGGATTCCTCTCCAGTGTTGCCATGGATCTTGGGGTGCTTCTGAGTCTCCCCAGGGGAGTCAGGCCTCGTCTCGAGTGGGGGCATGCACGTGCGCTTTCCTCCCGAGCTGCAGCAGTAGTGTCACGCTTCCTGTCACGTGGATCAAGGGATCTGTGTCTTTCCCTCGAGGCTGTCCCTCGAAGCTTTCCCACGAGGCTTTCCCACAGGGCTGTGCCACGTGCCACCTTGGTGGGAGTCGATCCTCGGCGCGAAAGACGAGCCGGTGAAGGGAAAAGAGGTTCCTCTGGAATGGACTGAGACATCTGGGGGACTCTTGGAATGGTGGCACGACCCTGGAGTTCCTCTCGCCGTTCCTGTTGAGAGGGCCTCCTCTTGAGATGCGACGGGAAGGCCGGGAACTCTTTCCCGACGAAGCAGGGAAAGGATCCCTCATCTCGAGCTACGAGGCGGAAACGGGGCTCCTCTGGATGTGGGCGGGACCCTCGTGATTCCTCTCGAGTGGAGACGGCTAGGTCAGGCAACTTCTTGATTTGCACCAAGGGTGTGAAGGACCCTTTCGAAGTTCCAGAGGTGAGGTGTGATCAGCCTCGAGACGCCTCAGCGGAAATGGGCCTCATCTCGTCTGGAGGGGAGAACCTCCTGGATTTTCTCGAGTTGCGGCAGGTCTTCTCGAGTTACGACGGGGACCTCAGGGACCCGCTCTGGTGGCCTCAGGAAAGGCCAGTCCCCATGCGAGTTGCTAGGGGACCTCTCGGGATTCCTCTCCCGTCCATGCCGGGGCCTCAGTCCTTGTGTGGAGTCGGGGCCGGAACCTGAGGATTCCTCTCCAGTGTTGCCATGGATCTTGGGGTGCTTCTGAGACTCGCCAGGGGAGTCAGGCCTCGTCTCGAGTGGGGGCATGCACGTGCGCTTTCCTCCCGAGCTGCAGCAGTAGTGTCACGCTTCCTGTCACTTGGATCAAGGGATCTGTGGCTTTCCCTCGAGGCTGTCCCTCGAGGCTTTCCCACGAGGCTTTCCCACAGGGCTGTGCCACGTGCCACCTTGGTGGGAGTCGATCCTCGGCGCGAAAGACGAGCCGGTGAAGGGAAAAGAGGTTCCTCTGGAATGGACTGAGACATCTGGGGGACTCTTGGAATGGTGGCACGACCCTGGAGTTCCTCTCGCCGTTCCTGTTGAGAGGGCCTCCTCTTGAGATGCGACGGGAACGCCGGGAACTCTTTCCCGACGAAGCAGGGAAAGGATCCCTCATCTCGAGCTACGAGGCGGAAACGGGGCTCCTCTGGATGTGGGCGGGACCCTCGTGATTCCTCTCGAGTGGAGACGGCTAGGTCGGGGAACTTCTTGATTTGCACCAAGGGTGTGAAGGACCCTTTCGAAGTTCCAGAGGTGAGGTGTGATCAGCCTCGAGACGCCTCAGAGGAAATGGGCCTCATCTCGCCTGGAGGGGAGAACCTCCTGGATTTTCTCGAGTTGCGGCAGGTCTTCTCGAGTTACGACGGGGACCTCAGGGACCCGCTCTGGTGGCCTCAGGAAAGGCCAGTCCCCATGCGAGTTGCTAGGGGACCTCTCGGGATTCCTCTCCCGTCCATGCCGGGGCCTCAGTCCTTGTGTGGAGTCGGGGCCGGAACCTGAGGATTCCTCTCCAGTGTTGCCATGGATCTTGGGGTGCTTCTGAGTCTCCCCAGGGGAGTCAGGCCTCGTCTCGAGTGGTTGCATGCACGTGCGCTTTCCTCCCGACCTGCAGCAGTAGTGTCACGCTTCCTGTCACGTGGATCAAGGGATCTGTGGCTTTGCCTCGAGGCTGTCCCTCGAGGCTTTCCCACGAGGCTTTCCCACAGGGCTGTGCCACGTGCCACCTTGGTGGGAGTCGATCCTCGGCGTGAAAGACGAGCCGGTGAAGGGAAAAGAGGTTCCTCTGGAATGGACTGAGACATCTGGGGGACTCTTGGAATGGTGGCACGACCCTGGAGTTCCTCTCGCCGTTCCTGTTGAGAGGGCCTCCTCTTGAGATGCGACGGGAACGCCGGGAACTCTTTCCCGACGAAGCAGGGAAAGGATCCCTCATCTCGAGCTACGAGGCGGAAACGGGGCTTCTCTGGAAGGGGGTGGGACCCTCGTGATTCCTCTCGAGTGGAGACGGCTAGGTCGGGGAACTTCTTGATTTGCACCAAGGGTGTGAAGGACCCTTTCGAAGTTCCAGAGGTGAGGTGTGATCAGCCTCGAGACGCCTCAGCGGAAATGGGCCTCATCTCGCCTGGAGGGGAGAACCTCCTGGATTTTCTCGAGTTGCGGCAGGTCTTCTCGAGTTACGACGGGGACCTCAGGGACCCGCTCTGGTGGCCTCAGGAAAGGCCAGTCCCCATGCGAGTTGCTAGGGGACCTCTCGGGATTCCTCTCCCGTCCATGCCGGGGCCTCAGTCCTTGTGTGGAGTCGGGGCCGGAACCTGAGGATTCCTCTCCAGTGTTGCCATGGATCTTGGGGTGCTTCTGAGTCTCCCCAGGGGAGTCAGGCCTCGTCTCGAGTGGGGGCATGCACGTGCGCTTTCCTCCCGAGCTGCAGCAGTAGTGTCACGCTTCCTGTCACGTGGATCAAGGGATCTGTGGCTTTCCCTCGAGGCTGTCCCTCGAGGCTTTCCCACGAGGCTTTCCCACAGGGCTGTGCCACGTGCCACCTTGGTGGGAGTCGATCCTCGGCGTGAAAGACGAGCCGGTGAAGGGAAAAGAGGTTCCTCTGGAATGGACTGAGACATCTGGGGGACTCTTGGAATGGTGGCACGACCCTGGAGTTCCTCTCGCCGTTCCTGTTGAGAGGGCCTCCTCTTGAGATGCGACGGGAACGCCGGGAACTCTTTCCCGACGAAGCAGGGAAAGGATCCCTCATCTCGATCTACGAGGCGGAAACGGGGCTCCTCTGGATGTGGGCGGGACCCTCGTGATTCCTCTCGAGTGGAGACGGCTAGGTCGGGGAACTTCTTGATTTGCACCAAGGGTGTGAAGGACCCTTTCGAAGTTCCAGAGGTGAGGTGTGATCAGCCTCGAGACGCCTCAGCGGAAATGGGCCTCATCTCGCCTGGAGGGGAGAACCTCCTGGATTTTCTCGAGTTGCGTCAGGTCTTCTCGAGTTACGACGGGGACCTCAGGGACCCGCTCTGGTGGCCTCAGGAAAGGCCAGTCCCCAGGCGAGTTGCTAGGGGACCTCTCGGGATTCCTCTCCCGTCCATGCCGGGGCCTCAGTCCTTGTGTGGAGTCGGGGCCGGAACCTGAGGATTCCTCTCCAGTGTTGCCATGGATCTTGGGGTGCTTCTGAGTCTCCCCAGGGGAGTCAGGCCTCGTCTCGAGTGGGGGCATGCACGTGCGCTTTCCTCCCGAGCTGCAGCAGTAGTGTCACGCTTCCTGTCACGTGGATCAAGGGATCTGTGGCTTTCCCTCGAGGCTGTCCCTCGAGGCTTTCCCACGAGGCTTTCCCACAGGGCTGTGCCACGTGCCACCTTGGTGGGAGTCGATCCTCGGCGTGAAAGACGAGCCGGTGAAGGGAAAAGAGGTTCCTCTGGAATGGACTGAGACATCTGGGGGACTCTTGGAATGGTGGCACGACCCTGGAGTTCCTCTCGCCGTTCCTGTTGAGAGGGCCTCCTCTTCACATGCGACGGGAACGCCGGGAACTCTTTCCCGACGAAGCAGGGAAAGGATCCCTCATCTCGAGCTACGAGGCGGAAACGGGGCTCCTCTGGATGTGGGCGGGACCCTCGTGATTCCTCTCGAGTGGAGACGGCTAGGTCGGGCAACTTCTTGATTTGCACCAAGGGTGTGAAGGACCCTTTCGAAGTTCCAGAGGTGAGGTGTGATCAGCCTCGAGACGCCTCAGCGGAAATGGGCCTCATCTCGCCTGGAGGGGAGAACCTCCTGGATTTTCTCGAGTTGCGGCAGGTCTTCTCGAGTTACGACGGGGACCTCAGGGACCCGCTCTGGTGGCCTCAGGAAAGGCCAGTCCCCATGCGAGTTGCTAGGGGACCTCTCGGGATTCCTCTCCCGTCCATGCCGGGGCCTCAGTCCTTGTGTGGAGTCGGGGCCGGAACCTGAGGATTCCTCTCCAGTGTTGCCATGGATCTTGGGGTGCTTCTGAGTCTCCCCAGGGGAGTCAGGCCTCGTCTCGAGTGGGGGCATGCACGTGCGCTTTCCTCCCGAGCTGCAGCAGTAGTGTCACGCTACCTGTCACGTGGATCAAGGGATCTGTGGCTTTCCCTCGAGGCTTTCCCACAGGGCTGTGCCACGTGCCACCTTGGTGGGAGTCGATCCTCGGCGTGAAAGACGAGCCGGTGAAGGGAAAAGAGGTTCCTCTGGAATGGACTGAGACATCTGGGGGACTCTTGGAATGGTGGCACGACCCTGGAGTTCCTCTCGCCGTTCCTGTTGAGAGGGCCTCCTCTTGAAATGCGACGGGAACGCCGGGAACTGTTTCCCGAAGAAGCAGGGAAAGGATCCCTCGTCTCGAGCTACGAGGCGGAAACGGGGCTCCTCTGGATGTGGGCGGGACCCTCGTGATTCCTCTCGAGTGGAGACGGCTATGTCGGGGAACTTCTTGATTTGCACCAAGGGTGTGAAGGACCCTTTCGAAGTTCCAGAGGTGAGGTGTGATCAGCCTCGAGACGCCTCAGCGGAAATGGGCCTCATCTCGCCTGGAGGGGAGAACCTCCTGGATTTTCTCGAGTTGCGGCAGGTCTTCTCGAGTTATGACGGGGACCTCAGGGACCCGCTCTGGTGGCCTCAGGAAAGGCCAGTCCCCATGCGAGTTGCTAGGGGACCTCTCGGGATTCCTCTCCCGTCCATGCCGGGGCCTCAGTCCTTGTGTGGAGTCGGGGCCGGAACCTGAGGATTCCTCTCCAGTGTTGCCATGGATCTTGGGGTGCTTCTGAGTCTCCCCAGGGGAGTCAGGCCTCGTCTCGAGTGGGGGCATGCACGTGCGCTTTCCTCCCCAGCTGCAGCAGTAGTGTCACGCTTCCTGTCACGTGGATCAAGGGATCTGTGGCTTTCCCTCGAGGCTGTCCCTCGAGGCTTTCCCACGAGGCTTTCCCACAGGGCTGTGCCACGTGCCACCTTGGTGGGAGTCGATCCTCGGCGTGAAAGACGAGTCGGTGAAGGGAAAAGAGGTTCCTCTGGAATGGACTGAGACATCTGGGGGACTCTTGGAATGGTGGCACGACCCTGGAGTTCCTCTCGCCGTTCCTGTTGAGAGGGCCTCCTCTTGAGATGCGACGGGAACGCCGGGAACTCTTTCCCGACGAAGCAGGGAAAGGATCCCTCATCTCGAGCTACGAGGCGGAAACGGGGCTCCTCTGGATGTGGGCGGGACCCTCGTGATTCCTCTCGAGTGGAGACGGCTAGGTCGGGGAACTTCTTGATTTGCACCAAGGGTGTGAAGGACCCTTTCGAAGTTCCAGAGGTGAGGTGTGATCAGCCTCGAGACGCCTCAGCGGAAATGGGCCTCATCTCGCCTGGAGGGGAGAACCTCCTGGATTTTCTCGAGTTGCGGCAGGTCTTCTCGAGTTACGACGGGGACCTCAGGGACCCGCTCTGGTGGCCTCAGGAAAGGCCAGTCCCCATGCGAGTTGCTAGGGGACCTCTCGGGATTCCTCTCCCGTCCATGCCGGGGCCTCAGTCCTTGTGTGGAGTCGGGGCCGGAACCTGAGGATTCCTCTCCAGTGTTGCCATGGATCTTGGGGTGCTTCTGAGTCTCCCCAGGGGAGTCAGGCCTCGTCTCGAGTGGGGGCATGCACGTGCGCTTTCCTCCCGAGCTGCAGCAGTAGTGTCACGCTTCCTGTCACGTGGATCAAGGGATCTGTGGCTTTCCCTCGAGGCTGTCCCTCGAGGCTTTCCCACGAGGCTTTCCCACAGGGCTGTGCCACGTGCCACCTTGGTGGGAGTCGATCCTCGGCGTGAAAGACGAGCCGGTGAAGGGAAAAGAGGTTCCTCTGGAATGGACTGAGACATCTGGGGGACTCTTGGAATGGTGGCACGACCCTGGAGTTCCTCTCGCCGTTCCTGTTGAGAGGGCCTCCTCTTGAGATGCGACGGGAACGCCGGGAACTCTTTCCCGACGAAGCAGGGAAAGGATCCCTCATCTCGATCTACGAGGCGGAAACGGGGCTCCTCTGGATGTGGGCGGGACCCTCGTGATTCCTCTCGAGTGGAGACGGCTAGGTCGGGGAACTTCTTGATTTGCACCAAGGGTGTGAAGGACCCTTTCGAAGTTCCAGAGGTGAGGTGTGATCAGCCTCGAGACGCCTCAGCGGAAATGGGCCTCATCTCGCCTGGAGGGGAGAACCTCCTGGATTTTCTCGAGTTGCGGCAGGTCTTCTCGAGTTACGACGGGGACCTCAGGGACCCGCTCTGGTGGCCTCAGGAAAGGCCAGTCCCCAGGCGAGTTGCTAGGGGACCTCTCGGGATTCCTCTCCCGTCCATGCCGGGGCCTCAGTCCTTGTGTGGAGTCGGGGCCGGAACCTGAGGATTCCTCTCCAGTGTTGCCATGGATCTTGGGGTGCTTCTGAGTCTCCCCAGGGGAGTCAGGCCTCGTCTCGAGTGGGGGCATGCACGTGCGCTTTCCTCCCGAGCTGCAGCAGTAGTGTCACGCTTCCTGTCACGTGGATCAAGGGATCTGTGGCTTTCCCTCGAGGCTGTCCCTCGAGGCTTTCCCACGAGGCTTTCCCACAGGGCTGTGCCACGTGCCACCTTGGTGGGAGTCGATCCTCGGCGTGAAAGACGAGCCGGTGAAGGGAAAAGAGGTTCCTCTGGAATGGACTGAGACATCTGGGGGACTCTTGGAATGGTGGCACGACCCTGGAGTTCCTCTCGCCGTTCCTGTTGAGAGGGCCTCCTCTTCACATGCGACGGGAACGCCGGGAACTCTTTCCCGACGAAGCAGGGAAAGGATCCCTCATCTCGAGCTACGAGGCGGAAACGGGGCTCCTCTGGATGTGGGCGGGACCCTCGTGATTCCTCTCGAGTGGAGACGGCTAGGTCGGGCAACTTCTTGATTTGCACCAAGGGTGTGAAGGACCCTTTCGAAGTTCCAGAGGTGAGGTGTGATCAGCCTCGAGACGCCTCAGCGGAAATGGGCCTCATCTCGCCTGGAGGGGAGAACCTCCTGGATTTTCTCGAGTTGCGGCAGGTCTTCTCGAGTTACGACGGGGACCTCAGGGACCCGCTCTGGTGGCCTCAGGAAAGGCCAGTCCCCAGGCGAGTTGCTAGGGGACCTCTCGGGATTCCTCTCCCGTCCATGCCGGGGCCTCAGTCCTTGTGTGGAGTCGGGGCCGGAACCTGAGGATTCCTCTCCAGTGTTGCCATGGATCTTGGGGTGCTTCTGAGTCTCCCCAGGGGAGTCAGGCCTCGTCTCGAGTGGGGGCATGCACGTGCGCTTTCCTCCCGAGCTGCAGCAGTAGTGTCACGCTTCCTGTCACGTGGATCAAGGGATCTGTGGCTTTCCCTCGAGGCTGTCCCTCGAGGCTTTCCCACGAGGCTTTCCCACAGGGCTGTGCCACGTGCCACCTTGGTGGGAGTCGATCCTCGGCGTGAAAGACGAGCCGGTGAAGGGAAAAGAGGTTCCTCTGGAATGGACTGAGACATCTGGGGGACTCTTGGAATGGTGGCACGACCCTGGAGTTCCTCTCGCCGTTCCTGTTGAGAGGGCCTCCTCTTCACATGCGACGGGAACGCCGGGAACTCTTTCCCGACGAAGCAGGGAAAGGATCCCTCATCTCGAGCTACGAGGCGGAAACGGGGCTCCTCTGGATGTGGGCGGGACCCTCGTGATTCCTCTCGAGTGGAGACGGCTAGGTCGGGCAACTTCTTGATTTGCACCAAGGGTGTGAAGGACCCTTTCGAAGTTCCAGAGGTGAGGTGTGATCAGCCTCGAGACGCCTCAGCGGAAATGGGCCTCATCTCGCCTGGAGGGGAGAACCTCCTGGATTTTCTCGAGTTGCGGCAGGTCTTCTCGAGTTACGACGGGGACCTCAGGGACCCGCTCTGGTGGCCTCAGGAAAGGCCAGTCCCCATGCGAGTTGCTAGGGGACCTCTCGGGATTCCTCTCCCGTCCATGCCGGGGCCTCAGTCCTTGTGTGGAGTCGGGGCCGGAACCTGAGGATTCCTCTCCAGTGTTGCCATGGATCTTGGGGTGCTTCTGAGTCTCCCCAGGGGAGTCAGGCCTCGTCTCGAGTGGGGGCATGCACGTGCGCTTTCCTCCCGAGCTGCAGCAGTAGTGTCACGCTACCTGTCACGTGGATCAAGGGATCTGTGGCTTTCCCTCGAGGCTTTCCCACAGGGCTGTGCCACGTGCCACCTTGGTGGGAGTCGATCCTCGGCGTGAAAGACGAGCCGGTGAAGGGAAAAGAGGTTCCTCTGGAATGGACTGAGACATCTGGGGGACTCTTGGAATGGTGGCACGACCCTGGAGTTCCTCTCGCCGTTCCTGTTGAGAGGGCCTCCTCTTGAAATGCGACGGGAACGCCGGGAACTGTTTCCCGAAGAAGCAGGGAAAGGATCCCTCGTCTCGAGCTACGAGGCGGAAACGGGGCTCCTCTGGATGTGGGCGGGACCCTCGTGATTCCTCTCGAGTGGAGACGGCTATGTCGGGGAACTTCTTGATTTGCACCAAGGGTGTGAAGGACCCTTTCGAAGTTCCAGAGGTGAGGTGTGATCAGCCTCGAGACGCCTCAGCGGAAATGGGCCTCATCTCGCCTGGAGGGGAGAACCTCCTGGATTTTCTCGAGTTGCGGCAGGTCTTCTCGAGTTATGACGGGGACCTCAGGGACCCGCTCTGGTGGCCTCAGGAAAGGCCAGTCCCCATGCGAGTTGCTAGGGGACCTCTCGGGATTCCTCTCCCGTCCATGCCGGGGCCTCAGTCCTTGTGTGGAGTCGGGGCCGGAACCTGAGGATTCCTCTCCAGTGTTGCCATGGATCTTGGGGTGCTTCTGAGTCTCCCCAGGGGAGTCAGGCCTCGTCTCGAGTGGGGGCATGCACGTGCGCTTTCCTCCCCAGCTGCAGCAGTAGTGTCACGCTTCCTGTCACGTGGATCAAGGGATCTGTGGCTTTCCCTCGAGGCTGTCCCTCGAGGCTTTCCCACGAGGCTTTCCCACAGGGCTGTGCCACGTGCCACCTTGGTGGGAGTCGATCCTCGGCGTGAAAGACGAGTCGGTGAAGGGAAAAGAGGTTCCTCTGGAATGGACTGAGACATCTGGGGGACTCTTGGAATGGTGGCACGACCCTGGAGTTCCTCTCGCCGTTCCTGTTGAGAGGGCCTCCTCTTGAGATGCGACGGGAACGCCGGGAACTCTTTCCCGACGAAGCAGGGAAAGGATCCCTCATCTCGAGCTACGAGGCGGAAACGGGGCTCCTCTGGATGTGGGCGGGACCCTCGTGATTCCTCTCGAGTGGAGACGGCTAGGTCGGGGAACTTCTTGATTTGCACCAAGGGTGTGAAGGACCCTTTCGAAGTTCCAGAGGTGAGGTGTGATCAGCCTCGAGACGCCTCAGCGGAAATGGGCCTCATCTCGCCTGGAGGGGAGAACCTCCTGGATTTTCTCGAGTTGCGGCAGGTCTTCTCGAGTTACGACGGGGACCTCAGGGACCCGCTCTGGTGGCCTCAGGAAAGGCCAGTCCCCATGCGAGTTGCTAGGGGACCTCTCGGGATTCCTCTCCCGTCCATGCCGGGGCCTCAGTCCTTGTGTGGAGTCGGGGCCGGAACCTGAGGATTCCTCTCCAGTGTTGCCATGGATCTTGGGGTGCTTCTGAGTCTCCCCAGGGGAGTCAGGCCTCGTCTCGAGTGGGGGCATGCACGTGCGCTTTCCTCCCGAGCTGCAGCAGTAGTGTCACGCTTCCTGTCACGTGGATCAAGGGATCTGTGGCTTTCCCTCGAGGCTGTCCCTCGAGGCTTTCCCACGAGGCTTTCCCACAGGGCTGTGCCACGTGCCACCTTGGTGGGAGTCGATCCTCGGCGTGAAAGACGAGCCGGTGAAGGGAAAAGAGGTTCCTCTGGAATGGACTGAGACATCTGGGGGACTCTTGGAATGGTGGCACGACCCTGGAGTTCCTCTCGCCGTTCCTGTTGAGAGGGCCTCCTCTTGAGATGCGACGGGAACGCCGGGAACTCTTTCCCGACGAAGCAGGGAAAGGATCCCTCATCTCGATCTACGAGGCGGAAACGGGGCTCCTCTGGATGTGGGCGGGACCCTCGTGATTCCTCTCGAGTGGAGACGGCTAGGTCGGGGAACTTCTTGATTTGCACCAAGGGTGTGAAGGACCCTTTCGAAGTTCCAGAGGTGAGGTGTGATCAGCCTCGAGACGCCTCAGCGGAAATGGGCCTCATCTCGCCTGGAGGGGAGAACCTCCTGGATTTTCTCGAGTTGCGGCAGGTCTTCTCGAGTTACGACGGGGACCTCAGGGACCCGCTCTGGTGGCCTCAGGAAAGGCCAGTCCCCAGGCGAGTTGCTAGGGGACCTCTCGGGATTCCTCTCCCGTCCATGCCGGGGCCTCAGTCCTTGTGTGGAGTCGGGGCCGGAACCTGAGGATTCCTCTCCAGTGTTGCCATGGATCTTGGGGTGCTTCTGAGTCTCCCCAGGGGAGTCAGGCCTCGTCTCGAGTGGGGGCATGCACGTGCGCTTTCCTCCCGAGCTGCAGCAGTAGTGTCACGCTTCCTGTCACGTGGATCAAGGGATCTGTGGCTTTCCCTCGAGGCTGTCCCTCGAGGCTTTCCCACGAGGCTTTCCCACAGGGCTGTGCCACGTGCCACCTTGGTGGGAGTCGATCCTCGGCGTGAAAGACGAGCCGGTGAAGGGAAAAGAGGTTCCTCTGGAATGGACTGAGACATCTGGGGGACTCTTGGAATGGTGGCACGACCCTGGAGTTCCTCTCGCCGTTCCTGTTGAGAGGGCCTCCTCTTCACATGCGACGGGAACGCCGGGAACTCTTTCCCGACGAAGCAGGGAAAGGATCCCTCATCTCGAGCTACGAGGCGGAAACGGGGCTCCTCTGGATGTGGGCGGGACCCTCGTGATTCCTCTCGAGTGGAGACGGCTAGGTCGGGGAACTTCTTGATTTGCACCAAGGGTGTGAAGGACCCTTTCGAAGTTCCAGAGGTGAGGTGTGATCAGCCTCGAGACGCCTCAGCGGAAATGGGCCTCATCTCGCCTGGAGGGGAGAACCTCCTGGATTTTCTCGAGTTGCGGCAGGTCTTCTCGAGTTACGACGGGGACCTCAGGGACCCGCTCTGGTGGCCTCAGGAAAGGCCAGTCCCCATGCGAGTTGCTAGGGGACCTCTCGGGATTCCTCTCCCGTCCATGCCGGGGCCTCAGTCCTTGTGTGGAGTCGGGGCCGGAACCTGAGGATTCCTCTCCAGTGTTGCCATGGATCTTGGGGTGCTTCTGAGTCTCCCCAGGGGAGTCAGGCCTCGTCTCGAGTGGGGGCATGCACGTGCGCTTTCCTCCCGAGCTGCAGCAGTAGTGTCACGCTACCTGTCACGTGGAACAAGGGATCTGTGGCTTTCCCTCGAGGCTTTCCCACAGGGCTGTGCCACGTGCCACCTTGGTGTGAGTCGATCCTCGGCGTAAAAGACGAGCCGGTGAAGGGAAAAGAGTTTCCTCTGGAATGGACTGAGACATCTGGGGGACTCTTGGAATGGTGGCACGACCCTGGAGTTCTTCTCGCCGTTCCTGTTGAGAGGGCCTCCTCTTGAAATGCGACGGGAACGCCGGGAACTGTTTCCCGAAGAAGCAGGGAAAGGATCCCTCGTCTCGAGCTACGAGGCGGAAACGGGGCTCCTCTGGATGTGGGCGGGACCCTCGTGATTCCTCTCGAGTGGAGACGGCTATGTCGGGGAACTTCTTGATTTGCACCAAGGGTGTGAAGGACCCTTTCGAAGTTCCAGAGGTGAGGTGTGATCAGCCTCGAGACGCCACAGCGGAAATGGGCCTCATCTCGCCTGGAGGGGAGAACCTCCTGGATTTTCTCGAGTTGCGGCAGGTCTTCTCGAGTTACGACGGGGACCTCAGGGACCCGCTCTGGTGGCCTCAGGAAAGGCCAGTCCCCATGCGAGTTGCTAGGGGACCTCTCGGGATTCCTCTCCCGTCCATGCCGGGGCCTCAGTCCTTGTGTGGAGTCGGGGCCGGAACCTGAGGATTCCTCTCCAGTGTTGCCATGGATCTTGGGGTGCTTCTGAGTCTCCCCAGGGGAGTCAGGCCTCGTCTCGAGTGGGGGCATGCACGTGCGCTTTCCTCCCGAGCTGCAGCAGTAGTGTCACGCTTCCTGTCACGTGGATCAAGGGATCTGTGGCTTTCCCTCGAGGCTGTCCCTCGAGGCTTTCCCACGAGGCTTTCCCACAGGGCTGTGCCACGTGCCACCTTGGTGGGAGTCGATCCTCGGCGTGAAAGACGAGTCGGTGAAGGGAAAAGAGGTTCCTCTGGAATGGACTGAGACATCTGGGGGACTCTTGGAATGGTGGCACGACCCTGGAGTTCCTCTCGCCGTTCCTGTTGAGAGGGCCTCCTCTTGAGATGCGACGGGAACGCCGGGAACTCTTTCCCGACGAAGCAGGGAAAGGATCCCTCATCTCGAGCTACGAGGCGGAAACGGGGCTCCTCTGGATGTGGGCGGGACCCTCGTGATTCCTCTCGAGTGGAGACGGCTAGGTCGGGCAACTTCTTGATTTGCACCAAGGGTGTGAAGGACCCTTTCGAAGTTCCAGAGGTGAGGTGTGATCAGCCTCGAGACGCCTCAGCGGAAATGGGCCTCATCTCGCCTGGAGGGGAGAACCTCCTGGATTTTCTCGAGTTGCGGCAGGTCTTCTCGAGTTACGACGGGGACCTCAGGGACCCGCTCTGGTGGCCTCAGGAAAGGCCAGTCCCCATGCGAGTTGCTAGGGGACCTCTCGGGATTCCTCTCCCGTCCATGCCGGGGCCTCAGTCCTTGTGTGGAGTCGGGGCCGGAACCTGAGGATTCCTCTCCAGTGTTGCCATGGATCTTGGGGTGCTTCTGAGTCTCCCCAGGGGAGTCAGGCCTCGTCTCGAGTGGGGGCATGCACGTGCGCTTTCCTCCCGAGCTGCAGCAGTAGTGTCACGCTTCCTGTCACGTGGATCAAGGGATCTGTGGCTTTCCCTCGAGGCTGTCCCTCGAGGCTTTCCCACGAGGCTTTCCCACAGGGCTGTGCCAAGTGCCACCTTGGTGGGAGTCGATCCTTGGCGTGAAAGACGAGCCGGTGAAGGGAAAAGAGGTTCCTCTGGAATGGACTGAGATATCTGGGGGACTCTTGGAATGGTGGCACGACCCTGGAGTTCCTCTCGCCGTTCCTGTTGAGAGGGCCTCCTCTTCACATGCGACGGGAACGCCGGGAACTCTTTCCCGACGAAGCAGGGAAAGGATCCCTCATCTCGAGCTACGAGGCGGAAACGGGGCTCCTCTGGATGTGGGCGGGACCCTCGTGATTCCTCTCGAGTGGAGACGGCTAGGTCGGGGAACTTCTTGATTTGCACCAAGGGTGTGAAGGACCCTTTCGAAGTTCCAGAGGTGAGGTGTGATCAGCCTCGAGACGCCTCAGCGGAAATGGGCCTCATCTCGCCTGGAGGGGAGAACCTCCTGGATTTTCTCGAGTTGCGGCAGGTCTTCTCGAGTTACGACGGGGACCTCAGGGACCCGCTCTGGTGGCCTCAGGAAAGGCCAGTCCCCATGCGAGTTGCTAGGGGACCTCTCGGGATTCCTCTCCCGTCCATGCCGGGGCCTCAGTCCTTGTGTGGAGTCGGGGCCGGAACCTGAGGATTCCTCTCCAGTGTTGCCATGGATCTTGGGGTGCTTCTGAGTCTCCCCAGGGGAGTCAGGCCTCGTCTCGAGTGGGGGCATGCACGTGCGCTTTCCTCCCGAGCTGCAGCAGTAGTGTCACGCTTCCTGTCACGTGGATCAAGGGATCTGTGGCTTTCCCTCGAGGCTGTCCCTCGAGGCTTTCCCACGAGGCTTTCCCACAGGGCTGTGCCACGTGCCACCTTGGTGGGAGTCGATCCTCGGCGTGAAAGACGAGCCGGTGAAGGGAAAAGAGGTTCCTCTGGAATGGACTGAGACATCTGGGGGACTCTTGGAATGGTGGCACGACCCTGGAGTTCCTCTCGCCGTTCCTGTTGAGAGGGCCTCCTCTTGAGATGCGACGGGAACACCGGGAACTCTTTCCCGACGAAGCAGGGAAAGGATCCCTCATCTCGAGCTACGAGGCGGAAACGGGGGCTCCTCTGGATGTGGGCGGGACCCTCGTGATTCCTCTCGAGTGGAGACGGCTAGGTCGGGGAACTTCTTGATTTGCACCAAGGGTGTGAAGGACCCTTTCGAAGTTCCAGAGGTGAGGTGTGATCAGCCTCGAGACGCCTCAGCGGAAATGGGCCTCATCTCGCCTGGAGGGGAGAACCTCCTGGATTTTCTCGAGTTGCGGCAGGTCTTCTCGAGTTAGGACGGGGACCTCAGGGACCCGCTCTGGTGGCCTCAGGAAAGGCCAGTCCCCATGCGAGTTGCTAGGGGACCTCTCGGGATTCCTCTCCCGTCCATGCCGGGGCCTCAGTCCTTGTGTGGAGTCGGGGCCGGAACCTGAGGATTCCTCTCCAGTGTTGCCATGGATCTTGGGGCGCTTCTGAGTCTCCCCAGGGGAGTCAGGCCTCGTCTCGAGTGGGGACATGCACGTGCGCTTTCCTCCCGAGCTGCAGCAGTAGTGTCACGCTTCCTGTCACGTGGATCAAGGGATCTGTGGCTTTGCCTCGAGGCTGTCCCTCGAGGCTTTCCCACGAGGCTTTCCCACAGGGCTGTGCCACGTGCCACCTTGGTGGGAGTCGATCCTCGGCGTGAAAGACGAGCCGGTGAAGGGAAAAGAGGTTCCTCTGGAATGGACTGAGACATCTGGGGGACTCTTGGAATGGTGGCACGACCCTGGAGTTCCTCTCGCCGTTCCTGTTGAGAGGGCCTCCTCTTCACATGCGACGGGAACGCCGGGAACTCTTTCCCGACGAAGCAGGGAAAGGATCCCTCATCTCGAGCTACGAGGCGGAAACGGGGCTCCTCTGGATGTGGGCGGGACCCTCGTGATTCCTCTCGAGTGGAGACGGCTAGGTCGGGGAACTTCTTGATTTGCACCAAGGGTGTGAAGGACCCTTTCGAAGTTCCAGAGGTGAGGTGTGATCAGCCTCGAGACGCCTCAGCGGAAATGGGCCTCATCTCGCCTGGAGGGGAGAACCTCCTGGATTTTCTCGAGTTGCGGCAGGTCTTCTCGAGTTACGACGGGGACCTCAGGGACCCGCTCTGGTGGCCTCAGGAAAGGCCAGTCCCCATGCGAGTTGCTAGGGGACCTCTCGGGATTCCTCTCCCGTCCATGCCGGGGCCTCAGTCCTTGTGTGGAGTCGGGGCCGGAACCTGAGGATTCCTCTCCAGTGTTGCCATGGATCTTGGGGTGCTTCTGAGTCTCCCCAGGGGAGTCAGGCCTCGTCTCGAGTGGGGGCATGCACGTGCGCTTTCCTCCCGAGCTGCAGCAGTAGTGTCACGCTTCCTGTCACGTGGATCAAGGGATCTGTGGCTTTCCCTCGAGGCTGTCCCTCGAGGCTTTCCCACGAGGCTTTCCCACAGGGCTGTGCCACGTGCCACCTTGGTGGGAGTCGATCCTCGGCGTGAAAAACGAGCCGGTAAAGGGAAAAGAGGTTCCTCTGGAATGGACTGAGACATCTGGGGGACTCTTGGAATGGTGGCACGACCCTGGAGTTCCTCTCGCCGTTCCTGTTGAGAGGGCCTCCTCTTCACATGCGACGGGAACGCCGGGAACTCTTTCCCGACGAAGCAGGGAAAGGATCCCTCATCTCGAGCTACGAGGCGGAAACGGGGCTCCTCTGGATGTGGGCGGGACCCTCGTGATTCCTCTCGAGTGGAGACGGCTAGGTCGGGGAACTTCTTGATTTGCACCAAGGGTGTGAAGGACCCTTTCGAAGTTCCAGAGGTGAGGTGTGATCAGCCTCGAGACGCCTCAGCGGAAATGGGCCTCATCTCGCCTGGAGGGGAGAACCTCCTGGATTTTCTCGAGTTGCGGCAGGTCTTCTCGAGTTACGACGGGGACCTCAGGGACCCGCTCTGGTGGCCTCAGGAAAGGCCAGTCCCCATGCGAGTTGCTAGGGGACCTCTCGGGATTCCTCTCCCGTCCATGCCGGGGCCTCAGTCCTTGTGTGGAGTCGGGGCCGGAACCTGAGGATTCCTCTCCAGTGTTGCCATGGATCTTGGGGTGCTTCTGAGTCTCCCCAGGGGAGTCAGGCCTCGTCTCGAGTGGGGGCATGCACGTGCGCTTTCCTCCCGAGCTGCAGCAGTAGTGTCACGCTTCCTGTCACGTGGATCAAGGGATCTGTGGCTTTCCCTCGAGGTTGTCCCTCGAGGCTTTCCCACGAGGCTTTCCCACAGGGCTGTGCCACGTGCCACCTTGGTGGGAGTCGATCCTCGGCGTGAAAGACGAGCCGGTGAAGGGAAAAGAGGTTCCTCTGGAATGGACTGAGACATCTGGGGGACTCTTGGAATGGTGGCACGACCCTGGAGTTCCTCTCGCCGTTCCTGTTGAGAGGGCCTCCTCTTGAGATGCGACGGGAACGCCGGGAACTCTTTCCCGACGAAGCAGGGAAAGGATCCCTCATCTCGAGCTACGAGGCGGAAACGGGGCTCCTCTGGATGTGGGCGGGACCCTCGTGATTCCTCTCGAGTGGAGACGGCTAGGTCGGGGAACTTCTTGATTTGCACCAAGGGTGTGAAGGACCCTTTCGAAGTTCCAGAGGTGAGGTGTGATCAGCCTCGAGACGCCTCAGCGGAAATGGGCCTCATCTCGCCTGGAGGGGAGAACCTCCTGGATTTTCTCGAGTTGCGGCAGGTCTTCTCGAGTTACGACGGGGACCTCAGGGACCCGCTCTGGTGGCCTCAGGAAAGGCCAGTCCCCATGCGAGTTGCTAGGGGACCTCTCGGGATTCCTCTCCCGTCCATGCCGGGGCCTCAGTCCTTGTGTGGAGTCGGGGCCGGAACCTGAGGATTCCTCTCCAGTGTTGCCATGGATCTTGGGGTGCTTCTGAGTCTCCCCAGGGGAGTCAGGCCTCGTCTCGAGTGGGGGCATGCACGTGCGCTTTCCTCCCGAGCTGCAGCAGTAGTGTCACGCTTCCTGTCACGTGGATCAAGGGATCTGTGGCTTTCCCTCGAGGCTGTCCCTCGAGGCTTTCCCACGAGGCTTTCCCACAGGGCTGTGCCACGTGCCACCTTGGTGGGAGTCGATCCTCGGCGTGAAAGACGAGCCGGTGAAGGGAAAAGAGGTTCCTCTGGAATGGACTGAGACATCTGGGGGACTCTTGGAATGGTGGCACGACCCTGGAGTTCCTCTCGCCGTTCCTGTTGAGAGGGCCTCCTCTTGAGATGCGACGGGAACGCCGGGAACTCTTTCCCGACGAAGCAGGGAAAGGATCCCTCATCTCGAGCTACGAGGCGGAAACGGGGCTCCTCTGGATGTGGGCGGGACCCTCGTGATTCCTCTCGAGTGGAGACGGCTAGGTCGGGGAACTTCTTGATTTGCACCAAGGGTGTGAAGGACCCTTTCGAAGTTCCAGAGGTGAGGTGTGATCAGCCTCGAGACGCCTCAGCGGAAATGGGCCTCATCTCGCCTGGAGGGGAGAACCTCCTGGATTTTCTCGAGTTGCGGCAGGTCTTCTCGAGTTACGACGGGGACCTCAGGGACCCGCTCTGGTGGCCTCAGGAAAGGCCAGTCCCCATGTGAGTTGCTAGGGGACCTCTCGGGATTCCTCTCCCGTCCATGCCGGGGCCTCAGTCCTTGTGTGGAGTCGGGGCCGGAACCTGAGGATTCCTCTCCAGTGTTGCCATGGATCTTGGGGCGCTTCTGAGTCTCCCCAGGGGAGTCAGGCCTCGTCTCGATTGGGGGCATGCACGTGCGCTTTCCTCCCGAGCTGCAGCAGTAGTGTCACGCTTCCTGTCACGTGGATCAAGGGATCTGTGGCTTTCCCTCGACGCTGTCCCTCGAGGCTTTCCCACGAGGCTTTCCCACAGGGCTGTGCCACGTGCCACCTTGGTGGGAGTCGATCCTCGGCGTGAAAGACGAGCCGGTGAAGGGAAAAGAGGTTCCTCTGGAATGGACTGAGACATCTGGGGGACTCTTGGAATGGTGGCACGACCCTGGAGTTCCTCTCGCCGTTCCTGTTGAGAGGGCCTCCTCTTGAGATGCGACGGGAACGCCGGGAACTCTTTCCCGACGAAGCAGGGAAAGGATCCCTCATCTCGAGCTACGAGGCGGAAACGGGGCTCCTCTGGATGTGGGCGGGACCCTCGTGATTCCTCTCGAGTGGAGACGGCTAGGTCGGGGAACTTCTTGATTTGCACCAAGGGTGTGAAGGACCCTTTCGAAGTTCCAGAGGTGAGGTGTGATCAGCCTCGAGACGCCTCAGCGGAAATGGGCCTCATCTCGCCTGGAGGGGAGAACCTCCTGGATTTTCTCGAGTTGCGGCAGGTCTTCTCGAGTTACGACGGGGACCTCAGGGACCCGCTCTGGTGGCCTCAGGAAAGGCCAGTCCCCATGCGAGTTGCTAGGGGACCTCTCGGGATTCCTCTCCCGTCCATGCCGGGGTCTCAGTCCTTGTGTGGAGTCGGGGCCGGAACCTGAGGATTCCTCTCCAGTGTTGCCATGGATCTTGGGGTGCTTCTGAGTCTCCCCAGGGGAGTCAGGCGTCGTCTCGAGTGGGGGCATGCACGTGCGCTTTCCTCCCGAGCTGCAGCAGTAGTGTCACGCTTCCTGTCACGTGGATCAAGGGATCTGTGGCTTTCCCTCGAGGCTGTCCCTCGAGGCTTTCCCACGAGGCTTTCCCACAGGGCTGTGCCACGTGCCACCTTGGTGGGAGTCGATCCTCGGCGTGAAAGACGAGCCGGTGAAGGGAAAAGAGGTTCCTCTGGAATGGACTGAGACATCTGGGGGACTCTTGGAATGGTGGCACGACCCTGGAGTTCCTCTCGCCGTTCCTGTTGAGAGGGCCTCCTCTTGAGATGTGACGGGAACGCCGGGAACTCTTTCCCGACGAAGCAGGGAAAGGATCCCTCATCTCGAGCTACGAGGCGGAAACGGGGCTCCTCTGGATGTGGGCGGGACCCTCGTGATTCCTCTCGAGTGGAGACGGCTAGGTCGGGGAACTTCTTGATTTGCACCAAGGGTGTGAAGGACCCTTTCGAAGTTCCAGAGGTGAGGTGTGATCAGCCTCGAGACGCCTCAGCGGAAATGGGCCTCATCTCGCCTGGAGGGGAGAACCTCCTGGATTTTCTCGAGTTGCGGCAGGTCTTCTCGAGTTACGACGGGGACCTCAGGGACCCGCTCTGGTGGCCTCAGGAAAGGCCAGTCCCCATGCGAGTTGCTAGGGGACCTCTCGGGATTCCTCTCCCGTCCATGCCGGGGCCTCAGTCCTTGTGTGGAGTCGGGGCCGGAACCTGAGGATTCCTCTCCAGTGTTGCCATGGATCTTGGGGTGCCTCTGAGTCTCCCCAGGGGAGTCAGGCGTCGTCTCGAGTGGGGGCATGCACGTGCGCTTTCCTCCCGAGCTGCAGCAGTAGTGTCACGCTTCCTGTCACGTGGATCAAGGGATCTGTGGCTTTCCCTCGAGGCTGTCCCTCGAGGCTTTCCCACGAGGCTTTCCCACAGGGCTGTGCCACGTGCCACCTTGGTGGGAGTCGATCCTCGGCGTGAAAGACGAGCCGGTGAAGGGAAAAGAGGTTCCTCTGGAATGGACTGAGACAGCTGGGGGACTCTTGGAATGGTGGCACGACCCTGGAGTTCCTCTCGCCGTTCCTGTTGAGAGGGCCTCCTCTTGAGATGCGACGGGAACGCCCGGAACTCTTTCCCGACGAAGCAGGGAAAGGATCACTCATCTCGAGCTACGAGGCGGAAACGGGGCTCCTCTGGATGTGGGCGGGACCCTCGTGATTCCTCTCGAGTGGAGACGGCTAGGTCGGGGAACTTCTTGATTTGCCCCAAGGGTGTGAAGGACCCTTTCGAAGTTTCAGAGGTGAGGTGTGATCAGCCTCGAGACTCCTCAGCGGAAATGGGCCTCATCTCGCCTGGAGGGGAGAACCTCCTGGATTTTCTCGAGTTGCGGCAGGTCTTCTCGAGTTACGACGGGGACCTCAGGGACCCGCTCTGGTGGCCTCAGGAAAGGCCAGTCCCCATGCGAGTTGCTAGGGGACCTCTCGGGATTCCTCTCCCGTCCATGCCGGGGCCTCAGTCCTTGTGTGGAGTCGGGGCCGGAACCTGAGGATTCCTCTCCAGTGTTGCCATGGATCTTGGGGCGCTTCTGAGTCTCCCCAGGGGAGTCAGGCCTCGTCTCGAGTGGGGACATGCACGTGCGCTTTCCTCCCGAGCTGCAGCAGTAGTGTCACGCTTCCTGTCACGTGGATCAAGGGATCTGTGGCTTTCCCTCGAGGCTGTCCCTCGAGGCTTTCCCACGAGGCTTTCCCACAGGGCTGTGCCACGTGCCACCTTGGTGGGAGTTGATCCTCGGCGTGAAGGACGAGCCGGTGAAGGGAAAAGAGGTTCCTCTGGAATGGACTGAGACATCTGGGGGACTCTTGGAATGGTGGCACGACCCTGGAGTTCCTCTCGCCGTTCCTGTTGAGAGGGCCTCCTCTTGAGATGCGACGGGAACGCCGGGAACTCTTTCCCGACGAAGCAGGGAAAGGATCCCTCATCTCGAGCTACGAGGCGGAAACGGGGCTCCTCTGGATGTGGGCGGGACCCTCGTGATTCCTCTCGAGTGGAGACGGCTAGGTCGGGGAACTTCTTGATTTGCACCAAGGGTGTGAAGGACCCTTTCGAAGTTCCAGAGGTGAGGTGTGATCAGCCTCGAGACGCCTCAGCGGAAATGGGCCTCATCTCGCCTGGAGGGGAGAACCTCCTGGATTTTCTCGAGTTGCGGCAGGTCTTCTCGAGTTACGACGGGGACCTCAGGGACCCGCTCTGGTGGCCTCAGGAAAGGCCAGTCCCCATGTGAGTTGCTAGGGGACCTCTCGGGATTCCTCTCCCGTCCATGCCGGGGCCTCAGTCCTTGTGTGGAGTCGGGGCCGGAACCTGAGGATTCCTCTCCAGTGTTGCCATGGATCTTGGGGTGCTTCTGAGTCTCCCCAGGGGAGTCAGGCGTCGTCTCGAGTGGGGGCATGCACGTGCGCTTTCCTCCCGAGCTGCAGCAGTAGTGTCACGCTTCCTGTCACGTGGATCAAGGGATCTGTGGCTTTCCCTCGAGGCTGTCCCTCGAGGCTTTCCCACGAGGCTTTCCCACAGGGCTGTGCCACGTGCCACCTTGGTGGGAGTCGATCCTCGGCGTGAAAGACGAGCCGGTGAAGGGAAAAGAGGTTCCTCTGGAATGGACTGAGACATCTGGGGGACTCTTGGAATGGTGGCACGACCCTGGAGTTCCTCTCGCCGTTCCTGTTGAGAGGGCCTCCTCTTGAGATGCGACGGGAACGCCGGGAACTCTTTCCCGACGAAGCAGGGAAAGGATCCCTCATCTCGAGCTACGAGGCGGAAACGGGGCTCCTCTGGATGTGGGCGGGACCCTCGTGATTCCTCTCGAGTGGAGACGGCTAGGTCGGGGAACTTCTTGATTTGCACCAAGGGTGTGAAGGACCCTTTCGAAGTTCCAGAGGTGAGGTGTGATCAGCCTCGAGACGCCTCAGCGGAAATGGGCCTCATCTCGCCTGGAGGGGAGAACCTCCTGGATTTTCTCGAGTTGCGGCAGGTCTTCTCGAGTTACGACGGGGACCTCAGGGACCCGCTCTGGTGGCCTCAGGAAAGGCCAGTCCCCATGCGAGTTGCTAGGGGACCTCTCGGGATTCCTCTCCCGTCCATGCCGGGGCCTCAGTCCTTGTGTGGAGTCGGGGCCGGAACCTGAGGATTCCTCTCCAGTGTTGCCATGGATCTTGGGGTGCTTCTGAGTCTCCCCAGGGGAGTCAGGCCTCGTCTCGAGTGGGGGCATGCACGTGCGCTTTCCTCCCGAGCTGCAGCAGTAGTGTCACGCTTCCTGTCACGTGGATCAAGGGATCTGTGGCTTTCCCTCGAGGCTGTCCCTCGAGGCTTTCCCACGAGGCTTTCCCACAGGGCTGTGCCACGTGCCACCTTGGTGTGAGTCGATCCTCGGCGTGAAAGACGAGCCGGTGAAGGGAAAAGAGGTTCCTCTGGAATGGACTGAGACATCTGGGGGACTCTTGGAATGGTGGCACGACCCTGGAGTTCCTCTCGCCGTTCCTGTTGAGAGGGCCTCCTCTTGAGATGCGACGGGAACGCCGGGAACTCTTTCCTGACGAAGCAGGAAAAGGATCCCTCATCTCGAGCTACGAGGCGGAAACGGGGCTCCTCTGGATGTGGGCGGGACCCTCGTGATTCCTCTCGAGTGGAGACGGCTAGGTCGGGGAAGTTCTTGATTTGCACCAAGGGTGTGAAGGACCCTTTCGAAGTTCCAGAGGTGAGGTGTGATCAGCCTTGAGACGCCTCAGCGGAAATGGGCCTCATCTCGCCTGGAGGGGAGAACCTCCTGGATTTTCTCGAGTTGCGGCAGGTCTTCTCGAGTTACGACGGGGACCTCAGGGACCCGCTCTGGTGGCCTCAGGAAAGGCCAGTCCCCATGGGAGTTGCTAGGGGACCTCTCGGGTTTCCTCTCCCGTCCATGCCGGGGCCTCAGTCCTTGTGTGGAGTCGGGGCCGGAACCTGAGGATTCCTCTCCAGTGTTGCCATGGATCTTGGGGCGCTTCTGAGTCTCCCCAGGGGAGTCAGGCCTCGTCTCGAGTGGGGGCATGCACGTGCGCTTTCCTCCCGAGCTGCAGCAGTAGTGTCACGCTTCCTGTCACGTGGATCAAGGGATCTGTGGCTTTCCCTCGAGGCTGTCCCTCGAGGCTTTCCCACGAGGCTTTCCCACAGGGCTGTGCCACGTGCCACCTTGGTGGGAGTCGATCCTCGGCGTGAAAGATGGGCCGGTGAAGGGAAAAGAGGTTCCTCTGGAATGGACTGAGACATCTGGGGGACTCTTGGAATGGTGGCACGACCCTGGAGTTCCTCTCGCCGTTCCTGTTGAGAGGGCCTCCGCTTGAGATGCGACGGGAACGCCGGGAACTCTTTCCCGACGAAGCAGGGAAAGGATCCCTCATCTCGAGCTACGAGGCGGAAACGGGGCTCCTCTGGATGTGGGCGGGACCCTCGTGATTCCTCTCGAGTGGAGACGGCTAGGTCGGGGAACTTCTTGATTTGCACCAAGGGTGTGAAGGACCCTTTCGAAGTTCCAGAGGTGAGGTGTGATCAGCCTCGAGACGCCTCAGCGGAAATGGGCCTCATCTCGCCTGGAGGGGAGAACCTCCTGGATTTTCTCGAGTTGCGGCAGGTCTTCTCGAGTTACGACGGGGACCTCAGGGACCCGCTCTGGTGGCCTCAGGAAAGGCCAGTCCCCATGTGAGTTGCTAGGGGACCTCTCGGGATTCCTCTCCCGTCCATGCCGGGGCCTCAGTCCTTGTGTGGAGTCGGGGCCGGAACCTGAGGATTCCTCTCCAGTGTTGCCATGGATCTTGGGGTGCTTCTGAGTCTCCCCAGGGGAGTCAGGCCTCGTCTCGAGTGGGGGCATGCACGTGCGCTTTCCTCCCGAGCTGCAGCAGTAGTGTCACGCTTCCTGTCACGTGGATCAAGGGATCTGTGGCTTTCCCTCGAGGCTGTCCCTCGAGGCTTTCCCACGAGGCTTTCCCACAGGGCTGTGCCACGTGCCACCTTGGTGTGAGTCGATCCTCGGCGTGAAAGACGAGCCGGTGAAGGGAAAAGAGGTTCCTCTGGAATGGACTGAGACATCTGGGGGACTCTTGGAATGGTGGCACGACCCTGGAGTTCCTCTCGCCGTTCCTGTTGAGAGGGCCTCCTCTTGAGATGCGACGGGAACGCCGGGAACTCTTTCCCGACGAAGCAGGGAAAGGATCCCTCATCTCGAGCTACGAGGCGGAAACGGGGCTCCTCTGGATGTGGGCGGGACCCTCGTGATTCCTCTCGAGTGGAGACGGCTAGGTCGGGGAACTTCTTGATTTGCCCCAAGGGTGTGAAGGACCCTTTCGAAGTTTCAGAGGTGAGGTGTGATCAGCCTCGAGACGCCTCAGCGGAAATGGGCCTCATCTCGCCTGGAGGGGAGAACCTCCTGGATTTTCTCGAGTTGCGGCAGGTCTTCTCGAGTTACGACGGGGACCTCAGGGACCCGCTCTGGTGGCCTCAGGAAAGGCCAGTCCCCATGCGAGTTGCTAGGGGACCTCTCGGGATTCCTCTCCCGTCCATGCCGGGGCCTCAGTCCTTGTGTGGAGTCGGGGCCGGAACCTGAGGATTCCTCTCCAGTGTTGCCATGGATCTTGGGGCGCTTCTGAGTCTCCCCAGGGGAGTCAGGCCTCGTCTCGAGTGGGGACATGCACGTGCGCTTTCCTCCCGAGCTGCAGCAGTAGTGTCACGCTTCCTGTCACGTGGATCAAGGGATCTGTGGCTTTCCCTCGAGGCTGTCCCTCGAGGCTTTCCCACGAGGATTTCCCACAGGGCTGTGCCACGTGCCACCTTGGTGGGAGTCGATCCTCGGCGTGAAAGACGAGCCGGTGAAGGGAAAAGAGGTTCCTCTGGAATGGACTGAGACATCTGGGGGACTCTTGGAATGGTGGCACGACCCTGGAGTTCCTCTCGCCGTTCCTGTTGAGAGGGCCTCCTCTTGAGATGCGACGGGAACGCCGGGAACTCTTTCCCGACGAAGCAGGGAAAGGATCCCTCATCTCGAGCTACGAGGCGGAAACGGGGCTCCTCTGGATGTGGGCGGGACCCTCGTGATTCCTCTCGAGTGGAGACGGCTAGGTCGGGGAACTTCTTGATTTGCACCAAGGGTGTGAAGGACCCTTTCGAAGTTCCAGAGGTGAGGTGTGATCAGCCTCGAGACGCCTCAGCGGAAATGGGCCTCATCTCGCCTGGAGGGGAGAACCTCCTGGATTTTCTCGAGTTGCGGCAGGTCTTCTCGAGTTACGACGGGGACCTCAGGGACCCGCTCTGGTGGCCTCAGGAAAGGCCAGTCCCCATGCGAGTTGCTAGGGGACCTCTCGGGATTCCTCTCCCGTCCATGCCGGGGCCTCAGTCCTTGTGTGGACTCGGGGCCGGAACCTGAGGATTCCTCTCCAGTGTTGCCATGGATCTTGGGGCGCTTCTGAGTCTCCCCAGGGGAGTCAGGCCTCGTCTCGAGTGGGGACATGCACGTGCGCTTTCCTCCCGAGCTGCAGCAGTAGTGTCACGCTTCCTGTCACGTGGATCAAGGGATCTGTGGCTTTCCCTCGAGGCTGTCCCTCGAGGCTTTCCCACGAGGCTTTCCCACAGGGCTGTGCCACGTGCCACCTTTGTGGGAGTCGATCCTCGGCATGAAAGACGAGCCGGTGAAGGGAAAAGAGGTTCCTCTGGAATGGACTGAGACATCTGGGGGACTCTTGGAATGGTGGCACGACCCTGGAGTTCCTCTCGCCGTTCCTGTTGAGAGGGCCTCCTCTTGAGATGCGACGGGAACGCCGGGAACTCTTTCCGGACGAAGCAGGGAAAGGATCCCTCATCTCGATCTACGAGGCGGAAACGGGGCTCCTCTGGATGTGGGCGGGACCCTCGTGATTCCTCTCGAGTGGAGACGGCTAGGTCAGGGAACTTCTTGATTTGCACCAAGGGTGTGAAGGACCCTTTCGAAGTTCCAGAGGTGAGGTGTGATCAGCCTCGAGACGCCTCAGCGGAAATGGGCCTCATCTCGCCTGGAGGGGAGAACCTCCTGGATTTTCTCGAGTTGCGGCAGGTCTTCTCGAGTTACGACGGGGACCTCAGGGACCCGCTCTGGTGGCCTCAGGAAAGGCCAGTCCCCATGCGAGTTGCTAGGGGACCTCTCGGGATTCCTCTCCCGTCCATGCCGGGGCCTCAGTCCTTGTGTGGAGTCGGGGCCGGAACCTGAGGATTCCTCTCCAGTGTTGCCATGGATCTTGGGGCGCTTCTGAGTCTCCCCAGGGGAGTCAGGCCTCGTCTCGAGTGGGGGCATGCACGTGCGCTTTCCTCCCGAGCTGCAGCAGTAGTGTCACGCTTCCTGTCACGTGGATCAAGGGATCTGTGGCTTTGCCTCGAGGCTGTCCCTCGAGGCTTTCCCACGAGGCTTTCCCACAGGGCTGTGCCACGTGCCACCTTGGTGGGAGTCGATCCTCGGCGTGAAAGACGAGCCGGTGAAGGGAAAAGAGGTTCCTCTGGAATGGACTGAGACATCTGGGGGACTCTTGGAATGGTGGCACGACCCTGGAGTTCCTCTCGCCGTTCCTGTTGAGAGGGCCTCCTCTTGAGATGCGACGGGAACGCCGGGAACTCTTTCCCGAAGAAGCAGGGAAAGGATCCCTCATCTCGAGCTACGAGGCGGAAACGGGGCTCCTCTGGATGTGGGCGGGACCCTCGTGATTCCTCTCGAGTGGAGACGGCTAGGTCGGGCAACTTCTTGATTTGCACCAAGGGTGTGAAGGACCCTTTCGAAGTTCCAGAGGTGAGGTGTGATCAGCCTCGAGACGCCTCAGCGGAAATGGGCCTCATCTCGCCTGGAGGGGAGAACCTCCTGGATTTTCTCGAGTTGCGGCAGGTCTTCTCGAGTTACGACGGGGACCTCAGGGACCCGCTCTGGTGGCCTCAGGAAAGGCCAGTCCCCATGCGAGTTGCTAGGGGACCTCTCGGGATTCCTCTCCCGTCCATGCCGGGGCCTCAGTCCTTGTGTGGAGTCGGGGCCGGAACCTGAGGATTCCTCTCCAGTGTTGCCATGGATCTTGGGGCGCTTCTGAGTCTCCCCAGGGGAGTCAGGCCTCGTCTCGAGTGGGGGCATGCACGTGCGCTTTCCTCCCGAGCTGCAGCAGTAGTGTCACGCTTCCTGTCACGTGGATCAAGGGATCTGTGGCTTTCCCTCGAGGCTGTCCCTCGAGGCTTTCCCGCGAGGTTTTCCCACAGGGCTGTGCCACGTGCCACCTTGGTGTGAGTCGATCCTCGGCGTGAAAGACGAGCCGGTGAAGGGAAAAGAGGTTCCTCTGGAATGGACTGAGACATCTGGGGGACTCTTGGAATGGTGGCACGACCCTGGAGTTCCTCTCGCCGTTCCTGTTGAGAGGGCCTCCTCTTGAGATGCGACGGGAACGCCGGGAACTCTTTCCCGACGAAGCAGGGAAAGGATCCCTCATCTCGAGCTACGAGGCGGAAACGGGGCTCCTCTGGATGTGGGCGGGACCCTCGTGATTCCTCTCGAGTGGAGACGGCTAGGTCGGGGAACTTCTTGATTTGCACCAAGGGTGTGAAGGACCCTTTCGAAGTTCCAGAGGTGAGGTGTGATCAGCCTCGAGACGCCTCAGCGGAAATGGGCCTCATCTCGCCTGGAGGGGAGAACCTCCTGGATTTTCTCGAGTTGCGGCAGGTCTTCTCGAGTTACGACGGGGACCTCAGGGACCCGCTCTGGTGGCCTCAGGAAAGGCCAGTCCCCATGAGAGTTGCTAGGGGACCTCTCGGGATTCCTCTCCCGTCCATGCCGGGGCCTCAGTCCTTGTGTAGAGTCGGGGCCGGAAACTGAGGATTCCTCTCCAGTGTTGCCATGGATCTTGGGGTGCTTCTGAGTCTCCCCAGGGGAGTCAGGCCTCGTCTCGAGTGGGGGCATGCACGTGCGCTTTCCTCCCGAGCTGCAGCAGTAGTGTCACGCTTCCTGTCACGTGGATCAAGGGATCTGTGGCTTTCCCTCGAGGCTGTCCCTCGAGGCTTTCCCACGAGGCTTTCCCACAGGGCTGTGCCACGTGCCACCTTGGTGGGAGTCGATCCTCGGCGTGAAAGACGAGCCGGTGAAGGGAAAAGAGGTTCCTGTGGAATGGACTGAGACATCTGGGGGACTCTTGGAATGGTGGCACGACCCTGGAGTTCCTCTCGCCGTTCCTGTTGAGAGGGCCTCCTCTTGAGATGCGACGGGAACGCCGGGAACTCTTTCCCGACGAAGCAGGGAAAGGATCCCTCATCTCGAGCTACGAGGCGGAAACGGGGCTCCTCTGGATGTGGGCGGGACCCTCGTGATTCCTCTCGAGTGGAGACGGCTAGGTCGGGGAACTTCTTGATTTGCACCAAGGGTGTGAAGTACCCTTTCGAAGTTCCAGAGGTGAGGTGTGATCAGCCTCGAGACGCCTCAGCGGAAATGGGCCTCATCTCGCCTGGAGGGGAGAACCTCCTGGATTTTCTCGAGTTGCGGCAGGTCTTCTCGAGTTACGACGGGGACCTCAGGGACCCGCTCTGGTGGCCTCAGGAAAGGCCAGTCCCCATGCGAGTTGCTAGGGGACCTCTCGGGATTCCTCTCCCGTCCATGCCGGGGCCTCAGTCCTTGTGTGGAGTCGGGGCCGGAACCTGAGGATTCCTCTCCAGTGTTGCCATGGATCTTGGGGTGCTTCTGAGTCTCCCCAGGGGAGTCAGGCCTCGTCTCGAGTGGGGGCATGCACGTGCGCTTTCCTCCCGAGCTGCAGCAGTAGTGTCACGCTTCCTGTCACGTGGATCAAGGGATCTGTGGCTTTCCCGCGAGGCTTTCCCACAGGGCTGTGCCACGTGCCACCTTGGTGGGAGTCGATCCTCGGCGTGAAAGACGAGCCGGTGAAGGGAAAAGAGGTTCCTCTGGAATGGACTGAGACATCTGGGGGACTCTTGGAATGGTGGCACGACCCTGGAGTTCCTCTCGCCGTTCCTGTTGAGAGGGCCTCCTCTTGAGATGCGACGGGAACGCCGGGAACTCTTTCCCGACGAAGCAGGGAAAGGATCCCTCATCTCGAGCTACGAGGCGGAAACGGGGCTCCTCTGGATGTGGGCGGGACCCTCGTGATTCCTCTCGAGTGGAGACGGCTAGGTCGGCGAACTTCTTGATTTGCACCAAGGGTGTGAAGGACCCTTTCGAAATTCCAGAGGTGAGGTGTGATCAGTCTCGAGACGCCTCAGCGGAAATGGGCCTCATCTCGCCTGGAGGGGAGAACCTCCTGGATTTTCTCGAGTTGCGGCAGGTCTTCTCGAGTTACGACGGGGACCTCAGGGACCCGCTCTGGTGGCCTCAGGAAAGGCCAGTCCCCATGCGAGTTGCTAGGGGACCTCTCGGGATTCCTCTCCCGTCCATGCCGGGGCCTCAGTCCTTGTGTGGATTCGGGGCCGGAACCTGAGGATTCCTCTCCAGTTTTGCCATGGATCTTGGGGTGCTTCTGAGTCTCCCCAGGGGAGTCAGGCCTCGTCTCGAGTGGGGGCATGCACGTGCGCTTTCCTCCCGAGCTGCAGCAGTAGTGTCACGCTTCCTGTCACGTGGATCAAGGGATCTGTGGCTTTCCCTCGAGGCTGTCCCTCGAGGCTTTCCCGCGAGGCTTTCCCACAGGGCTGTGCCACGTGCCACCTTGGTGGGAGTCGATCCTCGGCGTGAAAGACGAGCCGGTGAAGGGAAAAGAGGTTCCTCTGGAATGGACTGAGACATCTGGGGGACTCTTGGAATGGTGGCACGACCCTGGAGTTCCTCTCGCCGTTCCTGTTGAGAGGGCCTCCTCTTGAGATGCGACGGGAACGCCGGGAACTCTTTCAGACGAAGCAGGGAAAGGATCCCTCATCTCGAGCTACGAGGCGGAAACGGGGCTCCTCTGGATGTGGGCGGGACCCTCGTGATTCCTCTCGAGTGGAGACGGCTAGGTCGGGGAACTTCTTGATTTGCACCAAGGGTGTGAAGGACCCTTTCGAAGTTCCAGAGGTGAGGTGTGATCATCCTCGAGACGCCTCAGCGGAAATGGGCCTCATCTCGCCTGGAGGGGAGAACCTCCTGGATTTTCTCGAGTTGCGGCAGGTCTTCTCGTGTTACGACGGGGACCTCAGGGACCCGCTCTGGTGGCCTCAGGAAAGGCCAGTCCCCATGCGAGTTGCTAGGGGACCTCTCGGGATTCCTCTCCCGTCCATGCCGGGGCCTCAGTCCTTGTGTGGAGTCGGGGCCGGAACCTGAGGATTCCTCTCCAGTGTTGCCATGGATCTTGGGGTGCTTCTGAGTCTCCCCAGGGGAGTCAGGCCTCGTCTCGAGTGGGGGCATGCACGTGCGCTTTCCTCCCGAGCTGCAGCAGTAGTGTCACGCTTCCTGTCACGTGGATCAAGGGATCTGTGGCTTTCCCTCGAGGCTGTCCCTCGAGGCTTTCCCGCGAGGCTTTCCCACAGGGCTGTGCCACGTGCCACCTTGGTGGGAGTCGATCCTCGGCGTGAAAGACGAGCCGGTGAAGGGAAAAGAGGTTCCTCTGGAATGGACTGAGACATCTGGGGGACTCTTGGAATGGTGGCACGACCCTGGAGTTCCTCTCGCCGTTCCTGTTGAGAGGGCCTCCTCTTGAGATGCGACGGGAACGCCGGGAACTCTTTCAGACGAAGCAGGGAAAGGATCCCTCATCTCGAGCTACGAGGCGGAAGCGGGGCTCCTCTGGATGTGGGCGGGACCCTCGTGATTCCTCTCGAGTGGAGACGGCTAGGTCGGGGAACTTCTTGATTTGCACCAAGGGTGTGAAGGACCCTTTCGAAGTTCCAGAGGTGAGGTGTGATCAGCCTCGAGACGCCTCAGCGGAAATGGGCCTCATCTCGCCTGGAGGGGAGAACCTCCTGGATTTTCTCGAGTTGCGGCAGGTCTTCTCGAGTTACGACGGGGACCTCAGGGACCCGCTCTGGTGGCCTCAGGAAAGGCCAGTCCCCATGCGAGTTGCTAGGGGACCTCTCAGGATTCCTCTCCCGTCCATGCCGGGGCCTCAGTCCTTGTGTGGAGTCGGGGCCGGAACCTGAGGATTCCTCTCCAGTGTTGCCATGGATCTTGGGGTGCTTCTGAGTCTCCCCAGGGGAGTCAGGCCTCGTCTCGAGTGGGGGCATGCACGTTCGCTTTCCTCCCGAGCTGCAGCAGTAGTGTCACGCTTCCTGTCACGTGGATCAAGGGATCTGTGGCTTTCCCTCGAGGCTGTCCCTCGAGGCTTTCCCACGAGGCTTTCCCACAGCGCTGTGCCACGTGCCACCTTGGTGGGAGTCGATCCTCGGCGTGAAAGACGAGCCGGTGAAGGGATAAGAGGTTCCTCTGGAATGGACTGAGACATCTGGGGGACTCTTGGAATGGTGGCACGACCCTGGAGTTCCTCTCGCCGTTCCTGTTGAGAGGGCCTCCTCTTGAGATGCGACGGGAACGCCGGGAACTCTTTCCCGACGAAGCAGGGAAAGGATCCCTCATCTCGAGCTACGAGGCGGAAACGGGGCTCCTCTGGATGTGGGCGGGACCCTCGTGATTCCTCTCGAGTGGAGACGGCTAGGTCGGGGAACTTCTTGATTTGCACCAAGGGTGTGAAGGACCCTTTCGAAGTTCCAGAGGTGAGGTGTGATCAGTCTCGAGACGCCTCAGCGGAAATGGGCCTCATCTCGCCTGGAGGGGAGAACCTCCTGGATTTTCTCGAGTTGCGGCAGGTCTTCTCGAGTTACGACGGGGACCTCAGGGACCCGCTCTGGTGGCCTCAGGAAAGGCCAGTCCCCATGCGAGTTGCTAGGGGACCTCTCGGGATTCCTCTCCCGTCCATGCCGGGGCCTCAGTCCTTGTGTGGAGTCGGGGCCGGAACCTGAGGATTCCTCTCCAGTGTTGCCATGGATCTTGGGGTGCTTCTGAGTCTCCCCAGGGGAGTCAGGCCTCGTCTCGAGTGGGGGCATGCACGTGCGCTTTCCTCCCGAGCTGCATCAGTAGTGTCACGCTTCCTGTCACGTGGATCAAGGGATCTGTGGCTTTCCCGCGAGGCTTTCCCACAGGGCTGTGCCACGTGCCACCTTGGTGGGAGTCGATCCTCGGCGTGAAAGACGAGCCGGTGAAGGGAAAAGAGGTTCCTCAGGAATGGACTGAGACATCTGGGGGACTCTTGGAATGGTGGCACGACCCTGGAGTTCCTCTCGCCGTTCCTGTTGAGAGGGCCTCCTCTTGAGATGCGACGGGAACGCCGGGAACTCTTTCCCGACGAAGCAGGGAAAGGATCCCTCATCTCGAGCTACGAGGCGGAAACGGGGCTCCTCTGGATGTGGGCGGGACCCTCGTGATTCCTCTCGAGTGGAGACGGCTAGGTCGGCGAACTTCTTGATTTGCACCAAGGGTGTGAAGGACCCTTTCGAAATTCCAGAGGTGAGGTGTGATCAGTCTCGAGACGCCTCAGCGGAAATGGGCCTCATCTCGCCTGGAGGGGAGAACCTCCTGGATTTTCTCGAGTTGCGGCAGGTCTTCTCGAGTTACGACGGGGACCTCAGGGACCCGCTCTGGTGGCCTCAGGAAAGGCCAGTCCCCATGCGAGTTGCTAGGGGACCTCTCGGGATTCCTCTCCCGTCCATGCCGGGGCCTCAGTCCTTGTGTGGAGTCGGGGCCGGAACCTGAGGATTCCTCTCCAGTTTTGCCATGGATCTTGGGGTGCTTCTGAGTCTCCCCAGGGGAGTCAGGCCTCGTCTCGAGTGGGGGCATGCACGTGCGCTTTCCTCCCGAGCTGCAGCAGTAGTGTCACGCTTCCTGTCACGTGGATCAAGGGATCTGTGGCTTTCCCTCGAGGCTGTCCCTCGAGGCTTTCCCGCGAGGCTTTCCCACAGGGCTGTGCCACGTGCCACCTTGGTGTGAGTCGATCCTCGGCGTGAAAGACGAGCCGGTGAAGGGAAAAGAGGTTCCTCTGGAATGGACTGAGACATCTGGGGGACTCTTGGAATGGTGGCACGACCCTGGAGTTCCTCTCGCCGTTCCTGTTGAGAGGGCCTCCTCTTGAGATGCGACGGGAACGCCGGGAACTCTTTCCCGACGAAGCAGGGAAAGGATCCCTCATCTCGAGCTACGAGGCGGAAACGGGGCTCCTCTGGATGTGGGCGGGACCCTCGTGATTCCTCTCGAGTGGAGACGGCTAGGTCGGCGAACTTCTTGATTTGCACCAAGGGTGTGAAGGACCCTTTCGAAGTTCCAGAGGTGAGGTGTGATCAGCCTCGAGACGCCTCAGCGGAAATGGGCCTCATCTCGCCTGGAGGGGAGAACCTCCTGGATTTTCTCGAGTTGCGGCAGGTCTTCTCGAGTTACGACGGGGACCTCAGGGACCCGCTCTGGTGGCCTCAGGAAAGGCCAGTCCCCATGCGAGTTGCTAGGGGACCTCTCGGGATTCCTCTCCCGTCCATGCCGGGGCCTCAGTCCTTGTGTGGAGTCGGGGCCGGAACCTGAGGATTCCTCTCCAGTGTTGCCATGGATCTTGGGGTGCTTCTGAGTCTCCCCAGGGGAGTCAGGCCTCGTCTCGAGTGGGGGCATGCACGTGCGCTTTCCTCCCGAGCTGCAGCAGTAGTGTCACGCTTCCTGTCACGTGGATCAAGGGATCTGTGGCTTTCCCTCGAGGCTGTCCCTCGAGGCTTTCCCGCGAGGCTTTCCCACAGGGCTGTGCCACGTGCCACCTTGGTGGGAGTCGATCCTCGGCGTGAAAGACGAGCCGGTGAAGGGAAAAGAGGTTCCTCTGGAATGGACTGAGACATCTGGGGGACTCTTGGAATGGTGGCACGACCCTGGAGTTCCTCTCGCCGTTCCTGTTGAGAGGGCCTCCTCTTGAGATGCGACGGGAACGCCGGGAACTCTTTCCCGACGAAGCAGGGAAAGGATCCCTCATCTCGAGCTACGAGGCGGAAACGGGGCTCCTCTGGATGTGGGCGGGACCCTCGTGATTCCTCTCGAGTGGAGATTGCTAGGTCGGCGAACTTCTTGATTTGCACCAAGGGTGTGAAGGACCCTTTCGAAGTTCCAGAGGTGAGGTGTGATCAGCCTCGAGACGCCTCAGCGGAAATGGGCCTCATCTCGCCTGGAGGGGAGAACCTCCTGGATTTTCTCGAGTTGCGGCAGGTCTTCTCGAGTTACGACGGGGACCTCAGGGACCCGCTCTGGTGGCCTCAGGAAAGGCCAGTCCCCATGCGAGTTGCTAGGGGACCTCTCGGGATTCCTCTCCCGTCCATGCCGGGGCCTCAGTCCTTGTGTGGAGTCGGGGCCGGAACCTGAGGATTCCTCTCCAGTGTTGCCATGGATCTTGGGGTGCTTCTGAGTCTCCCCAGGGGAGTCAGGCCTCGTCTCGAGTGGGGGCATGCACGTGCGCTTTCCTCCCGAGCTGCAGCAGTAGTGTCACGCTTCCTGTCACGTGGATCAAGGGATCTGTGGCTTTCCCTCGAGGCTGTCCCTCGAGGCTTTCCCGCGAGGCTTTCCCACAGGGCTGTGCCACGTGCCACCTTGGTGGGAGTCGATCCTCGGCGTGAAAGACGAGCCGGTGAAGGGAAAAGAGGTTCCTCTGGAATGGACTGAGACATCTGGGGGACTCTTGGAATGGTGGCACGACCCTGGAGTTCCTCTCGCCGTTCCTGTTGAGAGGGCCTCCTCTTGAGATGCGACGGGAACGCCGGGAACTCTTTCCCGACGAAGCAGGGAAAGGATCCCTCATCTCGAGCTACGAGGCGGAAACGGGGCTCCTCTGGATGTGGGCGGGACCCTCGTGATTCCTCTCGAGTGGAGACGGCTAGGTCGGCGAACTTCTTGATTTGCACCAAGGGTGTGAAGGACCCTTTCGAAGTTCCAGAGGTGAGGTGTGATCAGCCTCGAGACGCCTCAGCGGAAATGGGCCTCATCTCGCCTGTAGGGGAGAACCTCCTGGATTTTCTCGAGTTGCGGCAGGTCTTCTCGAGTTACGACGGGGACCTCAGGGACCCGCTCTGGTGGCCTCAGGAAAGGCCAGTCCCCATGCGAGTTGCTAGGGGACCTCTCGAGATTCCTCTCCCGTCCATGCCGGGGCCTCAGTCCTTGTGTGGAGTCGGGGCCGGAACCTGAGGATTCCTCTCCAGTGTTGCCATGGATCTTGGGGTGCTTCTGAGTCTCCCCAGGGGAGTCAGGCCTCGTCTCGAGTGGGGGCATGCACGTGCGCTTTCCTCCCGAGCTGCAGCAGTAGTGTCACGCTTCCTGTCACGTGTATCAAGGGATCTGTGGCTTTCCCTCGAGGCTGTCCCTCGAGGCTTTCCCACGAGGCTTTCCCACAGGGCTGTGCCACGTGCCACCTTGGTGGGAGTCGATCCTCGGCGTGAAAGACGAGCCGGTGAAGGGAAAAGAGGTTCCTCTGGAATGGACTGAGACATCTGGGGGACTCTTGGAATGGTGGCACGACCCTGGAGTTCCTCTCGCCGTTCCTGTTGAGAGGGCCTCCTCTTGAGATGCGACGGGAACGCTGGGAACTCTTTCAGACGAAGCAGGGAAAGGATCCCTCATCTCGAGCTACGAGGCGGAAACGGGGCTCCTCTGGATGTGGGCGGGACCCTCGTGATTCCTCTCGAGTGGAGACGGCTAGGTCGGGGAACTTCTTGATTTGCACCAAGGGTGTGAAGGACCCTTTCGAAGTTCCAGAGGTGAGGTGTGATCAGCCTCGAGACGCCTCAGCGGAAATGGGCCTCATCTCGCCTGGAGGGGAGAACCTCCTGGATTTTCTCGAGTTGCGGCAGGTCTTCTCGAGTTACGACGGGGACCTCAGGGACCCGCTCTGGTGGCCTCAGGAAAGGCCAGTCCCCATGCGAGTTGCTAGGGGACCTCTCGGGATTCCTCTCCCGTCCATGCCGGGTCCTCAGTCCTTGTGTGGAGTCGGGGCCGGAACCTGAGGATTCCTCTCCAGTGTTGCCATGGATCTTGGGGTGCTTCTGAGTCTCCCCAGGGGAGTCAGGCCTCGTCTCGAGTGGGGGCATGCACGTGCGCTTTCCTCCCGAGCTGCAGCAGTAGTGTCACGCTTCCTGTCACGTGGATCAAGGGATCTGTGGCTTTCCCTCGAGGCTGTCCCTCGAGGCTTTCCCGCGAGGCTTTCCCACAGGGCTGTGCCACGTGCCACCTTGGTGGGAGTCGATCCTCGGCGTGAAAGACGAGCCGGTGAAGGGAAAAGAGGTTCCTCTGGAATGGACTGAGACATCTGGGGGACTCTTGGAATGGTGGCACGACCCTGGAGTTCCTCTCGCCGTTCCTGTTGAGAGGGCCTCCTCTTGAGATGCGACGGGAACGCCGGGAACTCTTTCCCGACGAAGCAGGGAAAGGATCCCTCATCTCGAGCTACGAGGCGGAAACGGGGCTCCTCTGGATGTGGGCGGGACCCTCGTGATTCCTCTCGAGTGGAGACGGCTAGGTCGGCGAACTTCTTGATTTGCACCAAGGGTGTGAAGGACCCTTTCGAAATTCCAGAGGTGAGGTGTGATCAGTCTCGAGACGCCTCAGCGGAAATGGGCCTCATCTCGCCTGGAGGGGAGAACCTCCTGGATTTTCTCGAGTTGCGGCAGGTCTTCTCGAGTTACGACGGGGACCTCAGGGACCCGCTCTGGTGGCCTCAGGAAAGGCCAGTCCCCATGCGAGTTGCTAGGGGACCTCTCGGGATTCCTCTCCCGTCCATGCCGGGGCCTCAGTCCTTGTGTGGAGTCGGGGCCGGAACCTGAGGATTCCTCTCCAGTTTTGCCATGGATCTTGGGGTGCTTCTGAGTCTCCCCAGGGGAGTCAGGCCTCGTCTCGAGTGGGGGCATGCACGTGCGCTTTCCTCCCGAGCTGCAGCAGTAGTGTCACGCTTCCTGTCACGTGGATCAAGGGATCTGTGGCTTTCCCTCGAGGCTGTCCCTCGAGGCTTTCCCGCGAGGCTTTCCCACAGGGCTGTGCCACGTGCCACCTTGGTGTGAGTCGATCCTCGGCGTGAAAGACGAGCCGGTGAAGGGAAAAGAGGTTCCTCTGGAATGGACTGAGACATCTGGGGGACTCTTGGAATGGTGGCACGACCCTGGAGTTCCTCTCGCCGTTCCTGTTGAGAGGGCCTCCTCTTGAGATGCGACGGGAACGCCGGGAACTCTTTCCCGACGAAGCAGGGAAAGGATCCCTCATCTCGAGCTACGAGGCGGAAACGGGGCTCCTCTGGATGTGGGCGGGACCCTCGTGATTCCTCTCGAGTGGAGACGGCTAGGTCGGCGAACTTCTTGATTTGCACCAAGGGTGTGAAGGACCCTTTCGAAGTTCCAGAGGTGAGGTGTGATCAGCCTCGAGACGCCTCAGCGGAAATGGGCCTCATCTCGCCTGGAGGGGAGAACCTCCTGGATTTTCTCGAGTTGCGGCAGGTCTTCTCGAGTTACGACGGGGACCTCAGGGACCCGCTCTGGTGGCCTCAGGAAAGGCCAGTCCCCATGCGAGTTGCTAGGGGACCTCTCGGGATTCCTCTCCCGTCCATGCCGGGGCCTCAGTCCTTGTGTGGAGTCGGGGCCGGAACCTGAGGATTCCTCTCCAGTGTTGCCATGGATCTTGGGGTGCTTCTGAGTCTCCCCAGGGGAGTCAGGCCTCGTCTCGAGTGGGGGCATGCACGTGCGCTTTCCTCCCGAGCTGCAGCAGTAGTGTCACGCTTCCTGTCACGTGGATCAAGGGATCTGTGGCTTTCCCTCGAGGCTGTCCCTCGAGGCTTTCCCGCGAGGCTTTCCCACAGGGCTGTGCCACGTGCCACCTTGGTGGGAGTCGATCCTCGGCGTGAAAGACGAGCCGGTGAAGGGAAAAGAGGTTCCTCTGGAATGGACTGAGACATCTGGGGGACTCTTGGAATGGTGGCACGACCCTGGAGTTCCTCTCGCCGTTCCTGTTGAGAGGGCCTCCTCTTGAGATGCGACGGGAACGCCGGGAACTCTTTCCCGACGAAGCAGGGAAAGGATCCCTCATCTCGAGCTACGAGGCGGAAACGGGGCTCCTCTGGATGTGGGCGGGACCCTCGTGATTCCTCTCGAGTGGAGATTGCTAGGTCGGGGAACTTCTTGATTTGCACCAAGGGTGTTAAGGACCCTTTCGAAGTTCCAGAGGTGAGGTGTGATCAGCCTCGAGACGCCTCAGCGGAAATGGGCCTCATCTCGCCTGGAGGGGAGAACCTCCTGGATTTTCTCGAGTTGCGGCAGGTCTTCTCGAGTTACGACGGGGACCTCAGGGACCCGCTCTGGTGGCCTCAGGAAAGGCCAGTCCCCATGCGAGTTGCTAGGGGACCTCTCGGGATTCCTCTCCCGTCCATGCCGGGGCCTCAGTCCTTGTGTGGAGTCGGGGCCGGAACCTGAGGATTCCTCTCCAGTGTTGCCATGGATCTTGGGGTGCTTCTGAGTCTCCCCAGGGGAGTCAGGCCTCGTCTCGAGTGGGGGCATGCACGTGCGCTTTCCTCCCGAGCTGCAGCAGTAGTGTCACGCTTCCTGTCACGTGGATCAAGGGATCTGTGGCTTTCCCTCGAGGCTGTCCCTCGAGGCTTTCCCGCGAGGCTTTCCCACAGGGCTGTGCCACGTGCCACCTTGGTGGGAGTCGATCCTCGGCGTGAAAGACGAGCCGGTGAAGGGAAAAGAGGTTCCTCTGGAATGGACTGAGACATCTGGGGGACTCTTGGAATGGTGGCACGACCCTGGAGTTCCTCTCGCCGTTCCTGTTGAGAGGGCCTCCTCTTGAGATGCGACGGGAACGCCGGGAACTCTTTCCCGACGAAGCAGGGAAAGGATCCCTCATCTTGAGCTACGAGGCGGAAACGGGGCTCCTCTGGATGTGGGCGGGACCCTCGTGATTCCTCTCGAGTGGAGACGGCTAGGTCGGGGAACTTCTTGATTTGCACCAAGGGTGTGAAGGACCCTTTCGAAGTTCCAGAGGTGAGGTGTGATCAGCCTCGAGACGCCTCAGCGGAAATGGGCCTCATCTCGCCTGTAGGGGAGAACCTCCTGGATTTTCTCGAGTTGCGGCAGGTCTTCTCGAGTTACGACGGGGACCTCAGGGACCCGCTCTGGTGGCCTCAGGAAAGGCCAGTCCCCATGCGAGTTGCTAGGGGACCTCTCGAGATTCCTCTCCCGTCCATGCCGGGGCCTCAGTCCTTGTGTGGAGTCGGGGCCGGAACCTGAGGATTCCTCTCCAGTGTTGCCATGGATCTTGGGGTGCTTCTGAGTCTCCCCAGGGGAGTCAGGCCTCGTCTCTAGTGGGGGCATGCACGTGCGCTTTCCTCCCGAGCTGCAGCAGTAGTGTCACGCTTCCTGTCACGTGGATCAAGGGATCTGTGGCTTTCTCTCGAGGCTGTCCCTCGAGGCTTTCCCGCGAGGCTTTCCCACAGGGCTGTGCCACGTGCCACCTTGGTGGGAGTCGATCCTCGGCGTGAAAGACGAGCCGGTGAAGGGAAAAGAGGTTCCTCTGGAATGGACTGAGACATCTGGGGGACTCTTGGAATGGTGGCACGACCCTGGAGTTCCTCTCGCCGTTCCTGTTGAGAGGGCCTCCTCTTGAGATGCGACGGGAACGCCGGGAACTCTTTCCCGACGAAGCAGGGAAAGGATCCCTCATCTCGAGCTACGAGGCGGAAACGGGGCTCCTCTGGATGTGGGCGGGACCCTCGTGATTCCTCTCGAGTGGAGACGGCTAGGTCGGGGAACTTCTTGATTTGCACCAAGGGTGTGAAGGACCCTTTCGAAGTTCCAGAGGTGAGGTGTGATCAGCCTCGAGACGCCTCAGCGGAAATGGGCCTCATCTCGCCTGGAGGGGAGAACCTCCTGGATTTTCTCGAGTTGCGGCAGGTCTTCTCGAGTTACGACGGGGACCTCAGGGACCCGCTCTGGTGGCCTCAGGAAAGGCCAGTCCCCATGCGAGTTGCTAGGGGACCTCTCGGGATTCCTCTCCCGTCCATGCCGGGGCCTCAGTCCTTGTGTGGAGTCGGGGCCGGAACCTGAGGATTCCTCTCCAGTGTTGCCATGGATCTTGGGGTGCTTCTGAGTCTCCCCAGGGGAGTCAGGCCTCGTCTCGAGTGGGGGCATGCACGTGCGCTTTCCTCCCGAGCTGCAGCAGTAGTGTCACGCTTCCTGTCACGTGGATCAAGGGATCTGTGGCTTTCCCTCGAGGCTGTCCCTCGAGGCTTTCCCGCGAGGCTTTCCCACAGGGCTGTGCCACGTGCCACCTTGGTGGGAGTCGATCCTCGGCGTGAAAGACGAGCCGGTGAAGGGAAAAGAGGTTCCTCTGGAATGGACTGAGACATCTGGGGGACTCTTGGAATGGTGGCACGACCCTGGAGTTCCTCTCGCCGTTCCTGTTGAGAGGGCCTCCTCTTGAGATGCGACGGGAACGCCGGGAACTCTTTCAGACGAAGCAGGGAAAGGATCCCTCATCTCGAGCTACGAGGCGGAAACGGGGCTCCTCTGGATGTGGGCGGGACCCTCGTGATTCCTCTCGAGTGGAGACGGCTAGGTCGGGCAACTTCTTGATTTGCACCAAGGGTGTGAAGGACCCTTTCGAAGTTCCAGAGGTGAGGTGTGATCAGCCTCGAGACGCCTCAGCGGAAATGGGCCTCATCTCTCCTGGAGGGGAGAACCTCCTGGATTTTCTCGAGTTGCGGCAGGTCTTCTCGAGTTATGACGGGGACCTCAGGGACCCGCTCTGGTGGCCTCAGGAAAGGCCAGTCCCCATGCGAGTTGCTAGGGGACCTCTCGGGATTCCTCTCCCGTCCATGCCGGGGCCTCAGTCCTTTTGTGGAGTCGGGGCCGGAACCTGAGGATTCCTCTCCAGTGTTGCCATGGATCTTGGGGTGCTTCTGAGTCTCCCCAGGGGAGTCAGGCCTCGTCTCGAGTGGGGGCATGCACGTGCGCTTTCCTCCCGAGCTGCAGCAGTAGTGTCACGCTTCCTGTCACGTGGATCAAGGGATCTGTGGCTTTCCCTCGAGGCTGTCCCTCGAGGCTTTCCCACGAGGCTTTCCCACAGGGCTGTGCCACGTGCCACCTTGGTGGGAGTCGATCCTCGGCGTGAAAGACGAGCCGGTGAAGGGAAAAGAGGTTCCTCTGGAATGGACTGAGACATCTGGGGGACTCTTGGAATGGTGGCACGACCCTGGAGTTCCTCTCGCCGTTCCTGTTGAGAGGGCCTCCTCTTGAGATGCGACGGGAACGCCGGGAACTCTTTCCCGACGAAGCAGGGAAAGGATCCCTCATCTCGAGCTACGAGGCGGAAACGGGGCTCCTCTGGATGTGGTCGGGACCCTCGTGATTCCTCTCGAGTGGAGACGGCTAGGTCGGGGAACTTCTTGATTTGCACCAACGGTGTGAAGGACCCTTTCGAAGTTCCAGAGGTGAGGTGTGATCAGCCTCGAGACGCCTCAGCGGAAATGGGCCTCATCTCGCCTGGAGGGGAGAACCTCCTGGATTTTCTCGAGTTGCGGCAGGTCTTCTCGAGTTATGACGGGGACCTCAGGGACCCGCTCTGGTGGCCTCAGGAAAGGCCAGTCCCCATGCGAGTTGCTAGGGGACCTCTCGGGATTCCTCTCCCGTCCATGCCGGGGCCTCAGTCCTTGTGTGGAGTCGGGGCCGGAACCTGAGGATTCCTCTCCAGTGTTGCCATGGATCTTGGGGTGCTTCTGAGTCTCCCCAGGGGAGTCAGGCCTCGTCTCGAGTGGGGGCATGCACGTGCGCTTTCCTCCCGAGCTGCAGCAGTAGTGTCACGCTTCCTGTCACGTGGATCAAGGGATCTGTGGCTTTCCCTCGAGGCTGTCCCTCGAGGCTTTCCCACGAGGCTTTCCCACAGGGCTGTGCCACGTGCCACCTTGGTGGGAGTCGATCCTCGGCGTGAAAGACGAGCCGGTGAAGGGAAAAGAGGTTCCTCTGGAATGGACTGAGACATCTGGGGGACTCTTGGAATGGTGGCACGACCCTGGAGTTCCTCTCGCCGTTCCTGTTGAGAGGGCCTCCTCTTGGGATGCGACGGGAACGCCGGGAACTCTTTCCCGACGAAGCAGGGAAAGGATCCCACATCTCGAGCTACGAGGCGGAAACGGGGCTCCTCTGGATGTGGGCGGGACCCTCGTGATTCCTCTCGAGTGGAGACGGCTAGGTCGGGGAACTTCTTGATTTGCACCAAGGGTGTGAAGGACCCTTTCGAAGTTCCAGAGGTGAGGTGTGATCAGCCTCGAGACGCCTCAGCGGAAATGGGCCTCATCTCGCCTGGAGGGGAGAACCTCCTGGATTTTCTCGAGTTGCGGCAGGTCTTCTCGAGTTACGACGGGGACGTCAGGGACCCGCTCTGGTGGCCTCAGGAAAGGCCAGTCCCCATGCGAGTTGCTAGGGGACCTCTCGGGATTCCTCTCCCGTCCATGCCGGGGCCTCAGTCCTTGTGTGGAGTCGGGGCCGGAACCTGAGGATTCCTCTCCAGTGTTGCCATGGATCTTGGGGTGCTTCTGAGTCTCCCCAGGGGAGTCAGGCCTCGTCTCGAGTGGGGGCATGCACGTGCGCTTTCCTCCCGAGCTGCAGCAGTAGTGTCACGCTTCCTGTCACGTGGATCAAGGGATCTGTGGCTTTCCCTCGAGGCTGTCCCTCGAGGCTTTCCCGCGAGGCTTTCCCACAGGGCTGTGCCACGTGCCACCTTGGTGGGAGTCGATCCTCGGCGTGAAAGACGAGCCGGTGAAGGGAAAAGAGGTTCCTCTGGAATGGACTGAGACATCTGGGGGACTCTTGGAATGGTGGCACGACCCTGGAGTTCCTCTCGCCGTTCCTGTTGAGAGGGCCTCCTCTTGAGATGCGACGGGAACGCCGGGAACTCTTTCAGACGAAGCAGGGAAAGGATCCCTCATCTCGAGCTACGAGGCGGAAACGGGGCTCCTCTGGATGTGGGCGGGACCCTCGTGATTCCTCTCGAGTGGAGACGGCTAGGTCGGGGAACTTCTTGATTTGCACCAAGGGTGTGAAGGACCCTTTCGAAGTTCCAGAGGTGAGGTGTGATCAGCCTCGAGACGCCTCAGCGGAAATGGGCCTCATCTCGCCTGGAGGGGAGAACCTCCTGGATTTTCTCGAGTTGCGGCAGGTCTTCTCGAGTTACGACGGGGACCTCAGGGACCCGCTCTGGTGGCCTCAGGAAAGGCCAGTCCCCATGCGAGTTGCTAGGGGACCTCTCGGGATTCCTCTCCCGTCCATGCCGGGGCCTCAGTCCTTGTGTGGAGTCGGGGCCGGAACCTGAGGATTCCTCTCCAGTGTTGCCATGGATCTTGGGGTGCTTCTGAGTCTCCCCAGGGGAGTCAGGCCTCGTCTCGAGTGGGGGCATGCACGTGCGCTTTCCTCCCGAGCTGCAGCAGTAGTGTCACGCTTCCTGTCACGTGGATCAAGGGATCTGTGGCTTTCCCTCGAGGCTGTCCCTCGAGGCTTTCCCGCGAGGCTTTCCCACAGGGCTGTGCCACGTGCCACCTTGGTGGGAGTCGATCCTCGGCGTGAAAGACGAGCCGGTGAAGGGAAAAGAGGTTCCTCTGGAATGGACTGAGACATCTGGGGGACTCTTGGAATGGTGGCACGACCCTGGAGTTCCTCTCGCCGTTCCTGTTGAGAGGGCCTCCTCTTGAGATGCGACGGGAACGCCGGGAACTCTTTCAGACGAAGCAGGGAAATGATCCCTCATCTCGAGCTACGAGGCGGAAACGGGGCTCCTCTGGATGTGGGCGGGACCCTCGTGATTCCTCTCGAGTGGAGACGGCTATGTCGGGGAACTTCTTGATTTGCACCAAGGGTGTGAAGGACCCTTTCGAAGTTCCAGAGGTGAGGTGTGATCAGCCTCGAGACGCCTCAGCGGAAATGGGCCTCATCTCGCCTGGAGGGGAGAACCTCCTGGATTTTCTCGAGTTGCGGCAGGTCTTCTCGAGTTACGACGGGGACCTCAGGGACCCGCTCTGGTGGCCTCAGGAAAGGCCAGTCCCCATGCGAGTTGCTAGGGGACCTCTCGGGATTCCTCTCCCGTCCATGCCGGGGCCTCAGTCCTTGTGTGGAGTCGGGGCCGGAACCTGAGGATTCCTCTCCAGTGTTGCCATGGATCTTGGGGTGCTTCTGAGTCTCCCCAGGGGAGTCAGGCCTCGTCTCGAGTGGGGGCATGCACGTGCGCTTTCCTCCCGAGCTGCAGCAGTAGTGTCACGCTTCCTGTCACGTGGATCAAGGGATCTGTGGCTTTCCCTCGAGGCTGTCCCTCGAGGCTTTCCCGCGAGGCTTTCCCACAGGGCTGTGCCACGTGCCACCTTGGTGGGAGTCGATCCTCGGCGTGAAAGACGAGCCGGTGAAGGGAAAAGAGGTTCCTCTGGAATGGACTGAGACATCTGGGGGACTCTTGGAATGGTGGCACGACCCTGGAGTTCCTCTCGCCGTTCCTGTTGAGAGGGCCTCCTCTTGAGATGCGACGGGAACGCCGGGAACTCTTTCAGACGAAGCAGGGAAAGGATCCCTCATCTCGAGCTACGAGGCGGAAACGGGGCTCCTCTGGATGTGGGCGGGACCCTCGTGATTCCTCTCGAGTGGAGACGGCTAGGTCGGGGAACTTCTTGATTTGCACCAAGGGTGTGAAGGACCCTTTCGAAGTTCCAGAGGTGAGGTGTGATCAGCCTCGAGACGCCTCAGCGGAAATGGGCCTCATCTCGCCTGGAGGGGAGAACCTCCTGGATTTTCTCGAGTTGCGGCAGGTCTTCTCGAGTTACGACGGGGACCTCAGGGACCCGCTCTGGTGGCCTCAGGAAAGGCCAGTCCCCATGCGAGTTGCTAGGGGACCTCTCGGGATTCCTCTCCCGTCCATGCCGGGGCCTCAGTCCTTGTGTGGAGTCGGGGCCGGAACCTGAGGATTCCTCTCCAGTGTTGCCATGGATCTTGGGGTGCTTCTGAGTCTCCCCAGGGGAGTCAGGCCTCGTCTCGAGTGGGGGCATGCACGTGCGCTTTCCTCCCGAGCTGCAGCAGTAGTGTCACGCTTCCTGTCACGTGGATCAAGGGATCTGTGGCTTTCCCTCGAGGCTGTCCCTCGAGGCTTTCCCGCGAGGCTTTCCCACAGGGCTGTGCCACGTGCCACCTTGGTGGGAGTCGATCCTCGGCGTGAAAGACGAGCCGGTGAAGGGAAAAGAGGTTCCTCTGGAATGGACTGAGACATCTGGGGGACTCTTGGAATGGTGGCACGACCCTGGAGTTCCTCTCGCCGTTCCTGTTGAGAGGGCCTCCTCTTGAGATGCGACGGGAACGCCGGGAACTCTTTCAGACGAAGCAGGGAAAGGATCCCTCATCTCGAGCTACGAGGCGGAAACGGGGCTCCTCTGGATGTGGGCGGGACCCTCGTGATTCCTCTCGAGTGGAGACGGCTATGTCGGGGAACTTCTTGATTTGCACCAAGGGTGTGAAGGACCCTTTCGAAGTTCCAGAGGTGAGGTGTGATCAGCCTCGAGACGCCTCAGCGGAAATGGGCCTCATCTCGCCTGGAGGGGAGAACCTCCTGGATTTTCTCGAGTTGCGGCAGGTCTTCTCGAGTTACGACGGGGACCTCAGGGACCCGCTCTGGTGGCCTCAGGAAAGGCCAGTCCCCATGCGAGTTGCTAGGGGACCTCTCGGGATTCCTCTCCCGTCCATGCCGGGGCCTCAGTCCTTGTGTGGAGTCGGGGCCGGAACCTGAGGATTCCTCTCCAGTGTTGCCATGGATCTTGGGGTGCTTCTGAGTCTCCCCAGGGGAGTCAGGCCTCGTCTCGAGTGGGGGCATGCACGTGCGCTTTCCTCCCGAGCTGCAGCAGTAGTGTCACGCTTCCTGTCACGTGGATCAAGGGATCTGTGGCTTTCCCTCGAGGCTGTCCCTCGAGGCTTTCCCACGAGGCTTTCCCACAGGGCTGTGCCACGTGCCACCTTGGTGGGAGTCGATCCTCGGCGTGAAAGACGAGCCGGTGAAGGGAAAAGAGGTTCCTCTGGAATGGACTGAGACATCTGGGGGACTCTTGGAATGGTGGCACGACCCTGGAGTTCCTCTCGCCGTTCCTGTTGAGAGGGCCTCCTCTTGAGATGCGACGGGAACGCCGAGAACTCTTTCCCGACGAAGCAGGGAAAGGATCCCTCATCTCGAGCTACGAGGCGGAAACGGGGCTCCTCTGGATGTGGGCGGGACCCTCGTGATTCCTCTCGAGTGGAGACGGCTAGGTCGGGGAACTTCTTGATTTGCACCAAGGGTGTGAAGGACCCTTTCGAAGTTCCAGAGGTGAGGTGTGATCAGCCTCGAGACGCCTCAGCGGAAATGGGCCTCATCTCGCCTGGAGGGGAGAACCTCCTGGATTTTCTCGAGTTGCGGCAGGTCTTCTCGAGTTACGACGGGGACCTCAGGGACCCGCTCTGGTGGCCTCAGGAAAGGCCAGTCCCCATGCGAGTTGCTAGGGGACCTCTCGGGATTCCTCTCCCGTCCATGCCGGGGCCTCAGTCCTTGTGTGGAGTCGGGGCCGGAACCTGAGGATTCCTCTCCAGTGTTGCCATGGATCTTGGGGTGCTTCTGAGTCTCCCCAGGGGAGTCAGGCCTCGTCTCGAGTGGGGGCATGCACGTGCGCTTTCCTCCCGAGCTGCAGCAGTAGTGTCACGCTTCCTGTCACGTGGATCAAGGGATCTGTGGCTTTCCCTCGAGGCTGTCCCTCGAGGCTTTCCCGCGAGGCTTTCCCACAGGGCTGTGCCACGTGCCACCTTGGTGGGAGTCGATCCTCGGCGTGAAAGACGAGCCGGTGAAGGGAAAAGAGGTTCCTCTGGAATGGACTGAGACATCTGGGGGACTCTTGGAATGGTGGCACGACCCTGGAGTTCCTCTCGCCGTTCCTGTTGAGAGGGCCTCCTCTTGAGATGCGACGGGAACGCCGGGAACTCTTTCAGACGAAGCAGGGAAAGGATCCCTCATCTCGAGCTACGAGGCGGAAACGGGGCTCCTCTGGATGTGGGCGGGACCCTCGTGATTCCTCTCGAGTGGAGACGGCTATGTCGGGGAACTTCTTGATTTGCACCAAGGGTGTGAAGGACCCTTTCGAAGTTCCAGAGGTGAGGTGTGATCAGCCTCGAGACGCCTCAGCGGAAATGGGCCTCATCTCGCCTGGAGGGGAGAACCTCCTGGATTTTCTCGAGTTGCGGCAGGTCTTCTCGAGTTACGACGGGGACCTCAGGGACCCGCTCTGGTGGCCTCAGGAAAGGCCAGTCCCCATGCGAGTTGCTAGGGGACCTCTCGGGATTCCTCTCCCGTCCATGCCGGGGCCTCAGTCCTTGTGTGGAGTCGGGGCCGGAACCTGAGGATTCCTCTCCAGTGTTGCCATGGATCTTGGGGTGCTTCTGAGTCTCCCCAGGGGAGTCAGGCCTCGTCTCGAGTGGGGGCATGCACGTGCGCTTTCCTCCCGAGCTGCAGCAGTAGTGTCACGCTTCCTGTCACGTGGATCAAGGGATCTGTGGCTTTCCCTCGAGGCTGTCCCTCGAGGCTTTCCCACGAGGCTTTCCCACAGGGCTGTGCCACGTGCCACCTTGGTGGGAGTCGATCCTCGGCGTGAAAGACGAGCCGGTGAAGGGAAAAGAGGTTCCTCTGGAATGGACTGAGACATCTGGGGGACTCTTGGAATGGTGGCACGACCCTGGAGTTCCTCTCGCCGTTCCTGTTGAGAGGGCCTCCTCTTGAGATGCGACGGGAACGCCGAGAACTCTTTCCCGACGAAGCAGGGAAAGGATCCCTCATCTCGAGCTACGAGGCGGAAACGGGGCTCCTCTGGATGTGGGCGGGACCCTCGTGATTCCTCTCGAGTGGAGACGGCTAGGTCGGGCAACTTCTTGATTTGCACCAAGGGTGTGAAGGACCCTTTCGAAGTTCCAGAGGTGAGGTGTGATCAGCCTCGAAACGCCTCAGCGGAAATGGGCCTCATCTCGCCTGGAGGGGAGAACCTCCTGGATTTTCTCGAGTTGCGGCAGGTCTTCTCGAGTTACGACGGGGACCTCAGGGACCCGCTCTGGTGGCCTCAGGAAAGGCCAGTCCCCATGCGAGTTGCTAGGGGACCTCTCGGGATTCCTCTCCCGTCCATGCCGGGGCCTCAGTCCTTGTGTGGAGTCGGGGCCGGAACCTGAGGATTCCTCTCCAGTGTTGCCATGGATCTTGGGGTGCTTCTGAGTCTCCCCAGGGGAGTCAGGCCTCGTCTCGAGTGGGGGCATGCACGTGCGCTTTCCTCCCGAGCTGCAGCAGTAGTGTCACGCTTCCTGTCACGTGGATCAAGGGATCTGTGGCTTTCCCTCGAGGCTGTCCCTCGAGGCTTTCCCACGAGGCTTTCCCACAGGGCTGTGCCACGTGCCACCTTGGTGGGAGTCGATCCTCGGCGTGAAAGACGAGCCGGTGAAGGGAAAAGAGGTTCCTCTGGAATGGACTGAGACATCTGGGGGACTCTTGGAATGGTGGCACGACCCTGGAGTTCCTCTCGCCGTTCCTGTTGAGAGGGCCTCCTCTTGAGATGCGACTTGAACGCCGGGAACTCTTTCCCGACGAAGCAGGGAAAGGATCCCACATCTCGAGCTACGAGGCGGAAACGGGGCTCCTCTGGATGTGGGCGGGACCCTCGTGATTCCTCTCGAGTGGAGACGGCTAGGTCGGGGAACTTCTTGATTTGCACCAAGGGTGTGAAGGACCCTTTCGAAGTTCCAGAGGTGAGGTGTGATCAGCCTCGAGACGCCTCAGCGGAAATGGGCCTCATCTCGCCTGGAGGGGAGAACCTCCTGGATTTTCTCGAGTTGCGGCAGGTCTTCTCGAGTTACGACGGGGACCTCAGGGACCCGCTCTGGTGGCCTCAGGAAAGGCCAGTCCCCATGCGAGTTGCTAGGGGACCTCTCGGGATTCCTCTCCCGTCCATGCCGGGGCCTCAGTCCTTGTGTGGAGTCGGGGCCGGAACCTGAGGATTCCTCTCCAGTGTTGCCATGGATCTTGGGGTGCTTCTGAGTCTCCCCAGGGGAGTCAGGCCTCGTCTCGAGTGGGGGCATGCACGTGCGCTTTCCTCCCGAGCTGCAGCAGTAGTGTCACGCTTCCTGTCACGTGGATCAAGGGATCTGTGGCTTTCCCTCGAGGCTGTCCCTCGAGGCTTTCCCGCGAGGCTTTCCCACAGGGCTGTGCCACGTGCCACCTTGGTGTGAGTCGATCCTCGGCGTGAAAGACGAGCCGGTGAAGGGAAAAGAGGTTCCTCTGGAATGGACTGAGACATCTGGGGGACTCTTGGAATGGTGGCACGACCCTGGAGTTCCTCTCGCCTTTCCTGTTGAGAGGGCCTCCTCTTGAGATGCGACGGGAACGCCGGGAACTCTTTCCCGACGAAGCAGGGAAAGGATCCCTCATCTCGAGCTACGAGGCGGAAACGGGGCTCCTCTGGATGTGGGCGGGACCCTCGTGATTCCTCTCGAGTGGAGACGGCTAGGTCGGGCAACTTCTTGATTTGCACCAAGGGTGTGAAGGACCCTTTCGAAGTTCCAGAGGTGAGGTGTGATCAGCCTCGAGACGCCTCAGCGGAAATGGGCCTCATCTCGCCTGGAGGGGAGAACCTCCTGGATTTTCTCGAGTTGCGGCAGGTCTTCTCGAGTTACGACGGGGACCTCAGGGACCCGCTCTGGTGGCCTCAGGAAAGGCCAGTCCCCATGCGAGTTGCTAGGGGACCTCTCGGGATTCCTCTCCCGTCCATGCCGGGGCCTCAGTCCTTGTGTGGAGTCGGGGCCGGAACGTGAGGATTCCTCTCCAGTGTTGCCATGGATCTTGGGGTGCTTCTGAGTCTCCCTAGGGGAGTCAGGCCTCGTCTCGAGTGGGGGCATGCACGTGCGCTTTCCTCCCTAGCTGCAGCAGTAGTGTCACGCTTCCTGTCACGTGGATCAAGGGATCTGTGGCTTTCCCTCGAGGCTGTCCCTCGAGGCTTTCCCACGAGGCTTTCCCACAGGGCTGTGCCACGTGCCACCTTGGTGGGAGTCGATCCTCGGCGTGAAAGACGAGCCGGTGAAGGGAAAAGAGGTTCCTCTGGAATGGACTGAGACATCTGGGGGACTCTTGGAATGGTGGCACGACCCTGGAGTTCCTCTCGCCGTTCCTGTTGAGAGGGCCTCCTCTTGAGATGCGACGGGAACGCCGGGAACTCTTTCCCGACGAAGCAGGGAAAGGATCCCTCATCTTGAGCTACGAGGCGGAAACGGGGCTCCTCTGGATGTGGGCGGGACCCTCGTGATTCCTCTCGAGTGGAGACGGCTAGGTCGGGCAACTTCTTGATTTGCACCAAGGGTGTGAAGGACCCTTTCGAAGTTCCAGAGGTGAGGTGTGATCAGCCTCGAGACGCCTCAGCGGAAATGGGCCTCATCTCGCCTGGAGGGGAGAACCTCCTGGATTTTCTCGAGTTGCGGCAGGTCTTCTCGAGTTACGACGGGGACCTCAGGGACCCGCTCTGGTGGCCTCAGGAAAGGCCAGTCCCCATGGGAGTTGCTAGGGGACCTCTCGGGATTCCTCTCCCGTCCATGCCGGGGCCTCAGTCCTTGTGTGGAGTCGGGGCCGGAACCTGAGGATTCCTCTCCAGTGTTGCCATGGATCTTGGGGTGCTTCTGAGTCTCCCCAGGGGAGTCAGGCCTCGTCTCGAGTGGGGGCATGCACGTGCGCTTTCCTCCCGAGCTGCAGCAGTAGTGTCACGCTTCCTGTCACGTGGATCAAGGGATCTGTGGCTTTCCCTCGAGGCTGTCCCTCGAGGCTTTCCCGCGAGGCTTTCCCACAGGGCTGTGCCACGTGCCACCTTGGTGGGAGTCGATCCTCGGCGTGAAAGACGAGCCGGTGAAGGGAAAAGAGGTTCCTCTGGAATGGACTGAGACATCTGGGGGACTCTTGGAATGGTGGCACGACCCTGGAGTTCCTCTCGCCGTTCCTGTTGAGAGGGCCTCCTCTTGAGATGCGACGGGAACGCCGGGAACTCTTTCCCGACGAAGCAGGGAAAGGATCCCACATCTCGAGCTAGGAGGCGGAAACGGGGCTCCTCTGGATGTGGGCGGGACCCTCGTGATTCCTCTCGAGTGGAGACGGCTAGGTCGGGGAACTTCTTGATTTGCACCAAGGGTGTGAAGGACCCTTTCGAAGTTCCAGAGGTGAGGTGTGATCAGCCTTGAGACGCCTCAGCGGAAATGGGCCTCATCTCGCCTGGAGGGGAGAACCTCCTGGATTTTCTCGAGTTGCGGCAGGTCTTCTCGAGTTACGACGGGGACCTCAGGGACCCGCTCTGGTGGCCTCAGGAAAGGCCAGTCCCCATGCGAGGTGCTAGGGGACCTCTCGGGATTCCTCTCCCTTCCATGACGGGGCCTCAGTCCTTGTGTGGAGTCGGGGCCGGAACCTGAGGATTCCTCTCCAGTGTTGCCATGGATCTTGGGGTGCTTCTGAGTCTCCCCAGGGGAGTCAGTCCTCGTCTCGAGTGGGGGCATGCACGTGCGCTTTCCTCCCGAGCTGCAGCAGTAGTGTCACGCTTCCTGTCACGTGGATCAAGGGATCTGTGGCTTTCCCTCGAGGCTGTCCCTCGAGGCTTTCCCACGAGGCTTTCCCACAGGGCTGTGCCACGTACCACCTTGGTGGGAGTCGATCCTCGGCGTGAAAGACGAGTCGGTGAAGGGAAAAGAGGTTCCTCTGGAATGGACTGAGACATCTGGGGGACTCTTGGAATGGTGGCACGACCCTGGAGTTCCTCTCGCCGTTCCTGTTGAGAGGGCCTCCTCTTGAGATGCGACGGGAACGCCGGGAACTCTTTCCCGACGAAGCAGGGAAAGGATCCCTCATCTCGAGCTACGAGGCGGAAACGGGGCTCCTCTGGATGTGGGCGGGACCCTCGTGATTCCTCTCGAGTGGAGACGGCTAGGTCGGGCAACTTCTTGATTTGCACCAAGGGTGTGAAGGACCCTTTCGAAGTTCCAGAGGTGAGGTGTGATCAGCTTCGAGACGCCTCAGCGGAAATGGGCCTCATCTCGCCTGGAGGGGAGAACCTCCTGGATTTTCTCGAGTTGCAGCAGGTCTTCTCGAGTTACGACGGGGACCTCAGGGACCCGCTCTGGTGGCCTCAGGAAAGGCCAGTCCCCATGCGAGTTGCTAGGGGACCTCTCGGGATTCCTCTCCCGTCCATGCCGGGGCCTCAGTCCTTGTGTGGAGTCGGGGCCGGAACCTGAGGATTCCTCTCCAGTGTTGCCATGGATCTTGGGGTGCTTCTGAGTCTCCCCATTGGAGTCAGGCCTCGTCTCGAGTGGGGGCATGCACGTGCGCTTTCCTCCCGAGCTGCAGCAGTAGTGTCACGCTTCCTGTCACGTGGATCAAGGGATCTGTGGCTTTCCCTCGAGGCTGTCCCTCGAGGCTTTCCCGCGAGGCTTTCCCACAGGGCTGTGCCACGTGCCACCTTGGTGGGAGTCGATCCTCGGCGTGAAAGACGAGCCGGTGAAGGGAAAAGAGGTTCCTCTGGAATGGACTGAGACATCTGGGGGACTCTTGGAATGGTGGCACGACCCTGGAGTTCCTCTCGCCGTTCCTGTTGAGAGGGCCTCCTCTTGAGATGCGACGGGAACGCCGGGAACTCTTTCAGACGAAACAGGGAAAGGATCCCTCATCTCGAGCTACGAGGCGGAAACGGGGCTCCTCTGGATGTGGGCGGGACCCTCGTGATTCCTCTCGAGTGGAGACGGCTAGGTCGGGGAACTTCTTGATTTGCACCAAGGGTGTGAAGGACCCTTTCGAAGTTCCAGAGGTGAGGTGTGATCAGCCTCGAGACGCCTCAGCGGAAATGGGCCTCATCTCGCCTGGAGGGGAGAACCTCCTGGATTTTCTCGAGTTGCGGCAGGTCTTCTCGAGTTACGACGGGGACCTCAGGGACCCGCTCTGGTGGCCTCAGGAAAGGCCAGTCCCCATGCGAGTTGCTAGGGGACCTCTCGGGATTCCTCTCCCGTCCATGCCGGGGCCTCAGTCCTTGTGTGGAGTCGGGGCCGGAACCTGAGGATTCCTCTCCAGTGTTGCCATGGATCTTGGGGTGCTTCTGAGTCTCCCCAGGGGAGTCAGGCCTCGTCTCGAGTGGGGGCATGCACGTGCGCTTTCCTCCCGAGCTGCAGCAGTAGTGTCACGCTTCCTGTCACGTGGATCAAGGGATCTGTGGCTTTCCCTGGAGGCTGTCCCTCGAGGCTTTCCCACGAGTCTTTCCCACAGGGCTGTGCCACGTGCCACCTTGGTGGGAGTCAATCCTCGGCGTGAAAGACGAGCCGGTGAAGGGAAAAGAGGTTCCTCTGGAATGGACTGAGACATCTGGGGGACTCTTGGAATGGTGGCACGACCCTGGAGTTCCTCTCGCCGTTCCTGTTGAGAGGGCCTCCTCTTGAGATGCGACGGGAACGCCGGGAACTCTTTCCCGACGAAGCAGGGAAAGGATCCCACATCTCGAGCTACGAGGCGGAAACGGGGCTCCTCTGGATGTGGGCGGGACCCTCGTGATTCCTCCCGAGTGGAGACCGCTAGGTCGGGCAACTTCTTGATTTGCACCAAGGGTGTGAAGGACCCTTTCGAAGTTCCAGAGGTGAGGTGTGAACAGCCTCGAGACGCCTCAGCGGAAATGGGCCTCATCTCGCCTGGAGGGGAGAACCTCCTGGATTTTCTCGAGTTGCGGCAGGTCTTCTCGAGTTACGACGGGGACCTCAGGGACCCGCTCTGGTGGCCTCAGGAAAGGCCAGTCCCCATGCGAGTTGCTAGGGGACCTCTCGGGATTCCTCTCCCGTCCATGCCGGGGCCTCAGTCCTTGTGTGGAGTCGGGGCCGGAACCTGAGGATTCCTCTCCAGTGTTGCCATGGATCTTGGGGTGCTTCTGAGTCTCCCCAGGGGAGTCAGGCCTCGTCTCGAGTGGGGGCATGCACGTGCGCTTTCCTCCCGAGCTGCAGCAGTAGTGTCACGCTTCCTGTCACGTGGATCAAGGGATCTGTGGCTTTCCCTCGAGGCTGTCCCTCGAGGCTTTCCCACGAGGCTTTCCCACAGGGCTGTGCCACGTGCCACCTTGGTGGGAGTCGATCCTCGGCGTGAAAGACGAGCCGGTGAAGGGAAAAGAGGTTCCTCTGGAATGGACTGAGACATCTGGGGGACTCTTGGAATGGTGGCACGACCCTGGAGTTCCTCTCGCCGTTCCTGTTGAGAGGGCCTCCTCTTGAGATGCGACGGGAACGCCGGGAACTCTTTCCCGACGAAGCAGGGAAAGGATCCCTCATCTCGAGCTACGAGGCGGAAACGGGGCTCCTCTGGATGTGGGCGGGACCCCGTGATTCCTATCGAGTGGAGACGGCTAGGTCGGGCAACTTCTTGATTTGCACCAAGGGTGTGAAGGACCCTTTCGAAGTTCCAGAGGTGAGGTGTGATCAGCCTCGAGACGCCTCAGCGGAAATGGGCCTCATCTCGCCTGGAGGGGAGAACCTCCTGGATTTTCTCGAGTTGCGGCAGGTCTTCTCGAGTTACGACGGGGACCTCAGGTACCCGCTCTGGTGGCCTCAGGAAAGGCCAGTCCCCATGCGAGTTGCTAGGGGACCTCTCGGGATTCCTCTCCCGTCCATGCCGGGGCCTCAGTCCTTGTGTGGAGTCGGGGCCGGAACCTGAGGATTCCTCTCCAGTGTTGCCATGGATCTTGGGGTGCTTCTGAGTCTCCCCAGGGGAGTCAGGCCTCGTCTCGAGTGGGGGCATGCACGTGCGCTTTCCTCCCGAGCTGCAGCAGTAGTGTCACGCTTCCTGTCACGTGGATCAAGGGATCTGTGGCTTTCCCTCGAGGCTGTCCCTCGAGGCTTTCCCACGAGGCTTTCCCACAGGGCTGTGCCACGTGCCACCTTGGTGGGAGTCGATCCTCGGCGTGAAAGACGAGCCGGTGAAGGGAAAAGAGGTTCCTCTGCAATGGACTGAGACATCTGGGGGACTCTTGGAATGGTGGCACGACCCTGGAGTTCCTCTCGCCGTTCCTGTTGAGAGGGCCTCCTCTTGAGATGCGACGGGAACGCCGGGAACTCTTTCCCGACGAAGCAGGGAAAGGATCCCACATCTCGAGCTACGAGGCGGAAACGGGGCTCCTCTGGATGTGGGCGGGACCCTCGTGATTCCTCTCGAGTGGAGACGGCTAGGTCGGGGAACTTCTTGATTTGCACCAAGGGTGTGAAGGACCCTTTCGAAGTTCCAGAGGTGAGGTGTGATCAGCCTCGAGACGCCTCAGCGGAAATGGGCCTCATCTCGCCTGGAGGGGAGAACCTCCTGGATTTTCTCGAGTTGCGGCAGGTCTTCTCGAGTTACGACGGGGACCTCAGGGACCCGCTCTGGTGGCCTCAGGAAAGGCCAGTCCCCATGCGAGTTGCTAGGGGACCTCTCGGGATTCCTCTCCCGTCCATGCCGGGGCCTCAGTCCTTGTGTGGAGTCGGGGTCGGAACCTGAGGATTCCTCTCCAGTGTTGCCATGGATCTTGGGGTGCTTCTGAGTCTCCCCAGGGGAGTCAGGCCTCGTCTCGAGTGGGGGCATGCACGTGCGCTTTCCTCCCGAGCTGCAGCAGTAGTGTCACGCTTCCTGTCACGTGGATCAAGGGATCTGTGGCTTTCCCTCCAGGCTGTCCCTCGAGGCTTTCCCGCGAGGCTTTCCCACAGGGCTGTGCCACGTGCCACCTTGGTGTGAGTCGATCCTCGGCGTGAAAGACGAGCCGGTGAAGGGAAAAGAGGTTCCTCTGGAATGGACTGAGACATCTGGGGGACTCTTGGAATGGTGGCACGACCCTGGAGTTCCTCTCGCCGTTCCTGTTGAGAGGGCCTCCTCTTGAGATGCGACGGGAACGCCGGGAACTCTTTCCCGACGAAGCAGGGAAAGGATCCCTCATCTCGAGCTACGAGGCGGAAACGGGGCTCCTCTGGATGTGGGCGGGACCCTCGTGATTCCTCTCGAGTGGAGACGGCTAGGTCGGGCAACTTCTTGATTTGCACCAAGGGTGTGAAGGACCCTTTCGAAGTTCCAGAGGTGAGGTGTGATCAGCCTCGAGACGCCTCAGCGGAAATGGGCCTCATCTCGCCTGGAGGGGAGAACCTCCTGGATTTTCTCGAGTTGCGGCAGGTCTTCTCGAGTTACGACGGGGACCTCAGGGACCCGCTCTGGTGGCCTCAGGAAAGGCCAGTCCCCATGCGAGTTGCTAGGGGACCTCTCGGGATTCCTCTCCCGTCCATGCCGGGGCCTCAGTCCTTGTGTGGAGTCGGGGCCGGAACGTGAGGATTCCTCTCCAGTGTTGCCATGGATCTTGGGGTGCTTCTGAGTCTCCCTAGGGGAGTCAGGCCTCATCTCGAGTGGGGGCATGCACGTGCGCTTTCCTCCCTAGCTGCAGCAGTAGTGTCACGCTTCCTGTCACGTGGATCAAGGGATCTGTGGCTTTCCCTCGAGGCTGTCCCTCGAGGCTTTCCCACGAGGCTTTCCCACAGGGCTGTGCCACGTGCCACCTTGGTGGGAGTCGATCCTCGGCGTGAAAGACGAGCCGGTGAAGGGAAAAGAGGTTCCTCTGGAATGGACTGAGACATCTGGGGGACTCTTGGAATGGTGGCACGACCCTGGAGTTCCTCTCGCCGTTCCTGTTGAGAGGGCCTCCTCTTGAGATGCGACGGGAACGCCGGGAACTCTTTCCCGACGAAGCAGGGAAAGGATCCCTCATCTTGAGCTACGAGGCGGAAACGGGGCTCCTCTGGATGTGGGCGGGACCCTCGTGATTCCTCTCGAGTGGAGACGGCTAGGTCGGGCAACTTCTTGATTTGCACCAAGGGTGTGAAGGACCCTTTCGAAGTTCCAGAGGTGAGGTGTGATCAGCCTCGAGACGCCTCAGCGGAAATGGGCCTCATCTCGCCTGGAGGGGAGAACCTCCTGGATTTTCTCGAGTTGCGGCAGGTCTTCTCGAGTTACGACGGGGACCTCAGGGACCCGCTCTGGTGGCCTCAGGAAAGGCCAGTCCCCATGCGAGTTGCTAGGGGACCTCTCGGGATTCCTCTCCCGTCCATGCCGGGGCCTCAGTCCTTGTGTGGAGTCGGGGCCGGAACCTGAGGATTCCTCTCCAGTGTTGCCATGGATCTTGGGGTGCTTCTGAGTCTCCCCAGGGGAGTCAGGCCTCGTCTCGAGTGGGGGCATGCACGTGCGCTTTCCTCCCGAGCTGCAGCAGTAGTGTCACACTTCCTGTCACGTGGATCAAGGGATCTGTGGCTTTCCCTCGAGGCTGTCCCTCGAGGCTTTCCCACGAGGCTTTCCCACAGGGCTGTGCCACGTGCCACCTTGGTGGGAGTCGATCCTCGGCGTGAAAGACGAGCCGGTGAAGGGAAAAGAGGTTCCTCTGGAATGGACTGAGACATCTGAGGGACTCTTGGAATGGTGGCACGACCCTGGAGTTCCTCTCGCCGTTCCTGTTGAGAGGGCCTCCTCTTGAGATGCGACGGGAACGCCGGGAACTCTTTCCCGACGAAGCAGGGAAAGGATCCCACATCTCGAGCTACGAGGCGGAAACGGGGCTCCTCTGGATGTGGGCGGGACCATCGTGATTCCTCTCGAGTGGAGACGGCTAGGTCGGGGAACTTCTTGATTTGCACCAAGGGTGTGAAGGACCCTTTCGAAGTTCCAGAGGTGAGGTGTGATCAGCCTCGAGACCCTCAGCGGAAATGGGCCTCATCTCGCCTGGAGGGGAGAACCTCCTGGATTTTCTCGAGTTGCGGCAGGTCTTCTCGAGTTACGACGGGGACCTCAGGGACCCGCTCTGGTGGCCTCAGGAAAGGCCAGTCCCCATGAGAGTTGCTAGGGGACCTCTCGGGATTCCTCTCCCGTCCATGCCGGGGCCTCAGTCCTTGTGTGGAGTCGGGGCCGGAACCTGAGGATTCCTCTCCAGTGTTGCCATGGATCTTGGGGTGCTTCTGAGTCTCCCCAGGGGAGTCAGGCCTCGTCTCGAGTGGGGGCATGCACGTGCGCTTTCCTCCCGAGCTGCAGCAGTAGTGTCACGCTTCCTGTCACGTGGATCAAGGGATCTGTGGCTTTCCCTCGAGGCTGTCCCTCGAGGCTTTCCCGCGAGGCTTTCCCACAGGGCTGTGCCACGTGCCACCTTGGTGGGAGTCGATCCTCGGCGTGAAAGACGAGCCGGTGAAGGGAAAAGAGGTTCCTCTGGAATGGACTGAGACATCTGGGGGACTCTTGGAATGGTGGCACGACCCTGGAGTTCCTCTCGCCGTTCCTGTTGAGAGGGCCTCCTCTTGAGATGCGACGGGAACGCCGGGAACTCTTTCCCGACGAAGCAGGGAAAGGATCCCTCATCTCGAGCTACGAGGCGGAAACGGGGCTCCTCTGGATGTGGGCGGGACCCTCGTGATTCCTCTCGAGTGGAGACGGCTAGGTCGGGCAACTTCTTGATTTGCACCAAGGGTGTGAAGGACCCTTTCGAAGTTCCAGAGGTGAGGTGTGATCAGCCTCGAGACGCCTCAGCGGAAATGGGCCTCATCTCGCCTGGAGGGGAGAACCTCCTGGATTTTCTCGAGTTGCGGCAGGTCTTCTCGAGTTACGACGGGGACCTCAGGGACCCGCTCTGGTGGCCTCAGGAAAGGCCAGTCCCCATGCGAGTTGCTAGGGGACCTCTCGGGATTCCTCTCCCGTCCATGCCGGGGCCTCAGTCCTTGTGTGGAGTCGGGGCCGGAACCTGAGGATTCCTCTCCAGTGTTGCCATGGATCTTGGGGTGCTTCTGAGTCTCCCCAGGGGAGTCAGGCCTCGTCTCGAGTGGGGGCATGCACGTGCGCTTTCCTCCCGAGCTGCAGCAGTAGTGTCACGCTTCCTGTCACGTGGATCAAGGGATCTGTGGCTTTCCCTCAAGGCTGTCCCTCGAGGCTTTCCCACGAGGCTTTCCCACAGGGCTGTGCCACGTGCCACCTTGGTGGGAGTCGATCCTCGGCGTGAAAGACGAGCCGGTGAAGGGAAAAGAGGTTCCTCTGGAATGGACTGAGACATCTGGGGGACTCTTGGAATGGTGGCACGACCCTGGAGTTCCTCTCGCCGTTCCTGTTGAGAGGGCCTCCTCTTGAGATGCAACGGGAATGCCGGGAACTCTTTCCCGACGAAGCAGGGAAAGGATCCCACATCTCGAGCTACGAGGCGGAAACGGGGCTCCTCTGGATGTGGGCGGGACCCTCGTGATTCCTCTCGAGTGGAGACGGCTAGGTCGGGGAACTTCTTGATTTGCACCAAGGGTGTGAAGGACCCTTTCGAAGTTCCAGAGGTGAGGTGTGATCAGCCTCGAGACGCCTCAGCGGAAATGGGCCTAATCTCGCCTGGAGGGGAGAACCTCCTGGATTTTCTCGAGTTGCGGCAGGTCTTCTCGAGTTACGACGGGGACCTCAGGGACCCGCTCTGGTGGCCTCAGGAAAGGCCAGTCCCCATGCGAGTTGCTAGGGGACCTCTCGGGATTCCTCTCCCGTCCATGCCGGGGCCTCAGTCCTTGTGTGGAGTCGGGGCCGGAACCTGAGGATTCCTCTCCAGTGTTGCCATGGATCTTGGGGTGCTTCTGAGTCTCCCCAGGGGAGTCAGGCCTCGTCTCGAGTGGGGGCATGCACGTGCGCTTTCCTCCCGAGCTGCAGCAGTAGTGTCACGCTTCCTGTCACGTGGATCAAGGGATCTGTGGCTTTCCCTCGAGGCTGTCCCACGAGGCTTTCCCGCGAGGCTTTCCCACAGGGCTGTGCCACGTGCCACCTTGGTGTGAGTCGATCCTCGGCGTGAAAGACGAGCCGGTGAAGGGAAAAGAGGTTCCTCTGGAATGGACTGAGACATCTGGGGGACTCTTGGAATGGTGGCACGACCCTGGAGTTCCTCTCGCCGTTCCTGTTGAGAGGGCCTCCTCTTGAGATGCGACGGGAACGCCGGGAACTCTTTCCCGACGAAGCAGGGAAAGGATCCCTCATCTCGAGCTACGAGGCGGAAACGGGGCTCCTCTGGATGTGGGCGGGACCCTCGTGATTCCTCTCGAGTGGAGACGGCTAGGTCGGGCAACTTCTTGATTTGCACCAAGGGTGTGAAGGACCCTTTCGAAGTTCCAGAGGTGAGGTGTGATCAGCCTCGAGACGCCTCAGCGGAAATGGGCCTCATCTTGCCTGGAGGGGAGAACCTCCTGGATTTTCTCGAGTTGCGGCAGGTCTTCTCGAGTTACGACGGGGACCTCAGGGACCCGCTCTGGTGGCCTCAGGAAAGGCCAGTCCCCATGCGAGTTGCTAGGGGACCTCTCGGGATTCCTCTCCCGTCCATGCCGGGGCCTCAGTCCTTGTGTGGAGTCGGGGCCGGAACCTGAGGATTCCTCTCCAGTGTCGCCATGGATCTTGGGGTGCTTCTGAGTCTCCCCAGGGGAGTCAGGCCTCGTCTCGAGTGGGGGCATGCACGTGCGCTTTCCTCCCGAGCTGCAGCAGTAGTGTCACGCTTCCTGTCACGTGGATCAAGGGATCTGTGGCTTTCCCTCGAGGCTGTCCCTCGAGGCTTTCCCACGAGGCTCTCCCACAGGGCTGTGCCACGTGCCACCTTGGTGGGAGTCGATCCTCGGCGTGAAAGACGAGCCGGTGAAGGGAAAAGAGGTTCCTCTGGAATGGACTGAGACATCTGGGGGACTCTTGGAATGGTGGCACGACCCTGGAGTTCCTCTCGCCGTTCCTGTTGAGAGGGCCTCCTCTTCACATGCGACGGGAACGCCGGGAACTCTTTCCCGACGAAGCAGGGAAAGGATCCCTCATCTCGAGCTACGAGGCGGAAACGGGGCTCCTCTGGATGTGGGCGGGACCCTCGTGATTCCTCTCGAGTGGAGACGGCTAGGTCGGGGAACTTCTTGATTTGCACCAAGGGTGTGAAGGACCCTTTCGAAGTTCCAGAGGTGAGGTGTGATCAGCCTCGAGACGCCTCAGCGGAAATGGGCCTCATCTCGCCTGGAGGGGAGAACCTCCTGGATTTTCTCGAGTTGCGGCAGGTCTTCTCGAGTTACGACGGGGACCTCAGGGACCCGCTCTGGTGGCCTCAGGAAAGGCCAGTCCCCATGCGAGTTGCTAGGGGACCTCTCGGGATTCCTCTCCCGTCCATGCCGGGGCCTCAGTCCTTGTGTGGAGTCGGGGCCGGAACCTGAGGATTCCTGTCCAGTGTTGCCATGGATCTTGGGGTGCTTCTGAGTCTCCCCAGGGGAGTCAGGCCTCGTCTCGAGTGGGGGCATGCACGTGCGCTTTCCTCCCGAGCTGCAGCAGTAGTGTCACGCTTCCTGTCACGTGGATCAAGGGATCTGTGGCTTTCCCTCGAGGCTGTCCCTCGAGGCTTTCCCACGAGGCTTTCCCACAGGGCTGTGCCACGTACCACCTTGGTGGGAGTCGATCCTCGGCGTGAAAGACGAGTCGGTGAAGGGAAAAGAGGTTCCTCTGGAATGGACTGAGACATCTGGGGGACTCTTGGAATGGTGGCACGACCCTGGAGTTCCTCTCGCCGTTCCTGTTGAGAGGGCCTCCTCTTGAGATGCGACGGGAACGCCGGGAACTCTTTCCCGACGAAGCAGGGAAAGGATCCCTCATCTCGAGCTACGAGGCGGAAACGGGGCTCCTCTGGATGTGGGCGGGACCCTCGTGATTCCTCTCGAGTGGAGACGGCTAGGTCGGGCAACTTCTTGATTTGCACCAAGGGTGTGAAGGACCCATTCGAAGTTCCAGAGGTGAGGTGTGATCAGCCTCGAGACGCCTCAGCGGAAATGGGCCTCATCTCGCCTGGAGGGGAGAACCTCCTGGATTTTCTCGAGTTGCGGCAGGTCTTCTCGAGTTACGACGGGACCTCAGGGACCCGCTCTGGTGGCCTCAGGAAAGGCCAGTCCCCATGCGAGTTGCTAGGGGACCTCTCGGGATTCCTCTCCCGTCCATGCCGGGGCCTCAGTCCTTGTGTGGAGTCGGGGCCGGAACCTGAGGATTCCTCTCCAGTGTTGCCATGGATCTTGGGGTGCTTCTGAGTCTCCCCAGGGGAGTCAGGCCTCGTCTCGAGTGGGGGCATGCACGTGCGCTTTCCTCCCGAGCTGCAGCAGTAGTGTCACGCTTCCTGTCACGTGGATCAAGGGATCTGTGGCTTTCCCTCGAGGCTGTCCCTCGAGGCTTTCCCGCGAGGCTTTCCCACAGGGCTGTGCCACGTGCCACATTGGTGGGAGTCGATCCTCGGCGTGAAAGACGAGCCGGTGAAGGGAAAAGAGGTTCCTCTGGAATGGACTGAGACATCTGGGGGACTCTTGGAATGGTGGCACGACCCTGGAGTTCCTCTCGCCGTTCCTGTTGAGAGGGCCTCCTCTTGAGATGCGACGGGAACGCCGGGAACTCTTTCAGACGAAGCAGGGAAAGGATCCCTCATCTCGAGCTACGAGGCGGAAACGGGGCTCCTCTGGATGTGGGCGGGACCCTCGTGATTCCTCTCGAGTGGAGACGGCTAGGTCGGGGAACTTCTTGATTTGCACCAAGGGTGTGAAGGACCCTTTTGAAGTTCCAGAGGTGAGGTGTGATCAGCCTCGAGACGCCTCAGCGGAAATGGGCCTCATCTCGCCTGGAGGGGAGAACCTCCTGGATTTTCTCGAGTTGCGGCAGGTCTTCTCGAGTTACGACGGGGACCTCAGGGACCCGCTCTGGTGGCCTCAGGAAAGGCCAGTCCGCATGCGAGTTGCTAGGGGACCTCTCGGGATTCCTCTCCCGTCCATGCCGGGGCCTCAGTCCTTGTGTGGAGTCGGGGCCGGAACCTGAGGATTCCTCTCCAGTGTTGCCATGGATCTTGGGGTGCTTCTGAGTCTCCCCAGGGGAGTCAGGCCTCGTCTCGAGTGGGGGCATGCACGTGCGCTTTCCTCCCGAGCTGCAGCAGTAGTGTCACGCTTCCTGTCACGTGGATCAAGGGATCTGTGGCTTTCCCTCGAGGCTGTCCCTCGAGGCTTTCCCACGAGGCTTTCCCACAGGGCTGTGCCACGTGCCACCTTGGTGTGAGTCGATCCTCGGCGTGAAAGACGAGCCGGTGAAGGGAAAAGAGGTTCCTGTGGAATGGACTGAGACATCTGGGGGACTCTTGGAATGGTGGCACGACCCTGGAGTTCCTCTCGCCGTTCCTGTTGAGAGGGCCTCCTCTTGAGATGCGACGGAAACGCCGGGAACTCTTTCCCGACGAAGCAGGGAAAGGATCCCTCATCTCGAGCTACGAGGCGGAAACGGGGCTCCTCTGGATGTGGGCGGGACCCTCGTGATTCCTCTCGAGTGGAGACGGCTAGGTCGGGCAACTTCTTGATTTGCACCAAAGGTGTGAAGGACCCTTTCGAAGTTCCAGAGGTGAGGTGTGATCAGCCTCGAGACGCCTCAGCGGAAATGGGCCTCATCTCGCCTGGAGGGGAGAACCTCCTGGATTTTCTCGAGTTGCGGCAGGTCTTCTCGAGTTACGACGGGGACCTCAGGTACCCGCTCTGGTGGCCTCAGGAAAGGCCAGTCCCCATGCGAGTTGCTAGGGGACCTCTCGGGATTCCTCTCCCGTCCATGCCGGGGCCTCAGTCCTTGTGTGGAGTCGGGGCCGGAACCTGAGGATTCCTCTCCAGTGTTGCCATGGATCTTGGGGTGCTTCTGAGTCTCCCCAGGGGAGTCAGGCCTCGTCTCGAGTGGGGGCATGCACGTGCGCTTTCCTCCCGAGCTGCAGCAGTAGTGTCACGCTTCCTGTCACGTGGATCAAGGGATCTGTGGCTTTCCCTCGAGGCTGTCCCTCGAGGCTTTCCCACGAGGCTTTCCCACAGGGCTGTGCCACGTGCCACCTTGGTGGGAGTCGATCCTCGGCGTGAAAGACGAGCCGGTGAAGGGAAAAGAGGTTCCTCCGGAATGGACTGAGACATCTGGGGGACTCTTGGAATGGTGGCACGACCCTGGAGTTCCTCTCGCCGTTCCTGTTGAGAGGGCCTCCTCTTGAGATGCGACGGGAACGCCGGGAACTCTTTCCCGACGAAGCAGGGAAAGGATCCCTCATCTCGAGCTACGAGGCGGGAACGGGGCTCCTCTGGATGTGGGCGGGACCCTCGTGATTCCTCTCGAGTGGAGACGGCTAGGTCGGGCAACTTCTTGATTTGCACCAAGGGTGTGAAGGACCCTTTCGAAGTTCCAGAGGTGAGGTGTGATCAGCCTCGAGACGCCTCAGCGGAAATGGGCCTCATCTCGCCTGGAGGGGAGAACCTCCTGGATTTTCTCGAGTTGCGGCAGGTCTTCTCGAGTTACGACGGGGACCTCAGGGACCCGCTCTGGTGGCCTCAGGAAAGGCCAGTCCCCATGCGAGTTGCTAGGGGACCTCTCGGGATTCCTCTCCCGTCCATGCCGGGGCCTCAGTCCTTGTGTGGAGTCGGGGCCGGAACCTGAGGATTCCTCTCCAGTGTTGCCATGGATCTTGGGGTGCTTCTGAGTCTCCCCAGGGGAGTCAGGCCTCGTCTCGAGTGGGGGCATGCACGTGCGCTTTCCTCCCGAGCTGCAGCAGTAGTGTCACGCTTCCTGTCACGTGGATCAAGGGATCTGTGGCTTTCCCTCGAGGCTGTCCCTCGAGGCTTTCCCGCGAGGCTTTCCCACAGGGCTGTGCCACGTGCCACCTTGGTGGGAGTCGATCCTCGGCGTGAAAGACGAGCCGGTGAAGGGAAAAGAGGTTCCTCTGGAATGGACTGAGACATCTGGGGGACTCTTGGAATGGTGGCACGACCCTGGAGTTCCTCTCGCCGTTCCTGTTGAGAGGGCCTCCTCTTGAGATGCGACGGGAACGCCGGGAACTCTTTCAGACGAAGCAGGGAAAGGATCCCTCATCTCGAGCTACGAGGCGGAAACGGGGCTCCTCTGGATGTGGGCGGGACCCTCGTGATTCCTCTCGATTGGAGACGGCTATGTCGGGGAACTTCTTGATTTGCACCAAGGGTGTGAAGGACCCTTTCGAAGTTCCAGAGGGGAGGTGTGATCAGCCTCGAGACGCCTCAGCGGAAATGGGCCTCATCTCGCCTGGAGGGGAGAACCTCCTGGATTTTCTCGAGTTGCGGCAGGTCTTCTCGAGTTACGACGGGGACCTCAGGGACCCGCTCTGGTGGCCTCAGGAAAGGCCAGTCCCCATGCGAGTTGCTAGGGGACCTCTCGGGATTCCTCTCCCGTCCATGCCGGGGCCTCAGTCCTTGTGTGGAGTCGGGGCCGGAACCTGAGGATTCCTCTCCAGTGTTGCCATGGATCTTGGGGTGCTTCTGAGTCTCCCCAGGGGAGTCAGGCCTCGTCTCGAGTGGGGGCATGCACGTGCGCTTTCCTCCCGAGCTGCAGCAGTAGTGTCACGCTTCCTGTCACGTGGATGAAGGGATCTGTGGCTTTCCCTCGAGGCTGTCCCTCGAGGCTTTCCCGCGAGGCTTTCCCACAGGGCTGTGCCACGTGCCACCTTGGTGGGTGTCGATCCTCGGCGTGAAAGACGAGCCGGTGAAGGGAAAAGAGGTTCCTCTGGAATGGACTGAGACATCTGGGGGACTCTTGGAATGGTGGCACGACCCTGGAGTTCCTCTCGCCGTTCCTGTTGAGAGGGCCTCCTCTTGAGATGCGACGGGAACGCCGGGAACTCTTTCAGACGAAGCAGGGAAAGGATCCCTCATCTCGAGCTACGAGGCGGAAACGGGGCTCCTCTGGATGTGGGCGGGACCCTCGTGATTCCTCTCGAGTGGAGACGGCTAGGTCGGGCAACTTCTTGATTTGCACCAAGGGTGTGAAGGACCCTTTCGAAGTTCCAGAGGTGAGGTGTGATCAGCCTCGAGACGCCTCAGCGGAAATGGGCCTCATCTCGCCTGGAGGGGAGAACCTCCTGGATTTTCTCGAGTTGCGGCAGGTCTTCTCGAGTTACGACGGGGACCTCAGGGACCCGCTCTGGTGGCCTCAGGAAAGGCCAGTCCCCATGCGAGTTGCTAGGGGACCTCTCGGGATTCCTCTCCCGTCCATGCCGGGGCCTCAGTCCTTGTGTGGAGTCGGGGCCGGAACCTGAGGATTCCTCTCCAGTGTTGCCATGGATCTTGGGGTGCTTCTGAGTCTCCCCAGGGGAGTCAGGCCTCGTCTCGAGTGGGGGCATGCACGTGCGCTTTCCTCCCGAGCTGCAGCAGTAGTGTCACGCTTCCTGTCACGTGGATCAAGGGATCTGTGGCTTTCCCTCGAGGCTGTCCCTCGAGGCTTTCCCACGAGGCTTTCCCACAGGGCTGTGCCACGTGCCACCTTGGTGGGAGTCGATCCTCGGCGTGAAAGACGAGCCGGTGAAGGGAAAAGAGGTTCCTCTGGAATGGACTGAGACATCTGGGGGACTCTTGGAATGGTGGCACGACCCTGGAGTTCCTCTCGCCGTTCCTGTTGAGAGGGCCTCCTCTTGAGATGCAACGGGAATGCCGGGAACTCTTTCCCGACGAAGCAGGGAAAGGATCCCACATCTCGAGCTATGAGGCGGAAACGGGGCTCCTCTGGATGTGGGCGGGACCCTCGTGATTCCTCTCGAGTGGAGACGGCTAGGTCGGGGAACTTCTTGATTTGCACCAAGGGTGTGAAGGACCCTTTCGAAGTTCCAGAGGTGAGGTGTGATCAGCCTCGAGACGCCTCAGCGGAAATGGGCCTCATCTCGCCTGGAGGGGAGAACCTCCTGGATTTTCTCGAGTTGCGGCAGGTCTTCTCGAGTTACGACGGGGACCTCAGGGACCCGCTCTGGTGGCCTCAGGAAAGGCCAGTCCCCATGCGAGTTGCTAGGGGACCTCTCGGGATTCCTCTCCCGTCCATGCCGGGGCCTCAGTCCTTGTGTGGAGTCGGGGCCGGAACCTGAGGATTCCTCTCCAGTGTTGCCATGGATCTTGGGGTGCTTCTGAGTCTCCCCAGGGGAGTCAGGCCTCGTCTCGAGTGGGGGCATGCACGTGCGCTTTCCTCCCGAGCTGCAGCAGTAGTGTCACGCTTCCTGTCACGTGGATCAAGGGATCTGTGGCTTTCCCTCGAGGCTGTCCCTCGAGGCTTTCCCACGAGGCTTTCCCACAGGGCTGTGCCACGTGCCACCTTGGTGGGAGTCGATCCTCGGCGTGAAAGACGAGCCGGTGAAGGGAAAAGAGGTTCCTCTGGAATGGACTGAGACATCTGGGGGACTCTTGGAATGGTGGCACGACCCTGGAGTTCCTCTCGCCGTTCCTGTTGAGAGGGCCTCCTCTTGAGATGCAACGGGAACGCCGGGAACTCTTTCCCGACGAAGCAGGGAAAGGATCCCACATCTCGAGCTACGAGGCGGAAACGGGGCTCCTCTGGATGTGGGCGGGACCCTCGTGATTCCTCTCGAGTGGAGACGGCTAGGTCGGGGAACTTCTTGATTTGCACCAAGGGTGTGAAGGACCCTTTCGAAGTTCCAGAGGTGAGGTGTGATCAGCCTCGAGACGCCTCAGCGGAAATGGGCCTCATCTCGCCTGGAGGGGAGAACCTCCTGGATTTTCTCGAGTTGCGGCAGGTCTTCTCGAGTTACGACGGGGACCTCAGGGACCCGCTCTGGTGGCCTCAGGAAAGGCCAGTCCCCATGCGAGTTGCTAGGGGACCTCTCGGGATTCCTCTCCCGTCCATGCCGGGGCCTCAGTCCTTGTGTGGAGTCGGGGCCGGAACCTGAGGATTCCTCTCCAGTGTTGCCATGGATCTTGGGGTGCTTCTGAGTCTCCCCAGGGGAGTCAGGCCTCGTCTCGAGTGGGGGCATGCACGTGCGCTTTCCTCCCGAGCTGCAGCAGTAGTGTCACGCTTCCTGTCACGTGGATCAAGGGATCTGTGGCTTTCCCTCGAGGCTGTCCCACGAGGCTTTCCCGCGAGGCTTTCCCACAGGGCTGTGCCACGTGCCACCTTGGTGGGAGTCGATCCTCGGCGTGAAAGACGAGCCGGTGAAGGGAAAAGAGGTTCCTCTGGAATGGACTGAGACATCTGGGGGACTCTTGGAATGGTGGCACGACCCTGGAGTTCCTCTCGCCGTTCCTGTTGAGAGGGCCTCCTCTTGAGATGCGACGGGAACGCCGGGAACTCTTTCCCGACGAAGCAGGGAAAGGATCCCTCATCTCGAGCTACGAGGCGGAAACGGGGCTCCTCTGGATGTGGGCGGGACCCTCGTGATTCCTCTCGAGTGGAGACGGCTAGGTCGGGCAACTTCTTGATTTGCACCAAGGGTGTGAAGGACCCTTTCGAAGTTCCAGAGGTGAGGTGTGATCAGCCTCGAGACGCCTCAGCGGAAATGGGCCTCATCTCGCCTGGAGGGGAGAACCTCCTGGATTTTCTCGAGTTGCGGCAGGTCTTCTCGAGTTACGACGGGGACCTCAGGGACCCGCTCTGGTGGCCTCAGGAAAGGCCAGTCCCCATGCGAGTTGCTAGGGGACCTCTCGGGATTCCTCTCCCGTCCATGCCGGGGCCTCAGTCCTTGTGTGGAGTCGGGGCCGGAACCTGAGGATTCCTCTCCAGTGTCGCCATGGATCTTGGGGTGCTTCTGAGTCTCCCCAGGGGAGTCAGGCCTCGTCTCGAGTGGGGGCATGCACGTGCGCTTTCCTCCCGAGCTGCAGCAGTAGTGTCACGCTTCCTGTCACGTGGATCAAGGGATCTGTGGCTTTCCCTCGAGGCTGTCCCTCGAGGCTTTCCCACGAGGCTTTCCCACAGGGCTGTGCCACGTGCCACCTTGGTGGGAGTCGATCCTCGGCGTGTAAGACGAGCCGGTGAAGGGAAAAGAGGTTCCTCTGGAATGGACTGAGACATCTGGGGGACTCTTGGAATGGTGGCACGACCCTGGAGTTCCTCTCGCCGTTCCTGTTGAGAGGGCCTCCTCTTCACATGCGACGGGAACGCCGGGAACTCTTTCCCGACGAAGCAGGGAAAGGATCCCTCATCTCGAGCTACGAGGCGGAAACGGGGCTCCTCTGGATGTGGGCGGGACCCTCGTGATTCCTCTCGAGTGGAGACGGCTAGGTCGGGGAACTTCTTGATTTGCACCAAGGGTGTGAAGGACCCTTTCGAAGTTCCAGAGGTGAGGTGTGATCAGCCTCGAGACGCCTCAGCGGAAATGGGCCTCATCTCGCCTGGAGGGGAGAACCTCCTGGATTTTCTCGAGTTGCGGCAGGTCTTCTCGAGTTACGACGGGGACCTCAGGGACCCGCTCTGGTGGCCTCAGGAAAGGCCAGTCCCCATGCGAGTTGCTAGGGGACCTCTCGGGATTCCTCTCCCGTCCATGCCGGGGCCTCAGTCCTTGTGTGGAGTCAGGGCCGGAACCTGAGGATTCCTCTCCAGTGTTGCCATGGATGTTGGGGTGCTTCTGAGTCTCCCCAGGGGAGTCAGGCCTCGTCTCGAGTGGGGGCATGCACGTGCGCTTTCCTCCCGAGCTGCAGCAGTAGTGTCACGCTTCCTGTCACGTGGATCAAGGGATCTGTGGCTTTCCCTCGAGGCTGTCCCTCGAGGCTTTCCCACGAGGCTTTCCCACAGGGCTGTGCCACGTGCCACCTTGGTGGGAGTCGATCCTCGGCGTGAAAGACGAGCCGGTGAAGGGAAAAGAGGTTCCTCTGGAATGGACTGAGACATCTGGGGGACTCTTGGAATGGTGGCACGACCCTGGAGTTCCTCTCGCCGTTCCTGTTGAGAGGGCCTCCTCTTGAGATGCGACGGGAACGCCGGGAACTCTTTCAGACGAAGCAGGGAAAGGATCCCTCATCTCGAGCTACGAGGCGGAAACGGGGCTCCTCTGGATGTGGGCGGGACCCTCGTGATTCCTCTCGAGTGGAGACGGCTAGGTCGGGCAACTTCTTGATTTGCACCAAGGGTGTGAAGGACCCTTTCGAAGTTCCAGAGGTGAGGTGTGATCAGCCTCGAGACGCCTCAGCGGAAATGGGCCTCATCTCGCCTGGAGGGGAGAACCTCCTGGATTTTCTCGAGTTGCGGCAGGTCTTCTCGAGTTACGACGGGGACCTCAGGGACCCGCTCTGGTGGCCTCAGGAAAGGCCAGTCCCCATTCGAGTTGCTAGGGGACCTCTCGGGATTCCTCTCCCGTCCATGCCGGGGCCTCAGTCCTTGTGTGGAGTCGGGGCCGGAACCTGAGGATTCCTCTCCAGTGTTGCCATGGATCTTGGGGTGCTTCTGAGTCTCCCCAGGGGAGTCAGGCCTCGTCTCGAGTGGGGGCATGCACGTGCGCTTTCCTCCCGAGCTGCAGCAGTAGTGTCACGCTTCCTGTCACGTGGATCAAGGGATCTGTGGCTTTCCCTCGAGGCTGTCCCTCGAGGCTTTCCCGCGAGGCTTTCCCACAGGGCTGTGCCACGTGCCACCTTGGTGGGAGTCGATCCTCGGCGTGAAAGACGAGCCGGTGAAGGGAAAAGAGGTTCCTCTGGAATGGACTGAGACATCTGGGGGACTCTTGGAATGGTGGCACGACCCTGGAGTTCCTCTCGCCGTTCCTGTTGAGAGGGCCTCCTCTTCACATGCGACGGGAACGCCGGGAACTCTTTCAGACGAAGCAGGGAAAGGATCCCTCATCTCGAGCTACGAGGCGGAAACGGGGCTCCTCTGGATGTGGGCGGGACCGTCGTGATTCCTCTCGAGTGGAGACGGCTAGGTCGGGCAACTTCTTGATTTGCACCAAGGGTGTGAAGGACCCTTTCGAAGTTCCAGAGGTGAGGTGTGATCAGCCTCGAGACGCCTCAGCGGAAATGGGCCTCATCTCGCCTGGAGGGGAGAACCTCCTGGATTTTCTCGAGTTGCGGCAGGTCTTCTCGAGTTACGACGGCGACCTCAGGGACCCGCTCTGGTGGCCTCAGGAAAGGCCAGTCCCCATGCGAGTTGCTAGGGGACCTCTCGGGATTCCTCTCCCGTCCATGCCGGGGCCTCAGTCCTTGTGTGGAGTCGGGGCCGGAACCTGAGGATTCCTCTCCAGTGTTGCCATGGATCTTGGGGTGCTTCTGAGTCTCCCCAGGGGAGTCAGGCCTCGTCTCGAGTGGGGGCATGCACGTGCGCTTTCCTCCCGAGCTGCAGCAGTAGTGTCACGCTTCCTGTCACGTGGATCAAGGGATCTGTGGCTTTCCCTCGAGGCTGTCCCTCGAGGCTTTCCCACGAGGCTTTCCCACAGGGCTGTGCCACGTGCCACCTTGGTGGGAGTCGATCCTCGGCGTGAAAGACGAGCCGGTGAAGGGAAAAGAGGTTCCTCTGGAATGGACTGAGACATCTGGGGGACTCTTGGAATGGTGGCACGACCCTGGAGTTCCTCTCGCCGTTCCTGTTGAGAGGGCCTCCTCTTGAGATGCGACGGGAACGCCGGGAACTCTTTCCCGACGAAGCAGGGAAAGGATCCCTCATCTCGAGCTACGAGGTGGAAACGGGGCTCCTCTGGATGTGGGCGGGACCCTCGTGATTCCTCTCGAGTGGAGACGGCTAGGTCGGGGAAGTTCTTGATTTGCACCAAGGGTGTGAAGGACCCTTTCGAAGTTCCAGAGGTGAGGTGTGATCAGCCTCGAGACGCCTCAGCGGAAATGGGCCTCATCTCGCCTGGAGGGGAGAACCTCCTGGATTTTCTCGAGTTGCGGCAGGTCTTCTCGAGTTACGACGGGGACCTCAGGGACCCGCTCTGGTGGCCTCAGGAAAGGCCAGTCCCCATGCGAGTTGCTAGGGGACCTCTCGGGATTCCTCTCCCGTCCATGCCGGGGCCTCAGTCCTTGTGTGGAGTCGGGGCCGGAACCTGAGGATTCCTCTCCAGTGTTGCCATGGATCTTGGGGTGCTTCTGAGTCTCCCCAGGGGAGTCAGGCCTCGTCTCGAGTGGGGGCATGCACGTGCGCTTTCCTCCCGAGCTGCAGCAGTAGTGTCACGCTTCCTGTCACGTGGATCAAGGGATCTGTGGCTTTCCCTCGAGGCTGTCCCTCGAGGCTTTCCCACGAGGCTTTCCCACAGGGCTGTGCCACGTGCCACCTTGGTGGGAGTCGATCCTCGGCGTGAAAGACGAGCCGGTGAAGGGAAAAGAGGTTCCTCTGGAATGGACTGAGACATCTGGGGGACTCTTGGAATGGTGGCACGACCCTGGAGTTCCTCTCGCCGTTCCTGTTGAGAGGGCCTCCTCTTCACATGCGACGGGAACGCCGGGAACTCTTTCCCGACGAAGCAGGGAAAGGATCCCTCATCTCGAGCTACGAGGTGGAAACGGGGCTCCTCTGGATGTGGGCGGGACCCTCGTGATTCCTCTCGAGTGGAGACGGCTAGGTCGGGGAAGTTCTTGATTTGCACCAAGGGTGTGAAGGACCCTTTCGAAGTTCCAGAGGTGAGGTGTGATCAGCCTCGAGACGCCTCAGCGGAAATGGGCCTCATCTCGCTTGGAGGGGAGAACCTCCTGGATTTTCTCGAGTTGCGGCAGGTCTTCTCGAGTTACGACGGGGACCTCAGGGACCCGCTCTGGTGGCCTCAGGAAAGGCCAGTCCCCATGCGAGTTGCTAGGGGACCTCTCGGGATTCCTCTCCCGTCCATGCCGGGGCCTCAGTCCTTGTGTGGAGTCGGGGCCGGAACCTGAGGATTCCTCTCCAGTGTTGCCATGGATCTTGGGGTGCTTCTGAGTCTCCCCAGGGGAGTCAGGCCTCGTCTCGAGTGGGGGCATGCACGTGCGCTTTCCTCCCGAGCTGCAGCAGTAGTGTCACGCTTCCTGTCACGTGGATCAAGGGATCTGTGGCTTTCCCTCGAGGCTGTCCCTCGAGGCTTTCCCACGAGGCTTTCCCACAGGGCTGTGCCACGTGCCACCTTGGTGGGAGTCGATCCTCGGCGTGAAAGACGAGCCGGTGAAGGGAAAAAAGGTTCCTCTGGAATGGACTGAGACATCTGGGGGACTCTTGGAATGGTGGCACGACCCTGGAGTTCCTCTCGCCGTTCTTGTTGAGAGGGCCTCCTCTTCACATGCGACGGGAACGCCGGGAACTCTTTCCCGACGAAGCAGGGAAAGGATCCCTCATCTCGACCTACGAGGTGGAAACGGGGCTCCTCTGGATGTGGGCGGGACCCTCGTGATTCCTCTCGAGTGGAGACGGCTAGGTCGGGGAAGTTCTTGATTTGCACCAAGGGTGTGAAGGACCCTTTCGAAGTTCCAGAGGTGAGGTGTGATCAGCCTCGAGACGCCTCAGCGGAAATGGGCCTCATCTTGCCTGGAGGGGAGAACCTCCTGGATTTTCTCGAGTTGCGGCAGGTCTTCTCGAGTTACGACGGGGACCTCAGGGACCCGCTCTGGTGGCCTCAGGAAAGGCCAGTCCCCATGCGAGTTGCTAGGGGACCTCTCGGGATTCCTCTCCCGTCCATGCCGGGGCCTCAGTCCTTGTGTGGAGTCGGGGCCGGAACCTGAGGATTCCTCTCCAGTGTTGCCATGGATCTTGGGGTGCTTCTGAGTCTCCCCAGGGGAGTCAGGCCTCGTCTCGAGTGGGGGCATGCACCTGCGCTTTCCTCCCGAGCTGCAGCAGTAGTGTCACGCTTCCTGTCACGTGGATCAAGGGATCTGTGGCTTTCCCTCGAGGCTGTCCCTCGAGGCTTTCCCACGAGGCTTTCCCACAGGGCTGTGCCACGTGCCACCTTGGTGGGAGTCGATCCTCGGCGTGAAAGACGAGCCGGTGAAGGGAAAAGAGGTTCCTCTGGAATGGACTGAGACATCTGGGGGACTCTTGGAATGGTGGCACGACCCTGGAGTTCCTCTCGCCGTTCCTGTTGAGAGGGCCTCCTCTTCACATGCGACGGGAACACCGGGAACTCTTTCCCGACGAAGCAGGGAAAGGATCCCTCATCTCGAGCTACGAGGTGGAAACGGGGCTCCTCTGGATGTGGGCGGGACCCTCGTGATTCCTCTCGAGTGGAGACGGCTAGGTCGGGGAAGTTCTTGATTTGCACCAAGGGTGTGAAGGACCCTTTCGAAGTTCCAGAGGTGAGGTGTGATCAGCCTCGAGACGCCTCAGCGGAAATGGGCCTCATCTCGCCTGGAGGGGAGAACCTCCTGGATTTTCTCGAGTTGCGGCAGGTCTTCTCGAGTTACGACGGGGACGTCAGGGACCCGCTCTGGTGGCCTCAGGAAAGGCCAGTCCCCATGCGAGTTGCTAGGGGACCTCTCGGGATTCCTCTCCCGTCCATGCCGGGGCCTCAGTCCTTGTGTGGAGTCGGGGCCGGAACCTGAGGATTCCTCTCCAGTGTTGCCATGGATCTTGGGGTGCTTCTGAGTCTCCCCAGGGGAGTCAGGCCTCGTCTCGAGTGGGGGCATGCACGTGCGCTTTCCTCCCGAGCTGCAGCAGTAGTGTCACGCTTCCTGTCACGTGGATCAAGGGATCTGTGGCTTTCCCTCGAGGCTGTCCCTCGAGGCTTTCCCGCGAGGCTTTCCCACAGGGCTGTGCCACGTGCCACCTTGGTGGGAGTCGATCCTCGGCGTGAAAGACGAGCCGGTGAAGGGAAAAGAGGTTCCTCTGGAATGGACTGAGACATCTGGGGGACTCTTGGAATGGTGGCACGACCCTGGAGTTCCTCTCGCCGTTCCTGTTGAGAGGGCCTCCTCTTGAGATGCGACGGGAACGCCGGGAACTCTTTCAGACGAAGCAGGGAAAGGATCCCTCATCTCGAGCTACGAGGCGGAAACGGGGCTCCTCTGGATGTGGGCGGGACCCTCGTGATTCCTCTCGAGTGGAGACGGCTAGGTCGGGCAACTTCTTGATTTGCACCAAGGGTGTGAAGGACCCTTTCGAAGTTCCAGAGGTGAGGTGTGATCAGCCTCGAGACGCCTCAGCGGAAATGGGCCTCATCTCGCCTGGAGGGGAGAACCTCCTGGATTTTCTCGAGTTGCGGCAGGTCTTCTCGAGTTACGACGGGGACCTCAGGGACCCGCTCTGGTGGCCTCAGGAAAGGCCAGTCCCCATGCGAGTTGCTAGGGGACCTCTCGGGATTCCTCTCCCGTCCATGCCGGGGCCTCAGTCCTTGTGTGGAGTCGGGGCCGGAACCTGAGGATTCCTCTCCAGTGTTGCCATGGATCTTGGGGTGCTTCTGAGTCTCCCCAGGGGAGTCAGGCCTCGTCTCGAGTGGGGGCATGCACGTGCGCTTTCCTCCCGAGCTGCAGCAGTAGTGTCACGCTTCCTGTCACGTGGATCAAGGGATCTGTGGCTTTCCCTCGAGGCTGTCCCTCGAGGCTTTCCCGCGAGGCTTTCCCACAGGGCTGTGCCACGTGCCACCTTGGTGGGAGTCGATCCTCGGCGTGAAAGACGAGCCGGTGAAGGGAAAAGAGGTTCCTCTGGAATGGACTGAGACATCTGGGGGACTCTTGGAATGGTGGCACGACCCTGGAGTTCCTCTCGCGTTCCTGTTGAGAGGGCCTCCTCTTCACATGCGACGGGAACGCCGGGAACTCTTTCAGACGAAGCCGGGAAAGGATCCCTCATCTCGAGCTACGAGGCGGAAACGGGGCTCCTCTGGATGTGGGCGGGACCGTCGTGATTCCTCTCGAGTGGAGACGGCTAGGTCGGGCAACTTCTTGATTTGCACCAAGGGTGTGAAGGACCCTTTCGAAGTTCCAGAGGTGAGGTGTGATCAGCCTCGAGACGCCTCAGCGGAAATGGGCCTCATCTCGCCTGGAGGGGAGAACCTCCTGGATTTTCTCGAGTTGCGGCAGGTCTTCTCGAGTTACGACGGGGACCTCAGGGACCCGCTCTGGTGGCCTCAGGAAAGGCCAGTCCCCATGCGAGTTGCTAGGGGACCTCTCGGGATTCCTCTCCCGTCCATGCCGGGGCCTCAGTCCTTGTGTGGAGTCGCGGCCGGAACCTGAGGATTCCTCTCCAGTGTTGCCATGGATCTTGGGGTGCTTCTGAGTCTCCCCAGGGGAGTCAGGCCTCGTCTCGAGTGGGGGCATGCACGTGCGCTTTCCTCCCGAGCTGCAGCAGTAGTGTCACGCTTCCTGTCACGTGGATCAAGGGATCTGTGGCTTTCCCTCGAGGCTGTCCCTCGAGGCTTTCCCACGAGGCTTTCCCACAGGGCTGTGCCACGTGCCACCTTGGTGGGAGTCGATCCTCGGCATGAAAGACGAGCCGGTGAAGGGAAAAGAGGTTCCTCTGGAATGGACTGAGACATCTGGGGGACTCTTGGAATGGTGGCACGACCCTGGAGTTCCTCTCGCCGTTCCTGTTGAGAGGGCCTCCTCTTGAGATGCGACGGGAACGCCGGGAACTCTTTCCCGACGAAGCAGGGAAAGGATCCCTCATCTCGAGCTACGAGGCGGAAACGGGGCTCCTCTGGATGTGGGCGGGACCCTCGTGATTCCTCTCGAGTGGAGACGGCTAGGTCGGGGAAGTTCTTGATTTGCACCAAGGGTGTGAAGGACCCTTTCGAAGTTCCAGAGGTGAGGTGTGATCAGCCTCGAGACGCCTCAGCGGAAATGGGCCTCATCTCGCCTGGAGGGGAGAACCTCCTGGATTTTCTCGAGTTGCGGCAGGTCTTCTCGAGTTACGACGGGGACCTCAGGGACCCGCTCTGGTGGCCTCAGGAAAGGCCAGTCCCCATGCGAGTTGCTAGGGGACCTCTCGGGATTCCTCTCCCGTCCATGCCGGGGCCTCAGTCCTTGTGTGGAGTCGGGGCCGGAACCTGAGGATTCCTCTCCAGTGTTGCCATGGATCTTGGGGTGCTTCTGAGTCTCCCCAGGGGAGTCAGGCCTCGTCTCGAGTGGGGGCATGCACGTGCGCTTTCCTCCCGAGCTGCAGCAGTAGTGTCACGCTTCCTGTCACGTGGATCAAGGGATCTGTGGCTTTCCCTCGAGGCTGTCCCTCGAGGCTTTCCCACGAGGCTTTCCCACAGGGCTGTGCCACGTGCCACCTTGGTGGGAGTCGATCCTCGGCGTGAAAGACGAGCCGGTGAAGGGAAAAGAGGTTCCTCTGGAATGGACTGAGACATCTGGGGGACTCTTGGAATGGTGGCACGACCCTGGAGTTCCTCTCGCCGTTCCTGTTGAGAGGGCCTCCTCTTCACATGCGACGGGAACGCCGGGAACTCTTTCCCGACGAAGCAGGGAAAGGATCCCTCATCTCGAGCTACGAGGTGGAAACAGGGCTCCTCTGGATGTGGGCGGGACCCTCGTGATTCCTCTCGAGTGGAGACGGCTAGGTCGGGGAAGTTCTTGATTTGCACCAAGGGTGTGAAGGACCCTTTCGAAGTTCCAGAGGTGAGGTGTGATCAGCCTCGAGACGCCTCAGCGGAAATGGGCCTCATCTCGCCTGGAGGGGAGAACCTCCTGGATTTTCTCGAGTTGCGGCAGGTCTTCTCGAGTTACGACGGGGACCTCAGGGACCCGCTCTGGTGGCCTCAGGAAAGGCCAGTCCCCATGCGAGTTGCTAGGGGACCTCTCGGGATTCCTCTCCCGTCCATGCCGGGGCCTCAGTCCTTGTGTGGAGTCGGGGCCGGAACCTGAGGATTCCTCTCCAGTGTTGCCATGGATCTTGGGGTGCTTCTGAGTCTCCCCAGGGGAGTCAGGCCTCGTCTCGAGTGGGGGCATGCACGTGCGCTTTCCTCCCGAGCTGCAGCAGTAGTGTCACGCTTCCTGTCACGTGGATCAAGGGATCTGTGGCTTTCCCTCGAGGCTGTCCCTCGAGGCTTTCCCGCGAGGCTTTCCCACAGGGCTGTGCCACGTGCCACCTTGGTGGGAGTCGATCCTCGGCGTGAAAGACGAGCCGGTGAAGGGAAAAGAGGTTCCTCTGGAATGGACTGAGACATCTGGGGGACTCTTGGAATGGTGGCACGACCCTGGAGTTCCTCTCGCCGTTCCTGTTGAGAGGGCCTCCTCTTCACATGCGACGGGAACGCCGGGAACTCTTTCAGACGAAGCAGGGAAAGGATCCCTCATCTCGAGCTACGAGGCGGAAACGGGGCTCCTCTGGATGTGGGCGGGACCGTCGTGATTCCTCTCGAGTGGAGACGGCTAGGTCGGGCAACTTCTTGATTTGCACCAAGGGTGTGAAGGACCCTTTCGAAGTTCCAGAGGTGAGGTGTGATCAGCCTCGAGACGCCTCAGCGGAAATGGGCCTCATCTCGCCTGGAGGGGAGAACCTCCTGGATTTTCTCGAGTTGCGGCAGGTCTTCTCGAGTTACGACGGGGACCTCAGGGACCCGCTCTGGTGGCCTCAGGAAAGGCCAGTCCCCATGCGAGTTGCTAGGGGACCTCTCGGGATTCCTCTCCCGTCCATGCCGGGGCCTCAGTCCTTGTGTGGAGTCGGGGCCGGAACCTGAGGATTCCTCTCCAGTGTTGCCATGGATCTTGGGGTGCTTCTGAGTCTCCCCAGGGGAGTCAGGCCTCGTCTCGAGTGGGGGCATGCACGTGCGCTTTCCTCCCGAGCTGCAGCAGTAGTGTCACGCTTCCTGTCACGTGGATCAAGGGATCTGTGGCTTTCCCTCGAGGCTGTCCCTCGAGGCTTTCCCGCGAGGCTTTCCCACAGGGCTGTGCCACGTGCCACCTTGGTGGGAGTCGATCCTCGGCGTGAAAGACGAGCCGGTGAAGGGAAAAGAGGTTCCTCTGGAATGGACTGAGACATCTGGGGGACTCTTGGAATGGTGGCACGACCCTGGAGTTCCTCTCGCCGTTCCTGTTGAGAGGGCCTCCTCTTCACATGCGACGGGAACGCCGGGAACTCTTTCAGACGAAGCAGGGAAAGGATCCCTCATCTCGAGCTACGAGGCGGAAACGGGGCTCCTCTGGATGTGGGCGGGACCGTCGTGATTCCTCTCGAGTGGAGACGGCTAGGTCGGGCAACTTCTTGATTTGCACCAAGGGTGTGAAGGACCCTTTCGAAGTTCCAGAGGTGAGGTGTGATCAGCCTCGAGACGCCTCAGCGGAAATGGGCCTCATCTCGCCTGGAGGGGAGAACCTCCTGGATTTTCTCGAGTTGCGGCAGGTCTTCTCGAGTTACGACGGGGACCTCAGGGACCCGCTCTGGTGGCCTCAGGAAAGGCCAGTCCCCATGCGAGTTGCTAGGGGACCTCTCGGGATTCCTCTCCCGTCCATGCCGGGGCCTCAGTCCTTGTGTGGAGTCGGGGCCGGAACCTGAGGATTCCTCTCCAGTGTTGCCATGGATCTTGGGGTGCTTCTGAGTCTCCCCAGGGGAGTCAGGCCTCGTCTCGAGTGGGGTCATGCACGTGCGCTTTCCTCCCGAGCTGCAGCAGTAGTGTCACGCTTCCTGTCACGTGGATCAAGGGATCTGTGGCTTTCCCTCGAGGCTGTCCCTCGAGGCTTTCCCGCGAGGCTTTCCCACAGGGCTGTGCCACGTGCCACCTTGGTGGGAGTCGATCCTCGGCGTGAAAGACGAGCCGGTGAAGGGAAAAGAGGTTCCTCTGGAATGGACTGAGACATCTGGGGGACTCTTGGAATGGTGGCACGACCCTGGAGTTCCTCTCGCCGTTCCTGTTGAGAGGGCCTCCTCTTGAGATGCGACGGGAACGCCGGGAACTCTTTCAGACGAAGCAGGGAAAGGATCCCTCATCTCGAGCTACGAGGCGGAAACGGGGCTCCTCTGGATGTGGGCGGGACCCTCGTGATTCCTCTCGAGTGGAGACGGCTAGGTCGGGCAACTTCTTGATTTGCACCAAGGGTGTGAAGGACCCTTTCGAAGTTCCAGAGGTGAGGTGTGATCAGCCTCGAGACGCCTCAGCGGAAATGGGCCTCATCTCGCCTGGAGGGGAGAACCTCCTGGATTTTCTCGAGTTGCGGCAGGTCTTCTCGAGTTACGACGGGGACCTCAGGGACCCGCTCTGGTGGCCTCAGGAAAGGCCAGTCCCCATGCGAGTTGCTAGGGGACCTCTCGGGATTCCTCTCCCGTCCATGCCGGGGCCTCAGTCCTTGTGTGGAGTCGGGGCCGGAACCTGAGGATTCCTCTCCAGTGTTGCCATGGATCTTGGGGTGCTTCTGAGTCTCCCCAGGGGAGTCAGGCCTCGTCTCGAGTGGGGGCATGCACGTGCGCTTTCCTCCCGAGCTGCAGCAGTAGTGTCACGCTTCCTGTCACGTGGATCAAGGGATCTGTGGCTTTCCCTCGAGGCTGTCCCTCGAGGCTTTCCCGCGAGGCTTTCCCACAGGGCTGTGCCACGTGCCACCTTGGTGGGAGTCGATCCTCGGCGTGAAAGACGAGCCGGTGAAGGGAAAAGAGGTTCCTCTGGAATGGACTGAGACATCTGGGGGACTCTTGGAATGGTGGCACGACCCTGGAGTTCCTCTCGCCGTTCCTGTTGAGAGGGCCTCCTCTTCACATGCGACGGGAACGCCGGGAACTCTTTCAGACGAAGCAGGGAAAGGATCCCTCATCTCGAGCTACGAGGCGGAAACGGGGCTCCTCTGGATGTGGGCGGGACCGTCGTGATTCCTCTCGAGTGGAGACGGCTAGGTCGGGCAACTTCTTGATTTGCACCAAGGGTGTGAAGGACCCTTTCGAAGTTCCAGAGGTGAGGTGTGATCAGCCTCGAGACGCCTCAGCGGAAATGGGCCTCATCTCGCCTGGAGGGGAGAACCTCCTGGATTTTCTCGAGTTGCGGCAGGTCTTCTCGAGTTACGACGGGGACCTCAGGGACCCGCTCTGGTGGCCTCAGGAAAGGCCAGTCCCCATGCGAGTTGCTAGGGGACCTCTCGGGATTCCTCTCCCGTCCATGCCGGGGCCTCAGTCCTTGTGTGGAGTCGGGGCCGGAACCTGAGGATTCCTCTCCAGTGTTGCCATGGATCTTGGGGTGCTTCTGAGTCTCCCCAGGGGAGTCAGGCCTCGTCTCGAGTGGGGGCATGCACGTGCGCTTTCCTCCCGAGCTGCAGCAGTAGTGTCACGCTTCCTGTCACGTGGATCAAGGGATCTGTGGCTTTCCCTCGAGGCTGTCCCTCGAGGCTTTCCCACGAGGCTTTCCCACAGGGCTGTGCCACGTGCCACCTTGGTGGGAGTCGATCCTCGGCGTGAAAGACGAGCCGGTGAAGGGAAAAGAGGTTCCTCTGGAATGGACTGAGACATCTGGGGGACTCTTGGAATGGTGGCACGACCCTGGAGTTCCTCTCGCCGTTCCTGTTGAGAGGGCCTCCTCTTGAGATGCGACGGGAACGCCGGGAACTCTTTCCCGACGAAGCAGGGAAAGGATCCCTCATCTCGAGCTACGAGGTGGAAACGGGGCTCCTCTGGATGTGGGCGGGACCCTCGTGATTCCTCTCGAGTGGAGACGGCTAGGTCGGGGAAGTTCTTGATTTGCACCAAGGGTGTGAAGGACCCTTTCGAAGTTCCAGAGGTGAGGTGTGATCAGCCTCGAGACGCCTCAGCGGAAATGGGCCTCATCTCGCCTGGAGGGGAGAACCTCCTGGATTTTCTCGAGTTGCGGCAGGTCTTCTCGAGTTACGACGGGGACCTCAGGGACCCGCTCTGGTGGCCTCAGGAAAGGCCAGTCCCCATGCGAGTTGCTAGGGGACCTCTCGGGATTCCTCTCCCGTCCATGCCGGGGCCTCAGTCCTTGTGTGGAGTCGGGGCCGGAACCTGAGGATTCCTCTCCAGTGTTGCCATGGATCTTGGGGTGCTTCTGAGTCTCCCCAGGGGAGTCAGGCCTCGTCTCGAGTGGGGGCATGCACCTGCGCTTTCCTCCCGAGCTGCAGCAGTAGTGTCACGCTTCCTGTCACGTGGATCAAGGGATCTGTGGCTTTCCCTCGAGGCTGTCCCTCGAGGCTTTCCCACGAGGCTTTCCCACAGGGCTGTGCCACGTGCCACCTTGGTGGGAGTCGATCCTCGGCGTGAAAGACGAGCCGGTGAAGGGAAAAGAGGTTCCTCTGGAATGGACTGAGACATCTGGGGGACTCTTGGAATGGTGGCACGACCCTGGAGTTCCTCTCGCCGTTCCTGTTGAGAGGGCCTCCTCTTCACATGCGACGGGAACGCCGGGAACTCTTTCCCGACGAAGCAGGGAAAGGATCCCTCATCTCGAGCTACGAGGCGGAAACGGGGCTCCTCTGGATGTGGGCGGGACCCTCGTGATTCCTCTCGAGTGGAGACGGCTAGGTCGGGGAAGTTCTTGATTTGCACCAAGGGTGTGAAGGACCCTTTCGAAGTTCCAGAGGTGAGGTGTGATCAGCCTCGAGACGCCTCAGCGGAAATGGGCCTCATCTCGCCTGGAGGGGAGAACCTCCTGGATTTTCTCGAGTTGGGCAGGTCTTCTCGAGTTACGACGGGGACCTCAGGGACCCGCTCTGGTGGCCTCAGGAAAGGCCAGTCCCCATGCGAGTTGCTAGGGGACCTCTCGGGATTCCTCTCCCGTCCATGCCGGGGCCTCAGTCCTTGTGTGGAGTCGGGGCCGGAACCTGAGGATTCCTCTCCAGTGTTGCCATGGATCTTGGGGTGCTTCTGAGTCTCCCCAGGGGAGTCAGGCCTCGTCTCGAGTGGGGGCATGCACGTGCGCTTTCCTCCCGAGCTGCAGCAGTAGTGTCACGCTTCCTGTCACGTGGATCAAGGGATCTGTGGCTTTCCCTCGAGGCTGTCCCTCGAGGCTTTCCCACGAGGCTTTCCCACAGGGCTGTGCCACGTGCCACCTTGGTGGGAGTCGATCCTCGGCGTGAAAGACGAGCCGGTGAAGGGAAAAGAGGTTCCTCTGGAATGGACTGAGACATCTGGGGGACTCTTGGAATGGTGGCACGACCCTGGAGTTCCTCTCGCCGTTCCTGTTGAGAGGGCTTCCTCTTCACATGCGACGGGAACGCCGGGAACTCTTTCCCGACGAAGCAGGGAAAGGATCCCTCATCTCGAGCTACGAGGCGGAAACGGGGCTACTCTGGATGTGGGCGGGACCCTCGTGATTCCTCTCGAGTGGAGACGGCTAGGTCGGGGAACTTCTTGATTTGCACCAAGGGTGTGAAGGACCCTTTCGAAGTTCCAGAGGTGAGGTGTGTTCAGCCTCGAGACTCCTCAGCGGAAATGGGCCTCATCTCGCCTGGAGGGGAGAACCTCCTGGATTTTCTCGAGTTGCGGCAGGTCTTCTCGAGTTACGACGGGGACCTCAGGGACCCGCTCTGGTGGCCTCAGGAAAGGCCAGTCCCCATGCGAGTTGCTAGGGGACCTCTCGGGATTCCTCTCCCGTCCATGCCGGGGCCTCAGTCCTTGTGTGGAGTCGGGGCCGGAACCTGAGGATTCCTCTCCAGTGTTGCCATGGATCTTGGGGTGCTTCTGAGTCTCCCCAGGGGAGTCAGGCCTCGTCTCGAGTGGGGGCATGCACGTGCGCTTTCCTCCCGAGCTGCAGCAGTAGTGTCACGCTTCCTGTCACGTGGATCAAGGGATCTGTGGCTTTCCCTCGAGGCTGTCCCTCGAGGCTTTCCCACGAGGCTTTCCCACAGGGCTGTGCCACGTGCCACCTTGGTGGGAGTCGATCCTCGGCGTGAAAGACGAGCCGGTGAAGGGAAAAGAGGTTCCTCTGGAATGGACTGAGACATCTGGGGGACTCTTGGAATGGTGGCACGACCCTGGAGTTCCTCTCGCCGTTCCTGTTGAGAGGGCCTCCTCTTGAGATGCGACGGGAACGCCGGGAACTCTTTCCCGACGAAGCAGGGAAAGGATCCCTCATCTCGAGCTACGAGGCGGAAACGGGGCTCCTCTGGATGTGGGCGGGACCCTCGTGATTCCTCTCGAGTGGAGACGGCTAGGTCGGGGAACTTCTTGATTTGCACCAAGGGTGTGAAGGACCCTTTCGAAGTTCCAGAGGTGAGGTGTGATCAGCCTCGAGACGCCTCAGCGGAAATGGGCCTCATCTCGCCTGGAGGGGAGAACCTCCTGGATTTTCTCGAGTTGCGGCAGGTCTTCTCGAGTTACGACGGGGACCTCAGGGACCCGCTCTGGTGGCCTCAGGAAAGGCCAGTCCCCATGCGAGTTGCTAGGGGACCTCTCGGGATTCCTCTCCCGTCCATGCCGGGGCCTCAGTCCTTGTGTGGAGTCGGGGCCGGAACCTGAGGATTCCTCTCCAGTGTTGCCATGGATCTTGGGGTGCTTCTGAGTCTCCCCAGGGGAGTCAGGCCTCGTCTCGAGTGGGGGCATGCACGTGCGCTTTCCTCCCGAGCTGCAGCAGTAGTGTCACGCTTCCTGTCACGTGGATCAAGGGATCTGTGGCTTTCCCTCCAGGCTGTCCCTCGAGGCTTTCCCACGAGGCTTTCCCACAGGGCTGTGCCACGTGCCACCTTGGTGGGAGTCGATCCTCGGCGTGAAAGACGAGCCGGTGAAGGGAAAAGAGGTTCCTCTGGAATGGACTGAGACATCTGGGGGACTCTTGGAATGGTGGCACGACCCTGGAGTTCCTCTCGCCGTTCCTGTTGAGAGGGCCTCCTCTTGAGATGCGACGGGAACGCCGGGAACTCTTTCCCGACGAAGCAGGGAAAGGATCCCTCATCTCGAGCTACGAGGTGGAAACGGGGCTCCTCTGGATGTGGGCGGGACCCTCGTGATTCCTCTCGAGTGGAGACGGCTAGGTCGGGGAAGTTCTTGATTTGCACCAAGGGTGTGAAGGACCCTTTCGAAGTTCCAGAGGTGAGGTGTGATCAGCCTCGAGACGCCTCAGCGGAAATGGGCCTCATCTCGCCTGGAGGGGAGAACCTCCTGGATTTTCTCGAGTTGCGGCAGGTCTTCTCGAGTTACGACGGGGACCTCAGGGACCCGCTCTGGTGGCCTCAGGAAAGGCCAGTCCCCATGCGAGTTGCTAGGGGACCTCTCGGGATTCCTCTCCCGTCCATGCCGGGGCCTCAGTCCTTGTGTGGAGTCGGGGCCGGAACCTGAGGATTCCTCTCCAGTGTTGCCATGGATCTTGGGGTGCTTCTGAGTCTCCCCAGGGGAGTCAGGCCTCGTCTCGAGTGGGGGCATGCACCTGCGCTTTCCTCCCGAGCTGCAGCAGTAGTGTCACGCTTCCTGTCACGTGGATCAAGGGATCTGTGGCTTTCCCTCGAGGCTGTCCCTCGAGGCTTTCCCACGAGGCTTTCCCACAGGGCTGTGCCACGTGCCACCTTGGTGGGAGTCGATCCTCGGCGTGAAAGACGAGCCGGTGAAGGGAAAAGAGGTTCCTCTGGAATGGACTGAGACATCTGGGGGACTCTTGGAATGGTGGCACGACCCTGGAGTTCCTCTCGCCGTTCCTGTTGAGAGGGCCTCCTCTTCACATGCGACGGGAACGCCGGGAACTCTTTCCCGACGAAGCAGGGAAAGGATCCCTCATCTCGAGCTACGAGGCGGAAACGGGGCTCCTCTGGATGTGGGCGGGACCCTCGTGATTCCTCTCGAGTGGAGACGGCTAGGTCGGGGAAGTTCTTGATTTGCACCAAGGGTGTGAAGGACCCTTTCGAAGTTCCAGAGGTGAGGTGTGATCAGCCTCGAGACGCCTCAGCGGAAATGGGCCTCATCTCGCCTGGAGGGGAGAACCTCCTGGATTTTCTCGAGTTGGGCAGGTCTTCTCGAGTTACGACGGGGACCTCAGGGACCCGCTCTGGTGGCCTCAGGAAAGGCCAGTCCCCATGCGAGTTGCTAGGGGACCTCTCGGGATTCCTCTCCCGTCCATGCCGGGGCCTCAGTCCTTGTGTGGAGTCGGGGCCGGAACCTGAGGATTCCTCTCCAGTGTTGCCATGGATCTTGGGGTGCTTCTGAGTCTCCCCAGGGGAGTCAGGCCTCGTCTCGAGTGGGGGCATGCACGTGCGCTTTCCTCCCGAGCTGCAGCAGTAGTGTCACGCTTCCTGTCACGTGGATCAAGGGATCTGTGGCTTTCCCTCGAGGCTGTCCCTCGAGGCTTTCCCACGAGGCTTTCCCACAGGGCTGTGCCACGTGCCACCTTGGTGGGAGTCGATCCTCGGCGTGAAAGACGAGCCGGTGAAGGGAAAAGAGGTTCCTCTGGAATGGACTGAGACATCTGGGGGACTCTTGGAATGGTGGCACGACCCTGGAGTTCCTCTCGCCGTTCCTGTTGAGAGGGCTTCCTCTTCACATGCGACGGGAACGCCGGGAACTCTTTCCCGACGAAGCAGGGAAAGGATCCCTCATCTCGAGCTACGAGGCGGAAACGGGGCTACTCTGGATGTGGGCGGGACCCTCGTGATTCCTCTCGAGTGGAGACGGCTAGGTCGGGGAACTTCTTGATTTGCACCAAGGGTGTGAAGGACCCTTTCGAAGTTCCAGAGGTGAGGTGTGTTCAGCCTCGAGACTCCTCAGCGGAAATGGGCCTCATCTCGCCTGGAGGGGAGAACCTCCTGGATTTTCTCGAGTTGCGGCAGGTCTTCTCGAGTTACGACGGGGACCTCAGGGACCCGCTCTGGTGGCCTCAGGAAAGGCCAGTCCCCATGCGAGTTGCTAGGGGACCTCTCGGGATTCCTCTCCCGTCCATGCCGGGGCCTCAGTCCTTGTGTGGAGTCGGGGCCGGAACCTGAGGATTCCTCTCCAGTGTTGCCATGGATCTTGGGGTGCTTCTGAGTCTCCCCAGGGGAGTCAGGCCTCGTCTCGAGTGGGGGCATGCACGTGCGCTTTCCTCCCGAGCTGCAGCAGTAGTGTCACGCTTCCTGTCACGTGGATCAAGGGATCTGTGGCTTTCCCTCGAGGCTGTCCCTCGAGGCTTTCCCACGAGGCTTTCCCACAGGGCTGTGCCACGTGCCACCTTGGTGGGAGTCGATCCTCGGCGTGAAAGACGAGCCGGTGAAGGGAAAAGAGGTTCCTCTGGAATGGACTGAGACATCTGGGGGACTCTTGGAATGGTGGCACGACCCTGGAGTTCCTCTCGCCGTTCCTGTTGAGAGGGCCTCCTCTTGAGATGCGACGGGAACGCCGGGAACTCTTTCCCGACGAAGCAGGGAAAGGATCCCTCATCTCGAGCTACGAGGCGGAAACGGGGCTCCTCTGGATGTGGGCGGGACCCTCGTGATTCCTCTCGAGTGGAGACGGCTAGGTCGGGGAACTTCTTGATTTGCACCAAGGGTGTGAAGGACCCTTTCGAAGTTCCAGAGGTGAGGTGTGATCAGCCTCGAGACGCCTCAGCGGAAATGGGCCTCATCTCGCCTGGAGGGGAGAACCTCCTGGATTTTCTCGAGTTGCGGCAGGTCTTCTCGAGTTACGACGGGGACCTCAGGGACCCGCTCTGGTGGCCTCAGGAAAGGCCAGTCCCCATGCGAGTTGCTAGGGGACCTCTCGGGATTCCTCTCCCGTCCATGCCGGGGCCTCAGTCCTTGTGTGGAGTCGGGGCCGGAACCTGAGGATTCCTCTCCAGTGTTGCCATGGATCTTGGGGTGCTTCTGAGTCTCCCCAGGGGAGTCACGCCTCGTCTCGAGTGGGGGCATGCACGTGCGCTTTCCTCCCGAGCTGCAGCAGTAGTGTCACGCTTCCTGTCACGTGGATCAAGGGATCTGTGGCTTTCCCTCCAGGCTGTCCCTCGAGGCTTTCCCACGAGGCTTTCCCACAGGGCTGTGCCACGTGCCACCTTGGTGGGAGTCGATCCTCGGCGTGAAAGACGAGCCGGTGAAGGGAAAAGAGGTTCCTCTGGAATGGACTGAGACATCTGGGGGACTCTTGGAATGGTGGCACGACCCTGGAGTTCCTCTCGCCGTTCCTGTTGAGAGGGCCTCCTCTTCACATGCGACGGGAACGCCGGGAACTCTTTCCCGACGAAGCAGGGAAAGGATCCCTCATCTCGAGCTACGAGGCGGAAACGGGGCTCCTCTGGATGTGGGCGGGACCCTCGTGATTCCTCTCGAGTGGAGACGGCTAGGTCGGGGAACTTCTTGATTTGCACCAAGGGTGTGAAGGACCCTTTCGAAGTTCCAGAGGTGAGGTGTGATCAGCCTCGAGACGCCTCAGCGGAAATGGGCCTCATCTCGCCTGGAGGGGAGAACCTCCTGGATTTTCTCGAGTTGCGGCAGGTCTTCTCGAGTTACGACGGGGACCTCAGGGACCCGCTCTGGTGGCCTCAGGAAAGGCCAGTCCCCATGCGAGTTGCTAGGGGACCTCTCGGGATTCCTCTCCCGTCCATGCCGGGGCCTCAGTCCTTGTGTGGAGTCGGGGCCGGAACCTGAGGATTCCTCTCCAGTGTTGCCATGGATCTTGGGGTGCTTCTGAGTCTCCCCAGGGGAGTCAGGCCTCGTCTCGAGTGGGGGCATGCACCTGCGCTTTCCTCCCGAGCTGCAGCAGTAGTGTCACGCTTCCTGTCACGTGGATCAAGGGATCTGTGGCTTTCCCTCGAGGCTGTCCCTCGAGGCTTTCCCACGAGGCTTTCCCACAGGGCTGTGCCACGTGCCACCTTGGTGGGAGTCGATCCTCGGCGTGAAAGACGAGCCGGTGAAGGGAAAAGAGGTTCCTCTGGAATGGACTGAGACATCTGGGGGACTCTTGGAATGGTGGCACGACCCTGGAGTTCCTCTCGCCGTTCCTGTTGAGAGGGCCTCCTCTTCACATGCGACGGGAACGCCGGGAACTCTTTCCCGACGAAGCAGGGAAAGGATCCCTCATCTCGAGCTACGAGGCGGAAACGGGGCTCCTCTGGATGTGGGCGGGACCCTCGTGATTCCTCTCGAGTGGAGACGGCTAGGTCGGGGAAGTTCTTGATTTGCACCAAGGGTGTGAAGGACCCTTTCGAAGTTCCAGAGGTGAGGTGTGATCAGCCTCGAGACGCCTCAGCGGAAATGGGCCTCATCTCGCCTGGAGGGGAGAACCTCCTGGATTTTCTCGAGTTGGGCAGGTCTTCTCGAGTTACGACGGGGACCTCAGGGACCCGCTCTGGTGGCCTCAGGAAAGGCCAGTCCCCATGCGAGTTGCTAGGGGACCTCTCGGGATTCCTCTCCCGTCCATGCCGGGGCCTCAGTCCTTGTGTGGAGTCGGGGCCGGAACCTGAGGATTCCTCTCCAGTGTTGCCATGGATCTTGGGGTGCTTCTGAGTCTCCCCAGGGGAGTCAGGCCTCGTCTCGAGTGGGGGCATGCACGTGCGCTTTCCTCCCGAGCTGCAGCAGTAGTGTCACGCTTCCTGTCACGTGGATCAAGGGATCTGTGGCTTTCCCTCGAGGCTGTCCCTCGAGGCTTTCCCACGAGGCTTTCCCACAGGGCTGTGCCACGTGCCACCTTGGTGGGAGTCGATCCTCGGCGTGAAAGACGAGCCGGTGAAGGGAAAAGAGGTTCCTCTGGAATGGACTGAGACATCTGGGGGACTCTTGGAATGGTGGCACGACCCTGGAGTTCCTCTCGCCGTTCCTGTTGAGAGGGCTTCCTCTTCACATGCGACGGGAACGCCGGGAACTCTTTCCCGACGAAGCAGGGAAAGGATCCCTCATCTCGAGCTACGAGGCGGAAACGGGGCTACTCTGGATGTGGGCGGGACCCTCGTGATTCCTCTCGAGTGGAGACGGCTAGGTCGGGGAACTTCTTGATTTGCACCAAGGGTGTGAAGGACCCTTTCGAAGTTCCAGAGGTGAGGTGTGTTCAGCCTCGAGACTCCTCAGCGGAAATGGGCCTCATCTCGCCTGGAGGGGAGAACCTCCTGGATTTTCTCGAGTTGCGGCAGGTCTTCTCGAGTTACGACGGGGACCTCAGGGACCCGCTCTGGTGGCCTCAGGAAAGGCCAGTCCCCATGCGAGTTGCTAGGGGACCTCTCGGGATTCCTCTCCCGTCCATGCCGGGGCCTCAGTCCTTGTGTGGAGTCGGGGCCGGAACCTGAGGATTCCTCTCCAGTGTTGCCATGGATCTTGGGGTGCTTCTGAGTCTCCCCAGGGGAGTCAGGCCTCGTCTCGAGTGGGGGCATGCACGTGCGCTTTCCTCCCGAGCTGCAGCAGTAGTGTCACGCTTCCTGTCACGTGGATCAAGGGATCTGTGGCTTTCCCTCGAGGCTGTCCCTCGAGGCTTTCCCACGAGGCTTTCCCACAGGGCTGTGCCACGTGCCACCTTGGTGGGAGTCGATCCTCGGCGTGAAAGACGAGCCGGTGAAGGGAAAAGAGGTTCCTCTGGAATGGACTGAGACATCTGGGGGACTCTTGGAATGGTGGCACGACCCTGGAGTTCCTCTCGCCGTTCCTGTTGAGAGGGCCTCCTCTTGAGATGCGACGGGAACGCCGGGAACTCTTTCCCGACGAAGCAGGGAAAGGATCCCTCATCTCGAGCTACGAGGCGGAAACGGGGCTCCTCTGGATGTGGGCGGGACCCTCGTGATTCCTCTCGAGTGGAGACGGCTAGGTCGGGGAACTTCTTGATTTGCACCAAGGGTGTGAAGGACCCTTTCGAAGTTCCAGAGGTGAGGTGTGATCAGCCTCGAGACGCCTCAGCGGAAATGGGCCTCATCTCGCCTGGAGGGGAGAACCTCCTGGATTTTCTCGAGTTGCGGCAGGTCTTCTCGAGTTACGACGGGGACCTCAGGGACCCGCTCTGGTGGCCTCAGGAAAGGCCAGTCCCCATGCGAGTTGCTAGGGGACCTCTCGGGATTCCTCTCCCGTCCATGCCGGGGCCTCAGTCCTTGTGTGGAGTCGGGGCCGGAACCTGAGGATTCCTCTCCAGTGTTGCCATGGATCTTGGGGTGCTTCTGAGTCTCCCCAGGGGAGTCAGGCCTCGTCTCGAGTGGGGGCATGCACCTGCGCTTTCCTCCCGAGCTGCAGCAGTAGTGTCACGCTTCCTGTCACGTGGATCAAGGGATCTGTGGCTTTCCCTCGAGGCTGTCCCTCGAGGCTTTCCCACGAGGCTTTCCCACAGGGCTGTGCCACGTGCCACCTTGGTGGGAGTCGATCCTCGGCGTGAAAGACGAGCCGGTGAAGGGAAAAGAGGTTCCTCTGGAATGGACTGAGACATCTGGGGGACTCTTGGAATGGTGGCACGACCCTGGAGTTCCTCTCGCCGTTCCTGTTGAGAGGGCCTCCTCTTGAGATGCGACGGGAACGCCGGGAACTCTTTCAGACGAAGCAGGGAAAGGATCCCTCATCTCGAGCTACGAGGCGGAAACGGGGCTCCTCTGGATGTGGGCGGGACCCTCGTGATTCCTCTCGAGTGGAGACGGCTAGGTCGGGCAACTTCTTGATTTGCACCAAGGGTGTGAAGGACCCTTTCGAAGTTCCAGAGGTGAGGTGTGATCAGCCTCGAGACGCCTCAGCGGAAATGGGCCTCATCTCGCCTGGAGGGGAGAACCTCCTGGATTTTCTCGAGTTGCGGCAGGTCTTCTCGAGTTACGACGGGGACCTCAGGGACCCGCTCTGGTGGCCTCAGGAAAGGCCAGTCCCCATGCGAGTTGCTAGGGGACCTCTCGGGATTCCTCTCCCGTCCATGCCGGGGCCTCAGTCCTTGTGTGGAGTCGGGGCCGGAACCTGAGGATTCCTCTCCAGTGTTGCCATGGATCTTGGGGTGCTTCTGAGTCTCCCCAGGGGAGTCAGGCCTCGTCTCGAGTGGGGGCATGCACGTGCGCTTTCCTCCCGAGCTGCAGCAGTAGTGTCACGCTTCCTGTCACGTGGATCAAGGGATCTGTGGCTTTCCCTCGAGGCTGTCCCTCGAGGCTTTCCCGCGAGGCTTTCCCACAGGGCTGTGCCACGTGCCACCTTGGTCGGAGTCGATCCTCGGCGTGAAAGACGAGCCGGTGAAGGGAAAAGAGGTTCCTCTGGAATGGACTGAGACATCTGGGGGACTCTTGGAATGGTGGCACGACCCTGGAGTTCCTCTCGCCGTTCCTGTTGAGAGGGCCTCCTCTTCACATGCGACGGGAACGCCGGGAACTCTTTCAGACGAAGCAGGGAAAGGATCCCTCATCTCGAGCTACGAGGCGGAAACGGGGCTCCTCTGGATGTGGGCGGGACCGTCGTGATTCCTCTCGAGTGGAGACGGCTAGGTCGGGCAACTTCTTGATTTGCACCAAGGGTGTGAAGGACCCTTTCGAAGTTCCAGAGGTGAGGTGTGATCAGCCTCGAGACGCCTCAGCGGAAATGGGCCTCATCTCGCCTGGAGGGGAGAACCTCCTGGATTTTCTCGAGTTGCGGCAGGTCTTCTCGAGTTACGACGGGGACCTCAGGGACCCGCTCTGGTGGCCTCAGGAAAGGCCAGTCCCCATGCGAGTTGCTAGGGGACCTCTCGGGATTCCTCTCCCGTCCATGCCGGGGCCTCAGTCCTTGTGTGGAGTCGGGGCCGGAACCTGAGGATTCCTCTCCAGTGTTGCCATGGATCTTGGGGTGCTTCTGAGTCTCCCCAGGGGAGTCAGGCCTCGTCTCGAGTGGGGGCATGCACGTGCGCTTTCCTCCCGAGCTGCAGCAGTAGTGTCACGCTTCCTGTCACGTGGATCAAGGGATCTGTGGCTTTCCCTCGAGGCTGTCCCTCGAGGCTTTCCCACGAGGCTTTCCCACAGGGCTGTGCCACGTGCCACCTTGGTGGGAGTCGATCCTCGGCGTGAAAGACGAGCCGGTGAAGGGAAAAGAGGTTCCTCTGGAATGGACTGAGACATCTGGGGGACTCTTGGAATGGTGGCACGACCCTGGAGTTCCTCTCGCCGTTCCTGTTGAGAGGGCCTCCTCTTGAGATGCGACGGGAACGCCGGGAACTCTTTCCCGACGAAGCAGGGAAAGGATCCCTCATCTCGAGCTACGAGGTGGAAACGGGGCTCCTCTGGATGTGGGCGGGACCCTCGTGATTCCTCTCGAGTGGAGACGGCTAGGTCGGGGAACTTCTTGATTTGCACCAAGGGTGTGAAGGACCCTTTCGAAGTTCCAGAGGTGAGGTGTGATCAGCCTCGAGACGCCTCAGCGGAAATGGGCCTCATCTCGCCTGGAGGGGAGAACCTCCTGGATTTTCTCGAGTTGCGGCAGGTCTTCTCGAGTTACGACGGGGACCTCAGGGACCCGCTCTGGTGGCCTCAGGAAAGGCCAGTCCCCATGCGAGTTGCTAGGGGACCTCTCGGGATTCCTCTCCCGTCCATGCCGGGGCCTCAGTCCTTGTGTGGAGTCGGGGCCGGAACCTGAGGATTCCTCTCCAGTGTTGCCATGGATCTTGGGGTGCTTCTGAGTCTCCCCAGGGGAGTCAGGCCTCGTCTCGAGTGGGGGCATGCACCTGCGCTTTCCTCCCGAGCTGCAGCAGTAGTGTCACGCTTCCTGTCACGTGGATCAAGGGATCTGTGGCTTTCCCTCGAGGCTGTCCCTCGAGGCTTTCCCACGAGGCTTTCCCACAGGGCTGTGCCACGTGCCACCTTGGTGGGAGTCGATCCTCGGCGTGAAAGACGAGCCGGTGAAGGGAAAAGAGGTTCCTCTGGAATGGACTGAGACATCTGGGGGACTCTTGGAATGGTGGCACGACCCTGGAGTTCCTCTCGCCGTTCCTGTTGAGAGGGCCTCCTCTTCACATGCGACGGGAACGCCGGGAACTCTTTCCCGACGAAGCAGGGAAAGGATCCCTCATCTCGAGCTACGAGGCGGAAACGGGGCTCCTCTGGATGTGGGCGGGACCCTCGTGATTCCTCTCGAGTGGAGACGGCTAGGTCGGGGAAGTTCTTGATTTGCACCAAGGGTGTGAAGGACCCTTTCGAAGTTCCAGAGGTGAGGTGTGATCAGCCTCGAGACGCCTCAGCGGAAATGGGCCTCATCTCGCCTGGAGGGGAGAACCTCCTGGATTTTCTCGAGTTGGGCAGGTCTTCTCGAGTTACGACGGGGACCTCAGGGACCCGCTCTGGTGGCCTCAGGAAAGGCCAGTCCCCATGCGAGTTGCTAGGGGACCTCTCGGGATTCCTCTCCCGTCCATGCCGGGGCCCTCAGTCCTTGTGTGGAGTCGGGGCCGGAACCTGAGGATTCCTCTCCAGTGTTGCCATGGATCTTGGGGTGCTTCTGAGTCTCCCCAGGGGAGTCAGGCCTCGTCTCGAGTGGGGGCATGCACGTGCGCTTTCCTCCCGAGCTGCAGCAGTAGTGTCACGCTTCCTGTCACGTGGATCAAGGATCTGTGGCTTTCCCTCGAGGCTGTCCCTCGAGGCTTTCCCACGAGGCTTTCCCACAGGGCTGTGCCACGTGCCACCTTGGTGGGAGTCGATCCTCGGCGTGAAAGACGAGCCGGTGAAGGGAAAAGAGGTTCCTCTGGAATGGACTGAGACATCTGGGGGACTCTTGGAATGGTGGCACGACCCTGGAGTTCCTCTCGCCGTTCCTGTTGAGAGGGCTTCCTCTTCACATGCGACGGGAACGCCGGGAACTCTTTCCCGACGAAGCAGGGAAAGGATCCCTCATCTCGAGCTACGAGGCGGAAACGGGGCTACTCTGGATGTGGGCGGGACCCTCGTGATTCCTCTCGAGTGGAGACGGCTAGGTCGGGGAACTTCTTGATTTGCACCAAGGGTGTGAAGGACCCTTTCGAAGTTCCAGAGGTGAGGTGTGTTCAGCCTCGAGACTCCTCAGCGGAAATGGGCCTCATCTCGCCTGGAGGGGAGAACCTCCTGGATTTTCTCGAGTTGCGGCAGGTCTTCTCGAGTTACGACGGGGACCTCAGGGACCCGCTCTGGTGGCCTCAGGAAAGGCCAGTCCCCATGCGAGTTGCTAGGGGACCTCTCGGGATTCCTCTCCCGTCCATGCCGGGGCCTCAGTCCTTGTGTGGAGTCGGGGCCGGAACCTGAGGATTCCTCTCCAGTGTTGCCATGGATCTTGGGGTGCTTCTGAGTCTCCCCAGGGGAGTCAGGCCTCGTCTCGAGTGGGGGCATGCACGTGCGCTTTCCTCCCGAGCTGCAGCAGTAGTGTCACGCTTCCTGTCACGTGGATCAAGGGATCTGTGGCTTTCCCTCGAGGCTGTCCCTCGAGGCTTTCCCACGAGGCTTTCCCACAGGGCTGTGCCACGTGCCACCTTGGTGGGAGTCGATCCTCGGCGTGAAAGACGAGCCGGTGAAGGGAAAAGAGGTTCCTCTGGAATGGACTGAGACATCTGGGGGACTCTTGGAATGGTGGCACGACCCTGGAGTTCCTCTCGCCGTTCCTGTTGAGAGGGCCTCCTCTTGAGATGCGACGGGAACGCCGGGAACTCTTTCCCGACGAAGCAGGGAAAGGATCCCTCATCTCGAGCTACGAGGCGGAAACGGGGCTCCTCTGGATGTGGGCGGGACCCTCGTGATTCCTCTCGAGTGGAGACGGCTAGGTCGGGGAACTTCTGATTTGCACCAAGGGTGTGAAGGACCCTTTCGAAGTTCCAGAGGTGAGGTGTGATCAGCCTCGAGACGCCTCAGCGGAAATGGGCCTCATCTCGCCTGGAGGGGAGAACCTCCTGGATTTTCTCGAGTTGCGGCAGGTCTTCTCGAGTTACGACGGGGACCTCAGGGACCCGCTCTGGTGGCCTCAGGAAAGGCCAGTCCCCATGCGAGTTGCTAGGGGACCTCTCGGGATTCCTCTCCCGTCCATGCCGGGGCCTCAGTCCTTGTGTGGAGTCGGGGCCGGAACCTGAGGATTCCTCTCCAGTGTTGCCATGGATCTTGGGGTGCTTCTGAGTCTCCCCAGGGGAGTCACGCCTCGTCTCGAGTGGGGGCATGCACGTGCGCTTTCCTCCCGAGCTGCAGCAGTAGTGTCACGCTTCCTGTCACGTGGATCAAGGGATCTGTGGCTTTCCCTCCAGGCTGTCCCTCGAGGCTTTCCCACGAGGCTTTCCCACAGGGCTGTGCCACGTGCCACCTTGGTGGGAGTCGATCCTCGGCGTGAAAGACGAGCCGGTGAAGGGAAAAGAGGTTCCTCTGGAATGGACTGAGACATCTGGGGGACTCTTGGAATGGTGGCACGACCCTGGAGTTCCTCTCGCCGTTCCTGTTGAGAGGGCCTCCTCTTGAGATGCGACGGGAACGCCGGGAACTCTTTCCCGACGAAGCAGGGAAAGGATCCCTCATCTCGAGCTACGAGGTGGAAACGGGGCTCCTCTGGATGTGGGCGGGACCCTCGTGATTCCTCTCGAGTGGAGACGGCTAGGTCGGGGAAGTTCTTGATTTGCACCAAGGGTGTGAAGGACCCTTTCGAAGTTCCAGAGGTGAGGTGTGATCAGCCTCGAGACGCCTCAGCGGAATGGGCCTCATCTCGCCTGGAGGGGAGAACCTCCTGGATTTTCTCGAGTTGCGGCAGGTCTTCTCGAGTTACGACGGGGACCTCAGGGACCCGCTCTGGTGGCCTCAGGAAAGGCCAGTCCCCATGCGAGTTGCTAGGGGACCTCTCGGGATTCCTCTCCCGTCCATGCCGGGGCCTCAGTCCTTGTGTGGAGTCGGGGCCGGAACCTGAGGATTCCTCTCCAGTGTTGCCATGGATCTTGGGGTGCTTCTGAGTCTCCCCAGGGGAGTCAGGCCTCGTCTCGAGTGGGGGCATGCACCTGCGCTTTCCTCCCGAGCTGCAGCAGTAGTGTCACGCTTCCTGTCACGTGGATCAAGGGATCTGTGGCTTTCCCTCGAGGCTGTCCCTCGAGGCTTTCCCACGAGGCTTTCCCACAGGGCTGTGCCACGTGCCACCTTGGTGGGAGTCGATCCTCGGCGTGAAAGACGAGCCGGTGAAGGGAAAAGAGGTTCCTCTGGAATGGACTGAGACATCTGGGGGACTCTTGGAATGGTGGCACGACCCTGGAGTTCCTCTCGCCGTTCCTGTTGAGAGGGCCTCCTCTTCACATGCGACGGGAACGCCGGGAACTCTTTCCCGACGAAGCAGGGAAAGGATCCCTCATCTCGAGCTACGAGGCGGAAACGGGGCTCCTCTGGATGTGGGCGGGACCCTCGTGATTCCTCTCGAGTGGAGACGGCTAGGTCGGGGAAGTTCTTGATTTGCACCAAGGGTGTGAAGGACCCTTTCGAAGTTCCAGAGGTGAGGTGTGATCAGCCTCGAGACGCCTCAGCGGAAATGGGCCTCATCTCGCCTGGAGGGGAGAACCTCCTGGATTTTCTCGAGTTGGGCAGGTCTTCTCGAGTTACGACGGGGACCTCAGGGACCCGCTCTGGTGGCCTCAGGAAAGGCCAGTCCCCATGCGAGTTGCTAGGGGACCTCTCGGGATTCCTCTCCCGTCCATGCCGGGGCCTCAGTCCTTGTGTGGAGTCGGGGCCGGAACCTGAGGATTCCTCTCCAGTGTTGCCATGGATCTTGGGGTGCTTCTGAGTCTCCCCAGGGGAGTCAGGCCTCGTCTCGAGTGGGGGCATGCACGTGCGCTTTCCTCCCGAGCTGCAGCAGTAGTGTCACGCTTCCTGTCACGTGGATCAAGGGATCTGTGGCTTTCCCTCGAGGCTGTCCCTCGAGGCTTTCCCACGAGGCTTTCCCACAGGGCTGTGCCACGTGCCACCTTGGTGGGAGTCGATCCTCGGCGTGAAAGACGAGCCGGTGAAGGGAAAAGAGGTTCCTCTGGAATGGACTGAGACATCTGGGGGACTCTTGGAATGGTGGCACGACCCTGGAGTTCCTCTCGCCGTTCCTGTTGAGAGGGCCTCCTCTTCACATGCGACGGGAACGCCGGGAACTCTTTCCCGACGAAGCAGGGAAAGGATCCCTCATCTCGAGCTACGAGGCGGAAACGGGGCTCCTCTGGATGTGGGCGGGACCCTCGTGATTCCTCTCGAGTGGAGACGGCTAGGTCGGGGAACTTCTTGATTTGCACCAAGGGTGTGAAGGACCCTTTCGAAGTTCCAGAGGTGAGGTGTGATCAGCCTCGAGACGCCTCAGCGGAAATGGGCCTCATCTCGCCTGGAGGGGAGAACCTCCTGGATTTTCTCGAGTTGCGGCAGGTCTTCTCGAGTTACGACGGGGACCTCAGGGACCCGCTCTGGTGGCCTCAGGAAAGGCCAGTCCCCATGCGAGTTGCTAGGGGACCTCTCGGGATTCCTCTCCCGTCCATGCCGGGGCCTCAGTCCTTGTGTGGAGTCGGGGCCGGAACCTGAGGATTCCTCTCCAGTGTTGCCATGGATCTTGGGGTGCTTCTGAGTCTCCCCAGGGGAGTCACGCCTCGTCTCGAGTGGGGGCATGCACGTGCGCTTTCCTCCCGAGCTGCAGCAGTAGTGTCACGCTTCCTGTCACGTGGATCAAGGGATCTGTGGCTTTCCCTCCAGGCTGTCCCTCGAGGCTTTCCCACGAGGCTTTCCCACAGGGCTGTGCCACGTGCCACCTTGGTGGGAGTCGATCCTCGGCGTGAAAGACGAGCCGGTGAAGGGAAAAGAGGTTCCTCTGGAATGGACTGAGACATCTGGGGGACTCTTGGAATGGTGGCACGACCCTGGAGTTCCTCTCGCCGTTCCTGTTGAGAGGGCCTCCTCTTCACATGCGACGGGAACGCCGGGAACTCTTTCCCGACGAAGCAGGGAAAGGATCCCTCATCTCGAGCTACGAGGCGGAAACGGGGCTCCTCTGGATGTGGGCGGGACCCTCGTGATTCCTCTCGAGTGGAGACGGCTAGGTCGGGGAACTTCTTGATTTGCACCAAGGGTGTGAAGGACCCTTTCGAAGTTCCAGAGGTGAGGTGTGATCAGCCTCGAGACGCCTCAGCGGAAATGGGCCTCATCTCGCCTGGACGGGAGAACCTCCTGGATTTTCTCGAGTTGCGGCAGGTCTTCTCGAGTTACGACGGGGACCTCAGGGACCCGCTCTGGTGGCCTCAGGAAAGGCCAGTCCCCATGCGAGTTGCTAGGGGACCTCTCGGGATTCCTCTCCCGTCCATGCCGGGGCCTCAGTCCTTGTGTGGAGTCGGGGCCGGAACCTGAGGATTCCTCTCCAGTGTTGCCATGGATCTTGGGGTGCTTCTGAGTCTCCCCAGGGGAGTCAGGCCTCGTCTCGAGTGGGGGCATGCACCTGCGCTTTCCTCCCGAGCTGCAGCAGTAGTGTCACGCTTCCTGTCACGTGGATCAAGGGATCTGTGGCTTTCCCTCGAGGCTGTCCCTCGAGGCTTTCCCACGAGGCTTTCCCACAGGGCTGTGCCACGTGCCACCTTGGTGGGAGTCGATCCTCGGCGTGAAAGACGAGCCGGTGAAGGGAAAAGAGGTTCCTCTGGAATGGACTGAGACATCTGGGGGACTCTTGGAATGGTGGCACGACCCTGGAGTTCCTCTCGCCGTTCCTGTTGAGAGGGCCTCCTCTTCACATGCGACGGGAACGCCGGGAACTCTTTCCCGACGAAGCAGGGAAAGGATCCCTCATCTCGAGCTACGAGGCGGAAACGGGGCTCCTCTGGATGTGGGCGGGACCCTCGTGATTCCTCTCGAGTGGAGACGGCTAGGTCGGGGAAGTTCTTGATTTGCACCAAGGGTGTGAAGGACCCTTTCGAAGTTCCAGAGGTGAGGTGTGATCAGCCTCGAGACGCCTCAGCGGAAATGGGCCTCATCTCGCCTGGAGGGGAGAACCTCCTGGATTTTCTCGAGTTGGGCAGGTCTTCTCGAGTTACGACGGGGACCTCAGGGACCCGCTCTGGTGGCCTCAGGAAAGGCCAGTCCCCATGCGAGTTGCTAGGGGACCTCTCGGGATTCCTCTCCCGTCCATGCCGGGGCCTCAGTCCTTGTGTGGAGTCGGGGCCGGAACCTGAGGATTCCTCTCCAGTGTTGCCATGGATCTTGGGGTGCTTCTGAGTCTCCCCAGGGGAGTCAGGCCTCGTCTCGAGTGGGGGCATGCACGTGCGCTTTCCTCCCGAGCTGCAGCAGTAGTGTCACGCTTCCTGTCACGTGGATCAAGGGATCTGTGGCTTTCCCTCGAGGCTGTCCCTCGAGGCTTTCCCACGAGGCTTTCCCACAGGGCTGTGCCACGTGCCACCTTGGTGGGAGTCGATCCTCGGCGTGAAAGACGAGCCGGTGAAGGGAAAAGAGGTTCCTCTGGAATGGACTGAGACATCTGGGGGACTCTTGGAATGGTGGCACGACCCTGGAGTTCCTCTCGCCGTTCCTGTTGAGAGGGCTTCCTCTTCACATGCGACGGGAACGCCGGGAACTCTTTCCCGACGAAGCAGGGAAAGGATCCCTCATCTCGAGCTACGAGGCGGAAACGGGGCTACTCTGGATGTGGGCGGGACCCTCGTGATTCCTCTCGAGTGGAGACGGCTAGGTCGGGGAACTTCTTGATTTGCACCAAGGGTGTGAAGGACCCTTTCGAAGTTCCAGAGGTGAGGTGTGTTCAGCCTCGAGACTCCTCAGCGGAAATGGGCCTCATCTCGCCTGGAGGGGAGAACCTCCTGGATTTTCTCGAGTTGCGGCAGGTCTTCTCGAGTTACGACGGGGACCTCAGGGACCCGCTCTGGTGGCCTCAGGAAAGGCCAGTCCCCATGCGAGTTGCTAGGGGACCTCTCGGGATTCCTCTCCCGTCCATGCCGGGGCCTCAGTCCTTGTGTGGAGTCGGGGCCGGAACCTGAGGATTCCTCTCCAGTGTTGCCATGGATCTTGGGGTGCTTCTGAGTCTCCCCAGGGGAGTCAGGCCTCGTCTCGAGTGGGGGCATGCACGTGCGCTTTCCTCCCGAGCTGCAGCAGTAGTGTCACGCTTCCTGTCACGTGGATCAAGGGATCTGTGGCTTTCCCTCGAGGCTGTCCCTCGAGGCTTTCCCACGAGGCTTTCCCACAGGGCTGTGCCACGTGCCACCTTGGTGGGAGTCGATCCTCGGCGTGAAAGACGAGCCGGTGAAGGGAAAAGAGGTTCCTCTGGAATGGACTGAGACATCTGGGGGACTCTTGGAATGGTGGCACGACCCTGGAGTTCCTCTCGCCGTTCCTGTTGAGAGGGCCTCCTCTTGAGATGCGACGGGAACGCCGGGAACTCTTTCCCGACGAAGCAGGGAAAGGATCCCTCATCTCGAGCTACGAGGCGGAAACGGGGCTCCTCTGGATGTGGGCGGGACCCTCGTGATTCCTCTCGAGTGGAGACGGCTAGATCGGGGAACTTCTTGATTTGCACCAAGGGTGTGAAGGACCCTTTCGAAGTTCCAGAGGTGAGGTGTGATCAGCCTCGAGACGCCTCAGCGGAAATGGGCCTCATCTCGCCTGGAGGGGAGAACCTCCTGGATTTTCTCGAGTTGCGGCAGGTCTTCTCGAGTTACGACGGGGACCTCAGGGACCCGCTCTGGTGGCCTCAGGAAAGGCCAGTCCCCATGCGAGTTGCTAGGGGACCTCTCGGGATTCCTCTCCCGTCCATGCCGGGGCCTCAGTCCTTGTGTGGAGTCGGGGCCGGAACCTGAGGATTCCTCTCCAGTGTTGCCATGGATCTTGGGGTGCCTCTGAGTCTCCCCAGGGAAGTCAGGCCTCGTCTCGAGTGGGGGCATGCACGTGCGCTTTCCTCCCGAGCTGCAGCAGTAGTGTCACGCTTCCTGTCACGTGGATCAAGGGATCTGTGGCTTTCCCTCGAGGCTGTCCCCCGAGGCTTTCCCACAGGGCTGTGCCACGTGCCACCTTGGTGGGGGTCGATCCTCGGCGTGAAAGATGAGCCGGTGAAGGGAAAAGAGGTTACTCTGGAATGGACTGAGACATCTGGGGGACTCTTGGAATGGTGGCACGACCCTGGAGTTCCTCTCGCCGTTCCTGTTGAGAGGGCCTCCTCTTGAGATGCGACGGGAACGCCGGGAACTCTTTCCCGACGAAGCAGGGAAAGGATCCCTCATCTCGAGCTACGAGGCGGAAACGGGGCTCCTCTGGATGTGGGCGGGACCCTCGTGATTCCTCTCGAGTGGAGACGGTTATGTCGGGGAACTTCTTGATTTGCACCAAGGGTGTGAAGGACCCTTTCGAAGTTCCAGAGGTGAGGTGTGATCAGCCTCGAGACGCCTCAGCGGAAATGGGCCTCATCTCGCCTGGAGGGGAGAACCTCCTGGATTTTCTCGAGTTGCGGCAGGTCTTCTCGAGTTACGACGGGGACCTCAGGGACCCGCTCTGGTGGCCTCAGGAAAGGCCAGTCCCCATGCGAGTTGCTAGGGGACCTCTCGGGATTCCTCTCCCGTCCATGCCGGGGCCTCAGTCCTTGTGTGGAGTCGGGGCCGGAACCTGAGGATTCCTCTCCAGTGTTGCCATGGATCTTGGGGTGCTTCTGAGTCTCCCCAGGGGAGTCAGGCCTCGTCTCGAGTGGGGGCATGCACGTGCGCTTTCCTCCCGAGCTGCAGCAGTAGTGTCACGCTTCCTGTCACGTGGATCAAGGGATCTGTGGCTTTCCCTCGAGGCTGTCCCTCGAGGCTTTCCCACGAGGCTTTCCCACAGGGCTGTGCCACGTGCCACCTTGGTGGGAGTCGATCCTCGGCGTGAAAGACGAGCCGGTGAAGGGAAAAGAGGTTCCTCTGGAATGGACTGAGACATCTGGGGGACTCTTGGAATGGTGGCACGACCCTGGAGTTCCTCTCGCCGTTCCTGTTGAGAGGGCCTCCTCTTGAGATGCGACGGGAACGCCGGGAACTCTTTCCCGACGAAGCAGGGAAAGGATCCCTCATCTCGAGCTACGAGGCGGAAACGGGGCTCCTCTGGATGTGGGCGGGACCCTCGTGATTCCTCTCGAGTGGAGACGGCTAGATCGGGGAACTTCTTGATTTGCACCAAGGGTGTGAAGGACCCTTTCGAAGTTCCAGAGGTGAGGTGTGATCAGCCTCGAGACGCCTCAGCGGAAATGGGCCTCATCTCGCCTGGAGGGGAGAACCTCCTGGATTTTCTCGAGTTGCGGCAGGTCTTCTCGAGTTACGACGGGGACCTCAGGGACCCGCTCTGGTGGCCTCAGGAAAGGCCAGTCCCCATGCGAGTTGCTAGGGGACCTCTCGGGATTCCTCTCCCGTCCATGCCGGGGCCTCAGTCCTTGTGTGGAGTCGGGGCCGGAACCTGAGGATTCCTCTCCAGTGTTGCCATGGATCTTGGGGTGCCTCTGAGTCTCCCCAGGGAAGTCAGGCCTCGTCTCGAGTGGGGGCATGCACGTGCGCTTTCCTCCCGAGCTGCAGCAGTAGTGTCACGCTTCCTGTCACGTGGATCAAGGGATCTGTGGCTTTCCCTCGAGGCTGTCCCCCGAGGCTTTCCCACAGGGCTGTGCCACGTGCCACCTTGGTGGGGGTCGATCCTCGGCGTGAAAGATGAGCCGGTGAAGGGAAAAGAGGTTACTCTGGAATGGACTGAGACATCTGGGGGACTCTTGGAATGGTGGCACGACCCTGGAGTTCCTCTCGCCGTTCCTGTTGAGAGGGCCTCCTCTTGAGATGCGACGGGAACGCCGGGAACTCTTTCCCGACGAAGCAGGGAAAGGATCCCTCATCTCGAGCTACGAGGCGGAAACGGGGCTCCTCTGGATGTGGGCGGGACCCTCGTGATTCCTCTCGAGTGGAGACGGTTATGTCGGGGAACTTCTTGATTTGCACCAAGGGTGTGAAGGACCCTTTCGAAGTTCCAGAGGTGAGGTGTGATCAGCCTCGAGACGCCTCAGCGGAAATGGGCCTCATCTCGCCTGGAGGGGAGAACCTCCTGGATTTTCTCGAGTTGCGGCAGGTCTTCTCGAGTTACGACGGGGACCTCAGGGACCCGCTCTGGTGGCCTCAGGAAAGGCCAGTCCCCATGCGAGTTGCTAGGGGACCTCTCGGGATTCCTCTCCCGTCCATGCCGGGGCCTCAGTCCTTGTGTGGAGTCGGGGCCGGAACCTGAGGATTCCTCTCCAGTGTTGCCATGGATCTTGGGGTGCTTCTGAGTCTCCCCAGGGGAGTCAGGCCTCGTCTCGAGTGGGGTCATGCACGTGCGCTTTCCTCCCGAGCTGCAGCAGTAGTGTCACGCTTCCTGTCACGTGGATGAAGGGATCTGTGGCTTTCCCTCGAGGCTGTCCCTCGGGGCTTTCCCACGAGACTTTCCCACAGAGCTGTGCCACGTGCCACCTTGGTGGGAGTCGATCCTCGGCGTGAAAGACGAGCCGGTGAAGGGAAAAGAGGTTCCTCTGGAATGGACTGAGACATCTGGGGGACTCTTGGAATGGTGGCACGACCCTGGAGTTCCTCTCGCCGTTCCTGTTGAGAGGGCCTCCTCTTGAGATGCGACGGGAACGCCGGGAACTCTTTCCCGACGAAGCAGGGAAAGGATCCCTCATCTCGAGCTACGAGGCGGAAACGGGACTCCTCTGGATGTGGGCGGGACCCTCGTGATTCCTCTCGAGTGGAGACGGCTAGGTCGGGGAACTTCTTGATTTGCACCAAGGGTGTGAAGGACCCTTTCGAAGTTCCAGAGGTGAGGTGTGATCAGCCTGGAGACGCCTCAGCGGAAATGGGCCTCATCTCGCCTGGAGGGGAGAACCTCCTGGATTTTCTCGAGTTGCGGCAGGTCTTCTCGAGTTACGACGGGGACCTCAGGGACCCGCTCTGGTGGCCTCAGGAAAGGCCAGTCCCCATGCGAGTTGCTAGGGGACCTCTCGGGATTCCTCTCCCGTCCATGCCGGGGCCTCAGTCCTTGTGTGGAGTCGGGGCCGGAACCTGAGGATTCCTCTCCAGTGTTGCCATGGATCTTGGAGTGCTTCTGAGTCTCCCCAGGGGAGTCAGGCCTCGTCTCGAGTGGGGGCATGCACGTGCGCTTTCCTCCCGAGCTGCAGCAGTAGTGTCACGCTTCCTGTCGCGTGGATGAAGGGATCTGTGGCTTTCCCTCGAGGCTGTCCCTCGAGGCTTTCTCACGAGGCTTTCCCACAGAGCTGTGCCACGTGCCACCTTGGTGGGAGTCGATCCTCGGCGTGAAAGACGAGCCGGTGAAGGGAAAAGAGGTTCCTCTGGAATGGACTGAGACATCTGGGGGACTCTTGGAATGGTGACACGACCCTGGAGTTCCTCTCGCCGTTCCTGTTGAGAGGGCCTCCTCTTGAGATGCGACGGGAACGCCGGGAACTCTTTCCCGACGAAGCAGGGAAAGGATCCCTCATCTCGAGCTACGAGGCGGAAACGGGGCTCCTCTGGATGTGGGCGGGACCCTCGTGATTCCTCTCGAGTGGAGACGGCTAGGTTGGGGAACTTCTTGATTTGCACCAAGGGTGTGAAGGACCCTTTCGAAGTTCCAGAGCTGAGGTGTGATCAGCCTCGAGACGCCTCAGCGGAAATGGGCCTCATCTCGCCTGTAGGGGAGAACCTCCTGGATTTTCTCGAGTTGCGGCAGGTCTTCTCGAGTTACGACGGGGACCTCAGGGACCCGCTCTGGTGGCCTCAGGAAAGGCCAGTCCCCATGGGAGTTGCTAGGGGACCTCTCGGGATTCCTCTCCCGTCCATGCCGGGGCCTCAGTCCTTGTGTGGAGTCGGGGCCGGAACCTGAGGATTCCTCTCCAGTGTTGCCATGGATCTTGGGGTGCTTCTGAGTCTCCCCAGGGGAGTCAGGCCTCGTCTCGAGTGGGGGCATGCACGTGCGCTTTCCTCCCGAGCTGCAGCAGTAGTGTCACGCTTCCTGTCACGTGGATCAAGGGATCTGTGGCTTTCCCTCGAGGCTGTCCCTCGAGGCTTTCCCACGAGGCTTTCCACAGAGCTGTGCCACGTGCCACCTTGGTGGGAGTCGATCCTCGGCGTGAAAGACGAGCCGGTGAAGGGAAAAGAGGTTCCTCTGGAATGGACTGAGACATCTGGGGGACTCTTGGAATGGTGGCACGACCCTGGAGTTCCTCTCGCCGTTCCTGTTGAGAGGGCCTCCTCTTGAGATGCGACGGGAACGCCGGGAACTCTTTCCCGACGAAGCAGGGAAAGGATCCCTCATCTCGAGCTACGAGGCGGAAACGGGGCTCCTCTGGATGTGGGCGGGACCCTCGTGATTCCTCTCGAGTGGAGACGGCTAGGTCGGGGAACTTCTTGATTTGCACCAAGGGTGTGAAGGACCCTTTCGAAGTTCCAGAGGTGAGGTGTGATCAGCCTCGAGACGCCTCAGCGGAAATGGGCCTCATCTCGCCTGGAGGGGAGAACCTCCTGGATTTTCTCGAGTTGCGGCAGGTCTTCTCGAGTTACGACGGGGACCTCAGGGACCCGCTCTGGTGGCCTCAGGAAAGGCCAGTCCCCATGCGAGTTGCTAGGGGACCTCTCGGGATTCCTCTCCCGTCCATGCCGGGGCCTCAGTCCTTGTGTGGAGTCGGGGCCGGAACCTGAGGATTCCTCTCCAGTGTTGCCATGGATCTTGGGGTGCTTCTGAGTCTCCCCAGGGGAGTCAGGCCTCGTCTCGAGTGGGGGCATGCACGTGCGCTTTCCTCACGAGCTGCAGCAGTTGTGTCACGCTTCCTGTCACGTGGATGAAGGGATCTGTGGCTTTCCCTCGAGGCTGTCCCTCGAGGCTTTCTCACGAGGCTTTCCCACAGAGCTGTGCCACGTGCCACCTTAGTGGGAGTCGATCCTCGGCGTGAAAGACGAGCCGGTGAAGGGAAAAGAGGTTCCTCTGGAATGGACTGAGACATCTGGGGGACTCTTGGAATGGTGGCACGACCCTGGAGTTCCTCTCGCCGTTCCTGTTGAGAGGGCCTCCACTTGAGATGCGACGGGAACGCCGGGAACTCTTTCCCGACAAAGCAGGGAAAGGATCCCTCATCTCGAGCTACGAGGCGGAAACGGGGCTCCTCTGGATGTGGGCGGGACCCTCGTGATTCCTCTCGAGTGGAGACGGCTAGGTCGGGGAACTTCTTGATTTGCACCAAGGGTGTGAAGGAGCCTTTCGAAGTTCCAGAGGTGAGGTGTGATCAGCCTCGAGACGCCTCAGCGGAAATGGGCCTCATCTCGCCTGGAGGGGAGAACCTCCTGGATTTTCTCGAGTTGCGGCAGGTCTTCTCGAGTTACGACGGGGACCTCAGGGACCCGCTCTGGTGGCCTCAGGAAAGGCCAGTCCCCATGCGAGTTGCTAGGGGACCTCTCGGGATTCCTCTCCCGTCCATGCCGGGGCCTCAGTCCTTGTGTGGAGTCGGGGCCGGAACCTGAGGATTCCTCTCCAGTGTTGCCATGGATCTTGGGGTGCTTCTGAGTCTCCCCAGGGGAGTCAGGCCTCGTCTCGAGTGGGGGCATGCACGTGCGCTTTCCTCCCGAGCTGCAGCAGTAGTGTCACGCTTCCTGTCACGTGGATGAAGGGATCTGTGGCTTTCCCTCGAGGCTGTCCCTCGAGGCTTTCCCACGAGGCTTTCCCACAGAGCTGTGCCACGTGCCACCTTGGTGGGAGTCGATCCTCGGCGTGAAAGACGAGCCGGTGAAGGGAAAAGAGGTTCCTCTGGAATGGACTGAGACATCTGGGGGACTCTTGGAATGGTGGCACGACCCTGGAGTTCCTCTCGCCGTTCCTGTTGAGAGGGCCTCCTCTTGAGATGCGACGGGAACGCCGGGAACTCTTTCCCGACGAAGCAGGGAAAGGATCCCTCATCTCGAGCTACGAGGCGGAAACGGGGCTCCTCTGGATGTGGGCGGGACCCTCGTGATTCCTCTCGAGTGGAGACGGCTAGGTCGGGGAACTTCTTGATTTGCACCAAGGGTGTGAAGGACCCTTTCGAAGTTCCAGAGGTGAGGTGTGATCAGCCTCGAGACGCCTCAGCGGAAATGGGCCTCATCTCGCCTGGAGGGGAGAACCTCCTGGATTTTCTCGAGTTGCGGCAGGTCTTCTCGAGTTACGACGGGGACCTCAGGGACCCGCTCTGGTGGCCTCAGGAAAGGCCAGTCCCCATGGGAGTTGCTAGGGGACCTCTCGGGATTCCTCTCCCGTCCATGCCGGGGCCTCAGTCCTTGTGTGGAGTCGGGGCCGGAACCTGAGGATTCCTCTCCAGTGTTGCCATGGATCTTGGGGTGCTTCTGAGTCTCCCCAGGGGAGTCAGGCCTCGTCTCGAGTGGGGGCATGCACGTGCGCTTTCCTCACGAGCTGCAGCAGTTGTGTCACGCTTCCTGTCACGTGGATCAAGGGATCTGTGGCTTTCCCTCGAGGCTGTCCCTCGAGGCTTTCCCACAGGGCTGTGTCACGTGCCACCTTGGTGGGAGTCGATCCTCGGCGTGAAAGACGAGCCGGTGAAGGGAAAAGAGGTTCCTCTGGAATGGACTGAGACATCTGGGGGACTCTTGGAATGGTGGCACGACCCTGGAGTTCCTCTCACCGTTCCTGTTGAGAGGGCCTCCTCTTGAGATGCGACGGGAACGCCGGGAACTCTTTCCCGACGAAGCAGGGAAAGGATCCCTCATCTCGAGCTACGAGGTGGAAACGGGGCTCCTCTGGATGTGGGCGGGACCCTCGTTATTCCTCTCGAGTGGAGACGGCTAGGTCGGGGAAGTTCTTGATTTGCACCAAGGGTGTGAAGGACCCTTTCGAAGTTCCAGAGGTGAGGTGTGATCAGCCTCGAGACGCCTCAGCGGAAATGGGCCTCATCTCGCCTGGAGGGGAGAACCTCCTGGATTTTCTCGAGTTGCGGCAGGTCTTCTCGAGTTACGACGGGGACCTCAGGGACCCGCTCTGGTGGCCTCAGGAAAGGCCAGTCCCCATGCGAGTTGCTAGGGGACCTCTCGGGATTCCTCTCCCGTCCAGGCCGGGGCCTCAGTCCTTGTGTGGAGTCGGGGCCGGAACCTGAGGATTCCTCTCCAGTGTTGCCATGGATCTTGGGGTGCTTCTGAGTCTCCCCAGGGGAGTCAGGCCTCGTCTCGAGTGGGGGCATGCACGTGCGCTTTCCTCCCGAGCTGCAGCAGTAGTGTCACGCTTCCTGTCACGTGGATCAAGGGATCTGTGGCTTTCCCTCGAGGCTGTCCCTCGAGGCTTTCCCACGAGGCTTTCCCACAGAGCTGTGCCACGTGCCACCTTGGTGGGATTCGATCCTCGGCGTGAAAGACGAGCCGGTGAAGGGAAAAGAGGTTCCTCTGGAATGGACTGAGACATCTGGGGGACTCTTGGAATGGTGGCACGACCCTGGAGTTCCTCTCGCCGTTCCTGTTGAGAGGGCCTCCTCTTGAGATGCGACGGGAACGCCGGGAACTCTTTCCCGACGAAGCAGGGAAAGGATCCCTCATCTCGAGCTACGAGGTGGAAACGGGGCTCCTCTGGATGTGGGCGGGACCCTCGTGATTCCTCTCGAGTGGAGACGGCTAGGTCAGGGAACTTCTTGATTTGCACCAAGGGTGTGAAGGAGCCTTTCGAAGTTCCAGAGGTGAGGTGTGATCAGCCTCGAGACGCCTCAGCGGAAATGGGCCTCATCTCGCCTGGAGGGGAGAACCTCCTGGATTTTCTCGAGTTGCGGCAGGTCTTCTCGAGTTACGACGGGGACCTCAGGGACCCGCTCTGGTGGCCTCAGGAAAGGCCAGTCCCCATGCGAGTTGCTAGGGGACCTCTCGGGATTCCTCTCCCGTCCATGCCGGGGCCTCAGTCCTTGTGTGGAGTCGGGGCCGGAACCTGAGGATTCCTCTCCAGTGTTGCCATGGATCTTGGGGTGCTTCTGAGTCTCCCCAGGGGAGTCAGGCCTCGTCTCGAGTGGGGGCATGCACGTGCGCTTTCCTCCCGAGCTGCAGCAGTAGTGTCACGCTTCCTGTCACGTGGATCAAGGGATCTGTGGCTTTCCCTCGAGGCTGTCCCTCGAGGCTTTCCCACGAGGCTTTCCCACAGAGCTGTGCCACGTGCCACCTTGGTGGGAGTCGATCCTCGGCGTGAAAGACGAGCCGGTGAAGGGAAAAGAGGTTCCTCTGGAATGGACTGAGACATCTGGGGGACTCGTGGAATGGTGGCACGACCCTGGAGTTCCTCTCGCCGTTCCTGTTGAGAGGGCCTCCTCTTGAGATGCGACGGGAACGCCGGGAACTCTTTCCCGACGAAGCAGGGAAAGGATCCCTCATCTCGAGCTACGAGGCGGAAACGGGGCTCCTCTGGATGTGGGCGGGACCCTCGTGATTCCTCTCGAGTGGAGACGGCTAGGTCGGGGAACTTCTTGATTTGCACCAAGGGTGTGAAGGACCCTTTCGAAGTTCCAGAGATGAGGTGTGATCAGCCTCGAGACGCCTCAGCGGAAATGGGCCTCATCTCGCCTGGAGGGGAGAACCTCCTGGATTTTCTCGAGTTGCGGCAGGTCTTCTCGAGTTACGACGGGGACCTCAGGGACCCGCTCTGGTGGCCTCAGGAAAGGCCAGTCCCCATGCGAGTTGCTAGGGGACCTCTCGGGATTCCTCTCCCGTCCATGCCGGGGCCTCAGTCCTTGTGTGGAGTCGGGGCCGGAACCTGAGGATTCCTCTCCAGTGTTGCCATGGATCTTGGGGTGCCTCTGAGTATCCCCAGGGAAGTCAGGCCTCGTCTCGAGTGGGGGCATGCACGTGCGCTTTCCTCCCGAGCTGCAGCAGTAGTGTCACGCTTCCTGTCACGTGGATCAAGGGATCTGTGGCTTTCCCTCGAGGCTGTCCCCCGAGGCTTTCCCACAGGGCTGTGCCACGTGCCACCTTGGTGGGGGTCGATCCTCGGCGTGAAAGATGAGCCGGTGAAGGGAAAAGAGGTTACTCTGGAATGGACTGAGACATCTGGGGGACTCTTGGAATGGTGGCACGACCCTGGAGTTCCTCTCGCCGTTCCTGTTGAGAGGGCCTCCTCTTGAGATGCGACGGGAACGCCGGGAACTCTTTCCCGACGAAGCAGGGAAAGGATCCCTCATCTCGAGCTACGAGGCGGAAACGGGGCTCCTCTGGATGTGGGCGGGACCCTCGTGATTCCTCTCGAGTGGAGACGGTTATGTCGGGGAACTTCTTGATTTGCACCAAGGGTGTGAAGGACCCTTTCGAAGTTCCAGAGGTGAGGTGTGATCAGCCTCGAGACGCCTCAGCGGAAATGGGCCTCATCTCGCCTGGAGGGGAGAACCTCCTGGATTTTCTCGAGTTGCGGCAGGTCTTCTCGAGTTACGACGGGGACCTCAGGGACCCGCTCTGGTGGCCTCAGGAAAGGCCAGTCCCCATGCGAGTTGCTAGGGGACCTCTCGGGATTCCTCTCCCGTCCATGCCGGGGCCTCAGTCCTTGTGTGGAGTCGGGGCCGGAACCTGAGGATTCCTCTCCAGTGTTGCCATGGATCTTGGGGTGCTTCTGAGTCTCCCCAGGGGAGTCAGGCCTCGTCTCGAGTGGGGTCATGCACGTGCGCTTTCCTCCCGAGCTGCAGCAGTAGTGTCACGCTTCCTGTCACGTGGATGAAGGGATCTGTGGCTTTCCCTCGAGGCTGTCCCTCGGGGTTTTCCCACGAGACTTTCCCACAGAGCTGTGCCACGTGCCACCTTGGTGGGAGTCGATCCTCGGCGTGAAAGACGAGCCGGTGAAGGGAAAAGAGGTTCCTCTGGAATGGACTGAGACATCTGGGGGACTCTTGGAATGGTGGCACGACCCTGGAGTTCCTCTCGCCGTTCCTGTTGAGAGGGCCTCCTCTTGAGATGCGACGGGAACGCCGGGAACTCTTTCCCGACGAAGCAGGGAAAGGATCCCTCATCTCGAGCTACGAGGCGGAAACGGGACTCCTCTGGATGTGGGCGGGACCCTCGTGATTCCTCTCGAGTGGAGACGGCTAGGTCGGGGAACTTCTTGATTTGCACCAAGGGTGTGAAGGACCCTTTCGAAGTTCCAGAGGTGAGGTGTGATCAGCCTGGAGACGCCTCAGCGGAAATGGGCCTCATCTCGCCTGGAGGGGAGAACCTCCTGGATTTTCTCGAGTTGCGGCAGGTCTTCTCGAGTTACGACGGGGACCTCAGGGACCCGCTCTGGTGGCCTCAGGAAAGGCCAGTCCCCATGCGAGTTGCTAGGGGACCTCTCGGGATTCCTCTCCCGTCCATGCCGGGGCCTCAGTCCTTGTGTGGAGTCGGGGCCGGAACCTGAGGATTCCTCTCCAGTGTTGCCATGGATCTTGGAGTGCTTCTGAGTCTCCCCAGGGGAGTCAGGCCTCGTCTCGAGTGGGGGCATGCACGTGCGCTTTCCTCCCGAGCTGCAGCAGTAGTGTCACGCTTCCTGTCGCGTGGATGAAGGGATCTGTGGCTTTCCCTCGAGGCTGTCCCTCGAGGCTTTCTCACGAGGCTTTCCCACAGAGCTGTGCCACGTGCCACCTTGGTGGGAGTCGATCCTCGGCGTGAAAGACGAGCCGGTGAAGGGAAAAGAGGTTCCTCTGGAATGGACTGAGACATCTGGGGGACTCTTGGAATGGTGACACGACCCTGGAGTTCCTCTCGCCGTTCCTGTTGAGAGGGCCTCCTCTTGAGATGCGACGGGAACGCCGGGAACTCTTTCCCGACGAAGCAGGGAAAGGATCCCTCATCTCGAGCTACGAGGCGGAAACGGGGCTCCTCTGGATGTGGGCGGGACCCTCGTGATTCCTCTCGAGTGGAGACGGCTAGGTCGGGGAACTTCTTGATTTGCACCAAGGGTGTGAAGGACCCTTTCGAAGTTCCAGAGGTGAGGTGTGATCAGCCTCGAGACGCCTCAGCGGAAATGGGCCTCATCTCGCCTGTAGGGGAGAACCTCCTGGATTTTCTCGAGTTGCGGCAGGTCTTCTCGAGTTACGACGGGGACCTCAGGGACCCGCTCTGGTGGCCTCAGGAAAGGCCAGTCCCCATGGGAGTTGCTAGGGGACCTCTCGGGATTCCTCTCCCGTCCATGCCGGGGCCTCAGTCCTTGTGTGGAGTCGGGGCCGGAACCTGAGGATTCCTCTCCAGTGTTGCCATGGATCTTGGGGTGCTTCTGAGTCTCCCCAGGGGAGTCAGGCCTCGTCTCGAGTGGGGGCATGCACGTGCGCTTTCCTCCCGAGCTGCAGCAGTAGTGTCACGCTTCCTGTCACGTGGATCAAGGGATCTGTGGCTTTCCCTCGAGGCTGTCCCTCGAGGCTTTCCCACGAGGCTTTCCACAGAGCTGTGCCACGTGCCACCTTGGTGGGAGTCGATCCTCGGCGTGAAAGACGAGCCGGTGAAGGGAAAAGAGGTTCCTCTGGAATGGACTGAGACATCTGGGGGACTCTTGGAATGGTGGCACGACCCTGGAGTTCCTCTCGCCGTTCCTGTTGAGAGGGCCTCCTCTTGAGATGCGACGGGAACGCCGGGAACTCTTTCCCGACGAAGCAGGGAAAGGATCCCTCATCTCGAGCTACGAGGCGGAAACGGGGCTCCTCTGGATGTGGGCGGGACCCTCGTGATTCCTCTCGAGTGGAGACGGCTAGGTCGGGGAACTTCTTGATTTGCACCAAGGGTGTGAAGGACCCTTTCGAAGTTCCAGAGGTGAGGTGTGATCAGCCTCGAGACGCCTCAGCGGAAATGGGCCTCATCTCGCCTGGAGGGGAGAACCTCCTGGATTTTCTCGAGTTGCGGCAGGTCTTCTCGAGTTACGACGGGGACCTCAGGGACCCGCTCTGGTGGCCTCAGGAAAGGCCAGTCCCCATGCGAGTTGCTAGGGGACCTCTCGGGATTCCTCTCCCGTCCATGCCGGGGCCTCAGTCCTTGTGTGGAGTCGGGGCCGGAACCTGAGGATTCCTCTCCAGTGTTGCCATGGATCTTGGGGTGCTTCTGAGTCTCCCCAGGGGAGTCAGGCCTCGTCTCGAGTGGGGGCATGCACGTGCGCTTTCCTCACGAGCTGCAGCAGTTGTGTCACGCTTCCTGTCACGTGGATGAAGGGATCTGTGGCTTTCCCTCGAGGCTGTCCCTCGAGGCTTTCTCACGAGGCTTTCCCACAGAGCTGTGCCACGTGCCACCTTAGTGGGAGTCGATCCTCGGCGTGAAAGACGAGCCGGTGAAGGGAAAAGAGGTTCCTCTGGAATGGACTGAGACATCTGGGGGACTCTTGGAATGGTGGCACGACCCTGGAGTTCCTCTCGCCGTTCCTGTTGAGAGGGCCTCCACTTGAGATGCGACGGGAACGCCGGGAACTCTTTCCCGACAAAGCAGGGAAAGGATCCCTCATCTCGAGCTACGAGGCGGAAACGGGGCTCCTCTGGATGTGGGCGGGACCCTCGTGATTCCTCTCGAGTGGAGACGGCTAGGTCGGGGAACTTCTTGATTTGCACCAAGGGTGTGAAGGAGCCTTTCGAAGTTCCAGAGGTGAGGTGTGATCAGCCTCGAGACGCCTCAGCGGAAATGGGCCTCATCTCGCCTGGAGGGGAGAACCTCCTGGATTTTCTCGAGTTGCGGCAGGTCTTCTCGAGTTACGACGGGGACCTCAGGGACCCGCTCTGGTGGCCTCAGGAAAGGCCAGTCCCCATGCGAGTTGCTAGGGGACCTCTCGGGATTCCTCTCCCGTCCATGCCGGGGCCTCAGTCCTTGTGTGGAGTCGGGGCCGGAACCTGAGGATTCCTCTCCAGTGTTGCCATGGATCTTGGGGTGCTTCTGAGTCTCCCCAGGGGAGTCAGGCCTCGTCTCGAGTGGGGGCATGCACGTGCGCTTTCCTCCCGAGCTGCAGCAGTAGTGTCACGCTTCCTGTCACGTGGATGAAGGGATCTGTGGCTTTCCCTCGAGGCTGTCCCTCGAGGCTTTCCCACGAGGCTTTCCCACAGAGCTGTGCCACGTGCCACCTTGGTGGGAGTCGATCCTCGGCGTGAAAGACGAGCCGGTGAAGGGAAAAGAGGTTCCTCTGGAATGGACTGAGACATCTGGGGGACTCTTGGAATGGTGGCACGACCCTGGAGTTCCTCTCGCCGTTCCTGTTGAGAGGGCCTCCCCTTGAGATGCGACGGGAACGCCGGGAACTCTTTCCCGACGAAGCAGGGAAAGGATCCCTCATCTCGAGCTACGAGGCGGAAACGGGGCTCCTCTGGATGTGGGCGGGACCCTCGTGATTCCTCTCGAGTGGAGACGGCTAGGTCGGGGAACTTCTTGATTTGCACCAAGGGTGTGAAGGACCCTTTCGAAGTTCCAGAGGTGAGGTGTGATCAGCCTCGAGACGCCTCAGCGGAAATGGGCCTCATCTCGCCTGGAGGGGAGAACCTCCTGGATTTTCTCGAGTTGCGGCAGGTCTTCTCGAGTTACGACGGGGACCTCAGGGACCCGCTCTGGTGGCCTCAGGAAAGGCCAGTCCCCAGGCGAGTTGCTAGGGGACCTCTCGGGATTCCTCTCCCGTCCATGCCGGGGCCTCAGTCCTTGTGTGGAGTCGGGGCCGGAACCTGAGGATTCCTCTCCAGTGTTGCCATGGATCTTGGGGTGCTTCTGAGTCTCCCCAGGGGAGTCAGGCCTCGTCTCGAGTGGGGGCATGCACGTGCGCTTTCCTCACGAGCTGCAGCAGTTGTGTCACGCTTCCTGTCACGTGGATCAAGGGATCTGTGGCTTTCCCTCGAGGCTGTCCCTCGAGGCTTTCCCACAGGGCTGTGTCACGTGCCACCTTGGTGGGAGTCGATCCTCGGCGTGAAAGACGAGCCGGTGAAGGGAAAAGAGGTTCCTCTGGAATGGACTGAGACATCTGGGGGACTCTTGGAATGGTGGCACGACCCTGGAGTTCCTCTCACCGTTCCTGTTGAGAGGGCCTCCTCTTGAGATGCGACGGGAACGCCGGGAACTCTTTCCCGACGAAGCAGGGAAAGGATCCCTCATCTCGAGCTACGAGGTGGAAACGGGGCTCCTCTGGATGTGGGCGGGACCCTCGTTATTCCTCTCGAGTGGAGACGGCTAGGTCGGGGAAGTTCTTGATTTGCACCAAGGGTGTGAAGGACCCTTTCGAAGTTCCAGAGGTGAGGTGTGATCAGCCTCGAGACGCCTCAGCGGAAATGGGCCTCATCTCGCCTGGAGGGGAGAACCTCCTGGATTTTCTCGAGTTGCGGCAGGTCTTCTCGAGTTACGACGGGGACCTCAGGGACCCGCTCTGGTGGCCTCAGGAAAGGCCAGTCCCCATGCGAGTTGCTAGGGGACCTCTCGGGATTCCTCTCCCGTCCAGGCCGGGGCCTCAGTCCTTGTGTGGAGTCGGGGCCGGAACCTGAGGATTCCTCTCCAGTGTTGCCATGGATCTTGGGGTGCTTCTGAGTCTCCCCAGGGGAGTCAGGCCTCGTCTCGAGTGGGGGCATGCACGTGCGCTTTCCTCCCGAGCTGCAGCAGTAGTGTCACGCTTCCTGTCACGTGGATCAAGGGATCTGTGGCTTTCCCTCGAGGCTGTCCCTCGAGGCTTTCCCACGAGGCTTTCCCACAGAGCTGTGCCACGTGCCACCTTGGTGGGATTCGATCCTCGGCGTGAAAGACGAGCCGGTGAAGGGAAAAGAGGTTCCTCTGGAATGGACTGAGACATCTGGGGGACTCTTGGAATGGTGGCACGACCCTGGAGTTCCTCTCGCCGTTCCTGTTGAGAGGGCCTCCTCTTGAGATGCGACGGGAACGCCGGGAACTCTTTCCCGACGAAGCAGGGAAAGGATCCCTCATCTCGAGCTACGAGGTGGAAACGGGGCTCCTCTGGATGTGGGCGGGACCCTCGTGATTCCTCTCGAGTGGAGACGGCTAGGTCAGGGAACTTCTTGATTTGCACCAAGGGTGTGAAGGAGCCTTTCGAAGTTCCAGAGGTGAGGTGTGATCAGCCTCGAGACGCCTCAGCGGAAATGGGCCTCATCTCGCCTGGAGGGGAGAACCTCCTGGATTTTCTCGAGTTGCGGCAGGTCTTCTCGAGTTACGACGGGGACCTCAGGGACCCGCTCTGGTGGCCTCAGGAAAGGCCAGTCCCCATGCGAGTTGCTAGGGGACCTCTCGGGATTCCTCTCCCGTCCATGCCGGGGCCTCAGTCCTTGTGTGGAGTCGGGGCCGGAACCTGAGGATTCCTCTCCAGTGTTGCCATGGATCTTGGGGTGCTTCTGAGTCTCCCCAGGGGAGTCAGGCCTCGTCTCGAGTGGGGGCATGCACGTGCGCTTTCCTCCCGAGCTGCAGCAGTAGTGTCACGCTTCCTGTCACGTGGATCAAGGGATCTGTGGCTTTCCCTCGAGGCTGTCCCTCGAGGCTTTCCCACGAGGCTTTCCCACAGAGCTGTGCCACGTGCCACCTTGGTGGGAGTCGATCCTCGGCGTGAAAGACGAGCCGGTGAAGGGAAAAGAGGTTCCTCTGGAATGGACTGAGACATCTGGGGGACTCGTGGAATGGTGGCACGACCCTGGAGTTCCTCTCGCCGTTCCTGTTGAGAGGGCCTCCTCTTGAGATGCGACGGGAACGCCGGGAACTCTTTCCCGACGAAGCAGGGAAAGGATCCCTCATCTCGAGCTACGAGGCGGAAACGGGGCTCCTCTGGATGTGGGCGGGACCCTCGTGATTCCTCTCGAGTGGAGACGGCTAGGTCGGGGAACTTCTTGATTTGCACCAAGGGTGTGAAGGACCCTTTCGAAGTTCCAGAGATGAGGTGTGATCAGCCTCGAGACGCCTCAGCGGAAATGGGCCTCATCTCGCCTGGAGGGGAGAACCTCCTGGATTTTCTCGAGTTGCGGCAGGTCTTCTCGAGTTACGACGGGGACCTCAGGGACCCGCTCTGGTGGCCTCAGGAAAGGCCAGTCCCCATGCGAGTTGCTAGGGGACCTCTCGGGATTCCTCTCCCGTCCATGCCGGGGCCTCAGTCCTTGTGTGGAGTCGGGGCCGGAACCTGAGGATTCCTCTCCAGTGTTGCCATGGATCTTGGGGTGCCTCTGAGTATCCCCAGGGAAGTCAGGCCTCGTCTCGAGTGGGGGCATGCACGTGCGCTTTCCTCCCGAGCTGCAGCAGTAGTGTCACGCTTCCTGTCACGTGGATCAAGGGATCTGTGGCTTTCCCTCGAGGCTGTCCCCCGAGGCTTTCCCACAGGGCTGTGCCACGTGCCACCTTGGTGGGGGTCGATCCTCGGCGTGAAAGATGAGCCGGTGAAGGGAAAAGAGGTTACTCTGGAATGGACTGAGACATCTGGGGGACTCTTGGAATGGTGGCACGACCCTGGAGTTCCTCTCGCCGTTCCTGTTGAGAGGGCCTCCTCTTGAGATGCGACGGGAACGCCGGGAACTCTTTCCCGACGAAGCAGGGAAAGGATCCCTCATCTCGAGCTACGAGGCGGAAACGGGGCTCCTCTGGATGTGGGCGGGACCCTCGTGATTCCTCTCGAGTGGAGACGGTTATGTCGGGGAACTTCTTGATTTGCACCAAGGGTGTGAAGGACCCTTTCGAAGTTCCAGAGGTGAGGTGTGATCAGCCTCGAGACGCCTCAGCGGAAATGGGCCTCATCTCGCCTGGAGGGGAGAACCTCCTGGATTTTCTCGAGTTGCGGCAGGTCTTCTCGAGTTACGACGGGGACCTCAGGGACCCGCTCTGGTGGCCTCAGGAAAGGCCAGTCCCCATGCGAGTTGCTAGGGGACCTCTCGGGATTCCTCTCCCGTCCATGCCGGGGCCTCAGTCCTTGTGTGGAGTCGGGGCCGGAACCTGAGGATTCCTCTCCAGTGTTGCCATGGATCTTGGGGTGCTTCTGAGTCTCCCCAGGGGAGTCAGGCCTCGTCTCGAGTGGGGTCATGCACGTGCGCTTTCCTCCCGAGCTGCAGCAGTAGTGTCACGCTTCCTGTCACGTGGATGAAGGGATCTGTGGCTTTCCCTCGAGGCTGTCCCTCGGGGTTTTCCCACGAGACTTTCCCACAGAGCTGTGCCACGTGCCACCTTGGTGGGAGTCGATCCTCGGCGTGAAAGACGAGCCGGTGAAGGGAAAAGAGGTTCCTCTGGAATGGACTGAGACATCTGGGGGACTCTTGGAATGGTGGCACGACCCTGGAGTTCCTCTCGCCGTTCCTGTTGAGAGGGCCTCCTCTTGAGATGCGACGGGAACGCCGGGAACTCTTTCCCGACGAAGCAGGGAAAGGATCCCTCATCTCGAGCTACGAGGCGGAAACGGGACTCCTCTGGATGTGGGCGGGACCCTCGTGATTCCTCTCGAGTGGAGACGGCTAGGTCGGGGAACTTCTTGATTTGCACCAAGGGTGTGAAGGACCCTTTCGAAGTTCCAGAGGTGAGGTGTGATCAGCCTGGAGACGCCTCAGCGGAAATGGGCCTCATCTCGCCTGGAGGGGAGAACCTCCTGGATTTTCTCGAGTTGCGGCAGGTCTTCTCGAGTTACGACGGGGACCTCAGGGACCCGCTCTGGTGGCCTCAGGAAAGGCCAGTCCCCATGCGAGTTGCTAGGGGACCTCTCGGGATTCCTCTCCCGTCCATGCCGGGGCCTCAGTCCTTGTGTGGAGTCGGGGCCGGAACCTGAGGATTCCTCTCCAGTGTTGCCATGGATCTTGGAGTGCTTCTGAGTCTCCCCAGGGGAGTCAGGCCTCGTCTCGAGTGGGGGCATGCACGTGCGCTTTCCTCCCGAGCTGCAGCAGTAGTGTCACGCTTCCTGTCGCGTGGATGAAGGGATCTGTGGCTTTCCCTCGAGGCTGTCCCTCGAGGCTTTCTCACGAGGCTTTCCCACAGAGCTGTGCCACGTGCCACCTTGGTGGGAGTCGATCCTCGGCGTGAAAGACGAGCCGGTGAAGGGAAAAGAGGTTCCTCTGGAATGGACTGAGACATCTGGGGGACTCTTGGAATGGTGACACGACCCTGGAGTTCCTCTCGCCGTTCCTGTTGAGAGGGCCTCCTCTTGAGATGCGACGGGAACGCCGGGAACTCTTTCCCGACGAAGCAGGGAAAGGATCCCTCATCTCGAGCTACGAGGCGGAAACGGGGCTCCTCTGGATGTGGGCGGGACCCTCGTGATTCCTCTCGAGTGGAGACGGCTAGGTCGGGGAACTTCTTGATTTGCACCAAGGGTGTGAAGGACCCTTTCGAAGTTCCAGAGGTGAGGTGTGATCAGCCTCGAGACGCCTCAGCGGAAATGGGCCTCATCTCGCCTGTAGGGGAGAACCTCCTGGATTTTCTCGAGTTGCGGCAGGTCTTCTCGAGTTACGACGGGGACCTCAGGGACCCGCTCTGGTGGCCTCAGGAAAGGCCAGTCCCCATGGGAGTTGCTAGGGGACCTCTCGGGATTCCTCTCCCGTCCATGCCGGGGCCTCAGTCCTTGTGTGGAGTCGGGGCCGGAACCTGAGGATTCCTCTCCAGTGTTGCCATGGATCTTGGGGTGCTTCTGAGTCTCCCCAGGGGAGTCAGGCCTCGTCTCGAGTGGGGGCATGCACGTGCGCTTTCCTCCCGAGCTGCAGCAGTAGTGTCACGCTTCCTGTCACGTGGATCAAGGGATCTGTGGCTTTCCCTCGAGGCTGTCCCTCGAGGCTTTCCCACGAGGCTTTCCACAGAGCTGTGCCACGTGCCACCTTGGTGGGAGTCGATCCTCGGCGTGAAAGACGAGCCGGTGAAGGGAAAAGAGGTTCCTCTGGAATGGACTGAGACATCTGGGGGACTCTTGGAATGGTGGCACGACCCTGGAGTTCCTCTCGCCGTTCCTGTTGAGAGGGCCTCCTCTTGAGATGCGACGGGAACGCCGGGAACTCTTTCCCGACGAAGCAGGGAAAGGATCCCTCATCTCGAGCTACGAGGCGGAAACGGGGCTCCTCTGGATGTGGGCGGGACCCTCGTGATTCCTCTCGAGTGGAGACGGCTAGGTCGGGGAACTTCTTGATTTGCACCAAGGGTGTGAAGGACCCTTTCGAAGTTCCAGAGGTGAGGTGTGATCAGCCTCGAGACGCCTCAGCGGAAATGGGCCTCATCTCGCCTGGAGGGGAGAACCTCCTGGATTTTCTCGAGTTGCGGCAGGTCTTCTCGAGTTACGACGGGGACCTCAGGGACCCGCTCTGGTGGCCTCAGGAAAGGCCAGTCCCCATGCGAGTTGCTAGGGGACCTCTCGGGATTCCTCTCCCGTCCATGCCGGGGCCTCAGTCCTTGTGTGGAGTCGGGGCCGGAACCTGAGGATTCCTCTCCAGTGTTGCCATGGATCTTGGGGTGCTTCTGAGTCTCCCCAGGGGAGTCAGGCCTCGTCTCGAGTGGGGGCATGCACGTGCGCTTTCCTCACGAGCTGCAGCAGTTGTGTCACGCTTCCTGTCACGTGGATGAAGGGATCTGTGGCTTTCCCTCGAGGCTGTCCCTCGAGGCTTTCTCACGAGGCTTTCCCACAGAGCTGTGCCACGTGCCACCTTAGTGGGAGTCGATCCTCGGCGTGAAAGACGAGCCGGTGAAGGGAAAAGAGGTTCCTCTGGAATGGACTGAGACATCTGGGGGACTCTTGGAATGGTGGCACGACCCTGGAGTTCCTCTCGCCGTTCCTGTTGAGAGGTCCTCCACTTGAGATGCGACGGGAACGCCGGGAACTCTTTCCCGACAAAGCAGGGAAAGGATCCCTCATCTCGAGCTACGAGGCGGAAACGGGGCTCCTCTGGATGTGGGCGGGACCCTCGTGATTCCTCTCGAGTGGAGACGGCTAGGTCGGGGAACTTCTTGATTTGCACCAAGGGTGTGAAGGAGCCTTTCGAAGTTCCAGAGGTGAGGTGTGATCAGCCTCGAGACGCCTCAGCGGAAATGGGCCTCATCTCGCCTGGAGGGGAGAACCTCCTGGATTTTCTCGAGTTGCGGCAGGTCTTCTCGAGTTACGACGGGGACCTCAGGGACCCGCTCTGGTGGCCTCAGGAAAGGCCAGTCCCCATGCGAGTTGCTAGGGGACCTCTCGGGATTCCTCTCCCGTCCATGCCGGGGCCTCAGTCCTTGTGTGGAGTCGGGGCCGGAACCTGAGGATTCCTCTCCAGTGTTGCCATGGATCTTGGGGTGCTTCTGAGTCTCCCCAGGGGAGTCAGGCCTCGTCTCGAGTGGGGGCATGCACGTGCGCTTTCCTCCCGAGCTGCAGCAGTAGTGTCACGCTTCCTGTCGCGTGGATGAAGGGATCTGTGGCTTTCCCTCGAGGCTGTCCCTCGAGGCTTTCTCACGAGGCTTTCCCACAGAGCTGTGCCACGTGCCACCTTGGTGGGAGTCGATCCTCGGCGTGAAAGACGAGCCGGTGAAGGGAAAAGAGGTTCCTCTGGAATGGACTGAGACATCTGGGGGACTCTTGGAATGGTGACACGACCCTGGAGTTCCTCTCGCCGTTCCTGTTGAGAGGGCCTCCTCTTGAGATGCGACGGGAACGCCGGGAACTCTTTCCCGACGAAGCAGGGAAAGGATCCCTCATCTCGAGCTACGAGGCGGAAACGGGGCTCCTCTGGATGTGGGCGGGACCCTCGTGATTCCTCTCGAGTGGAGACGGCTAGGTCGGGGAACTTCTTGATTTGCACCAAGGGTGTGAAGGACCCTTTCGAAGTTCCAGAGGTGAGGTGTGATCAGCCTCGAGACGCCTCAGCGGAAATGGGCCTCATCTCGCCTGTAGGGGAGAACCTCCTGGATTTTCTCGAGTTGCGGCAGGTCTTCTCGAGTTACGACGGGGACCTCAGGGACCCGCTCTGGTGGCCTCAGGAAAGGCCAGTCCCCATGGGAGTTGCTAGGGGACCTCTCGGGATTCCTCTCCCGTCCATGCCGGGGCCTCAGTCCTTGTGTGGAGTCGGGGCCGGAACCTGAGGATTCCTCTCCAGTGTTGCCATGGATCTTGGGGTGCTTCTGAGTCTCCCCAGGGGAGTCAGGCCTCGTCTCGAGTGGGGGCATGCACGTGCGCTTTCCTCCCGAGCTGCAGCAGTAGTGTCACGCTTCCTGTCACGTGGATCAAGGGATCTGTGGCTTT